>NC_079349.1:10729293-11440600 GCF_029582105.1 Oenanthe melanoleuca
GAGATTTCAGGTTATCCTCTTCTGTTGCCTCTTAAGAATGTGTTTGTGGTTCAAATGTGCAAATTTTCAGGGTGGTGGCAGCATTTGTTTTGGGAAAAAGCTTCAATGGAACCGGTGCAGCAAGTTTTATCTGCATAGGGTTTTTTTTATCCTTGTTTTCAGAAAATCACCAGGAAAAAATATTTAGCATTCATAGAAACACACTCGTTATTTTTCAGATTAGAACTACACATGAAAGTAAACTGTGTGATGGAAAAATGTGTCTAATTTTGTTTTTTAATGGTGAATATGTAAAAAACAGGAAGAGATTTTCAGTTTGGTTTTTTTTTTTTTAAGGAGAAACAATAAAATTATGAACAAAACTGGTAAAGAGCTTGTAAAAGAACATTTTATGTTAAAATTGAAAGTTCTCACTTCAGTTCGCTAGTGCTCAAGAGAATTTATCAGCAGTAGACAGAATACCTTGATATGTTTGAGACTAAAAGGCAGAAAACCACAGTCAGAGCTTCTCTGTCAAGACACCTGGTGTGCACACACAAATACATTTGAAAGATTTTTTCATTTCAGCTTTAAAGGAGAAAAGAGTTGTCTGTGACATGATTGCACTGAAATGAACCTTCCTGGTTGTGTTGGAGGAAGTTTAAAATTCCAAATACTGAAAAATACCTGATAAAGGAACAATAAATGTTTTAGCATTTTGTAGCTGTCATGTTCTGTATTTTAACAAATACCTTTGCTACAGAACAAGCTATTGAAATAATGCCTCTTCTTTGCAGGTGGTAGAATTTTCCACAAAAATCAAAATCCCTGATGATGCATGAAATCCAGCAATCACCTGAGCTTCAAGTTCATGCAGCTGAACAATCTGTTGCACCCCAGCCTGCAACACATGAATTCCAGGACATAGATCATGACAAGCCAGGTCAAGATGGGTATACCCCGAGTCAAAGAAGAATGTTAAAAAAATTCCAAAGCAGGTGATAAGTACAAAACATTTTTCACTAAATGGACCAGAGGATCAGACCTAAAAATGTCTGGATTTGGTAGTACCAATGCAGGTTACAGCAGAAGTTTTAGTCCATGACCATGGCAGACAGTTCTGAAGATGCCTTGTGGTAACTTGAGGACAAGGATTGACAGTCAGATTTCATGTATTTTTATTTTCAAAGGCAAATTAAGAAAAGGCTTTTTAACAATATTCTTTGATACACTGCTAGGTGTAATGAATTCTTCTTGCAATCTTCTATTGTGTTTTACTTGCTTCTTTTGTGTATTGAAAGAATCTCGACAAAGGTGGGATGTAATTGTGTAGAGATTAAAAGCCCATCCTTTGCTGAGCAGCTGGAGCTGATAGAGCAGCTCAGACCTGCTGGAAGAGGAAGGCCTCACCCTCCTGGCTGTGTGCCTTAACTAATTACCTTGTGAAGCCTTTGGTGCTTCTTGGGGCCCTCGTCTGCCAGTTAACTCTGAAATCCGTTGGGAAAAAAGAGGGGAGGGGTGACAGTGTCACAGTAACACATTAGTGAGCTGAGCTGGTGTTGGGAGAAACTTGTGGAGATGTGGAGCTGCTGAGGGAAGGTGGGAAGAAGGAAGATCTGCTGGCTTCAGGAAGGGCCATTAGATTAGATTAGCTCAAGTATTCTTGACTCAGCTGGTTGACTTGGGGGAAACAGTGATGTTACCACACTGAAAGGTCAGAAGGGGCCCCCAGCCAGCCAGCACCCTGCTCAGTAGTGTCACTGGCTGGAAAAGGGCTGCTTGGAAGGCATTTTGGCTACCCAGCATTCCTAAAGAAGTACACCCCAATTCAAGTTTCGCAATGATGCTTGGGCCTCTTTATGCTTCATGAATTGCTCTGTTGCAGGTACTAATTTCACGGTCTAAATATTTCATATATGCATTGATCTCTGAAAACTAGACCCTTACTTTTATTACTGAAACTAGAATAAAAATTCCTATTTTCACTACTGCCTGAGAGTTTGCAGAAGAGGAGTACAAAGGCAACTAACCTTTCCTTGTATTCCAGGTATCTAGCAAGGAAGTTTTTCTATCTGTGGGCAAAAACGACATTTGGACAAGTTCTCCCTTCCAAAGCCAGGTAAGTAAAATTAGAAGTATTTTTGGTTTTGTTTTTGTTCTTTTTTTTCTTTCTTTCTGTTTGGGTGTTTGTTTTGGTTGTTGCTGTTTTTTGGTTTCTATAATGGCTTAGTGGTAAATCATTGGGCTAAGAGAGTACTGCCTTCCAAGAAAATATTTGGATGTATTTTGAGATCACTTGGAGATTTTCTTTGAGTACCTTTCTTGCTATTGCTTTTTTGCTTGTTTTTAATAATCATGGTTAAACTTTTATTAACCAAATTCACAGGAATTGTGTTTTGATAAAGTTGAACATTATGTGCATGTAAATGTGATTGGCATACCTGTTTTAAATGTAACTATTCCCAAAGTTATGGTGATAGAGATTTCACAGGCTATTCTGAGTTGAAAGGACCCACATGGATCATTGAGTCCAACTCTTACTATGAAATTCAGTTAATATTGCTGTTTGCACGATTGTTATTAATGTATATGTGTATATATTTGGTATCTGTCTGATTTGGAAATACCTGTGGCAGATAATTCCTTTCTGCTCTGAGTGTTGTGAGTGTTCTGTGAGCTACTGAAACTCCATGCTTTGATATTCATTTCTTGTTTTGCATTAATTTGCATGTTCATTCTTGCTTGACCACACCCTTGGGAACTGAAGCAATTCCCAGTGGGAAGACTTGCATTTGGAATAAGATCAGGTCCTTAGTCATTCAGTTTCATTTTTCTGTATCAAATATATTCTGTTTCTGCCTTTGTTGGTAAATGGAAGTTGTCCTGTGAACCTCACTATTCCTCTTGTCTCATCTACTGAATTGGCACTACTTTGGCTATCTATCAATTCAGCACAATGATTACTTTATTTTTTAGGGGAAATAGGTTTTATAAAGACCAGCAAGGAGCACAAGCAATAATGAATTGCCTTTCTAGATTTAAAAGTCCTCAGTTCTCCACAGCTTTAATTTGTAATGCCTGTTAATGCACGTGCAATACCATTAATGCACCAAGTCCAAAAAAATAACATGTAGCTCATTTCTTTTTTTCCTTTTCTGCATGAGTGCTTGGAATGACTTAGCAGCTTGGCTTGGGGTAGGTGGCTGTGAACTGCAACTTGTGAGAGGATTGATATGTTTCACTGAAACACCTCTAGATATTCTGGGCCTAATTCTGGTGTTATTACATGATAAAAACATCAAAACATTATAAAATCTGATGTAGCTTTTGTATTTATTTATTTATTTATATATTTATATATTTATATATTATTATTTGTGTTAAAATAGCAAAGAACAAAATTAGAAAGGAAAATACATGTATTGTTATCTACTGTTCTGGTTGTTAGAGTAAAACACAGAACTGAGGATAAAAGATGTGAATAGTCTGCTGGTACTCTGATATTTGACAAGTTAACAACATCTGTCTTTTGTCATCTTGTCTTTATGTGAAGTATTTACAGTCAGTAAAATTATTGCTTTTTGAAGTACTTCAGAGTCTTCAAATAAAGTGTCACAGTGGGGTAGTGGTTTTAAATGCAATTAGATGTTGTTAGGCTAATCAGGCAAGCCTGGAGAAGAGGTGGTGTAATCGTTAAAACTGCTTTGTGGTCACTCTGGAAATGTACATGATGTTTCTCCTGTCCAAATCTTTCAACTGTTTAGATGTTTTTATGATCAGAAGATTCTTCAAAAAACTTTTGGAGAGTGGAAGGAGCAGTGGATAGTTTGCAGAGAAAAGCTCAGCCTCAGAGCAGATAACCATTACAGGTGAGTGAAATGACTTCCCATTGGGGTGTGTGTGAGAAATCTTCTGAAGGAGTTATTAGTACTAGTGAGCAAGTTCCATCCATGGTACATCTGGGCCAAGAGCAATGTCTTCATTGCTTATTTTCGTGTTTTACTGAATGGCACCTCTTTCAGGCATTTACTCTTTTTCAGGCATTTACTCCTTAATTTGATATTTAAGGCTTGGAGAGCCTATGTATGCCAACAGCGAGGAAAGAGGAACAAGTATTATGTTGCAGAGTCTCATGGTAAGTGAAGTGATGGTAATTACCAGTATTGGGGGACACACTGAGATGGGAGTTTCCACGGGGATTGTTTACCAGAATCTGTGTCCCCTGTGCCTGTTTGCACCCTGAGCTCCCCCACCCTATAGCAGTGCAGTGCTTGCAGGAGCAGATGGCAGGGGTGTTCTCTTATTAGGGTGTAGCTATATAGTTATTTTGGGATGCCAGCAAAAAAGCTGGGTCCTTCATCTGCTCTGAATTTCGCAATGTTTGTTTTTGAGGGGGTGGCTTGATTTCTAGTTGTTTTTTGTTTGGTTGGTTGTTTTGGTTTTTTTTTAACTTAATCACAATATATTTTCAAGTAGATGTTTTTTGATTGAATGTTTTACTGGAATTCTCTATCAACTGTTGCTATAGATATCAGATAGTAATTCCCTGTGCTTTTAACTGCACTTTATGTCTGTTGACTGTTCCTTCCAGCTTCTGTCTTGCAATTGGAAGAAGCCCAAACTTTTGAAGTGCCCTTTGTCTTGTTGTGTAGGTTCGTTGCTCTGCAAGGGATTTGCCTTGGAGCTGTCTGGGAGCTTACTGGTATCAACTTTCTTGGGTTCAGGGGATATGTTTTGCTGAAGGGGGATTGACCCTTGTTTAAAGATGATACTGAGGTTTTGTTCTGTGCTGGTTTGCAGAATGAGTTAACTGTCTTTGCACGTGAATGTAGCCTCAGAATGTCCTAGAGACTGATACCTTTGGACACAAACTGACAGGCTATCCAGACTTTCTTTCTTACTGAGTGAGGCCACAGTATTCACTGCAAAAGCTGTGTGTTACTTGGTCAAAAACAGGAAAAGGTGACCTGTTTCAAGGTAGGTTAATGCTTGATTCACAAGGAAATCCTAAAAAAGGAAAAAGGGTTTTTATGTGTAAGTGTGAAGTGCTATAGAATCAATGACTGTTTTTTCTAATAACTTTGCTTTAATAGTATCAGTTCTGACAAGCCAGCCTGCTGTGAGGAGAATATGCAGTGCACTGCACTAAGTAGTAAACTGGAATTTGTGACACCACTTCTGTTTTTAGCTGCATGACCAGCCTGCTAAATAAAGTTGACTTGTTTCTGGTTGATTTCTTTGCTTGTAGTTGAGAGTAACTCCTGAAAAGCAGCTGATGAACCTGATGAACTTTTTTTTTTTTTTTTAAACAAAGAAAATCCTCTAATTCTTAGCCAGTACAGTCGTTACGCTGACTGTTGTCGTTATGCTCAGTTATTTCCCCTGTAAGCACTGAACACAAAGCGGTTGTCGGCCATTGTCCAATAATTCATGCTGCTCTGAGCAAGTGGCATGGGCAGTGCTGTCAGCGATTCTGAGACTTCTCACTGTGACTCCCTCACAGAGGGAGGGTCGCTGTCATTTCAGCCTTTTCCACAAGGTGTCCCTGCAGGTTGAAGATGCAGGAGTCTGTGATGGAGTGGTTGAGATGTGCCAGACTCCTGCGTGAACTTAAGATGCTGCCATTTTCTGTTGTGCACAGCAAAGAAGCAAACTCTGCTCAGGACCTGGCAGCACTGGCTGGTTTACATTGATGTTCAAAGGACAAAACATGGGATGCAGTCTGTGGCACTGGCATTCAGGGAAAGAAGCAGTTTGCGGTAAGGATGGAATACAAATGGGCAGAGAGGCACTGACCATAAGGCCATGGCTTTTATCTGTTTTATGTTATCTTTTCCTGCAGTGACTTTGGGTGTTTGATTTTTTGTTTTTTAAGAATTCTTTTCCTTTCTGGGATGTGTGAGTGCTTCTGGCACACCCATAGACTGTGAATTTAAGAGGCATTATATAGCAGCTTGCCAGTACCTAATGGGAGCCTACAGGAGGGCTGGAGACTGGCATTTGCAAAGGCATGCAGTGAGAAGACAAGGGGGGAATGGCTTTAAGTTGAAAGAGGGTAGATTTAGATTGAATATTAGGAAGAAATTCTTTACTCTGAGGGTGGTGAGGCACTGAAATGCAGAGATTACCCAGAGATGATGTTGACGCCCCATCTCTGGAAGCATTCAAGGTGGGGTTGGATGGGACTTGCAGCAGTGTGGGATAGTGGAAAGTGTTCCAACCCCCTGCCATGGGCAGAGACCAGATGAGCTTTAAGATCCCTTCCAACTTGAGTTGGAACCATTCAGTTGTTCTTTGGAAAGATAGTTGTTCATACATTTTCCCAGTGAGATGAAAGTGATTTCTTGCATCAAGTTATGGCACCTGTGTTTGAACTTGTGTGTAACATTGTTTTGGCAGCCTTTCATGGGCAGTGTGGAGAAGACAGCACTACCAGAAATGCTGTGGACATAAAATGAATATTTTGGCTCTGCAGCATTGGGCCCAGAGCCTGCAATTTCGAGTAAGTCTCAAGAGCTTCAACTACTGTCATTCCTAATGTTTAAGTTGCACACATGAAAATGTTGCAGATTAATAAAAATTAGGCCTTGTACTCATTTACTTTGCAAATTGAAGTACTTATGATTGAATATCATATCAAGACATAGGAAAATGGAATGAAACTATATCAGGGCAAGTTCAGATTGGACATTAGGAAAAGGATCTTCCTGAGAGGGTGGTCAGTCCCTGGAACAGACTCCCCAGGGAAGTGGTCACAGCACCAAACCTGTCAGAGTTCAAGGTATGTCATGTCCAACTTGCTTCTTGCAGGACTACTTTAAAACTAAATCAGATGTCTGAGTGTTGTTCCCAGATGGTTGATCTTAGCTGAAGTGAAAACAGCATGGGTTCCTTTCTTTCTTTCACTGAAACTGTGGCTTTTTGTCCATTTCATTAAAAAGAAGGGATGGTATTTAACCTGCACTGTAAGATGCAACATGACCTGTTTTAGGGCAGTATTCTGTTCAGGAAGGAAACTTGTGACTTGGGAAGCCTTATAGTGTCTCATAATGTGATTCCCTTTTGTATAAAAATACTTTGAAAGAAAGCCTGTTGGCAAAAGGAAAGTATTATATTGGCCTTTTTAATGGGAAAAAGTGTGAAAGTATTTAGAAGAGTGAAAATTCTTTGACCTTTTCTATGCTGACATTGCTTTGGTGTTAGTTTGGGTTTTGTTGGGTTTTTTTCCCCTTTTTTGGGGAGGAACCTCATTGCTCATGGCTTTCACCTTTAGAACTTATATGGAATTTCTTACTGAGTGTGTGTTCTTCCTCTCCTCCTCTTTGCTCTACTTCTCTTGTTTGTTTTTCCCCCTTACTGCCCTTACCCCTTAATTGTTCCTTCAGGCTTGGTTACAGTGGCGAGAGCAGTACTTATACACCCAGGATGAGAAGCAGAAGGACACCAGGGCAGTAACTCACCATCAGCACTGGGAGTTGAGGAGATGTGTGGGAGCATGGCTGGGATACCTGAACCTCCACAGAGTAAAGAAACGCCAGAATGGTGAGTGAAAATGGTGACCTGGGACAGAACAGGGCTCAGCCCCTTTGCTGAGGGCACAGTGATGGTTTTTTCTGTTCTAGGAGACACTGGAACATCTCTGCCCATCAGGACATGAGATGCAGCTTGGGCTGTACACTGTGACAGGCCTGGCTGGCTCAGCTCATATGCTGAACTGTAAGGAAGATCACCTGCTTTGCATGGGATTTTTGAAAAAAGCTTTGCAATTCCCTTGATGAAAACTTGCATAACCTCTATTGTATTTTGACTGAGATATCTGTGAGAAGTATGTATTCAAGACTTTGATCAGTCAGTCTGTGGATATTCTTGGTAGTCAGTCAAATCACAGCTCCCATAGGATGGTAAAGATTGTTACACCATTTCTTTTGTTTCTTCCCTTGAATGGGAATGAGTTCAGATATTTGTATTAATTGCTTTTTGATTGATGGAAATGGAAAAGAATCTGGCTTGGATATGTAGGAACTAATAATAGGAGTATGCTGAAATGTAAGCAAGTTTGAGTATGTTGAACAAGTAATAGAGTCCTAACTTCCCTCTCTTAAGTCAGTATAGTCAGTTACTGCTTTAAAATTGCCTTTGTGATCAATAAGGAAGAACGTGATCTGTAGCTGAGTAATTGTAAATGTAAATTCTTGTAATAATTTTTCAGTGTTAGAGCTCGTGTCACTTGTGAACCAGTGGCTCAGATGCCAGGATCTGATATGAATGAGCCTAAGACAGAACAAGCCATGAGTGATTTGTGTTTGTCTTCCAGAGCTGGCCCAGGAGTTTCACCGAAGCTGGACGCTCCGGAGGTTCTTCTCTGATTGGCAACTGTCATGGGAGTGCAGGAGAAGAGTGCATGCTCACCAAAGGGACCTGGAAAAACAAGCAGCAAGGATTGCCTTGTGGAGAGTCTTTGCACACTGGAAGCATTGTATCCAATCTGTGTTTAATCCCTAGCAAAGACAAGTTAGAAGCATTCCCGCAGGGAGAGGATCCAGTTAATAAGCAGGAATGTTGTGCAGTCGTGTGAGTGACACCAAACATATTGTCATTAGATAGGTGTGTGTAATGCCATACTAACAATTCATTAAACTGTTGTAATTACAGTATATTAGCAGCAGTATAAGAGTATATTAGAGCCTGCAGAAGATAATTTATGGTTGTTACTTAAGAGTGAATCAGAAAGATACTGTGATAAGCCAGCAAAATCTAAAAGTTTGACTGTAGTCAAAACTTCTGCTGGAAGTGAAGTGCTGGGCATTCAAACATTGAAGCAAATTTAGATGGAGATGTAGTGCCCCCCTGTGGGAGAAGGTTGTTTCTGTGTAAAAGCTACTTTAACTCAGTGACAGATGTTGTGCTGTGTGTGGAAGAGGCTCGGCAGTGTGAGCTGGCTGAAAAGCACTACAAGTGTCACCTGTTGGTAAGAGCACTGTTACATGCCAGGTGGGAGGGGCTGTGGAGTGTCCCTGTAACACTAACAGTGGTGTGTGGTTGTTAAGTGGGAGATATACCAGATTTCTAAATTTCAATTATTCTGGAATCTACCAGTTGAATCCAAATGGGCAAACTGGTGAAGTGGACTCATCTTGAGGGTTTTGGGTTACCTGCTCCCTGTCTATTCCACCATGAGATTGTCTTCTCCTTTTTCTTTTTTTCGTATGCTGTTTGCTACAAGAATTATTTTTTCTTCTCTGCAGTAATCTATGCATGCTGCTTTTCACATGAGACTAAAGATAACTTGCTTCACGTGCAAGTAGTTGAATGTTTTGGGGTTTTGTTTAGATTTTATGGGTTTTTTTTAAAGAAAAAATAAATCCCTGAAGTCTGTCTGAAAGGTGGGCACAAGCAAGCCTCCAGCCTTTTGGAAATGAGCTATATTTAAGGTTGGATCTTTACTGGTCATTAAAAGAATACCAATAAACATGAGTGATTACAGGAGCAGGATGATTAGTGATTTGAAGTAGGATGCTCTCATAATGCTATTTACCATGCTCTACCCCCACTCAAGGGATTCTAGGTCAGTTCTACATTACCTGATTTGGATTACAAATTAAAGTTGTGTTTATTTCTTGTTGTTACAGGAACTTGGCCTTAAGGGTCTTCGGCAGAATGTCCTGGACACTCGAGCTCAGCGAATGAGGACAAATCTGTCATCCCGTCAGCACCGAGTTACAGTGAGTTTGTCTTTGGTTCTTGTGTCAGTCTTGAGCTGTCCTATTGACTTCCACTGTCATCTGTTGACATCCACTTCCATCTGTTATTGCTTTGTTCTTAAATACTAATAGCCACAGAAAATCCGTGTGAATCAACTGCCACTCTTAGATATGTTTAGTTTTTCGTTTCCCTGTGTTTGTGGTGGATTTTTGCTTTTACCAGAAAAGCTTGTAGGAAGTTATAAAGTTATGAAGCAGTGCAGGAGGCAACCATTGCAGTATGCAGTTTCATTAGGACTTTAATAATTTCTTTCTTTACATTCTTCTCCTCACTTGCTATCTTTGGAGGGTTTAGTGTCTTTCTTGTTTTATTTCAGGTTCTGCAGAAGTACTGGAACTGTTGGAAGTCCCGTTTGGAAGAGAAGGAGGAAGAACAGCAGCAGGCCTTAACATCAGTGGCTCGTGCCCGTTATAGGTATGCAGACAAATATTAATACAAATTTGTACAAATGTGGATTCTGTGGGCCCTTGGCTCTCTTCTAAAGTATGGTAATACCTTTAGGGGCATGACTTGATGGCAGTTGCTCTGACATTTTCTGTGAGCAATGAACAATTTACATGTCTTGCTTCTCTGTGGAATGTAAGAAGGAGGTTGCTTAAGCCTAGCTCTGAGTTTCGTTTAGTTGGCTGACATTCATAAAATCAATATATTTGCTGAAGGAGTTCTCTCCTGTGCTGACAGTTGTCCCTTTGTGCTTGCCAGGAGGATGTTGATGAGACAGGTATTTGACACATGGCTGCTGAAGGTCTGCAAGCTGCAAGAATATCGAATGGGAGAGAAGAAGGTAAATGTAACTCTTGTCCCTTGCTTTGGAAATAGAGGAGATGATTTCACAGTCACTGTCTGTGAATATGAGTTAGCATGAGATGGATTTGGCTATTGTAAATTCCCTTTTTCTTGGTGAGGGATCAAGTCAGGGGAAACAGATTACAACCAGTATTTACTGGTCACCTTTTTTAAGTTAACCAGTTTGTTATAATAGAATCAAATTATTATTAGAGAATTGCTGTCCACATAGTTCATTTATTCTCTCACCCTGTAAATGTGTATGTGCTCTCTCTCTCTCACAGTCTCTTAGTTACTTTGTTGAAATAATAATAATAATAATAATAATAATAATAATAATAATAATAATTAGCCAACCCCAGTCTATTTAAGAATTGGAGGGTTGTACTGAGAAATTAGCTGCTTCTAGGTAGGTGTCCATAAAGTTCTTTACAGGACTCTTCATTTTCTAAGGGGAAATGTGTGTATATATATATATGTATATAGTCCTGGAGTCTTTACATGTAGCAGCCACTGTGGCCTTTATGTGGTCTTTTACACCACTCAAAGTTGACAGTGGCACATGGGGGTGTTTTTGTGCGGGTATGGCTCACCCTTGGTGGTGGGAGATTGTCAGTTCTTGTACATTCAACAAGTTTCTGGAACTTACTGGTTCTTAGGAGTCCTTCACATGCTATTTATCAGCTTGTGCTTCCTCTCTTTGGCCTGTTGTATTTTGGTAGCAGCTCCTCCATCCACATGCACACAGATCTCTGCAGAGCACGTTACATAACCTCACTGCAAAGGGATTTTGGTGGTGTGTCCATTGCTGTTCAGCATCAGAAAAGCAAATATTGGAGGGTTCTATGAATGTCACCTCTAAGGAGTTGCTTCCTGTTGATTGTAGCTGCCTGTGCAGTGCATTCATTGCCACCTTCCCTCCATTGCAGGCTGTCCTTCATTTCCAGAGGCAGCTCCTGCACTGCTCCTGGTGCTGCTGGCGTAGAAAAGCAGCTGCATGTTTGGAGGAGCAGCAGGGCTTGGTTCGTGCAGGAGATCACTACAGTAACCAGCTGCTGCTAAAGGCCTTCTATCTGTGGAAACAAAAGACTCAGGAGAGACAGAGAGAGTAAGAATTTTTTTCAAACATAGAATGATTTGGATTGGCCATGTGGCAGCCTACTTTGGACAAACAGCATTTAATTCACAATGATGCTCACTTCTTTTTTGTGCTTTGGAGCCTACTAAGTTGTCTTTCAATGAGTGAATTACTGAAAATAACAAATGTGGACTCAAGTCTGTGCTAGAAGTGTCCAGTAACATGGACTGCATTGTAGGACAAATAATTATTTTTCTTATAGGAGGCTCAAGGAGACAGAAGCTTTAAGATTTCACTGTTCAAAGTGTCTGCTACAGACTTGGAACAAGTGGAGAGAGGTGAGAGAGTTAACAAATGGGGAAGAGCATGAAGTCTTTCTGTTATGTTTGAATTGTTTGTACCCATATAGCTAGAAGTTGAATTGTTTATTTTAAGCACTAATCATTCCTAAGCTCTCCTCCCTTTTCATGTGGATAACAGCAGTTTGTTGTGGGTGGAACAGGAGCTGTGTAGGGAAGAGAGGAATTAGTTTTGTTCATATATCTAGAGGTGGTGAGAATAGATGTACCTGGCAATGTAACCAGAGTTATTGTGATGAAGTTGTCCCTACCCAGTACTCGGTGTGTCCTTCTCAAAACTTAAGTTAGAAGTTTGCAGCCAGGCCTTTGTGTATGACCTGTATTTGTGTTACAGGTTGTAGCAAACACTGTCACAAAGTACTTTACTTTCATGGTGATCTTTTCCTTACCGTGATACCAGGTACCAGATGTGCCTTGCAGCATGTCTTGAGAATCTATGAGAAATTTTATATTTGGAGCTGTGATGTTGGTGCAGACCTGTTGAGTGGTTTCCATCAGTCTTCAAGAGGATTCCTACAAAGGGCAGAAAAAAAAGCACCTCAACCAGGCCTTTGGGGACATAGCAGAGTGCAGCACCGGTTTGAGTGAAAAGCTGTTACAGCACGGTGAAGGATTGATATTTCTCCAGAGACTGAAAATGGTTCTTTTCCCTCCTCTCTCTGCCATTGCTTATTTTCCCTCATGTGTACATATCTTTTGGGTTTTTCTTCCATTTCCTCCTTCTAGTATGTGGGACATCAGCGTGAGAAATGGAGGAAGTTGGTGCAAGCAGACCTGCACTATCAACATGTGTTGCTGGGCAAGACCTTGGCAGCTTGGAAGGTAGGATGGAACAGCCTTTTTGACGCACTTGTCTGTATGTGCTGGAGTGTTTCAGTGAGAGCTAAAGAGCTCTCACACTGCTTCACTGGAGGCACATACACATCATGTGTGCAAGGTAGAAAGAAGGCTCTTGTATGTAGGGCTGTATGAGTCTGGCATTGCTTTTTGGAGCAGAAGAATCAAGGTAGTCTTGTAGCACTGGTGAATGGTACATCACAGCTAGCATTAACTATTGTGTAGTGACTGCTTGCCACAGCAAAACAGCATTTGATTTCAGTGGCTGAATTTTTTCCCCTGTACTTTACTGCCAGTGCTACTTGTGAGCTACTAAGAGTTAGATACTAGTAAAAGTTTCTGGATGTTTCCTCTCCTCAAAGTGTTAATCTACCTCTCAATACTATTTTTTTTTTCAGATTTACCAACAAAACATACAGTGCATTCTGTATCAAGTAGCTGAGAAGGAGAAACAGCACACTCGACTGCTGCTGCGGTGAGCCTCTTCCTAGACAGCATGAGAGGACTGGTTGCACTGCAGTCAAATTCATTCCTTTCTTTCACCTCCACCTTTGTAACTTTTTGGATGTTGGGTGCTAGGAGTTGACTCTGGCATGCATTGCTGTTTCTTTGCATGCAGGTCATTTAGTTAAAAGAAATTAACTCTCCCTGTTTACTCTCTGTTTTGCTTGAATATTTTTTAAATCTCTGTTTAGTCCTGCAAGAGTCATCAGACAGCAAACTGCACATTCCCTGTCTGTTATGGTATTAAAGCAGCCTGGAAGATGCAGAGCCTCTCTTGCATTACAGTGAGGAGGGTGATTAAAGATATTATCACATTGCATTGGTTGTAGTTACTTTAGTTTTAATTACGTTATTTGTTTTAATGCTGTGCAGCTTGAGTCACTTGCAGGGTCTGATTGGCTCAGCTGAAGCTGCTGGATTTCAGAGTGTGTTCTGTTTTGCACTGCCTTCTCTTCAGCAGAGACTTGAAGGGGCAGAAGTTGATTTGCACCACTGAGTTTATAGATGCAGCTGGTTTTGATTCCTGGTGTGAGTAGGAAAGTGCGAAATGAACAAGTGAGAATCATTCTTAATAGGTTTGTTTTCACTTTTGTATGTATTTTTGCCTTCAGACAGGTGCTGTGTACATGGAGAGAAAATGTCCTTGCTCTTATACATGAATCTAAAGCAACTACTCGGGCAGATGAGCACTACAGGAGAGCAATCCTGTCAAAGGTAGGATCTGTACAGCAGGTGCCGTGGTCTCAGTACAGGTACTGGTTCAGGCAGGGGTCAGGTAATACAATTAGAAGGACGAAAAACATAAATCTAAGAGCTCCTACTAAGAGAGATCTGCGAAGTCTCATCTTGTTTTTACAGGTGTCTCTGTGAACTCATGGTTTTTTCTCTTCCTTCTTCTCATTCCTTAGAAGGAAGGGAAAACCAAGAGCATGTTATAGCATAGTAATATTGGTGACATGGGGCAGGGAGGGAATGGATGAAGGAGAAGAATGCTTTGAAGAATGCCATGGGGACCCTTTGAAATACTTCTGTATTTTGTAGGAAATTCTTACTGTCTGCTGAGCCTTATGTGAAAAATGAGATGGAAATATTTATGTTACCAGTGATAGGGGGAGTACATTGTATCCCCTTCCATTGCAGTGCCAGTCTGTGTCACATCTCCCATTTGCATTTTATCCTTAGGTGCTGCTGCAGTGGCGAGACACTGCCTGGCTACGAGCGTGTCACCGCCATCTGAAGGTGACAGCTGTGCTGGAAGCCAGAAAACATTTGGATTTAGGTGAGCTGATATAGATGTTGAACTCGCAGAAATCCTCATTGTCTGTGAATGAGCCAAGGGCAGCGTGTTGTGTCATCTGTACAGATGAAGTGACTGGATGGTCTGTTGGCTTACAAAGGATGTCCCCACAGAATGGAAAGTGAATTGGGACTCCTGTGATCTGCTGAATGCTGCTTGTGTTACTTTTGTTTCTCTGTTTATTCTTTGTACTATATAACACTTCCTTCTTCAAAGGAATTTTCCATTACTAATTTTGAGAACCTCAAACACCTCTTTTGAGGGCAGTGCAAGTAATCTTAGCAATTGCTGCTTCAGTCTTTCTCTAGTAATTTATACTGAAAGACCCTCAAACTCTGCAAGCATTTCATGCTACCACGGTACATTCTTGACACGAGGACTCTGAAGCACAGAAGGCTTTCCTAAAGGTTATAAAGAATGTCAGTGCCAGCAGGGAAGACTTGCAAGTCACAGCTCCCTGTCTGTTACATAAAGTGTTTCACAGCTCTTCTTCCTATACTGAATACTGTCAGTGCTGAGCATTGTCCAAGTTAAGTATTGCTGAAACAGTTGGGACGAGTAGCTCATCACTTGATACTCTGAGATTAATAGTCTCCTTTTGGTACGTGAGTTAATTTATCTTCCCCTAACAGTGCGTTTACAGAGCCTGTTTCTTCACTGGAAAGGATTAATGAAGGAGTCTCTGATGCTGAGGGCTCAGCACCACAGGGCAGCACAGCACCATCAGCAGCACCTGCTGCAGAAGTACCTGATGAAATGGAAAAATTATTATCAGCAGTGCCTTGGGAAAAAGGTGAGAAGGATCAGCAACCTCCTCAGCCTCAGAAGTAACTCCCCAGAAGTTACAGGTGTCAGGGAACACACTGTGTTCCCTGGTGAAGGGAATGGCAGTCTGGGCTGAGGAGAAGCATAACAGCTTTGTGTACTGAGGAGGAAGGAGCACTGCTGTGTCTTGCCTGAAGAAACTGAGAGAAGTAACAAACTTAACAAGGCAGCCTGAGCTTACTGTGAATGACATCCTTGCTGGACTCGTAGATGTCTGTACATGGGGTTACACTCTAGGGCACTTGGGTGTTGAGGGTGGCATCAATAGAGCAAAGGGAAGGTGATAAAGGCTGTTTGCTAGCTGTTCTAATAGCATTTGGCTCAGATAAATGAGGTTTGTCTGCAAGTGACTCACTGTTTTGATTGCCTTGCAGCTGCTGCAGAGAAGGGGAGATGAACTAATGACTCACAGGCTTTGCTCTGCTTCCTTCTATTGCTGGAAAACTCGGGTAAGGAGTTTTCCCCTGGGTAGACACCTAGCTCCTTGCTAGTCATTCTCCCTTCTCCTTCATGCTCTGTTTATACAAGGACAAGAAAACTTTATTTAAACGTTTTCAGGATTTTTTGGTTCAGCTAGCACAAGAGACACCTTGCCATAGATGGGATGAACTGAGTGGGGTTTTCTGCTCTGGCTGTACCATCACTTCCTCCTTGCTTGGTGCTTTGGCTGGTGTTCCTGGTGTTGGCTATGTGAGCTCCTAACCTGGTTGCTGTGCATTTTTCCCCCTAATAGCTGTTGCAGCAGCAATGGGAAAAACGGAAGACAGTGCAAGCATTGTGGCACTGGTCCCTTTCAGTGCAGAGAAAGGTAAGGGGCTGTGCAGGGCAGGGGCAGGCAAGGGAGTTTGCAGATTTGACTGCAGTCAGCAGACTGCACACTGAATGTCTGTTTCCTTTCCTCTTTTGGGTGCTGTGTGTTATTTTGGGATGCTGGAAAACTCCCCAAAAATTCTTAGCTGATTAAAAAATATGAACATTTTTCCACATCTGGCCTCAACTGACTTAAATCTCTGTCCCTTGGTCATTGTGGCAGTGTCCTGCTGTTGCTGTAGCTCTGCCTATTCCTATTCAGTGGAAGGGAGAGTGTTGCTGTCTGCAGGGGGAGTCCCTAGCCTGGAGCCTGTCTGTGTAATACTCACAGCTCTCATTGTTCCTGTTGCAGGTATTTGATGCTTGGCTGAGGTTTGCCAAGGGGCAGCAGGAGAAGAAAGGTGGCATTGAAAAAGTCACAGGAGTTCACCACACAACTCCTTTGAGAGAAGGTGTAACCTGTGCCTTGAGAAACACTGCTGGCATCAGAGAGCTTCAGGGACAGCTCCATGCCCAGCACCAGCTGGAGGTGAAAGAGTGATTGCTCAGATATATATTCAGAACTGGGCTGTTCTGGTCTCTACTCTGTGTGTGGGATGTGTGTTTGTGTGTATGTGCATGTATGTATCTTGAAGCTCCACATCCCAGCAGTTGTTTAGATCCTACATACACTTCTATTTCTGGTTCAAGGCATTTCATTCAGCTGAGACTAGAGGGCTTCATTTGGAAGCTTTCCTAATGAAACTGTTTTAAAACTGGCCAATGTATGCCTTACACAATACTCCTGATTGAAACCTTTGCATGTAGGTCAGGTCTCTAAGTTCTGTGCTAGAATGAAGCATTATAGAGAGTACATCTGATCTTGTCTTAGCTTTAGCACTGCTTATACCTTCCTATGTGGGCTTGTGTCACTTCTGCCTTTGAGTATCAATCCAGCCCTGCATGTTAAAAGGATGCCTGCATTGACTGCTCTCTTCCTGCTTCTGGGCAGCATACCCAGCTCTTTTCCAGGTTTTCAGGATACCAGTTGTTCCATTTGCTAATGTGCAGCTTGCCTTGGTGCAGAAGTACTCGGTTAATTCTCCTCACCCAAATGTTACCACAGTGGAGCTCTTAATTTAGTTTAGAGAGCTGGTATGGCTTTGAGGGCATCAGAAATCTTAGTTCCTTCTCTGTAGGTGATGTGGTGCTTCCTGCTCTCAGCCATCAGATGCTCTGCTATTCTTTGTGTTGGCAGGCAGCCTGCAGTCTTTACCAGACAGGGTATTGTTGTGCCATGCTGTGGAAACAGAAGGCTCTCTCCCAGAAATTAAATAAGCCTTTTTCTTTTTTGCTACCTCTGAAGAAGCAAGTGACATTTAAAAGGCCTGATCTCAGTCCTGAGACAAGAGGACATTCATCAGAGGAAGAGCCATGGCCTTCAAAATGCAGACATCTACCATTTCACCCTTATGAGGGGGGCTCAGTTCTCCATGGCCTGTGAGTTTGACTTTCCAGTCCTCCCCTATTTCTCTGGCATATAAGTAACTTTACATATATGTAATCTCTCTACATGTGTCATTTTTGTATTCCCAAGTTTTCTCATTGATGGCTTAGTTCCATGCATTCTCCTTAACTCTGAATCATGTGGCTAGTGGTACAGGGTTACACAGGAGCTGCTGTGTAATGCAAGCTCAGCCCACACATAGTGAAGGTATTTGTGACTGTACTTGCCAGTGACAGGTAGAACCAGCTTAGCTATAGACCTTCCACTTTGTGTTTCTCAGGTAGAAATGAATTTATGGAGCATTGGCCATTTGTCATGGGAACAGTTACATAGAGAAGCAATGAAAGATACCTTTGATGGGACTTGGGCCATTGGGAGAGCTTATCTTGTCCAAGTGACCTAGTGTCATTGAAGCTCTTGTTTTTTTCACTGAAGTCATCTGATAAAATGATTAACATCAAGATCCTGGTATTCAGGAACTGAAATTTCTTCTTCCTCTGTTCTTTTCGCTGGGGAAGGTATTCCTTTAAAAATTCATATTGATCATGGGGCAGTTGCAAGGAATAATTGTCTATGAAGCTTCTCAGTTCAAGACAGCAACCCTACAGGGAAGTAAGATGTAACTTCATGTTGCTTTAGGCAAATATATGCTGCCAAAAGAAGAGTTTCTGCCCTGTTCAGTTGTCTCACTTCCACCATTCTTTGTGTTGGCACAACTATTCACATGGTGAACTAGATCCTCACATTAATACAGTTGAAATGTAATCTTCAAGAATTGTGATTGCATGCCAGGAGAATGTTGCAGAGCAGGGATGAATGATGAAACAGGGCTGTTTCTTTAGCCAGCTGATGCCAATAATCAGAAGTCTGGGATATTCTTTGTTCTGTTTTTCTTTTCTGAAATGCCATTCAATGAGCCAGGTTACTACCAGAGAAGCCTGATTTCCTTCTTGAATCTTTAGAAAGCAAGGATCTGCTGGGACCTCCTTTTACTAGATAGAAAATCTAATTTTAAAAGTAAAGAAAAAAGGGTGAGTTAGTAGAGCATAGTAGAGCAGCTAATTGGAGAGCTGTATGCAAGGGAATGACAAGAGACTCCCCTTCTTTGCACTGACTGCAAAGGACAAGACCCACAGTTTGCAATGTATAGTGACCTTATCCTTCTTCCTGTACAGGTCAGAGGTGCCCTTTCAGCTAACATCTGTGAATAAGTGTCTTGCACAGACTGGGAACTTAATGCTGACACCTCAAGTGGAAGAAAGTACCTGTAAATGTCTGTCTCAGATGGGTAGTGCTGCTCATCCCCATCCCTCTCTCACTTGTGCTTCTCTCCCCCTGTGGACACAGGACATGCACCGAGCTGGGCAGGGGGCAGAGCTGTGGTCTCCTGCATCTTTCATGTCCCAAATGAAAGCTGACTCACAACAGGTGAGTGAAATGCTGAAGGAACAATTACAGTGTGTACTGGGCTGCTGTCAGTAGGCCCATTGCTTATTGCTGAGTTTTCTTGTGGTTCTTCTGAACCGCCCACCTAAATATTTAGCTGTTTTTCACTTGTTCAAGCTGTCATCTTTAAAGCTAACCAAGTGAACTGCCTCAGAATGTCCAAGAACTGTTTACCCCTAGTCTGAAGCAGTCCTCCCACATGTGTTGTTCTGTATTTCATGCCTTTTTCCTGGTGGTCTTCGTAGCCAGATCTTCTCCTAGCAAGTAATGTGAGGGTTCTGCCTCTTCAGAGTTAAGAGCAATTACAGTTTGCTGTCCAGATTGCAGGGATTTAGGAGAAACTCAGCTTAGGAGCAGTGGTTGTGTCTGAGAACCTTAAAAAATTGAAATTTACTTAACCTGCAAGTAGGTGCTTGCATTTTGAACTCCTTGTTCCACACAGAATGGGAATTTTCATCTTGGTGAAATACGTCCATGTTAGATATCAAAGAGCCCATCTTTTGAGCTCTGCTTCTTCTGTGGGATTTTATGAGAGGGGCTCAGCACCTACAGGAGTTGTCTGAGTGGGGGTAGGACTAAGTAGGTCAGCTACATCCTACTTGAAGGGCTTACTTAAGAAAACCCTTTGAGGAAAACCCCAATATCATTCTGACCTTCTAGAGAGGAGGTCAGCCTGTGAATTGTCACAAAGGAGCCCATTCGCAAGACTTTGAACAGGATTCTGTGGAGAAGAAGTTGCAATCAAATTTGCAGCCACATTTGCTGTCACCTGAAGACTTGGTGGAAAGAGGGAGTCGCCAGACTGCAGGTACATCCTCACATCTAAACTGTAACAATTCATCCTCTAATCTATGTGAGACTGCAAGTCACTGCCACAAAATGTATGAGAGACAGGGCAACCTGGTGTGCCAGCATTAGGAGGTAAAGGGTATCAGTATTCCTTTCTGGGGTGGTAAATGCAGTTGTGTGGATTCTGCTGAGTCTGGGGACTAAAGCCCTGCTGTACGCATTGAAGGATGGGAACTGCTGGAGGCCAGCTTCTTTTAGCAAGAATGGGCTCAGTTGCTGGAGTGTTCATGTGTATGACAGAACCTGCTTCAGGAGGGAAGTTCATCCAGTAGAGCTCTCTAGATTTCCCTGTACTTACAGTATGGCTGTAAAGGGGACAGATGGTGTCTAAGCACCTCTCATTGTGGTGATTTTAATGACATCAGAGCATGAAATGTGTTCTGCAGGACTATTGTACTTAATTACTTCTAGACTAAATGTGAAAGACTATATCTTGAACAGGCCAAAAGAGAATCTGTAGTACTAAACCATCCACCAGAACATTTTGTATGTTTTGTGTGTTCAGACTGAGTCTTCAAGAGCTTGTACTGCTGTCAGAACTCCTGCCCTGTACATGGTCATTTGGGGTGAATGGGTACATGTCACAGGGTAACAAAACACATGAAAATGACTCAGGAGGGCTCCATCTTTCCTGACATTAAAAATATTTTCTGTTTCTTTGTTAAGAAGAAAGAGTGGATGTCTGTTCTACCTCCATTGCTTGTGCTTATCTTTCATTCAGCTGAAGGGGAAAAGAGGGAGCACAGTTCCAGAGAAGAAAAGCTGGAGAGAAGGGTGGAAGCTGAACTCCGACAGATCCAGCAGCAGATGCAGTACTACTACAGCAGGAAGCAGGAGCTCATGTAATGCCCCTTTAGCCAGTCTGCCTTCATCTTGTCCAGTCTGTTTCACTTTTTCTGTGCATCTGCCCTGGAAATAATCAATCTGTTCACAGTAGAACTATGAATGAAACAGAAAAGTTCCAGAGATTTTTATTTTCTCCTTTCAAGTTCGCTCCAGGTGAAGGAGAGTATGTGCATAACTACTGTAGTCAGCCAAGTGTTTAATTATAACTTTGGCAGCTCTTGTAGAAGCATGTCAGAGGTATCACTGAGTGTAATCTGAAGACACTACAAATGAATTGGGTAGAGCAGTTGAAATTTAGCTTTTAGTTATTTTATCAAGAGGAGAGGACTGAGCTTTTCCAGCTTTCAATTAAAAAAGATTAAATACGGCTGGTATTTGATAAACTGCTCTACTAGAATAAGAAAACAGAATTGCTGTTTTCAGAAATGGGGCTGGGGGGTTTAACATCAGGAAAGGAAGAAGTCAAGGATTAGAAGTAGGAGGGGGAGATGACAGTTTTCAGGTTCCTCTGCTTTTCAGCATCTGTTTTTTGTTTGTTTTTTTTTTTCTTTTTGTTTGTTTTTTTTTTTTACATTTTAAAAAAGATCTTAACCATTGACTGGTTTGAGACAAAAAAAATGGGTCTTACTGGAAGTATCAATTGCAAGTATAAGTTGGCTTAGACTGTTGAGCTCTTAATTGGCATAAGAATCCTTCTAATCTATTTTATCAGGTGCTGTCAGCAGCAGGCACAAATTCTGCAGCAGTGGCTGGAAATGAGCACACAATCAGGAGCCCAAGATGGTGTGCAAGGAGTTCAGGAAGAATTGGGTCAGGTGTGTACACCACATTTAAATTGAAGCTAGTGAAGTGATTATCACTGTGCCATGCACTTAGCCTAAAGACTGATGGAAGCTGTGAGGAATTGTGTAGTAAGCTGTTAGTAAAATGCAAGAGAAGGGAAATTTATAGTCAGGAGTAGGCTGAGGAGCAGAACAGGCTGTGTAGATACATCTTCCTGTTTGTTCAGAAATATAACTCCTGCTCCAGTAGACCTTTCTGAGGCTATTTCCAAGCTATGGATCAAGCTTTCAGAGACTCAATCTGCAGAAATTCTCCAATTTCTCAAGACAACTCCCTGTGTGCAGACTGGACCTGCACTGCTTTCAGGCCCCAGGTTCACACAGCCAGGTGTGGGTCCTGGTACCTCCGACTCCAGCCAGTACTGAGCTGTTCCTAGTGACAATCTGTCATGTACTGGCCCTCAAGTGAGATAACACAGCTCTCTCTCTCAAAAAGACTAAATATTGTCTCACTGTACAAACTTGTGTTTATGCTGATGCACTTGTGTTCCCTTTCAGTTGCATGTGAGGATCAGCACTCTCAGCAAAGCACAGCTGGCCGAGAGACAGCATGTGCAGGCCCTGCTTGCCCGCCTGCGAGATATCCAGCTTGCCCTGCATCTGTAGTGCATCTACCACCTTCTCAGCTCAGGGGTAGGACGTTTTGGCCCTCTCATAGCAGGGGATGATGGAAGAGATGTATCCATTCACTTATTTCTATGTATGGTGTTTATATTTGATAAATTAAGTTAAAATAATTTTGCTTTTTTTATTGTTACTCTAGCTGATCAAAACCAAACTGGAGCTACATCTACCTCATGCTGCACTTGCAGTACCAAACTTTGTCATGCCACAAAGATAAGCAACACAGATAAGACTCTTTATTTCAAAATGTTTGCAATTAAATGAGTTCATGTCAGTAAGTCATACACTTTGACATACAAAAATACCGTGCTACTGATACAGTTGAATTAAATGGATTCTCCATGCAGGAGAAATTCACAGCATTATCAGTACCCTCAAGGAACTTTGTTTTCACTCCTGGGGTGCAGTGCTGGCCCCTGCATCACAAACAATGTTGGTTTATTAGCTTGCTCTGCACAGTATTAAAACCATGATAAAAACAGCCACTTGCATGCTGAATCCTCCCTTCCTTCTGAGATTTCTAATAAAGCAAACATCAAGCAACCCATCCTCCATGACTGGGCTAATATTTACCTTCAGATACTATGGATGATGCTGCTGAGTAGGAAGAAATTAAAGCTTTATCTTCCTTTGGCTCTGGATGTCACAGACCCCAGTGGAAAAGAAGGAAAAGATTCAGTTGTCTTTTTCCCTCATCCACTGGAACAAATTGCTTTCTCTTGATAACATGACATTGAAGTTTAATCAAAAAGCTCACCCTAACTTTATCCTCTCGGGGTTGATATTTGCCTTAACTCTTTTCTCACTCTCAAAGGTTTGAAAAGACTTGTATCTGATACTATACTGCTGCAGGAGTAAACTTGCTAATGCCAAGAAGTTTAACAAGATAGGTGGCTGACAGCCACTTCAAGCTTTCAAACTCCTCCCTGTGTAAAGTGAGGAAACACTGACTCCTGGAGCCAAATGAATTTTCTCCTGCTTGTCACCCAAACAGCCACCCTCATCTGACTGGTGCCTGGGCTATGTCACTTAGAGGCAGTTTATCGTCCCTTCCTTCCCGATGACAAGCTAAGCATACAGCACTTGGCAAACTGGACATTTGTACAACAAAATTATATTCTATTTTCTGCAGTGCGTACAAAGAAGGGTTTCTTTAGGAGATCAGAGCTGGTCAAAGCCTGTCATCTCCTTGAAGTAGCAGAAAAGTAGCTCAAGCAAGCAAGTAGTATGGGAAATCTTTCAGAAAGCACAAAGGCAGGTTTCATAAGCGTGTCCACTCCAACAAGCTCTGGACAGCAAAATCAGTTCTAAATGCTTGAGTGCTGGGACTTGAAACAGTTTATTCTCAAAAAACAATTGATACATTGCTTTAAAACTCAATTGTCTTCACTTTGGCAGTGGTTTTTATCAGTGCCACATGCAGTAGATCCAAGGTGTTAGATTTTAACTCTTCTTGATGTGAAGTCACAGAGAGGCTCTAAAATTTTACAGTGGATTAAGCTTCAGCACAAAGATTTCAGCCCATAGGACATTCCTAGCATTAAGTATGAGGGCAGAAGTCAGAGCCAGTGTGGTTTTTTGTTTTGTATTCTGAGTGAGATGAAGTTGTTGCCAGTCAAGGGATAACCAGATTGGCACCTGGGAAGCAAGAGGGGATTTCTTTAAAGATCCATAAATATTTTAAACACAGTCAGTGCATAGGGCATTTCATTCTGTGCAATAAAAATTAGTCCTAAAGTAGCTGAAGCTGTCCTGTAATAGAGGAACTAATTCGTCAAGAATTTAGTGACAAAGTAACAAGATACATAGCAGAAAGTTAAAACATACTTTAGTTGCCACCATATCACCCAAGAAAAATATGCTCTGTGTCCTCTTAATCCAAGAGGTGAATTGTCTTTCATAAAGACAAAAACTTTAAGGCCTGGAATAGCAAAATAAACCCATGGATTAGGAAGAGGACACAGATACTTGTCTGTCTTGAAAAAAAAAAAAAGAATAAATTGCAAGATGACAAGTTCTGTTGTCTGGAATGTAGACATTGTTTTCAGGTTTAAAATACAATGCAAAGTCCACTTTCAAAGGGACAATGTCAGACAAAAGAACTAAAGTTGTCCAATAGTACAAAACTCAGGATGAATGTCACTCATTGTACTGACTGTTACACATTTTGCTTTGTTTGGGCCATGAAGCCACACCAGCAAATTCACTGTTTGGCCCTCTGTGCATTCAGAGACTGCTTTTATCTAAGAATTTGGGCAGAGTTTTTTAGAATAAAATAAATATGAGAATATATTCTTTACTCAAGGTCTGAGAAACAGATACTGCAGACACAAGGTACAAGGTCTGACTCAGCCTGTCAGTGTCCCTTTAAATACAGGTAATCTCTACCTCCACCCTTTCCCACTGCACCTGCCTAGGAAGGCTTAAAAGGGACTTGGAGGGTCTAAGAACACAATTATCCTGTGGCACATTCAGGGGAGAACATGAAAGACTACAGGCACAGGGTGGGCCAGAGACCACCATGGGCAACATCTTTAAAGGCAGCTGTACCCAATACATCCATGATCATTCCATTCAGTTTCTACATTCAGCAGTAGGTAAATGCAGAACAAATACTTTTCAAGTTTAACGCAGCAGTGACATCTTTTTTTCTCCTCACCCAGGTCCTGCTGAGTGATACAAACTTAGTAAGTGAAACACTCAGTGGTGTGAAAAGAGTCTCTTTTTATAGAAAATCTTCTTGCTAAGACAGTTCCTATAAAGAGCCCAGTGCTTCTCCAAAGCGGATTTTCTGTCCAGCTTTGAGGTTGAATTTGAAGTCCTTGGGTGCCTCAAAGATTAGTACGATCGTAGAGCCCAAGTTAAATTCCCCTAAATGTTCCCCTTTCCTCATGGGGATTCCTTCCTTGTTGTTGTTGGATATGAAGCTGAAGTCATTGTAGGAACCTTTAGAGTAACTTGGACTGTTTGTGTGCAAGTCCTGTACAGAGGAGGAAGAAGAGAAGGATTTACTGGAGGATTTCAGTGCTCTGTATTCATTCATCACCACAGCTGTGGACTGTTCATACTCAATCATTTTTCATGCAGGAACTCACAGCTCAAAGTTACAACAGGAAGATTTAAAAAATTTTCTGTATTGGAGACAACACATTTTAAATCAGTCTTAGAATATCAGTGCTGTGAAACACCCTCATTTCAGGGTAATAAGATTTTTTTTTAAATTTTGTTATGCTACACCAACCTCAACCATGAACACCAGAAAGGTGCCTGCTATGATCCTGCTCACCTGGTCAAAGTAGATGCGGATGGAGCCCACGTTTGTTGCTCCCACAGCTGTTAGTGAGAAAAAGCCATGTTTCCAGTCACCTGTAAGGACAACCCGTTCATTGTGGCAGAACAGTTCCTTAATCCAGCGAGCAACTCCAGGATTGACAGACATCAGGGAGCCTGAAGAAGTGAGAAAATATTCAGGTTAGGTTGTCTGGTTTGTAGCAATATTGTAATGTCATTCAGATGGTGTTTTCAGTACAACTGGAGCTGATCCAGTAAACAACTCGGTCAGTTATTTGTAGGAAGAGAGGCAAGTGCCAGGCAGAGCAAATGAAAGAGAAGTCTGTGCTGAAAACAAAGGGGTCACAGAAGGATGTGTGTGGTGGGTCAATCTCTCTCTCATGGTATATGAAACCAAATCCAAATACTTAGGTTTTTGCTAGATACCAAGAAGTAAAATATTTTTATCTGCAAAAACATCTGATCCCAGCTCCAGTAGTGTAACTGTTCAGTTGCATTTTCTTTGCCAAGCACCAGCAGAGATTATAGTTTAGGTTACTGTTTGGTGTGATCTGCAGAACTATCTGTATTTCAGGTGCAAACTGAATAAAAGTGTTTGGGAACAAATCAGGTCAGCATGCATCAAGGGATACTTCAAAGAACTCAAACAGTTTGAATACAATATTACTGTTTTCACCATTTATATGTGTTTTGCTCTGGTAAACTACACAGCTGCAAAACATTACTGTTTAAGACAAATCACTTTTCTACCATTATCTGTGATTTTACTCTACAACTTCTGCAGTGGTGTGTGTCATTCTACAGTGACCCATGGCAGTGCTTCCCTCCATAGCTGCTCTGCAGTTGTTTCCTAGGAACAGAAACCAACCTGGGAAATGCCTTCGGTGTGACACTGTCCAGTCCGTGGGTGAGTGGAAGCAGTGATAATCCCCTGGTGCAAGGTAAATTACACAGTGGTAGAGCTCATTCCCCTCCTTTGTGACCAGTTGTTGCTGAAAAGAGTTACCAGCTGGGGCTGCAGATAAAGCATGGAAAGGAAGGGGTTAAAGATATTCCTCCTGAAGTCATCTACGATAGCCAGGCAGTGTATGTCAGAGCCAGTGCAATAGCAGAGGATTAAATGCAGCCCATGTGGACTGGTGAGACTACAAAAACATATATTTCATCCAGGACTCCAATATTTCCAAGTGTTCCTTTCCCTTTACAAGAAGATTAGATCCTGGGTTGTTTCAGTCATTGTGAAAATTTTTCTTTTGAAGTTTTCCCTTCCCTAAGCAAAAGAGCAGAAACTGAAATCCAGTACAATGGAATTTTTATTAAAGCTACCATTTAAGAGCAGAATTTGTGAGGAGTCCTCTTAAGTGATTAGAGGGGCAGTGCTTGAGCATGGATCTTGTTAAGGAGCAGCGTATCCAGTTTTTGCTAGCCAGTGCTTGGGCCCATTTCAGTGTGACAGCAGGAGTGCTGCAGCCATGGTACAGCAACACATCTTGGACTCAAGTGTAAGAACCAAACAGCTCAGTTCAGATAATCACAATGAGCCCGGCACGATTGTATAAAGCCACTGGTGAGAAAGAGAAGAACTGGAAGAGTGACATGGGTACCCGCAAATAAAACAAACCCAAAATCAGACCTACTTTTGTTTCTGACAATACAAGAAAATGTTACTTTTTTTCATCTCTCTTAGTCTCATGATTTCTGAGAACACTGAAAGGGCACAGCAGAATAAATGTAAATCTAACACAGAACTCACCCTGACTAAAATGCATTTCCTCTGTGGAGATGCGAGGTCCCAAGAAAGATTCCAGAGAATAAGTAACTCCTTTTACTTGCTCCACTTCACAATTTTTTACCTGTCCAAAATTAAGGATCTTTCCATCAGAGGGGCTAATCTACAGCAAAGAGAAAAACAAAAAGAAACCATTAGCAGTTCATTCATTGCCCATGAAGCAGTGCCACTCCTCTGGGGGCTGAGGGAAGCTGGCGGTGCTGGCTGGAGCCCTCCCTCCCTTTCACTCACCACACTGTGCACACAGCAGACCGGCCGCGCCTGCGGTTTCAGCTTCCTGCGGAAGAACTCGCTGAGGTTCCTGTAGTGATGTAGATCCTCCACCGCTGCCTCCTTCATGTTCACCCCGAAGGTCCAGATGTACAGGCTGTACACCGGCTTCCGCAGCCACGTGGGCAGCTCCACCTGGTTCAGGCGACCCCAGGCTCGCGACAGCAGCCGAGTTGGGACCGACTTGTACAGGGCGACCTGCAGGAGCAAGTGCAGCAGGTCAGTGTCCACTGATGCCTTCTTACATCTCTCATAACACAGGAAGGATCAAACTGTTCCTGCAAACCTCTCCTTTGAATTCATGAGTTAAAAGTAGTCTATAAGGCTGCACAGTTTACCCTGCACTTCATCCTCATTCCCTCCACTGGTGAGAGTAGACAAGAGAAAGGATGAAACTTAATATAACTTTAAAGTGAAGCCAGAATTTCCACTCCCTTGCAGCCTGAAGCTCCACATTGAAGTTAGTGGAAACTGCCCAATGTGAGGCTTATAGAAAAAGGAGACATTGCACATATTCTAGTAGAATGCTAATCAGAAAGGCTTAACATTACCAATGTATAGTGAAGAACCAAATGAGAATTGACTGGAAAATAACTTCTCAGTGTTGGATGACATGCTCCTCAGATGCAGCTACTACTGAGGGTGTTTCCCACAGCCAGTACTGTGTGGTGTATGTCTAATGACACAAGTACCATCAAAGAAATGTACCTACTGGATGCAGCTGCACAGGTATAAATTTATACCAGCCTTACTCCTTCTCTCATGACAATGGGAGCTGCTAACTGCAAGAATATAAAGTGCCTTTATTTCTGTAGAAATACACTTTTGGACTTGCACCAAAGCCCAAGTTTTAGCAAGGAAAACAAACGAAACAGTTGGCAAGAGGTATCTGCTGTTGATGGAAGTGGACAGATGACAACATCTTTCTGTTGATAATTCCAGCAGACAACTCTTCTGGGGTTTGTGGTACTTGCTGTCAGCCAGGAAGCTCACATGGCTATGATGTAACTGGGGGGAGCTGGGGAATATGGACCAAGGGAACTGAACACTCTGAAAAGGAAGTGGTGATCTGCTGACTGGTGCTGTGTTTTTGAACAGCTACATTCAACTTGCAGCTAAAACTTGTTTTTATTCTTAGTGAGAGTCATCATTTATTCTCAGTCATGTCCTTCATGATTAAGTTTTGCAAAACAGCCATAAACACAAAGAGAAGCTTGCACTGGCTCCATCGTATCAAATACAGCAAATTGAGATTTCATTTACAGATCACCATTTGTGTACATACAGGGATATTTCAGAAAGGAAATACCAACCTAATTTTACTTCAGATAAAACCTTCTAAATGAACAGTACTTTAGGTTATACAAGCTGAAGTACTGAAGAAAAAAATGTTGCCATTTTATTTGGCATGCCCTATACTGTATTAATTTTTAAAAAATAACTTTGCTGTTTTCCACCAACACAGAAAATGTACATACAACTATAATATTACACAAATTGTCAAAAATGCTATTTCCTAGCAGCCCCTTCTCTTCAAAGAAGCCCAGCTTTCAAGTTGATGGGATCAAACAGAACAGATGTTCAATGAAACAGGCTTAAGAATGGCAATTTTGTTCCTGCTTGCAATCAAAATACTTACTTGGTTGTTGGATTCTGAAATTGCATGATTTGTGGGGAGAATTACTATGTTCAAGGCATCCCATACTCTGCTCTCAACAGTGTCAGAGCACAGATTTGCATATCATTTGGACATGCTGGACTACAAATGCTCAATGAACTTAAGGAACAAACCCTCTCAGTGAAAAACAACAAAAAACAAGAGACCATTTCAATGGGACCAGGAAAAGGAACTTGCCAAGAGGTTTGGTCTTGCCGTAGCCCTGATACTGTGAGGTGACTGAATTCCTTCAGAAGTTTCTGTTCACTTTCTTTTCCTGACTGTTAGAGGACAAAGTAATTCTCTGCTCCTGAAAAAGCCACTTCTTTGTGAGGCAATTAATCAACACAACCACGAACAGTAAAAATTAAACACAAGCATGAGTTGCATCTCTGCATTCACACCAGTGATCACTAGGCTGTCCTGCATGAAGCCACTCTCCCCCCAGCTGCTGCCAGCTCCTCCAGGACACAGCTCCCAGATGTGCACACGAGACCTGCTCACACTTACCCTGCTCATAGGCCTCCATCCCACTCTGGTCAAGGGTTTAAGAGCACCGAAAGGCAGAAGGTAATAGAGAATAGTCAGAGGCCAAGAACGGAGTTTCAGAGCAGGCCTAGACATACAGCTCAGCTGGCCCAACCTTCGCCGCAGGGCCAGCTGGGGGAATTGCAACCTGAAAGATTACATACACAACATCAGAGGGTCAGGCATCTCAGCTGCAGAGCCACCAGTTTCCAGCAGCTGGGCTGAGTTATTCTGCTAAATGTTTGTTAATCATTGATGCTACAAGTCTTTACTCCTTTATTTTCATCAGTTCTTCCCCTTCCCAAAATAGAACAACAATTTATCTAAAAACCAAAAACAATGGTATTCACCCTCACAGGTCACATTTTACAAATGACACCCTCAAAAAATAAAGGTAAGACCAGTTTCCAGGTCTTAAAGCCTTCACTGAGTATCCTGGTTCTGAACAGGGAACGTGGACAAAACCAGTATTCCTAGTACTGCACAACAATCTAGTCTCCATAGCACAATAATCAACTCCCCTACTTCTTAGCCAGCTGCATCTCTGATTTTTTTTTTTTTTTTTTTTTTTTTTTTTTTTGTTATGTGGCTGTCCTGACTGAGAGGGATCTCATTTTGCAAAATGGCCATGGGGATAAGTTGACCTTCTAACTCTCACAGGGAAAAGCTACTCAGCTTCTTAGCAGAGGACAGACATTAAGGGCCTCAGTTCAGACCCTTGCAGGAGGTCTGGAGGTTCCCATTTATTCTTTGGCTTCTACTAATGAAAAAAACTGGCATTTCCAAGGTAACATTATCAAATGGAAATCTGTCTACCTGAGGGCAAACTGTTGAAATATCTGACTGAACTCCTGGCTCGAGACTGTTCTGCAACCAGGACACGGCGATGTGCGCACACAGACTCAAGTGACACAGCTCACTCTCTCAAGGGATTCTCTGACAGGAAAGAGGAACTACAAAATACTGCGTATGTATTTCCAAGATGGAAAGAAGCTCAGAATTTAAAAGGAAATTTTCTTGCTAACTAGTTCTTTTCAGAACTTGGATCAGAATTAAAATATCAGGCAGACAGGTATAACTGTCACCACTTCAGGATGAAAGATGGTGCTTTTGGCTCAGAGATGTTTTTTCTGCAGTGAACACAACTTCTTTCCCCCAAAGAATTAATAAATAAACAGAGAATGATCTAATGCAACAAGGAAAAAGAACCCTGAGCAGAAGTGCTGTCTTAGCAGAGTTAATGCCAGCTTCTCAGCAGGAGGTGAGACTGACTCAACATGGGAATAGGAAGGGACACTTCACATTCTCCCTCCCATCCCTACCAGCCAGCAGCCTGCAAGGGCTGGCGGGCCAGGAGCCGGGTTGGGTCCCGTTCTCCCCCTCCTGCTGCTCTCCCCCCCTTCACTGCAGTCGCTCCTGGACCAATCCCTGCAGAGCTGCATCGCTCTGGAGCCCTTGGGCTTCTCACTGCCTTGGCCTGGTTTCAGAGCCGCCCCTCAACTAATTTTTCCATTCTCCTAGTGATGGAGAGTGGAAGGAAACGAATGAAAGCTTCCCCATTCCCCTTGTCATGGAACAGCATGCCCTTCTCTGCCAGTGCAATGTATAAGGAGCTTTATAGTAATTAGGCCAAACAAAAGCTTCGCAGATGGCTCCCGTTCCTTCTGCCCAGAAACCCTCCCAGCCTCCCTCCCGCTTCAGCCACCATTCCTGCAAAGCAGAAAATACTGAACAGTACCTGAAACGAGTTCTCCTACTTGGTGTCCCACTGGCAGAGCCAGCTGGGCCTGGACTCTCTAGCTGTGGGTGCTGGTCCCCGGCACAGCTGCTGCTGCCGCCGTTCCCTGAACGCAGCCTCCGGACATGAATTTTAACTTTGTGGAGGTTGTAGCAAGAGGGTGGAGGGTTAGATAAAGCTTTGTAGCATCTCACCATTTCCCTGTGTGGAGCTCTGGTCCCTGCAGGGTGTTTGACTGACACATCGTCAGGGTGACGGCTCTTGCAAGGCTCAGTCTTTTTTCCTCTACCTCTCTTTCCTTTGCTTGCTCCGGCATAGGAGAGAGGACACGGCGTCACAGTTCCTAAATCCCCCGCTGGTTTGTCTCTGGATTCCCTCTCTGTCTCCCACTTGAATCTCTGCTACGAGGGTTGCAGCTATTGCAAACAAACAGGCATTGTGTCACATTTCAATATCCCACTACAAAGCCGACTCTGCACACCATAAAAACGAGCTGTCCATATGAGCAGTCCTTGCTTCTTGCTAGTCCGGGTGGCCATTGAAACCCAACTCCCCAAAAAACACCCTGCAGTCTGTCCCAGGCTGCTGGGCAGCGAGGCACTAGTGTGAGGAACAGCCAGCTGGCCCTGCACAGCTCATCCCAGCGCCAGCCTGAATGCAAAGCTGGGAGGAGGAGTGAGGCGGAGAGGAGGAGGAGGAGGAGGAGATAACTCCCAGTTTCAACTCTGCAGTGCAGCAGCTGCTGCTAAGAGTTCTGGACTGGGCACCAAAAATCCTTTCCTGCTCTTAGTGTCCAGCTTGTAAAGAACAAAACAGAACAGAAAGGAATGTCTTTCTATTTTACAACCCTTGCCAGACACAAACATCCATCTGTGGAAATCTCCTTCCATCTCAAAACAGTCGCTTAAGGAAACAGGTAATGGACATTCTTCTACAAATAATTAGATACATACAAAATAAGCCAGTTTTAGGGCCATCTTGAGAACTGGGTATAAAAGAAGTGTTATGTGTCTATTATGTGACTTTCAGTACTGTCACAGTTTTTATGTCCACTAGAACTAAAATACAAAACAGGAGTAAAGGAAACTGTTTTGATTTTAAAGACCAAAGGCTGCAGTATTTCTATCTAAGCATTCTAAATATACAGAGAAATTTCTCTCTTTAACCCTACAGAACAGATTTTCTGAATCTCCTGTGACTGGGTTTGGATTGTTAAGAGAGCCCTGGTTCAAAAAGTGGAAGTCAGATATATCTCACCTCAAGATTAAACCAAATACTCAGAACAGTTTTGGAGCTGACTGTAGTAGCTATATTTCACTTCTGCTTTCTGCTAAATCTGGGTTGAGAACAAACAAAAAAAACCCCTCCTTGTTTCCAAAGCCGTCTGAGCACCATGAAACTGTGTGGCTAACAGAGTAGATCAAAAAGATCACTGTTGCTCTGATTGAGGGAAAGGCTTGTATTGTAATAGGGACAAGGAGGAGTGGAAGGAACAGCAGGAAAAGCTAGAATTAACTAACTAATGGCATCCCAGTCAGGCCTCAAAAGGAAAATATTCAAGCAGTAATTGTGTATTTTGATTGGCCTTCAACTCCAAATATTACAGACACTCCCCAGAAAACTCTGGAGATCCTGCATAAGAGTATTTTTCTCAAGAAAAAAAACTTCTGTATGGTATTCTGTATGTCGGAAGTTTCAAGACCTGTGTGCATGTTGTTTAAGCTGAATTTTAACAACAGCATCTTTTTAAAAGCCCCTGGTAATTGAAATAAGGGAAATTTAAGATCAATGAAAGCACTCAAAACATACTCCTTCCTCCCTGAGCCTTGTGCCAACTCTTTTTGTTTTCCTATTTAAAGTATCATTTAGTCTTTCTCTGGCTGGCACAAGAAACTCCTACACAACAAAAATGATGCCATCTGTATCATAAAATGCTGAAAGCAGTTAGCCAAAATCATATCAAAATTCAAAGAAAAGCAACAAGGAGCACAGGGGAGCTACTTCTTGATTCAGCATGAAGTGAAATTAGACCAAGATAAAACTATTTTTCACACTGAACACGTGTGTTCAGAGAACTGTGGGGAGAGTTTGTTTGGCACTGGTGGAACTGGGCAGGAGTGGCAGAGTAGCCAGCCCAGCAGCTCCTGCAGCCAGCATAGAACCCTGCTCCCCATCCCATCTCCTCCTGTGCAACCTTCACCCTTGCAGGAACACAGCAAACACACGTCTGATCACATTTGGTGCTCTTCCCTTCAGGATAAGGCAGGTAACCCAAGAGCTCTTCCAGTAAAATTCAGTTTTATCTCTCAAAACACTTCCAAGGAATTATTATATTCTCGACTGAGTAACCATGATTCTATGGAAGCATGTACCCAGCCAAACAGCTGACCTGCTCCCTAAAAAAACCCAGACACTGAAATGTTCTACAGCCTGATGCAGTGGGTAGTACCCTTCAGTCCAAAACAAAAAGCATGGGGTAAGAGAGATTCCTCTCCAGGAAGGAAAGAGCACAAGTGTTAAAAGCTTCCTCCACTTCTAAAAAAAAACTCTGTGCAGTCAAGTAAGAAGTTTCTTTTAAGTTCTGTACTACTCCCCTCATTACATTCACCAGGATGCCAATTCCTGGGTACTGCTGAGATGCTGACATGCCTGGCCAGTTGCCATCCCTGCTGTGGCTGCCCCAGAAGTAACATACAGTTCCTACAGTGTAAGGGGGTTGAAATGAAAAATCCGCCCTGAGTTTATCTGCTTTCCGTGCGGAAAGGAACAAGAACTGCTCATCAAACAGCTCATGACAGAGGAACTCATATAATGGCATCTCAACAGCTGGATGATCTCTTGGGATGCAGACAGTGCCCATAGCCTGTGTCATCATCAACTTATAAAATGTTTGGTTTGTAGGGGTTGTACACCATTACCAAACTCCCTCACCTGCCTGAACTCACCCAGAATCCACGCTGGGAAAATAAAGCAGCAGTTACCAGCAGGTACCAATCCAGCGAGAATTATTATCTGACAGAGAACTTCTAATCTGCCAGCTATGCAAAACTTTTCTATTCTGTCAGCTCAAATAAGCATCAAATCCAGCGACCTCTTAATTACTTGTCAAATAGTGAACTACTCAAGTCCTCTCAAGTTTTAAAAAACAACACAGCAAGGCAGTTGCACCAAAGACTAATACTCAACTGAACTTCAAACCTGCAGCCTCGGTTTTAAACCATAAGCATGAATCATTAGGCTTGGAATGTGCTGGTCAGTGCTCAAAGCCCTCTGATCAAACTTTCTACATTTGGTCGCAGAACTACTGTTTAAAAAATGCACCGAATGCATCCCAGAGCTGCACTCAAGTGCCAGCAAAAGCCGCGGTCTCGCGGCCAGGGCGCGGTACTCGGACCATTGTTAAAGGTCCCGTTCCTTTCCCAGCAGTAACTGTTTAACATCACACGCGTCATCCTGCTCCCACCCAACCTCCGCAGGCGGCCCGGCAGGACAAACACTGCATACTCCACACCCAGGCAGGAGCTCCCGATCTCCGAGAGCACAACAGAATTGCCCTGATGCCGCTGGGAAAGCTGAGCGCACGCTGAGCGTCTGCCAAGGCCAGGGCATTGCTGAGCAGCGCCTTCGGCCCCGCTCCTCCGGGAGTTTTCCAACGGGAGCGCTCTCGGCGGATTTACCAGCGCTACCTAACGGAACGTGCTCGGCTGCATCCACCCGTACTGCCTGAAATTCTTCAGTTCCCATTTGAAAAAGCCTTTCTAGATATTTTCTCTTCGTGTAGTAGGAAAAAAACCAAAACTTTATTATTTTGCCCTAGCGTTACAATGCTGTTTCAGTTGCTTTTTATAAATAGAGCAGGGAGAAAAAGTAATATATTAGGATAGCCTAACTGCATGACTGGGTTCTGAATTCTGTGCAAAAAGCCTGTTATACAGTCTCAAAGTTCTTCTGTGAAGCAAGGAGATAAAGCTTTACCTGTTTTACAGTGACATGAAATTTGATGGCACTCTTTTAAAACTTCGTAGTAGTAATTTCCAATTAATGGTTTACAACAACACTCCCCAGTACCGCGCCCTACTATCGCCCCATTATTTTAGCTTAAGGTACCGGTAAAGCAAACTCTCAGTTCCATGAAAGATCTCTAAAGGAAGCACAAGCCGCGTTACATCCTCCCCACAGAGCAGCACCCGGCGGAAGCTGCGCAAAAGCTCCGGCGGCTCCTCGGCCCTCTGCCCTCCCCCTCGGGACTCCGATAAGGCTGGTCCAGCAGCTCATTCTGTTTAAATCTCCTCAGAGATTACTCAGGAGTCGACTTTGGAACATCACATTCCAGCAAGCCAGAGTGAATCAACCCTTGGCCGCCAACTCTCGCACATCTGCCCTGCGGTCCATAGCCCTTACCTGATGCCCAGGGAAGTTTCCTTAGTCCCAGCTTTCCGCCTTCAATCGCCGAAATACGACACCGACCCTTCCCTTCAAAGCAGTTTTCAGACACATGAACAAAACCCAGTAGACTCCCTCCTCCCCTCCATCGCGCCGCAGCCATCCCGCCCCCGGGGCCCCTTCCCCGGCCGGGCAGGGAGCGGATGCGGCCGCAGCGCAGCCCAGCCCAGCCCGGCCCGGCCCGGCCCGGCAGCTCCGCACCTACCCGCGGCCGCTGCCCGATCCCCGCTCCGCTCGCTGCCGGCCCGGCCCAGCCTTAAGGAAGCGGCGCGGCCCCTGCCCCGCCTCGCCTCCAGCCACTGGCGCTGCTCGGCGGCTCCTTCGGAGGAGGGGCCAGGGCAGCACGAACGCGAACAGGCCGGAGGAGTCCGGTACACGGCGACGGCCCGCGGGATAAGGGGCTGCCCTGGGACGGTCGGGCACTCCTGGGGATCAACGCTCAGCTTCCCAAAGAGCCGCTGGCCCGGACGACGGGGAAAGAGACTCATCGGGGAGCAAGCCACCGGTGCGGACTGTGTGCATTGCTCAGCTTCCCTGAGACAGCTTGCCACCGCGTGTCCTGGAGCGGGAACACAATCCCACACAGGCACTGGCAGCCAAAGCAGCAGAGTGTGCTCCAGTCTTACAAACTGCTTCCCCAACGCTCTGATAAACTGCTTCATAAGCCCAGACGCTCAGGAAGCTGCTCAGGCAGTTGCACTAGACAGAACAGATCTATCTAGTCAAAAAGTCTTCCCACTGTTTGGATTTTAAAAACCCCACAAACCCAAACTGATTTTACTTGGTTCAATTTTCCAGGACAATCGAAAAAAACATTTACACCATCATACCCTTTACACAATTTGATGCTGTTGAAATGTCACTAGTTTTAACATTTTTTAAACATCTTTCTTGTGTACTTTAGACCATTTTACAGGAATTTTTTTTTTTTAATAATTTCATATATGCTCCAATAAAACTCCAAGCATCAGAATCTGGGAGCAAGAATGAGGAATAAGAGACCAACTGGAGATTATATATCTTTCGAAGTTGGATTAAAAAAAAATAAATCAGATATTCTTCCATTAATAGCTCTTTCCTGAACTTGAAACACACCTCTTAGCATAATACTAAATGTCTCCTCAGAGCCAAGAAAAGCACCTTCTGTATTGTACTGCTTAAGAGCTCCAGTATCTCTGTTACATAAATACAAGCACTTCCTGACATCAGTAGGAAAGGCTGTGTTGTCTTACCTCCGAGAATCCAAATCCTAAAGCTATGCTCAAGCACTTTCCTGGCAAATTAAGTTGCTTTTAAAAACTGGCCCATGACAATAAGCTGCAGTTTGAACATTGCAGCTCACTTTCAGAGACATTTACTGTGCTCTCCTGGCACATGTCACTCCAACATACACTGCTTTTTCCTCACACACAACAAAACAAACTACAGGAGCAAAGACCACCTACAAGTTCCACTCTCAAAACTCTGGTTCATCTGATCACACTCCAAACTCCTCCTCTGGCCAAGGTTTCCCACAGTAATTCTTTGATCCTGTATCAACAGCTGCCCTGGTGCCCAGGTAAGGAGAAGCAAAATGCCTCTAGTTACCATATGATCGGCATGCCATACATGCAGATCTCAGCCAGGAAATGTTCTGTGACAGCAAAGATTTCGAACAATAAGCTTCCATCCATCTGATAAACATCTACCTGTCTCCCTCCAAGCCCTCTGCTTTACCTCATCTAATTAAATGAAAGCTGATCCCCACTGGTATTCACTGTAGGAGACACTAAGGCGTTAATCAGCTCAAGCTATTAGCGACAGAATGTCTCTAAGAAAATTACACAAAGAAAAGGTCTGTGCTAAAGAAATAATAGTTCTGTCTTTCCCTGTGGAGAAACTTAAGAAACACTTGACTTGCACCAGATTAATTTCCCCCTCCCATTCTTTTATGGAGCTCAAGCAAAACAAAACCACACAGAAGTGTATCGACTCTGTAATTCAGTCAAAAATTATGCACACCTCAAAGAGGATCCCAGCATGTACCTCTGCTACAGGGAGAGCTTTCCTGCCAGCTCTACAGGGTGAGGATTGCCCATTTAATATCTGTCTTCTGCTCACAAGCAGGGAAATCTGCCTTACACCCAGAGCTGGCAGGTGGAAGATGCTCCACGTTCCACCAGGAACATGAGGCTGGAACTGTGGAATCAGCACCTCAGAGCAGCAGGCTCGGCAGTGAGGGCACGTGAACCAGTTTCTTGTTCTGTATTACTCCTTCAAAGCCCATTCAATCACACTTGGTCTCTCTCATGCAAAGGCTTATTCTGCCCTAAAAACAAGACAACACCCCCCTTCCACACTCCTTAGCATGCTTACAGTGATGCAAAAAAACAGAACAAAAGAAAATGATTGGTCAGCAAAAACTCCACTTCACTTTACAATAAAATGGAACAACACAGCTTTTATTTTTCTTGAATCCTTCATTGTTTGGAATATTGCTTGCAAAGTCTGACTACAGCTTCTCTTTCTGCTCATAGCTATTGAGTTTCCTTTCCCTCCCACAGAAGTATTCAATAGAACTTAAATGCATCAGGAAGGACTAGGATGTCTTGTTAGTGTCTCCTACTAGGGTCTGCTGCATTTGGAGCCCTGCTTATCAGTTTGAAATTCTTTGTGTGTTTCCCTACTATAAAAACCAGATCCTTTAGAGCTGTTTCATCAAAAGCAATACTCCTAGCTTCACCAAACAATAACAAACTGGCGTATCAGTATAATGACAGAAGGCGAATGAAATAAGAAAATTACCCAATTTCATACCAAAAGGTATGAACAATAACAAAAGAATATTTGTTTTCAAGTATCAAAATTGAATTGACATTGATTTGTTAAATAAATACTCTGTGGATACTTACCAGTTCTTTTTTAATCAGAGCCCATTTAAAACAAACTTCAGCAGGAAAAGAATATACAGAAGACAGATTTACAGACAGATTCCTCAGGAGCTATCACAGGCTAAGCTGTTAGCATCTGGACTGTCTGGATCATATCTGATTTGGGTCACTACTGAAAATGAATTTAGGGAATCCAGCCTAGTCCCCCACAGGCATGTGGCCAAATCACTCACACACTGCCAGTGTGCTCAGGAATGCAAAGAAACCTTCATGTCAAAGGTCACACTGAAGCATCTCCTACACAACCTTACAATCCTAGAATCTTTAACTCCTTGCCTTCAGACATGGCACTGAAGCAGGCACTCACCTGGCTGTTTGGAAAATACCACATATATTTTAAACTGTCCAACATGGAGCTGTACAATATACTTAATATTTCAAAGGAAATACAGCAGTTACAGGAAGTCATGAAGTATCTCTTACTTCAATGCTGCAATGGGTATTTGACCTACAAATCTGATACACACACACTGCAATTACACAGTAATTTCTCAATTCCTTGGAATCCAAAAGGAAAAGGTAAAAATCCCTCAGGATCAAGAGGAATTACAGACCTACGTGTTATCTATGAAAAATAGGTCTTGCTGTATATTCATACAAGAAACAGATAGATTTTTATTAAACAGGCATTAATTCCATCTCAGCTTTCTTGTAAAGTACATATGGTGTCAGCCACACTAAAAGATGGAAGAGTTGTTGGCAGTTCCTAATGTATCATGACTTCAGCCAAAATGAGTTACTGAAGTCACAGAAATTTTAGTTCCATGAGTTGTCAAGAATATGTTGTCCTGGTAGAGGCAAATTGAAGACTCCTGTGTTGAAACGGAAGCAAAGGAGCTTCACATCAAACGTGTAGAAGTAAAATTGTCCCAAGTTTCTTACCTCCCATTCACTTGCAAGCTTCACAGGCACCTCTATGCCCCTCTTCTCCAGCTGCTCCAACTTGTAATCCTCATATTTTCTGTATCCTGCATATCCTCCACCTGTAGCTACCAGAACATGGAAGGGCCGCAGGCGGAAGACTTGCCCCACCGGAGCAGTGTGAAGCTTCTTCCTGTCTGTAACAGAAAAAATCCCAGACTTCAGGAAAGAGAACAGCTACACAGTAAAGAGAAAGCAACTCTGCAATGAGGGATATGAGCTTGGGTGATGAAAATGTGACTAGAAAATAAATCTGACACAGAAGGTAAGTATGCTCCTGAGTACTCCAGTTATTTCAGTTTACCAAGTCACTGTAACTCAACTGACCAACACTTGGTCATCTGTGGTTTTAATCTCATCCCCATCCCTGCCACACCATATACTTCCAACATTCTTCTCCCCAGAAAACATATAAATTGTTCTCCCTGAAAGCCCTGTGAAGAAATACATAAAATTAGTGTCACAGTGACAGCACTATCACACTTCCCAGCTGTGAGAATGTTGGCACTATGTGGAACAGTCATTTGCTGGGGAACAATCTATACTACTGTGAAGCTTTGTGCTTCTCAGTTACTAAAGCTTCCACAACAGTTAGGGAATCCTCGGACTGTACAGCTAACTGGAAGAGGGAAGGAAATGATGACCTGTTTTAGAGTAGGCTCGGGAACAGGAAAACAGGCCCATTCCTGCAGTAACACAAGCCGCCACGTGAAACAAAAAGACGTTTAGTATTACATCTGTTCTTCACTGAGTAACTACTAGCTCCTCCTCCTGAGTCCAGCCTCGCAGTCATTGTGAGATACACGGACGCGGCGTGGTCTCTAGGCAACAGACCAAGCATGGGGCGGGCACAGCCGTGGGTTTATTGCCCTTCCAAAACCGTCAGAGAAAAGACATCCAGGGCTAAGTCAGAATTAGACTGTGCTGCTCTTGTCTGCCAGTCGGTCAGAAGTTCTCAGCAATGAGTACCAGTCACTACCTGACAGAAAATGCCCAGAACCAATTCTTGATACCGATTGCTGTCATTTCCATAGCAATCATTAACTTGGATGCACCAGAATCAAACTCAATGAACTTTATCTTGTTCCATCAAAGTCAGCCTTCTTAGGGTTTGACTATGAAAGGATGCATTAGCAACTGAAAGAATTCAGTCAACACCAACTCTAGTTCTAGGCATACATAGAGACAAAGCACAATTGTTTTAATCTCTGGAGAGCTTTAATTCTGAGGAATTGAGTTTATTAGAAGCATTCAGCCATGATGCTGCAAAAAGATGCCAAATAAAAGTAATTCTTGTCCACATTTCGTTTAATCAAAATAATATTTCTTTATAATTTCTTTCCTACACTTGTGATTTAATATATTGCTTAAACTATATATCCTAAATGCATCATAAAACAAAACAAGCTTTATTCCTCCTTAAAAAAAAAAAAAAAGTATTTTCTTTACTTGGGGAGAAAACCAAACTCAATAAACAAATAAGACAGCAACTACAGTTATAGTTAAGATTCTAAAAGCTATTCTTTCCTAAAGAACAATGCTCAGTAAAGGAGAGGGATCATTTAGAACAGCTGACTGTTTAAAAAGACAGACTTATTTGAATTTACAAAGACTCTACAACCTTTCAACTTTGCATCACTACTACAACAGAAATGTCTTTACACAACCAGTGATACTCTTTAGCCCTAAAGCCTTTAACTCCCTTCCACCACATCTTTGGTTCTAAGTTGGCAAAGCTGCTCAGCTATTTCAGCAGTTTCACAAATTCCCAAACCAAAAGCCCTCAGTGGGAACAGCTCTTTCTGGTTTGGATCCAGAGAGAGGCAGTTTCTACTTCAAGTGCATTGATTACACCCATGTGAACATTTCTCTTCCTGTAACAGTGACCAAACCATTGGTGTTCCACAACCCACAGCAAACACAACTTAAGCTGTTGATAAATGAAGAGTTGATTTTTCCCCATCTCCAGCATTAGAGAAACAGCACTTCTGTAACTGATCTCCGAAACATTATCTTTGTAAAGGCATCCAACATGCCACTGTTAAGCTTTTTTGCCCTGACTAAATAATATTCCACACCTTTCAGACACAAGTGGAATTCACACAAGTTTACAAATTCTAAGACAACACCACCAGTTACTGATTCCGGCAACAGATCCAGGTTTAGGCAGCTGGCACTGCTTAGACTTCAGCTGAACATTGTGCTCTCTAATGATGCTACTGCTGCTCCCTGGAAAGCAGCATGAGAATGTGTGGAGAGCTCAGACCATGGCACAAGAGCCACCAGAAACAAGCCCAGGGCAGGAGGAAAAAGATGCAGGACTGTCAATGTACTAATAACATTTTTAGATACTAACCAAAATCTGAAGAAATCACAGATAAAGCCAACGTCTCCCAGAATTCTCTTAAACACTGAGTATATTCAGCAAATGAGAATAAAAAATTAATAACAGTTTCCTTCTCTGGAACAGGTGAAGGAGACACCTTCCCTCAGAAATGCTGGAAAACTCAGGATGAGAGAGGAAACTGAATAATGGCAGGAGTGCTCTAGTTTATGCAGTTAGATGCAGTAACATAAATGCTGCTTCATTACAAATCAAGAATTTCTTCTAGGACATGACACAAACACTTAGAGGAGGCCATCATAAGGGGTAGAGAGAAAATTAGAGAAGAAATTAGAATTATGTCATTTCCTTTCTAATGACATAATGTGCAAATCATCTAGATCTAATCCAAATCAGAATCTGAAATATCAATGAATTAGAAAATATCAGGCTAAAAAGCTGATTTGTCAAAACTCAAAGCTAATTTTGACTAAAATGACCTTTTCTTCCTTGTGATCAACAACTTTGCATTATGTCTCAGCTTCCAAGATTCTTTTTTCTGTAATGACTTTGATTTATAGACAACAAAGAGCTGCTGTCTCTATTCATCTGTGTAAGCATATTTTTCAATAATGAAATATCCATATATGATATGCCAGACAAAGCATTTGGACACTTTGGGACATTTGAGAGTTAACACAAAGAAAGGATTTTAGAAAACGGGACCAATAGCTCAGTTGGCAAGGAAACAAAAATTCAAGACTATTATTTGTGATAAGTTTACAAATATTCCCTGGAAACAAACAATAATATTGGATCTTTACAGCATTACCCAGCTACAGAAACATCAAGTGCAAGTACCATTTTAACCAAGTCCTAAACATTTAATGTAAACCTACTCTGATTTCCTGATCTATTAAAATGATAAGTACAGATTGAAACATAAAAGGATATTTATACCTTTACTTTCTTAGGGCTGTTAAACTGCTGAAATCTGAATCTCTCAGATTTTCCAAGGTGAACACTTGAGAAGAGCATCACTACAAAGCAGGTAATACAGTTGCATAAATATGCATATTTTTGATATTGCCCTTCCCAGTCAGTCACTTCAGTAGGTGTGGAAAGTAAACAAATTATTGCTCATCAAGTTCATTTAAGTGTTTGTTGTTTTTTCTTAATGTAAAACCCTGTCCTAACATTAATCTTTCTGATAAATTATACTATGTTTTTAAAAATATAATTTTTGAACTCTAGACTCCTGAGAAAACTAAAGTGCAGAAATTAATTAAGAAAAATAAATCTATGGCTAACGGGTTTTAATTTGCTATACAGGAATCATCCTCAATAGAGGAAATTTCAGATGCTTTGTGAAGTTTGAAAGCAACAAACAACAATTCATAATGAATCTTATTAAAAAGATAAATTTACTTCTTTTACTATGACAAAATATAATTTGCAAGCTTATGTCTAAGGAAATGCCATGAATTGGTCTTTGATGCTGCACTCCCACTCCTTTCATTTCAAGAAATTAATCTTCCCCAATATGAGATCACAATTTGCCTAACTTTGAGTTACTTACCACTGAAAAATGTCCTTGAAGGAGGCTGCTTCCACAGGACTCCAGCTCTAACACACAGGTTCCTATGCACCAGCAAGTTACAGCTGCACAGCAAACTGCAAATACAACAAACAATAAGTGGCTGCTTAAGTACAAATGTTTAATAATGCAGATGTCAGCAGTTCAGTCTACTGACAATCTAATGTTTAGCAGCTCAGTAATAGGGAAAAGACTGCTCAAATTATCATAAAATTTCCACTGAGCCTTGTCCCTTCTGGTCTACTCCTTTCCTAAAAAAATTGAAAAACCTGACAATCCAACTGCTCTTGCAGGTATTTATTTAATGATACATCTTTATCTTTTTTTTCTTAACAAATGTTAACATGCTCCTCTCAGGCCGTCTTAACAGTGACACTTTTCTGAGTATTGTAGATGCTGATCTTGCCAATAGCCCTTTGCAGGCAACTATTTATGTTGTCAGCATGTTCTGTATCCTGACCTGTTTGGAGCTCTAAAATACAAATGGATGGTAAATTTTATAATTATTGTTTAGTACTTGGGATTATTCCACCTCCATTGGACTGCTACAACTGTGTCATTTAAGAATCTACTATAACAGCAACTGTCTAGAGAGACACTTAGGATTTGGCTCATGGTTTTACCTTACCATCCTGGTGGGAACCAGGAGGAGTACAGAGAGAAGTTTTGGATTCTATAAAGAACTAATGGCATTTATTAGACCACATGGTGTAGCTGAAAAAGTAAAAGGGCTGCCAGGCATAGCAGGTCTTCCTTAGAATTTACCTTACCACTCTGTTCACTGGTGAACTGCAGTGACAGTGGTTCTGCCCCTCTGAAAATACATAAAATAGACTTGGAACTGGCAATATAGAGAAAAGGTTCAGGCAGGACTTTTTGTGTGTTTAATATATAATATTTAATTCCATATTTGTAATAAATCTGACAAGAAGACATCCAGTTGTACAAGAACTGCTGAGTCTGTATAAGCATGTTTAAACAAGTATTTGTGGCCTGGCAACATCCTGCTGTCAGACAGGATCACAGGGAGCAGAGACTGTTCTCACCTGAACAGGCTCAGGTCCTCAGGAAGAACCTGATCTTTTTACACCCTGCTCTTTCCCAGGAGGCAATGCCACAGCTGGTATGTCTTCATCTGCCCTCCAGCCTTTCATCTTCTTGATCAGATACGTGGAGGACACAATTACTCTAGTAGCTTACAAGTTATTGCATCATTTGGGGCCATTCAATCTCAGGAAGTGATTATTAAGAATTTAAAGACTTAAATTCAGGTGTCTACTGAGTTACATACAGACACAATCCTTTCATTTCAAATAACAATCTACAAATAGCAGATTTCTTGTCTAGAAGTCACATCATTATGCCAGCATACACTTGGTAACTATACTTTAACACTAGCCAAGGACCAACAGCTAAAGTTTTCTCTTATCCCCACAGCAACAGAGTATCTTACTCTGCCCTTTCAGCATCTTAAAAATCAGTCTCTATTAAAATCCCTCTATTAACCCAAACGTGACAGGACAGACCCTCCCCAAGCCCCAGATTCCTGTAACTATGTGCTAAACATGCCCCACTACTGCATCATCTCCCAGGATGTCATTTCCTTGGTAAGACAGAAACCTGCCCACTGCTGCAGAACCTGTATGTTCTACAGAGCAACACATTGTAATTTGTCATGAACAACGAGGTCACCTGATGCTCTTGGGTCATACAAATTACACTAATTTGTGGAGTTACAAGGCCTGTTTTACAACATATTAAAACACTTGGGATAAAAAGAGCACTTGCTCATCAGTAAGCTGGGAGCCTGTGGGCTATTTCCAAGTGATTCAAAAAATAAAGAACTAATCGAATTAACATTAGACTTAACTTTACCAGAAGAGTTTTCAAATCCTAAAAAGCAATGGAAAAAATTATTAAAACTTAACTGCAGCCTAAAGCATTAGTATTTGAGACATTTATTAGCCTTCCTACATAATAGTCTATACAAAAATGCACAGTCAGAACAGAAAAAGTTGTGTTCACAGGAGCACCCAGGAGCTGCTGAGGCAGAGCAGGGAACCTGGGACTTGGTACTTCAGACAGTGACAGGACACAACACCCAGCCCTAAGCTCTTACCAAAATTCTCTTTGGTGTACAGCACTGGAAAATCAGTCTCCACCTTACTCTGAAATCAGCCTAAAACCAGGCAAAGACAGCAAAACTAAACAGTCTCACCTTCTCTGCTCCTGACAAGCCTGACCTTGATGGGTACGAATGCATGTGGGAGTATTGATCCCCTGCCTCTCCCACCCGACTGGAGGCTGATGGAGAAGGAACTACCAAGGAATTCCAAGGAACTTCAGCCCCTCTGTGTCTTCAGCCATCTCTGGACGAGAGACAGCACTGTGCTGCCAGCACTGAGGCCAGAGGTAACAGAACACTCCGTGCACAAGGTATTTCCTCCAGGTTTGGAGAGAGAAGGGGGAATACGGGGACTGTGTGTTCCATCCAAGAACAGAGAACCGTGGCCGAGAAACAACATTCATTAATGTGTTTGGTTGCTATGAAAAGCACAACTGTAAGAGGATATCTCCTGCAGAGGAGTGTCAGTGCCCGGCCAGGTGCTTCTCCTCGCAGCCACCCGACGAGATTGCATAACCCGAGGGGCTGTAGCTGCCCCCATCCACCGATTCCTACTGAGTACTTACACACTGACAGCTACAGACTGCAAAGCCGAGTCAAAACTACACAAGGCCACACACTTCTCGTTCTTAAAATACGTAAACCCCTTATCTTCCTTTCCAGCTTGCATAAGGAGGGTAAGGCTCCTCACACATGCCAAGGGCAGGGCCAAGGCTGTACAGACAGCCGCACTCACCCCGGCAGGGAAACGTCAGAGAACGAGGAGGGAGAGAAGGGGGTGGCTGCGGCCCCCGGCCCGGCTCCTCCTCCACCGCGGGGTGCCGGCTGTCTGGGCTGCCGGGGCCGGACAATAACAGTGACAACGACAGTGACAGACACAACCCAGCCCCGCCGTGCCCGTACCTGCTCCGTGCCGCGGCCGCCGCCATCTTCCCACGCCGCCGCCGCCGCGTCCTCTGCCGCGTCCCGCGCGCGAGGGCGGGAACAGCGCGGGGGGGCGGGGCCAGGGGCGGGGCCGCGGCCGTGAGGGAAGCGGGCGCTGCCGGGCACGGCGCGTGTGAGGGGGACAGTCTCTGTCGTTCCCTGAGGGAGGGGGACAGTCCCTGCCATTCCCTGAAGGAGCACGGCGGGTGTGAGGGGGAGAGTCTCTGTCGTTCCCTGAGGGAGCGCGGCGCGTGTGAGGGGGACAGTCCCTGCCATTCCCTGAAGGAGCACGGCGGGTGTGAGGGGGACAGTCCCTGCAATTCCCTGAAGGAGCACGGCGGGTGTGAGGGGGAGAGTCTCTGTCGTTCCCTGAGGGAGCACGGCGGGTGTGAGGGGGACAGTCCTTGCCGTTCCCTGAGGGAGCACGGCATGTGTGAGGGGGACGTTCCCTGCCATTGGCTGAGGGAGCATGGCGCTGAGGGAGCATGGCGCGGAGGGAGGGGTTCATTCCTGAGGGGAGAGCCGACATGGTGATACGGGCGCCAGGTGTCCTTCAAAGGAGGGTTTGGTCTGTGGGGAGGGCTGTTCTCTTGGCGCGGGAGGAAAAGGGGCCGTCGCTGAGGCGACGTGGGGTGGGAATAGGGCCGGCCCTGAGGGGACAGGATGTGGGAACAATTCCCGGGGATGTAGAGTGGGCACAGGGTGGTGGTTCCTGAGGGTTTGTGCTGTGGGGAGTAGGGGGCTGCTGCTGGGGAGTTCAGGATGAGGTAGCTGAGGTTCAGCTCCTTTTCTGCGCTGCTGTTGAGACAGGTAAATTATTTGCCCCTGGTATAGAAGCACCAGGAATATCAGGGCAGGGATTTTAGGGAGAGGACCCGCCCCATGGGACAGACACAATGCTGTTCCTCCAAGTGAGATGTCTGGCTGGGCAGTGCAGTAGGATCCATTCTGGTGTCCCTTGCCTGCATGTTGCCTGGCTGTCTACTGCCCAGAATGCATTTTATAGAGTTATTTGGTTTTCCACTATCTTAGATGCATCCCTAGATGAATAAATGCTACACTCCTGGCAAGTAGCTAATTACCTTTCTCTGACGGTGGCAGAGGGGTAGTTTCATACCATGAATCAGCAGGAAAATAATTCAAGAGTCCTGGCACTGTGTTTCCACATCCTTAGTGCTTTAGGCCATGGTCCTCATGCAAGCTGATTAATTTAAATTCCTGATTTAGGTTTGTTTATTTTCCTAACCAGGCCTAAATGAAGTCTACAACAGCTTCAAGTGATTCTGCCTTTTTTTCACATCATCATAGGCAGTGGTATCTGTATAAGTATCTTAGATGTGTACAGGAAAGCCTTTCATTGTTAAATATGCAAAATTTGAGGGGAAATCCAGATACGGCCCTCATGAAACAGTAATATTATTAGCTGAGTGAACTGTTGGGATTTACATATCCTGTATATAATGGTGGGATTGGCAGGAAGTAAAACCTCAAAGAAGGTGGGATTTGATGCTGTTAGATGCTTTGTTAGATAACTAGCCCTGCAAGAACCATTAGCTTTGGTGTGTAAATGCACCCCACCGGTGGGCCTGACAGACAAGTTTCCCCAGAACAGACCGAGAAGTGGTTCAGAGATGAAGGTGCATTTAAATGTAACACATTTGTTTATAGTGTAAAATAATTGTCACAAGGCTAAACTGATTAATAATCTGTCCTGATCTAATTTTTCTCCTTGGAATTAAAAGTAAGTATGTAGACATGTAACTATTTTAAAATATCTTTTATCATGTGTCTTGTTCTTACATTTAGTTATTTTTTAAATATCTGGTAAGATTATATATTCTGCACTCACTGAGGGATAAAATGTACTTCCCTAAGGGTACTGAGCTGTGCTAGGCCTGTGCAGCTGAGCCAAGCCAAAGAGGGGATTAATACCACAGTTCCTACCACAAAGGAGTGAGTGGAGGTCTTGGGGCTTGAGATCATTTGTTCAGGGAGAGCAGGAAGAAATGAGAAATGCCTCAGGCTGGATGAGGCTTGGAGCAACCTGATTTAGTGGAAAATATCCCTGCCCTTGGCAGGGGGTGGAACAGGATGAGCTTTAAGGTTCCTTCCAACCCAAACCATCCTGTGATTCTGTGTTACTTTTTCTGTCATCAGATCAGTGGGAAACAACACCTCAATGAAGATCTAGAGAGGGAACCTGTGAAACTTAAGAGATAAGCAATACCTAAGTGTGAAAAAAGCAAGTGGGGAATGATGACTGAATCACTAGGGAAGGATACATAAGGCAACAGAAGAAACCTGGGAAAAGTATCTGCAAAAGTACATGAAGTAGACAAAGCATCAGGGAAATCTGTAAGATGAAGAAGGAAAGCAGAAGTAGGATAAAGGCTCTATTCCTCCAGAACACTTGGAACAGTTAATTCTTTCCTGAATAGGAAAGATGAAACCATATTAACAATATTTTATGTATCATCAGACACTTCTGCTTATATATAATATATAAATAAACTTTTTTTTTTCCCTGCCATAGAATTAATGATGTTAATAGCTGCTATAGAGTAGTTTAGAGGTAATAACACTTGAGGTTAAGCATTAGAAAATAGGGGAATAAGGCAGTTTGGATGAAATTGCTGGGCTGGAATGGGATGAAGAGAATCAAAGACAGTCAACAGTGTCCCAGCTCTGTTCTGAATTCTTAGGGAGGCATAGGACTACTTTTTGTTGAAAATAACTCAGTAGATAAGCCATTATCAGGTGAAAAAAACCAAGGTAAGAAGGACCCTTCAGTATTCTGTAGCGAGATAGAGTCAGTAGTTTGGATAATTCACTTAGCTTTAGGTATTTTTTTTAAGTTAGGTGTAAGTCTTGCCTGTCTCCCAAAGGCATTTGGGTGCCTTTTGAAACAGCAGAAGTACTATTTATTTCTAAAGCAGAGGCTTACATTTCTGTGTGTCTGATAACAACAGAGCAGAAAATGCATGGATCCCATCTGCAGTAGGAAAGGGACACTGTCCCTTTCTCCTTTGCATACAAGGATATACCATCCTCTGACTGTTCGTTTGTTTCCTTAAATTTTAGTTTATCCTCGTTCATGTCTAAATCCCCCTTGTTATCTTCCAGAAGCTTTGTTCATCTCTGTGGAATTCCTGGTATGAGAAGGCAGAGCAGCAGGGTAGAGAGAAGATCCTTGCTGAGCTGCTGTAATGATGAAGACAGTGATTTTAATTGTCCTAATCACCTTCTGTTTGCTGGCTTCAGGTAAGGCTGATGCAGAGAGGGACAGAGAAAGGTTGTCTCTGGGCGGGTGACATTCAAACTAATACATGCTTTGGGTTTGTTTTCCTCTGTGCAAAGAAAGAAGTTGCAGTTAGAGCTGCGCCTGTATTTTTTCTGTTTGATCATTGGCAGATGGTGACCCTGGTTGTTTTGAAGCAGCTTGATACACAACTTCCTTAGTAATTCAGTGAGGGTTTGTTTCCTTGGAATAGTTGAGATCTGTGTACTCATTAGCAGTGTCAAAATGAAGCAGTGGACCCCAAGCTGCTCCTCTCTAAAACTGCTACAAGTTCTTCTTGGAATTTTGCTGAATTAATGACAAAACAAGAGGACTAATGCCTGATGCTATGCTCAAAGAAATAAAAACTTCCATTATTTAATTGTACACATTGCTAGTATTAGTAGTTCTCCAGAGAATCAAATGCTTAAACATCTGGAAATGAAAATGTTACAGATATTGTGGCATTTTCTGTATGTTCAGTTCTGATTTTCATTACGTGGCTTAAGATTCTCTCGAATTACATAACTGCATGCTATTTTTGTGTAAAACAATCACTTTTTTCCCTCCTTAAATGTCTAGTATCTTCTTGGAGGTGCATATGATGATATATTTCAGAGTAGAATGCATTTCAGAGGAATAATATGAGATGGAATAATTGTAGCCTAAGGCAAAAGAAGAAATTTTTGGGCATGTCTGGATTGCTTTAAAGATGTAGTTTCATATTTGGTTTAAACCCACTGAACCTCCAAGTCCTTCTGGAAAAGGAAGTTTCACCTTCACCTGTACCCTTAAATGCATCTTTTTGGTGTTTCCAAAGGAAATAGCAGAGCAAAGGTTAAAAGAATGGCCTGAACTGATAACCAAAGACAGCAGTAAAACAGATAAACTCTGGGGAATGCATGTTTACATCAAGATTAGAAGGTTTGTGCTCTGATAGAGTGACATCCCAATTGATTTGTTAGGAGAAAAACTGCACTCTGGTAACAGGAAGATGGTTATCCTACATTTTAAGTGCCATTCCTTCTTTCCCTATCTCAACAGGAAAACAGGCCATAGCCATAAACACATCCTTACCTTTGGTTCCTCCTAATCCTGGGTGGCAGCCTTACCTAAAATTCACTAAGGAAGATTACATGGCAAAAGATCTTGCCATAATAATTTCTGATTCTTAATGAATCTGCCTGAAACAATTCTGTTGCTTTCAGTCAAAAGGAAGCAAAGACACATATTAAACAGCATCAAATGTTCTCATGTTGGACAAAAGTGACCTTGGTCACATGTGGCCACATCTCTTGGGTGCCTCTGAGTGTGTGAGTGAGCACAGTCAAGCTATTTGGAAGTTTTCTTCCATAAAGTGTTAAACTGAGGGGTTTTTCCATTAAATCCTACAAATCTTGACTTCTTTTTTGACCTTACAGGGAAGAAATTCCGATGGTGCACCCTTTCTGATCTGGAACAAAGAAAGTGTGCTGAGCTCTCCAAGGCACTTACAGCTGTGGTTCCCCTCACTACTGCCAGTTCTTTTACTAGGATTTCTTGCATCAGAGCCCACAATACATATGACTGCATTGATAAAATCAGGGTGAGTTCACAGAGACTTTAAAAATTGACTTTTTGTCCAAATCCTCTTGGATTTGGAAAAGGTAAACAGAAACTACGGGAAAATAAAATGATACTGAAATAGCTAAACTGCTTATATGACGAAGTACAGTCACTTGAGAGGCAAGAATTAAATCCTGTGAGCATTTTACCAGATGTACTGTTTTACCCCAGCTAATGTCTTTGCAATCTCCAAGAAACAGAGAAAGCTGTTTGGAAATAAGTAGACAAAAGCAAACTACTAAATTAAAATTTGTTCAGTCAGAAACTGTGGTCTTGAACCTGTTTCTTACTTGTTTTGAGGGTTTTGGTATTGTTTTAAAGGCAAATAAAGCAGATGCTGCCTCCTTGGATGCTGGAGATGTTTACTCTGCTGTAAAGCTGTACGGTTTGGCAGTGGTGGCAAAGGAGATCTATGATCAAGGTAGGTAAAGCTGAAGAATAAACTGAAGTTCTGATTTGGCTAAAAAATGGCTCTAGATTTCTTGAAAAAAAAAAGTCAGTATGTTGTTATTAACTTTGTAGAAATATGCAGGTGGCTAAGAATTATTTCTAAAATATGTAATGATGATGAATAAAATATCAGTAACCTTTCTGCCTGTGGTACTGATAAACTTGCATTGTTTGTTTGGCAAGGTGCTGTGTAGCCAGTACGTGGTTAAGTTCCTGGCACGAGTACCTACATTGAGCAGGCCTAAGATAATTTCTTCTTTAGCCATATTCACCGAAGTAGTTCAGCTCTTCTTCAGAGATGGAAGCTGCAGAATTGAGATGATTTTTTTTTCTGTTACACATTTTGTGCTATTGCAGGAAATTGTGTGTTTGCTGTAGCCATTGCCAAACGAGGAACCCTGGATATCCAGAGCCTACGAGGGCTGCGCAGCTGTCACAATGGAGCCAGGTGGACATCGGGCTGGAATATTCCACTTGGCTTTCTCCTTGCAAGAAATTATCTTTCCTGGGATGAGGCACAGCCTCTGAGCCAAGGTAGATGATGGGAGCCATAGGGCTACCTCTGGCCACAGTGAAAGTAACTGAAAAGCCAGTAGATATAGGAAGAACTAGTTATGGCTGTGATAAGTTTGGCCCCTTTTCCTCTTCGGATTTTTTTCCCATTTGACTTTTTTCTTTCTTTTTGTTTTGTTTTGTTTTTTTCCCCTACACCTGCAGCAATTAGTGAGTATTTCAATGCAAGCTGCATCCCTGGGGTTGGTCTTGCTGCTCCCCGATTGTGTGCTCTCTGCCAAGGACAAAAATCCTATGTCAGAGACAGGAACCACTTCTGTGAGACAAGCAATAATGAACCCTTCTATGACTCCGAGGGAGCCTTCAGGTGAGCTGTGGGACACTGGGGCTGAAATCACTTTTTTTGGGGAAAAAGGACTTACAAGGTAGGAAAGCCAGGTGAAATGTTAATAAGATGGCATTTGTCTTCCTGCAGGTGCTTGAAGGATGGAGTGGCAGATGTTGCCTTTTTAGATCATCTAAGAATTATGAGTGCCACAGGTAATCTTTAAAATGAAGTTTTCTTTTAATCTCTGTGCTCTTTCCTGCACAGGTATTTGAGGGATATGCCTATATTTTTGTTGTTTCTAGAGAAAATTCTATCCGTGCAAGCCATTCAGGGGTATTTCTTGGCTTTCCACACAATTCAGAAAGAAACAAAACAGTAAAGTGTGAGTGAACAATGATTGCTCACAGGAGATTCTTAGAATGGGAACAGACAGGTGACTTCATTAGATGTATCTCTGGCACACCTGTCAGTACTTGCTTTGCCTGAGTTACAAGATTCCTCTTAAAATTCAGTGTATTGAGCTGCATAGCTGTGAAGTTCCTGTACACTTTCCTTGTACTTTTAAATTCAATTGACCACCGTAACAGAGGTGATTAGCAGTAGTATTTGCAGGTAAGTTTTTGAATAAACGCATTTACAGGGGTACAGCTTAAAGAGGATTTTGGAGCAGCTCTGGCTGAGGTCCCTCTATTAGTTAAGAGAAATACTTACCAAAGACAACTCCCAAGTGTGCTTGGTGCACTGTGCTGCATATGCACTGTGCATACCCTTTAGCAATCTCCACTGAAAAATGTTGTGCATTCCATCTCTGTGGCTGCTGCCAAGTCATGGCTCCTGTCACAGACTCAGGGAGTGTCTCCCTGTTCCAGAGTCAGAACAGCAGGGATATGAACTCTTGTGTCCTGACGGGTCCACAGCTGAGCTGACTGAATACAGCACCTGTAATCTGGGCAAGGGGCCTGGCCGTGGCATCGTCACCCGCAGCAACTTCCAGAAGATCACCAACAAATTTCTTAGCATAATCCAAGTGAGTGAATATTATAAGCTCTCTATGTCCACAGTTTTTTCTTCCATCTTTGTGTGGCAATTATGACCTATGTTCTCTTTTTTTCTTGAGAAATTTATAGTTAGTGTGAATAAAGTGCTAAAAATTGTTTGTTCTGGGGAAGGATCTTGCATTGACTTTTGTAAGGTTTTGCTTTTTTCTAAAGTGTTCTTCTGTAGGAGGCTGGGAATAAATCAGTAAAGAAGGAGAAGATGCCATAACACACAAACTGGAAAATGGCTAATGATGTTCATCCTGCTGTGGAACTTGAATCAATTTTTATGTAGCTGAGGGAGATTCTTAGGTTCAGGCAGGGCTCACTTTTCTTCATCTTTTTCTCAACTTATAATTAGTATTTGATATCTTGAACACTGATACAAAGGGAGGGAAGGCTGAGGCTGCCTGTTGCTGGAAGAATGAGCAGATTTGTTGCAATTTAAAAGTGTTGTTCTTGTCCTAGCGCCTCTTTGGGCGTAAAGGAAAGGAAAGAGACAGATTTGAACTCTTCAGTTCAGCATCTTTTGGGGGAAAGAACCTGCTGTTCCGAGATGCCACTCAGCACCTGCATCTTCTTGAGGAGCAGCTGGAGATTGCCTATGTCCTTGGTCTGGATTATGTAGCTCTCCTGAAGGGACTCGGCCATGAAGGTGAGAACCATTCCAGAGGACTGTAGCTAAGGAAAGGGAAGGGAAAGTTCTCTTTCTACATTATTCCTCCCTTCAGGCACAAATGCATTTACTTGAACATCCCCTTAACATGTAACAGAATGGTGCACTGCTGACATGGCATGACTGGTGACATGATCTGCTTCCATTTCAGGGAGCTCTTTGGACAACAGCGTTGTGCGCTGGTGCTGCATCAGTGATGCTGAGCTTCGCAAATGTGAGGAGTGGGCACTGAACATCAAATCCGACCCATTAGTCTGTGTCCAAGCCACTTCCATGACCAAATGCATTGAAATGATCAAGGTAGGAGACTCCTTCTGCTCTGGGTATAAGTCTGCACAGGGTGTGTATCTCTTGTTTGAACTAAAGAGAAGAAGACTAGTTTGAGGAATAAGTGAGGATGAGAAGGAATTTATGCAGGGGAATTTCCAGCCAGTAGAGAAGTCTTGCTGCTTGCACACACAATTAATGCAAATCCTGGTTTTGTTATTTTTTCTAATGCTGCTGGCAGAGTAGTGAGGCTGATGCGGTCACGCTGGATGCAACACACGTGTACATTGCAGGGAGATGTGGACTGGTGCCTGTAGCTGCAGAATGCTATGGTGAGTTCTTATGCGACCTTATCAAGAAGAGAGGGAATGAAAAAAGTACTCTTAAGAATATAGTTAAATTTCCATAGTTTGTGATGTTTTGTGATGGAAGCAGGAGTCAGTATAAACATCCAAATATTCTTCCCAGCTCTTCCACTAACTGACTCTAGCATTTGGTCTGTTTATTTTATCCCTTCTGTTAAAGGGACAAAGGTGCTGACATGGCTGAAGAGGATCACGAGGGTTTTGAAGGAATGCTGCCATGTAAAAGGAATGACATCAGTGGCAAGATCCTTAATGTTTATCTCTCCTTCCAGGGGGAGATTGTGCCCCAGCAGCTGAGACCGTGGAGAAAACGGGGAAACTAAGTAATCCGAAGCACAAAGGTAATAGAAACTTTGAGAAGGCATAAGGTCTAGATTTTCGTGAGACTGCTGTAGAGTTTATGTAAGAATATATTTGTGTGTTGGTTTAGAATAGAATTTTCTGTGCAAGGACAAGAGCTTTGTGGCTAAGCAAAGAGTGTAGGTCTTGTACTCTAACTGAAGATACTGTGACAAGATGAGGGAGGGAAGGGGCTCCGCCCTTCTGGAATACTTAATTGCCTTGCTATAACTGGTTGTTACTGTTTCACAGCACTACCACCGATTTATGCTGTTGCCCTAGCTAAGAAAAGTGCCAAACAGATTCACATCCATAACCTTAGGGGAAGGCGATCCTGCCACAGTCATCTGTACAGTCCTGGAGGATGGCTACTTCTATCCACACACACAGTGGGAGCTCGGCAGAATGATACTGAGAACTGTGATATTGCCTCTGGTAAGGGCTGCTCTGGATTCTCTCTTAATAAAAAATAGATCATGAAAATCTGAAGAACTAAATCCAGAAATAAAATTGAGCAGGGGCCATGAGGACCCGACCAACAACTGAAGACTACACTTTCAGATGGTGTTGAAGCAGCTTTTCCTCCTATTTGACTGTGTGTCACACTATTTAGCCCTCTTCTTGCTAGTTGTTAAGAAAGGAATTTCATCCTGTCTTTTCTCGTATGTGAAGAGGCTTGGGAACATCTTGCCTTAATTTCATCTCAGTTTTCTTTACTCAGCTTATCAGAATTACTTTTGGAAGGGCTGCATGCCAGGAGCAGATGGAAACCTGTGCAAGGTGTGCATCGGAGATGGTGAGGTGGAAGGAGCTCGAGTGTCCAGCAGATGTGCAGCAAATCACAATGAACGTTACTATGGCAATATGGGAGCACTCAGGTGAGCTTTTTGTGAGAGTCAGAAATGCCGAGCAACAGCCAGAATTGCCTTTTTATTTTGCTGATTTTTTTTTTTTTTTTTTGAAGGTTTTTTTTTTCCTATTTGTTAAGCATTTGGCTGTATAAACTTTTGCTAGCGTGTATTTTGTTTTGGTTGCAGTTGCTATGGGATGTTCAGCAGACTGATGATTTTAAATGGTCATGAAACCATTTCCAGAGCAAGGCAATGCTTCCATACATGTAAGGCTTAGAGCATTGGTACTGACTCATTAAAGGGAAGGGATGAAAGAAGATCAGAGAGCAGGGGTTCTATGGTAAGAAGCAGTGTAGCATACAGGAGATAATTAAACAGAGTGGAGATATAGTCAGAGAAGACTATTAAAGGTGAAAGCACTCTTATGAAGTATACATAATGCAGTTAGTAGAGAATTCCATTCTCTTTCCTGCCTGGGCATGGGTGAAGGCGCACATTGTGCAGCAGCTTTGATTTGGGACTTGCTGTAAGGGATGAAGAGGATTGTCTTAGCAAATCTCTATGCTGAGATCACCAACATATTCCAAGGGATTAGAGATGGGAGGGATACTTCCAGCTACTCCTATTTTAGCTTCAGGTGACCATACAAATATCAGTCACCATGTAGTGCTGCCTTTGATCACTTTGTTTTTTTCTTGCATTAGGTGCCTAGTTGGTAATCCCAGTGGAAGAAGCTTTGGAGATGTAGCTTTCCTGGAACACTCAAACCTGCTCCAGAATATAGAGGGTAAGATGCAGATATTATCTTTTCATTTGAGAATGTCCATTCATGTCAGTTACTTTCCACAAAGCACCCATCACTCTTGAGGATCAGTCTTTACAGGTTTAACTTAGGTTCATGAAATTTGGCTTGTAAATGGAACATTGCTAGATGCTTTCTACATATAGGTGTTCCAGTAATATTGTAAGAGAGGAAAGAACAAGAATCACCCAGGGCAAAGATGTGTGTTGGGATAATCATCCTTGGAGACTTCACTAAATTTCTGGAAAGATCAAAGCTTTAAAAGGAAAACCAAAATATGTTTTTCTTAGAGTCAAGGTGAAAAGGAACTCTCATTAAAGCAAAATAAAATTCTATTTTAGGCAATTTCAGTAAGAGAAAAGACTTTTCTAAGACAGGAATCTCTCTAAAATCAAATGAAGTTATAAGGGGCTGGAAACCCACAGGAATTCCTGCAGCAATTAGCAGTTTGTTTGGGGAAGCAAAGAGCATGCAGGCTGAATTGCTTTGTTTCCAGAAAGGGATCTGGTTACAGATGCAAATGAGACATGATATGCTGTTCATATGCCTTGATGTTATTCTAATTTAGTTGATAGGTGCTGCTTAAGTTCACTGACCTCAGTGGAAACACTGCCCTGGTCCTTATGCATTCCTAAGAAATGACCACATAGCACACACTGTGTTTATTTTGAACACATTGACTAAACTTCTCCCTCTCAAGTTTTAACATTTTACTTATAGAGATTCACCCTCTCTTCTGCTTTAATTTTTGAAAAGGATAACCTTTCACTTCACATTTTTTTCAGATCTGGGCAGCTCTAGTTGGGCAAAGGGTTATACCCCCCTCGACTTTGAACTGCTGTGTCCGGACGGAACACGCGCTGCAGTCACGGAATGGGCAGGCTGTAACCTGGGCCCCATTCCCCCCAGCGCAGTCATGACTCGACCTGTCACTGTCACTAAAATCTCTGACTTTCTACTGAAATCTCAGGTATGACTATTTGTTATGTATAACTGCTGAAAGCCCTTTCAAGACGAAAAGCTTTATATAGTAGTGCCTTCAGATCCAATACAAAAGAGATAAGAGATTAAGAAAATAATTATTTGGATTCTCTTAAGGAGTATTTTGGCACCAGTTCCCAGTCCACAGAGGCCATACTTTTACTGAGAAATGAGGCATTGCAAAAATGCATCTTTTTGTACTAATAAGAACAGTGATAGATAAAAGTAATATTAATGACCCAAGCTGTGAAATCTTTATTCCTTTTCTGTTCAGGAATCTCTGGGAAGCAAATTGGATTCTGAGTTCCAACTCTTTCAGTCATGGAAGTATAGTGAAAGTGATCTGCTTTTCAAAGACACTGCTCAGTACCTTGTTCATGCAAGTCACTTGAGCTATCAGGACATCCTTGGAGAATCTTTCATGCAGCTGGCAGAATCAGTGTTTAATTGCACACCTGCAGGTAAAGTCAAGTTCCTAATTCCGAGTTAGAGAGAAATGCACCAGGCAGCCTTCTGTGCACAGCTCTGGCCTTTTGTTCAGACTGCATGGAGAAGTATGTTCTACCTAACCCTGTTGTAACAAATTTCTAAGGAGTCCTGTGTTAGACTCATGTGAGACTGAGTTGGTAACTGCAATTCAAAAGGGGAATTTGACCTCTATTCTGCTGTTTTATCTGAAGTACCTGAAGAACTTACTACTTTTGAAGCTGATAGCATCTTTAAGTCTATACTTTCTTACTGGTTTGCAGGCATTTTGGACTTCTGCAAACAGGATATCTGTGCATCCTCATCCAACTGACAGCTCATACAGAGGCTTTGCAGGGCACATAACACCTGCTGAGAACAAGGAAAAGAACAACATGCAAGTCCAACTGATCCAAAGCAATCAGCAAGGAAACAGTAATCTCTAGAAATGTATGCTGAACACTTTCTTGTCCTTTTTTTTTTTTCCAGCAGATTTTATGTTTATGATGATGTAATACTACTCATATGTCACCCCTTTCTTTTTTGGAGCATGGCAACAGGGGGAACAGCACAACCACCAGCACAGAACTAGGATCAGCATTGCGGAAAGAGCAGGGCCAGTACCATGGACTAAAATACTGACTGGTATGAGTGGCACAGGTTAGTTGGTAGCATTTTGCCTTGCATTATAAACAGTTTCCATCCAAAAACCCCAACCAACTGATACTTTGGTAGTTGCAACATTGTCTTCCTATATCTGTTATTTTGGTTGCAGCTAGATAATCCCTGCTGAATGCACATATGTATTTCTTCTTTAACCAACAATTTTTACTAGTAAATCAAAACATTTTTTCTCACCAATAAATGTATTAAACATTTAATAGCCAGCACAACTGGATGCTTGCAGCAATGGATATTCCTCTTTGTCAATACCTTAATCCATTACTTTATATTGACACTTTGAAGATTCTCTGAAATGTCAAAATATTATCAATTAAACACCATAAATTTTACAAGCAGAAACTGCCTAATCTGAAGCCTTTTGAACAGAAATCATCTGTTCATCATCTGTATCATGTTAATACATGTCCCAGTATGGTGACAGAGCCAAATCCTCATTTGCTGTTGCAGCCAGTGAGCTGCAGCCCTGAAGGAGCAGGGGAAAAAGCAGGATGCTGGTTTAGGCCTCTGAGGTGCTCCTGCCTTTCTTTCCTTGTGCTTCCCTGCCATCTGTGGGGTCCATGTGACACTGCACTCAGGAGGAGGGAGTTCTGAGAACAGTGAAGAAATGCATCTGGCAGCCTAGCTTGGCCAAGAGCAGCATGCAGCTGATCAGGGATAAATTAAAAATCTGGGTTATACACAAGATTTTATGGATTGGAAGGACAGGATGTTATTTTCTGACACAGACATTACAAATGATTACTAGCCTTGTTGCTGATCCCGTGCTCCAGCTTTGACTCACAAACATCACTGTGCTGCCTTACACAGCCTGTAGTACATGAACCACTGGGCAGCCTCAGCCTTGAATCTCAGCAGGAACTGTCTGTGCTTCCTGGCTCCTGCTACTCTGCTATCTGAAGAGAGGGGTGCTGCCTCAGTCCTCTGAATAAAGAGATAATGCTTAAAATCTTCCAGGCTGGGATGAAGGAAGACCAGAACCGCTGCTCTGTGCCTCAATAACAGCACACCCTGTTACTTAACAGGGCTGATCTCTGAAGATCTGACCTTTCCCCCTTGCATGTAAGGCACATTAGCAGCCTAAAGGCCTTAAAAACCTGAAAAGTTCTCAGAAAATTTTATTTCCATAAATTAAAAACACACACAAAAGAAACAGTAAAATTTTAGATTTACACAATATTGAACAGAAACAAAATGCCAAGAGCATGATGGAGGCTAATGGCACAAGTGTACAAATTCTCATTGAGCTATTTGTTAACTTGATAGCATCATACAGACTTTTAATCCACAGTTACCATCCATATTCTAGAAAAGCACCTGGAACATAATATACCAAAGGCCCACCTGAAATAAAATACAATGAATGAGAACTGCTTGCAGGAAATCATATCTAGCAAGCACCAGAACTCAAATGTATGCAGACACAAGCAAGCCAGGCAAACGCTGTACCATACATTAAGGAGCCTTAGCTGCTCTAGTCACAGCATGATGAAAACAATGATTTTTTTTTTTTTTTTTTTTTTAATTGAAAATTATCTATCTCTGACAATCAGCAAATTTAGCAAAGAGCTGCCTGGCTCTGCATAACTTGCTACTAAGAGACAGAACAGAGTAAAAGCTTTGCAATCCTTCTCAAGCTGTTCTAGTCATCAGTCTGTGATGTCCTTTCCATGGTGATACAAAAACATCCTCACTGGAGTGGATTCCCATAATGAAAAGGCAAGTGTGCATATCCTCCTGCTAGGGATGTATGCAAGACCCCAAAAGATGACTCCTCTACACTTTTTTCTTTCAATTAGCTGTGACAGAAGCAGCTCAGAATAGCAAATGCCCAGCTTTTGCCTAATCATCACTCCCAGTGTACAAGCAGCAGCCACAAGGAGCATGGCTGTTCCATGAGTGCTGTAAACAGAACAGAGGTGGGAAAGGAAAACACTAAAAAGTGCACAAGCTGGATTGACACCTGAATGCTGGAGGGGGGAAGAGATGCTTGGTCTATATTAGCTTACATCATCATAAAAACACTAAACCAAAAGAGAATAATGATGTGTATTTGGGTTTCCACAAACTATGGTCTAGGAGAAGCTAGACAATTGCAATCTCATTTTGTAACTCCTCCAATTACTGTAAACCAAAGAGAATTAGAGTGTTTTCTTTGCTCTGCTCTCTCTGCTGTAGCTTGTAGAAAAAAAGTTAAGAAATCTTATTTTAATGCAGTCAGAAACAAGAGATAGCATGGAAGAAAGTAATAAAAAAACACCCCACCCTAAACAAAGCAAACAAAACCCAACATAACCCAAAGGAAAAGACTTGACACATTCCATGTTTTTAAGGACATTAGAGGTCTGAACTTTTCCTGGACCCAAGTCTCTTCCCCCCACCCCAATCTTTATTTCCTTGAGATCCCCAGGAAGGTTACAGCTTACTTGTGTCACAGCACTGGAAGCCTCCCATATCAACAGAAGGTGAATGAATGCTCTGTAACAATCCCATTCTATAGCATAAATCCATAAAAATATATCTCTCACTTTTCCTACCGCTTCCAACTAGTCAATAATTGGGCTAATAAGCCAGCATAGGGAAACTTTCAAACATTTTCTTTAGGAGGCATTTGACCTTTGTTTTTTAGGGACTTCTTTTTACAAAAATAAAGAGGATCAATTAGAATGTTCTACAACAGTCCAATAGGTTAACCAGAAAAATACTATGTCAATATGTTCAAAGTTTGCCTTGTCATTTTACCCTCAAACTCCAAACGCTACTACTCTAAGTGTGCACTCTCTTTTCTTCAGTCTTCCTGATTAAAGATAATTAGCTCTCAAAACAAGAATATAAACTTTTACCAAACCCAGCATGTAAGCTGGGAGCAAAACAAACCCAGATTAGATTTCTGTCAATACTCAGGCACACACAGTGTAATAATCCTCTTCCATTTCTCTACTCTCAAAGCTCTGAATTTCAAGATTGCTTGTTAACATTTAGTTTTCTGTTTGGTCAGTAACAGAAGTGGTAGAGCGACAGAAGATAGTGATTTGCAGTCCTGCATTTATTGGGACTTTATTAAAAATACCCACCCACTAGACATTTGCTAAATTTGAAGGTAAATAGAAACTCTATTAGATGGGTAGATAAATAAGAAAGTGCAAGTTCAAGTGAAAGAAAGAACAGACTAATTAAATTTGAGCATCCCAGCAACAACAGCTTTGCCTGAATAACTTCTCTAGGCACTAAGGGACAGAAATTACCTGAACTGCAGCTAGCATTGAAATTATGCTTCAAGTTAAGTTTAACAGAAGTTATGCCAGAAGGGAGCTCTCTTCCTTCCAAAGGTAGAGCTGAGAAATTGCCCAGTGTTGCATCAGATAATTACATATGGCCTTACATAATGAAAACAATGTCCCCATACTAGGAGGCTCTCTGTACAACACTGGCTATTATGTACAAGAGTGCTGTACAGAGAATATCTAATTATGAGCTATAGGAATTGTAAATCTAAAATGGTAAAAAAACCCCTTCTTGTTGACATTAAAATCAAGTTAGTATGAATGGAATTAAAATAACTTTAAAACAAGTATCAAAGATTCTGCTGGTGTTCCCTGCATGCAGCAGCTCAGCTCAGTTAAAAATCTCTATATGCCTATGTATCCTGCAGCTTAACATCATCATGGACCAATTACTTTCTCCTCTGGAGAAGAGATTGGCATCAGCCAAGTAAGTAAAAAAATCTGCTATTTGGGAAAAAATAGTACTGGACACCATTTTCCTTAATACACTACCTTTTTTGCGTTGAATCATGTTAAAAGAAACATATACAAAGTGCAAGTTATTTCAAGTCTAATTATGTGGGGCTTCTGCTGCCTGAGTCAGGAAGGGCAAAGAAACTTAGAAGGAATCTTCTAAGTTAACAGAAGAAAGAAACAATTGAATGCAAACCTAGACAGTTACTTTTAATTATCAAAAGGTTAGTGGTATATCAAGAATGTGTTTCCTAGAATTTCTTTATCAAACACCATATCTCTTTTATCAGCTTGTAAAAAATAGCCATTACAGTAACAACAGGAGACTCAAATGTGCAAACGATCTGGAGTACAGAGTTCTAGCAGCACTGAAGGTGCACTACTTCCTCCTTGACACTCCTACTCTACCCCCAAAAGATATTTAAACATAATTAATTAAATATAAGCAGTAATTTCCAGAGGTTGAGAAAGGAAAGGTAAATTTCTTGTGGCTGTGTTACACTCAAATAGGGACTTAGAAGAATCCCTCCAACATCATGTTAAAAAAAAAATAGCACCTTAAAGAGGGTCACAGCCAAAAAGTGATTATCAGATGTTAGAACAGAGTGGCAGAGTCAGGTATGAAGAAGTCAGTGGATTTCTCCCAAGAAGAAAATACTAAAGAAGCTGACTGGACCATTTCCAGCTAAGTGGCTCCCTCAGATGCTGGAGGCCTGCTCCTGCTCAACCTCCTCTGCAAAAAAGGCTTCAAGGTCCATTAGCTTCTGACTCAGAAGAACATCTAACTCTGCACTCTGCAGTGCAGCTCTTTTTGCTCGGGTGAAACTACCCACTGCTTTGATTTTGCCTCTCTGTATCTTCCTTTTCCGGGGAAGAGTAAAGTCCTGAAACTCTAAAATCCTCTTTCTCTTTTGCTGGCTGACAGAAATCAAGTGTCCATTTTTCTCCTTGGGCTCCTCAAAGATTGTTTCCAAGCTCCTGGTAAAATCAAGAACAGAACTCGTGAATACTTTAGCAGCAGTCACCTTACACTGACAACAAGACTGGGGGATTTCATAACCCAGGTAAACAGACTTTTAACTTTTACATTTTTACAGCCCCTGCACACCTCTTGTTATCTACAGCTTACACCTCCTACATTGCACATTACTGCCAGCTGAGCTGTTATTGCTGCACAGGCATTTCAGTAGAACCTCTTTGCATCTCTGTTCAAAAGCACAGTTATAGAATCTTGATTTTACAGAATAAATAGGTTTGAACATTTGATGACAGGCAGTTACTGTTAGTATTTAAAGAACATGTAATTCCTTTTGAATTTTGAAAAGTAAATACTGTACTTTGATGGAGACTGGAATGAATGGATAGATGGAAAAACCTACAAATTCATACTTAACCAGCTGCAGATTCTTAGTTCATATTCTATTTCACTTTTTCCCATCGAAACAGTAGAAGATATTATTTCCAAATTAACTTTCTCTAGCAGTTTAAACTGGACCAATATTAAGAATATATCTCCCTCTTACCTTTCATACACCTTTCATCTCCTCTCTCCCCCACACCCCCCAATTAATTTACATTTATCTTAAGTTTTCTTATTAGGAAGCAGAACCAACCTGGCAGGAGGAGGGGACTTATAGTTCTTGTTTGTGTAAATTTCTTCTAAACTAAATTCCTTCTTCTTAAGCCTGAAAAAGTAATGACAAATCAATCTAGAAGGAAGAATCTTGAAACAACCTTTCTTCACAGCAAGCAGATTTACAAGAAACAAGTACTGTTTGCATTCTACGCCTAAATGCTAACTGATTATTCTTTAACTAATTGGGCACAAGGAGGGATGAAAAATAAGCTCATTAAGTACATAATTTCATACAGTGTTTTTATAAGATTGGTGTCAAGGCTTGCCCTTTCTGCAGAGATCAATATTCTGTGATGGTTTAAAATAATGACACTCAAATGGAGAAATCCCCTTCTCTTTTTGTGAAAGCTGAAAGAAAGTCTTACAGTTTAACAGATTAATACTTCATCTCTTGAGACTGATTTTAATCATTGACAAATTTACCAAGCTGATCTTTGTCAAAGGCGGTACCTGAGTTTAGAACAGAAGTCATACCAGATGAAGTATGACTAATCTGAGCAGTATGACACTAGATGACTGATTGGAAAACTTTACCAACATCTGGCACTGATTCCCCACACTTTCACTGAACTAATGCTTCCCTAAGATCATACCCCAAACAAAGAAAGAACTGTGAAAAAACTCCAACACAATTTGCATCAACAGAACTTCCTAATAGATCACTTCATCTCACTGTGCACTGCAGGTTGACTGATTTTCACTTTATAATTATCAATAAAAACTTTTTTCTTCTTTAGAAAAATGATTGCATTGCAGCTTGCTTTATCACATTTTGCCTAAACTCCAGTCAGTAGTTTTGATCAGTTGATAGAGCTGTGTCAATCCTTTCTTGTAAAGGAAGTAAACATCAGATATCACTCAAGTGGGGCTGTATAAAATAGAGGTGGTAAGAGAAGCATTAATTGAAATTATTACATTCATATGCTTTGAGTCCATTTCAGAGATACTGCTTACCTTTTTGGTTTGGGTAGTCCCATTGGAGTAAGGTTAGGGTCTGGCTTAGGAACAGTTTTCCTGATTCGGATCTGTGAGACTTTCTTTGGCCTCTTTTCTGCCTCCGTCTTAAGAAAGAAAGAAGGAAAAGTTAAAATCAAGGAAATTAAAACCACACAAGTCAACAGAATTCCTTTTTATTCCGAATATTATCTGTAGAATAAATATTCCTCTCTGGTTTGCCACCTTCTCTCTGCTTGAATCAAAGCAAGCAGCAGAATAGCGTAGGACCTGCAGCCTGTTTTCTCATATTTAACAGCTACTTGATAATATCCAGCAGCAGCAGCAGCAGCTGCTTCTTCTGAAGAACCAAGTCTGAGAGTCTAAAATATTAAATGAACTCACTTTTTTCAGTTCTGTGTCATCCTGGGGTCTCAGACAAGCTGGAACAGAAGCATCTGCTTCATCAAGGGCAGGGATCTGGAGCTCAGATGATGAAAGCCTGGGAGGAGATGGCAATGACTCTAGAAGTGCACGAGGCTTTGGTAACGGAACAGGGAATGAAGTTTCCAGACTGTAACAGAGGAAGAAGGGAACATGTGTAGATTGATACCCAACTGATAATGCAACAGCTTTCCATGCTCTCAGGAGAAGGTCCTAAACTGCAATATGGGCACAAAAAGCCAACACAGTTCACAGACGTTGCCCAAGTAAGTGAACTCTGGTACACACAGGCAGTCCAAACCTGCTGCATCCCACATTGACACTGACACCAACTAAACTGCCAGAGTATTTGAACATGTCATTTTAAACCCACTCTCTTCCTTTTCATACAGCTAAACAGTATACAGCTCTTTTTATCAACTACTGATAGAAAGGGATCAATCCTCCTTTTCTGTCAGCCAATTTCTTCAACAAAACTATTAATCATACTTTTTGTTTACAGATAAAATAAAGCTTTGGTACGTGCCATCCCTACACTTAGAAGGAATAGAAGAAGCACTTATATCCAGTTGCTCAGGCAGAAAGGACCTATATCCAAGTAAGAAGTCAAATTTCTACCCAAGTAAGGAATCAAACTTCTATAGTTTCACAGATTCATTTCCTAAGAAGAGGCACAACATGGTTGAAGGTAACAGGACTATCCTGTGCAATGATCTATGTAGTGTTTGCGTAACTGCCCCTCACTCTTCTCCATTACATCACCCAGTCAGCTTACCTCACCCACTTCTTAATCAGAAAGCTGTTCTGGGAGTGAACTGCCAAAAGCTAAAAGCCAAAATGACATAAGCAATGGCTTTCTGAGGAAGGCTATGATCCCACTACTCAATAAATACCAACATCCCAGAGACTCACCGTATGGCATGGCCTGCAGTCTGCAGTGCTCCCATACTCTGCACAGGTAAGTGTGGTAACATGGCACAGCTGGGTCAAAAGAGGAATGAAAAAACAAAACAAGACAGACAGAAATTAGGTCTACACTATAAAAAACGAGGGAAAAATTATTAGTATAAACTGGACTGTAAGACAAGGTGCTCATATCAGGAATGAGAATGAAACACTAAAATGATACAAAAGAAAGCCACATCTGCTGTTTAGGCCACTAGATTTCATTGTTAGGGAAACTGTCCTGCTTTCATTTAAAAATGGTAGTAATGAGAAAAGGAAATAAACTGAGACAGTAATACTGAAAGTCATAATTATTTCTACATAATTATTGAAGTCTGAAAATTATAGTTCTTTTTATGAAAGTCTATTTTCCTTATACAAAACCCCTAGTTTTTGTAATTAAAGTAACCAAAAACCTTGAAGGATTTGGTTGCTAAAGAAAACACTGCATAATGGCAACAGTAACAGGTGAAAGGAAGTACTTCCATTAAATTAATTCCCTGTTGTCTCTAACTACCACAGCCTGCAATAACCTTTCTTAATTGGAATAACCAAAGATCTTTCCATAAGGGTTGGTAATTACCAAAATTCTATGTAATAAAAGTCAGCATAGCAGCTCCAAGTCTTTTGATATTAAGCTTTACTTTTGTGCCATACTGTTACCAGCAGGAAATCACTTGGGACAGCTTTTATTATGTTCAACAGCAAATCTTGTACTCGCTGTTCTCTCAAACCAACAGTGAAATGCACTTCACTGTTCTAAAGCAAAGATGTTACAGCCAGACTGCAATTCTACAAAGGAAATGAAAACCAGCCATGCTGGAAGCACAGGAAAGTCTGACTATACATAAAGAGGTCAGAAAGACCCACTTATTGTGTTTATTATTTATGACAGAACTGTAACATTTTATTTCAACATTCCACTCATTATTCCAGTGTTACTGGAACCTGGATCAATAGTGCAGCAGAGCCCTCTGTTAGAGACAGAGCTTCTTGTTTTATGCAATAATATTACAAAATTGCAAGGACAGAAGGAAATCACTTCAAAAATTTTTAATTCAAGTAAGCATCAAATAGAAAAAAACTCCACTGAAATAAATGCTTTTATTATGGACACTGGAAAGGACAGTAGAAGCTAGGTAGGGCAACTATTATAGTTCCTTGTTCTCCTGGTTATTAAGAACATTAATTATGAGTGAAATATTTTAAAGAGAACAAATCTTTTCCAGATGCAAATGGCCTGCAGAGAACTTTTTGATTTTTCTGATATTTAATTATCTTAAACAGGCAAAGATTTCTGTCGTAGTGGGACTCAAAATGCTTTTATACTGCATCAAACTTACGTCTTATATTTACGTACCAAACATCTGAGTGGGACAGACTTATGGCTGCCTCATATACATAGTCGTAAGGTATTTTAGAGAAAAAAAGCCAAACTGAGTTTTAGAGTATTTAAACTCTGGATTATTTTTCACTTGAAGTGAAAAGGTTTAATTTCAATACTCTCCCTTTGGGAAAAAGATCACTCATAGCAAAGCACACAGTTTTCCAATTACTCTTTACATCAGGAATTAAATCCTCTTACACATGAGCTAACTGGATATACTGTCCCAAGCTGCTGAGGAGCCTGCAGACTTATGGATGGGGGAAACCCCCAAGTTCTGATCTCCCAGTCCAAGGGTAGCATGCCTCAGCAACACAAAACACTAAATTCACCTTGTACACACAACTAAGTTTTAAAAAGGTATTTTTCTGGCTTTTAACAATGTGTTATTTTTAACTTTAGTGGTCAAACTGTACTTTACTGGTATGATTACTTTCAGAGCATGGAATGAAAATGGAAGCAAGTCCCATAGAATGTGCTGCAATTTGTCTCTATGCCATTATTCAAGTTAATTCTTTTAGTGCAGACAACTCCAGAATGGAACAGTACTTTCATAAGCTCACTCACACCTCTGGCAGCCATTAGAATTTATACCAACAAGTGATGAACTTTTAGATATGTACAAAGCAAAGTGCAGCACTGGTTATCTGGCAAGATTTTTGGTTACACTTGTGTCAATCTGTGACATAGGTTAAATTTAGCAGTTCTCTACAGACTGCCACATTAATCAAAACAATTAATTGAATAGACTTTGCTACAGTGCCCACGAGCTCTCTGTCCAGGAATTGCAAGGTGATGAATCAGGGACTGAACTGCCCTATGTTATTGAGGGATAAAGGGCAAAATCTTTGCTCAAGAGCATGCAAAAATCCTGTAACAGAGCTAGGCACTTTTTTTGTTTTTTTATTAGATAAATGATTTTAAATGCTCATGGCAAAGTAAAATTAAATATGAAAAGTCGATTTCAGTCTTCTTCCCACTCATAACAAGATTGACACACAGAGAAAAATTCATTACCGATGTTAACTGGAGCTACATTTGCTTTTGCCAACATCACATATGAAAAGCCATAGCATGCATAAAGAGGTTTCAAATAGCACAGAATGGTCATGGAATACGATTAAAAATGTTACTGAATGACACCCCCCTGCCCTTTATAAGTCTTCCTAACCTGATATTGAGCATTTTGCAGTAGTTCTAAGGCATATTTGTGGCTCAGACCTCTAAAAAAAGCTCTCCTACCTCAGAAATCCAGTTCCTCTGCAGTCACTCTGAATAGACCTAATGAAGTAGCTCACCTTTTGCATTATATACTCTGATGCATGGTGTGTATATTTTGCAAGGGAGAAGAAAATAGAGTTAGCCATTCTGCCAAAACAGGATAGTATTACAGAAGTGAAGGCAAATATATTTAAATTCAGCTAACAGGGTACTTCTTACTCTTCTGTAAGAAATGATCTTCCACGCTGAGCCATTCCTGGAGCAGAATGTGAAGATCTGGAACAGGAGAAACTGACCCTCCAGTGCAAGCTGCAATTACCCTCTCCCTCCCAAAAAGGAACAAGTACATACCCTGCATACATTTAATCTCAGAAATAAGTTGATGGGTTTTACCTGTTCTCGAAGCCCACACTTGGCTGCCACTTGCAGTGATTGGAATGGAGAGGAGTGATTTCGGAAGGACGGGCAGAAGGACCATGCTGGCTCCATATGGACAAAACCCTGCCCAGTGAGTATGGCAATGAGGAGACGAGGTCATCGGATACACACCTTGGGTACCTGTCCCCTTTCAAACCCTGTGCCAACTGCGATATAAATAGTCTCTGGATGGTAGGAATATGACTGGTTAAGTTTCTTCTTCTTGTCCAAATCCTGTAACATCCAGAGGAAGAAAGTGCTAACACTGTGTGAAGGCCAAGCATGGAACAACCTCCTCTTCTTCCAGCTACAGCATTTCTTCCAGGGTCAGGATGAACAGCAACAGTCCTGGGGGTTGGTGTGGAGTGAGAGGAAGGAAGCTCCTTATTTACACTGGGATCTTCCCTGAAAGCTGTTGTATCTGAACAGCTCTGAGACAGGAGAAAAGACAAAGTCCACTTTGAAGCTGGTGCCGGCGTTTCTCTGACAACTGGGCTGTGATGTACAGGATGCTGGGATGTAATCCCTCTGAGGTCTGTCACAGGACTGGAGTCCAATTTTACGTGAAAAGAAACCGGGAAAACTGAGGTGTCCAAGAAAGAGGTTGGAGGCTTGTGGCTTAAGTCTAAAGAAGACATTTTGGTAGTTTCTGCAGGATAAAGTGCCAAAGGCTGAAAGCTGAACATCTTGGTGCACCAGCTGCCAGCCCAGCGTGAGTGTACGTTCCTGTTAATGCAAGAAAAGGCTTCCAAGAGATTTCTGGATCTACATTGGCTGTACCTAGGACCCACTGGAAGAATTTCAGAAGAATATGGCAGAGGTTCTAAGTTATGGCTGCTTTTGGCAGGGGCCAGGAGCTTACTGGCCACTGCAGACAATTTGCTCAACAAAGATGGCTCTTTGGTACATTTTCTAAATTTCAAGCTGTTCAACAAACTGGACCTCTTGGCCCTCTGCCTCGGCATATGCGCAAATCTCACGGCCGTTTCCTCTTCCACTGTCGGTGGTTTACATGGAAAGTACAAAGACTCCAGAAGTCTGTTTTCCTGTTTAGGAAATAGGGGAATCTCAGAGAAAGGTGAACTTGTAATTTTTTTTATTTTTCTTACGGTTTTTAGCTGATACAACGAGGGAACTTTTTTACATGTTCTTCCAGGTTGTATTTTTAAAGGAAGAGGTCCTCTTAGCTTATTTGTAGTTCCTCTTTGTTTATTTGTAGTTCCAAAGGCACCAGGGATCCCATCATACCCTAAATTAAGGTTCAGGTTTTCCATTTCTGAATCCTGAGTCTTCAAACACTGCGAACTAATAAAATCTGTGGTAATCTTTGGCCTTTTAACTTCTTGTAAAGTGCTACATAATTTACTTTCACTGGCTCTTACAGCACAAATTTCCTCTGAGGCACCTCCAAACTTTCTATTTGTAGATGTCATCAACTCAGCTGAAGAGCTGCGTAAGAGTTCAGAACCTTGCAACATACTTGGTTGCAGTATGATTTTTGCTTTCTCCTGATGTTCTAACTTATGTTCTTGTTGTGCCTTGCCCAACTGATGTACTTCCATCTTTCCATACTTCCTTTGTTTAAGTACTTGACATTCCTCAATTTGATCAAGTCTCTCTGAACCTAAAGTCCCATTTTCCTTGCAAACTGCATGAGTTGGTAGTTTGTCCTGGCCTTCTGTTACCTCCTTTACATTATCTTTGTTTCGTGCATTTAATTTGTAAGGCACACACACTTCTGTGCAAACCACACCGTTTGGGAATGGTTCTTTGCAACTGTCTGATAGTGTGCTCAGAGGTGGAGAAAACATGGGCGTTGTATCATCCTGCACTTCTGGGGCAGCCTCTGTGTCAGATACAGCTCCAGCCTGACAATCATGCAGAGTTTCTGAAAATACACTGGTACCTTCTAAGTTTGGGAGCTTTGTATCATTTTGTCTTTCTTTTTCTTTTGAAAGATTATTCAGTTTAGATCTTGGGATTTCTTCCAAAACCTTTCCATAATTCTCAGTCCTGAGGGGGACTATTTTGCTAACAGGCTCTTTAGAATCTTCCAACAAGGCCCATGAACAATCTTTGGGCAATCTTCCTCTAGGGGCTACCTCTTTTCCTATCTTCTCTTCTACATAGGTATTCTTAAATTTCTCTTCACCGGGAAGATTTCTGGGTGAGCTCTTGTCCATGGCTTTCACGGTCGGTGTGCAAAGCCCCTCACCTTTCAGACTTTCTTTGCTGTGGGCACAAACTCTTGAGCTTTTGGCACCATACAGAGAGCCAGCTGCTGATTCATTCCCTGAAGATGGAACCTCAATATTGCTGGATTTTCTCTTAAAGGAAATTGTTACAGAAAGGATTTTTGTCATTGAAGTATCTTTGCTCATTTTCTTGTCTGAATATGAAATATCTCTTTGTGTACTCTCAGGTGACATACACAACTCTTCTTTCTCAGGCAAAGAGATGTGAGAATTCTGAGCTGACAGAGTTTCTGAATCTTCCTGAGTCTCAACACAAGATTCTTGGATGTCAAACTTTCCAAAATGAGATGGATCAACGCCCCTTTGAGCATCAGTTTCTTTACCAGGCTTGTAAGTTAACCATGGGTGAGAGTTATTCAAGAAAGGAGTTATACTGTTTTCTGTATCTGAAAGCACGTTTCTATTTTCTGGCTTATCTGTATTCTTACACTTCTCTTCACCAGAACTTTTTGGTGAGCTCATATCCATGTCTTTAACGATTGGTGTGCAAAGCCCCTCACCTTTCAGACTTTCCTTGCTGTGGGCACTAACTCTTGAGCTTTTGCCACCATACAAAGAGCCAGCTGCTGATTGACTCCCTGAAGATGGAACCTCAATATTGCTGGATTTTTTCTTAACAGAAATTTTTACAGAAAGAAATTTTGTCATTGAAGTATCTTTGCTAAAAACTTCAGCTGAGGATGAATCTCTATTATCTCTTTGTGTACTCTCAGGTGACATATACAGCTTTTCTTTCTCAGGCAGAGAGATGGGAGAGTTCTGAACTGACACAGTTTCTGAATCTGCCTGAGTCTCAACACAAGATTCTTGGATGTCACACTTTCCAAAATGAGATGGACCAACGCCCCTTTGAGCATCAGTTTCTTTACCAGGCTCAAAAGTTAACTGTGGGTGAGAGTTATTCAAGATAGGAGTTATACTCAGACTTCCTCTGTGTTTTATATCTGAAAGCACATTCCTATTTTCTGGCTTGTATGAAAGACTCCCGTAAATTGATGAAATGGGCAGAAATTGAGCACTAATTGTATTTTCCTGGTTCTCCACCAACCACTTTGTCTTTGGCAAAGATTGCTGCATTTTGGTTCCTGCTAACACCAGCTTTGCTTTCTCTTTTGCACGTTTGATAAAACGAGCCTGCTGTGAGCAATGTGGTTTGTCATCAGGAAAGTTTTCTTTAAGAGCTCCTTTATTGTTTCTTTCACATCTGTCCTCACGTTCTTGTAGTCTGATGGTCTTCTCTTCAATTACATCATTGATGAAGTCCATGTATCCTGAAGAATCTTCATTTTTCACACCAATTAAAGAGTCCAAACCTGTCACATTATTGTGCAGAGCTCCTTCAAACCTGGCTTCTCTTGCAAATTTATGGTCTAACAGAGGCAAGTCACCACCTGTTTTTAGCAGAACCTCTTCACTGTGACTAGGATCAGTTCCATTTCTTCTCACAGAACCACCCATGGTTTGTAAGCCAATGTTTGGTTGGTTGGTTAAATTTTCTGATTGGTGCTCACTGCCCAGCACTGGGACATAAGACTCATTGTGACATGGATAAAACTGATTTCCCTTTGGGCAAAGGGTCTCTTCTGTTTGCCCAGCATGTTGGGTTGGAATGTTCACGCTGGCAAGTGCTGGGTGTGGATCACAGGTCAAAGTGCTACAATCAGAGGGATCAGCTGTGGGCAACAGCATTTCTTCCTGCTCACATGTGCCAAGTTCTCTCTTCCATGGGCCTAACAGGGAGTTGTAAAACCCAAAATTATAAGCACAAGTGTTTTTGTTCAAATATCTGACTAATAGCTGCTCACTAGTCTTATTTCTCTGATTGCCTTCAGGAGCACTTGGGGAATCCACAGGTCTTGTTTTATCAAATTCATCTGTCTGGGAAGCACACATGCCAGTCTGTTCTTTTGCCTCATCTCTGTCACAAACAATTTCACTGCCCGTCACTTTACAAAGATCAAATTGTTCCACAACCTCCCTATACTTATCTGAAAACTCATCTCTTGCCAAGGTAGCAGCAGACTTCTCTGCAGTATATGCTGAGCAAAACATGTTTTTTCCAGTGGGAATGTCATTTATCCCATGCAGAGCTATACCTCTGTTGCCCCAGTCATTTTCACAAAGAAAAGATCTGTGTGCCAAAGGGGCGTGTGCTCCTGGAAAGATGATTGCCTCTTTACTGTTATATCCTGATGAAGACTCTCCTTCCAAATTATCATTTTCTTCAATCTTATCAACTTCAACACCAAAAGAATGACTGTTCAGGAAAACTTCATCCACACATGTACTCCCTGATAAAAAACAGGAAGTACTGGCAGCTGTACCCTGCTTCTCCGTACTCTGATTATTATAAATCCATGTGTGACAATGTTCATTTTCTAAACCCGTGATCATTCCCTCTGTATTTCCTGCAGAAGATTTTATGTTAATTTGGGATACTCTGCTTGCTGTTTTAGGGTTATCAAAAGTCATGGAATTTGCAGAAGACATGAATTTGTCGTTATGAAGCAAAACTTCAGCAACTTGTTCCGCTGTTGCTCCAGAAGCACCAATTAATTTTTTTCTAGACAGATTATCCCAAGCCTTATCCCTGCATGAAACTTCATTAGCAGTACATTGAACACACTCATTGTAATGATGTTTTCTTGATTTTTGTAAAACAGGAGGTAGAGTTACATTTAGTGTATAAAACAAATTTTTTTTGTTCCCATTGGATAAGCTGTCTTTACTATCAGCTTCTGCAGCTCCAGCTAAACCATCAGCCAACTCTTCTGATGTTGTATTGCTCTCAGATTCCTTTTCAAGCAGTTGTGCCTTGGGTGAGTCTTTTTCTAGCTTGGTACTAAGACCAAGACAGCTGTTACTGAGAGGAGGAATTGTATTTGCAGTACTATAAAAGCATGTGTCTCTCTGCCCAGTTTCACGGGAAGCAATGTTACTCCTTTCCACCCACCAACGATTTTCTTTTATAGCATCCTTGCATGGGTCACTGACAGAGAATTGCCACTGGACCTTTTTCAACTTGTCATGTTCTGATGGGAATATTTTAAATTTTTCTTTTGAGACCTCCTCAGAAGACGAAGCAACAGAACTAAAAACTGGAGAATGACAATGCTCAGAATTAGCAGCCTCTTGAGCTTCATGCTGGCTACAAATTTCAATGTTATCTCCCACAGCAATTTTTCTCCAGACTTCAGCAGCCTCTTCAGATTCAGAGCTGTATGATTCTCCAATAGTAGAACATAATTCCCTAGGATCAGTTTTTGCACTAGATAATCCTTTGTTCCTTACCACTGAGATCTGCTCCACTGGTACATATGTGGAGGTTTGGTTTTCTAAAATCCCAGTTCCACAATCATAAAGAGTGTGATGTTTGATGTTTTGGGGAAGGTACTTCTGGGGTACTTCATTGATAATTCCATGAGCTGCAGAACTGCTTTCTAGTGGTGTATTTCCAAAGTCCAGATAACAGATGCTTTTCAGAACCGGACATAAAACTTCAGAACTTTGTGTGGAGAGTGTTCTACAGCTTTCTGCTGAGAACAACTCATGAGGTTCATTTTGTTCAGGTACAGGACCCTTAAAGAAGTAATTTTCTTCATCCTGCTGACAATTCTGGTAATTAGCAAATGGCGTACTGAATTCATTAAGAGGATTTTGTCTGGGTAACTTTTCTTCTCTAATCTCCAAAGCAGATACACCGTTCCCCCCTGTTCTCAATGGCATGGCAGCATGGGCTTTTGACCCACTATAGTCATTTGTTTCTCGTGGATGATTTGTAGGTGCTCCAATGTCCATGACTTTTAAAGGCTCTAAAAAACCTAAGATGCTGGTTTCAGAAACCCCAGCTCTGGCCATGACTGTGTCTACATCTGGGTATTGATTGCTCTCAGGTGGAAGACCTTTACTCACTCTGTCATTCCTGTATCCTGCTTTACTAAATATCCTAGTCCCATCAGCCTTCATACCTTGTACATCTTCAGTGAGCTTTGGCAGAGTTTCAGCTGTCACCTGAACATTTGCTTGGTTTTCTTCTGCACAAGAAAAAAATAAAGCAAATCAGAACCATGTGCTAAATTTAGAAGGGATTCAGCTTAAAAATTACCTTTTGCTGTTGTACACAAAACTCCATGCACTATTGGTTACCAAAACGTTCTTAAAAGTGATAATTGAGTCTTTAGAGGAAAAAACAAACAACTCCACCACAAGCTAAGGCAACAAAAACAATCCTTTTCAATACAGACATCCCCATGAGCAGCAGGCTCAAGTGCTGTATACTTCAGATTCCTCTAATATCAAGCTAGGTGAGTGCAGGTCCTGTAACTTAACACATAGGAAGGCATGGCCAACATTAAAATAATGCTTATTTGTAATATCAAAATTCAACATAGCCTGGGACTTTATCTGCTCCAACCTAGAAATACATGGCTGTGCATTGTGGGGACATTTCCATTTCGTTTTCCTTGAAGACATGTCTGTCACTAACTCATCCATAGGAAAACAAGACATATCTCATCTGCCCAAACAATTTGGTTTATTCATAAACTTTTTCTGTAAAATCACAAAGAAGGTGCTAACTTAAAAACTTACAGTTACTGTAGAATATTTTCATACTCAAAACTTTACAGGGAACCTATTTACTCAGATTTGTGCAGATCTATTCTCTATTTTCTAGTAAGCATTAAGACTAGATAGAATCCATCAGCTAAACACAAGTTTTGGTAATAACAGCAGGGAGGAAAAAAGAAAATAATTACTAGATGCAGGCAAAGTGACCAAAGTACTAGGAGCTGGAAGATTATGGAGGGTCATAACGAAATTAATAATTACTTTAGCTGTCCTCTTTCTTTGGATTCTGCACTTTTAATTTTATTTTTAGAACACTCAAAAATGAATAACACTTCTTTATATATATAGGCTATTACTGCTGTCATACACTCCATCTTTGAAACAAAAGGAAATGCAAAACATCTGCTATAAACAACCTCTTCTGCTTTGGAAACAAATAACTAAGACACATCTGCAAAAAAGGTCTTCAGGCAAGTGCATACCCTGCCAGAAGAAAGTAAAGCATTAAGTTTTGATATTGTTATAGTTACATAGAGTAATACTTTCTATCATAAAACAAAATAAATGAGCTATCCCACAACCACACATCCATTTTAAATTAACAATAAATAACTTGGAGAGAAGCAAGGGCTGGATAGGGATGTACAGCTAAAATAACTACCTGTGCTCCTCAGAGGTCCTGCAATTTCAGTGCAACAGGTTCTCAAAGACTTTGCCCTTTGCTTGTTTAAGTGAGGGTCCTCCTGGAACAAGACAGAAATAGCAGGGGAAATGGTTAGATTTTCTGAGGAGTGTCATGTCTCAGGGACTGCATCTGCACAGCTGGGTTAGCTCAGAATAAGAAATTCACTAAGAAACCTCCAGACATATCAGTCTTGGTCAGAGGCAACCTTGCATTGCAAGGGCTTCACAAGCACTAAGGATGTATCCCCAAAACACCCATATTTGTATTTTGTAGCAATGAAGTCTCTTGACACGGCAGCTAAAACTTAAGTACATGGCTTAAAATGCAAATTGCTGATAATTGTAATGAAAAGACTAATCCAATCTCCAGGTCTAGTTCATACCCCCAAACCACCACCACTAGACTTCTGGGAAGATGTGGGCATTTTCTGTCTCTATTAGAACTTGCCTTCTACTACTCCTTGGGCTCAAAACCACAAACCCAGAACAGATGACCTAGGTCTGCCAGCAAAACCACCAAACCATGATCCCACAACCAAACTACCTGCATTTAGAAAAGTGTGAAAATTCATCTTTGAAAACTGAATGAATATAAAGAATATAATAATTTTAATTTCACAAAAGTGATAAATCAATTAAAAAAATCGGATAAATCAGATATCAAATTTTGGAATTAAACACGCAAATTATTTTAGTATTATGCAACGCTCAATAATTAAGGTAAAACACTCAGCTGTGCATCTTGTTCTGTTCCATATCTGCCTTACACCATTCCAACAGTATTTAAGCAAGTGAAAATGTTGATACTTAAAATACTTCTGGCCTACTGAACTATAATCTGATTTTTCACTGCACCCACAACAATAATCCAGATACTGACATACACACACCCCATGGATGTGTCCAAGGCCAGACTGGACGGGGCTCTGAGCCCTGGTCTGGTGGAAAGTGTCCCTGCCCATGGCAGGGGGTTGGAACTAGATGACCTTCAAGGTCCTCTTCCCACCCAAACCATTTTATGATTCTACACTAGAAGACAAAAAAAAGATATTACCAAACCCACTCCCGAGTAACTCTAACCCTAAATTCAAATCATCACGCAGGGATTCATTTCTGCATTCACTTACTTGCTCTAACCAACTTTCCTCCAGAGTTAAAGGACAATATTCAGCAGGATGGTCCTCAGCAGCTTGTGCCTCTTCATCTTCTTTCTGGTATACATCACTAGAACAGTCTAGTTTCCTTAAGTGTCTTTTTCTGCCTTTTTCTTCCTTTACAAGGTCTCCAGCCTGTAGTAATCCTTCAGGAAAGGATTCTGCTGGCCCATGAGAAATCACCTGGAGCATATCACCAAAATCCTGTGTCTTCTGGCAAAAGTTTCCTACGGCAGAAGTCCATGGCCCATCCCTGTGTGCCAGCACAGGTACTGGCCCATCAGATTGTGCATCCAACCCAAGGCTGGGCCCCGGCACTGCCATGAGTTCTGTGGAGATGCTCTCTGGCAGTCCAGGGTACAACTCCTCTATTACAGCAGACACAGAAGAATCAAGGAGAGACTCCACCCCAGATGAGAGCATCAGGGCTGTTGAAGATCAGTGAGTTTTTCAGTTTACCCTAAAAAATAAAAGCAATGTTAAATCAACATTGGATAAACCATAGAAAATCCTGAGCTGGAAAGAAGCCTTGAGGACCCCTGAAGTCCAACTCCTGGACTAGATTAAAAGGAAAAGCTTAATTCCTCAAGATTCAAGTATATATATTTAAGAAATATACTTCCAATTATGTCTTTAAGAAAGGTGCTGAGTATCTAAGGAAATGCTTCATGAAAAAAAGAACAGAGTAAAGCTAAATAGATATTCCCAAGCCTCATTTTCACATTCAAACATCTCCCTGCAGATTTAACCACATCTTCTGAAAAACCTGAGAAGTTATAAAGCAAGTCACTGGGGCTTGTATCAGACATCCTCCTCCTTCACTAAAACTAAAGCATCGTTTAATTTCCTAGTCTTTGGAAAAAAGCTCCAACTTTTCTTCACGTTCTCTGCCTCAATCGAACACTTTCTAAGCCATCATCCAGCGCTCTGCCTCTCAGCTTCTCTCCTGTGAGCACCTGAAACAGTACAGAGGATGCCTTGTGCCAGGACACAGCCCCGGTCCCGGCACCGGGAAACCCCGACGTGACAACGCCGCCGCCAAATCGCTCCTGAAAGCTCCACGGATAGGAACGGGCTGAGCCAGACCTTTAGAGGAGCATCAGTTACTCAGTTTATCAAAACACGGGCTCATCAGCCCAACGTTGATCTCTGCTCCTGAATCAAGAGCAGCCCGCACAGAAACAGCTGGAACTCGCACCAGCCTCCTGGGAACACGCGAGGCCACTCGTCCCTGGAGAGCATCACCCGGCCGGCGATGCCGCCCGCGGCAGGACCGGGGTGACCCTTTGTTCCGAGCGCCGCAGCAGCGCCCACGGACCCGGCCCCGAGCCCCGCTCCTTCTCCGGCAGCAGCGCCCGCACCGGCCGGCCCCGAGGGTCCGCAGCGTCCCTGCGGCAGCGGCAGCGCACCAGAGATCGCCGCTCTCGGTAATTACACAACCGCCGGTGTCTCCCCGCGCTGGGCAGGGCCCCGCCGGCCACTCGGCCCCGCTCCAACTCCCAGCCGGCGGCGGCGGGCGCAAGAGGCGGGTCCACACAGGGACACCCCCGCGCCCCGCCCCGCCCGGCGCCGTTACCTGAGCGGCGGCGGCCGCCGGCCCCGCAGTGCGCGCCCGCCGCGCCGCGCCGCGCCCCGCCCCGCGCGCATCACTTCCGCATCCGGGGCGGGCCCGCGCGGACCCGGTAGCCGTTGTTGTGGTCCCGCCCCCGAATGGCCAAGCCCCGCACCGGGCCGGGATGGCGCCGGCCCCGCCCCCCGTGGGCGTGTCCCGGCCGCCTCGGCCCGCGGTGGCGGCGCGGGTGTCACGTGGCGCGCGGCCCGGACGCGGAAGTGCCGCGCGGGACCCACGGGACAAGCACCGGCAGGTCAGGGCCCCGTGAGCCGGGCCGGGACAGCGTTGCGCTCTGCTCCCTCCGCTCTGCTCCACCGGGCCGGCACGGCTGGCCCCGGCCACGCTGCGCTGGGGCTGGCTCGGCCCGTAGCGGCTGTGAGACCCACGGAGCTTTAAGGCGTCCGAGCTGCCTTCGGTCCGGACGGCGCCGTTCTCCCCGGTGTCCTTCCCCCGGGGCTCTGGCGAGAGCCGCCGCGCTGCTCGCTCTGCGCTGCTGCTCCCCGTGCGGGTAAGGACCCTGGCGGGCCAGTGTGCCGAAGCGCCCCTCGGTGCTGCTCCGGGCGGGAACTCGGGTGTCTCCATGGGCTTCTCTTTCCCCTAAAGCGAGCGGCCGAATGGACGCAGCGGTTCCACAGCTGCTTAATGACTGTAGGCACGGTAGCGGACTGTAGCTGCTCGGGTTTGTTTGCTCTCCGCTCCGGCTCTGCTCCTTGTGGCGTCCCCGGTGCGGCTCTGCTAGCTCGCAGCACCAAGCGTCGCTTCTTTCCAGACCAGCATCAGTTCCAAGTTAGTTTGTTTTAACAAGTTTTAGGTGTACGGGGTTTTTTTCCCACCACGACTCTGTAGGTCGGTGATTGACCTTCTGCCAAGCACATCTGCAAGCCCAACCCTTTAATCGATTTGAAAAGCACAGTTTTAGATCCCTCTCTCCATGTACCTGTAGCTGCCCCGCACTCTGCTCAGCTGGGCGCAGCTCTGCCGCGCTGCGGTGAGATCAGCCGGGACAACGTGCTGCGTTCACGTGCAGAACATAAACAATCGTTTCGCATTGACAAGAGATATGTGTTTGCTTTCGTTTCTATGTTAGATACACAAGATGCCTTTAACCATCCTGGCTCGAAGCATCTGAGAGGAACTGGAGCTCAAGATGAGAACCAACAAGGTGTACAAGCTCGTCATACACAAGAAGGGCTTTGGAGGCAGTGGTCAGTATCTCCTAGCTCATAAGAGTGCACTCACTTAACTGAAAGCAATTGTTTTAGCGATCTTTTTAACAAGAGTGAAGATGGAACTTTGATGTAGCAAGTATTGCCAACCAGCATTTGGAAAGCTCTTTCTAATAAGAGGATACAGCAAAATAAATAAATGCTTATTGGAAGATTATACCTAAAAATAAAATTGCTTTATTTTTACTTCCTTCCCTTTTATTGCAACGTTTTTCTCTCAATCTAGTGTTTCAGTCACTCTGATCAGTGACTTATGACTGCACATAGATGTGTTTCTGAACACTAATAACTGCCACTGATTGGACTTCTCCCTACTTCTAGACTTAAAGCACGTTGATAAATCTTGTTGAGATTCTATAGCTGTCTACATTCCTGCTGGTGTTTGTTGTATGAAAAGTGCAGAAGATGATCCTGGTTGCCTAAACAAGGCACAGTCTTTTGCTGAACACTTCTTTCGTGAAAGTTCTATATTTGAATTGTTTGTGCCTGCAAGAGTGGCTGATCTGAGGTGGCTGGGTAGGGACCCTGACATGTGGTGAATGGAAAGCATTTTGCTGATGTGTTCCTCTTGGTTTGGTGTATTTATGCATGCTGAGCTATTGTATGCAAACATGCAAGTATCTGTTTAGTATATATCTGTTCACTGCCCTCATTCATTTATGTCTTGTAGATGATGAACTGGTGGTGAATCCTAAAGTGTTTCTTCAAATCAAGTTGGGAGATGTTGTGGAAATTGCACATCCCAATGATGAGTACAGGTGAATTCTCTTTGCTGGTATCAGTGAGGTTGGAGCACTGAAAGAATCTGTTCATGTCTGGTGGTTTCTAGAGTGAGAGGCTCTTAGGGCTGACATAACTTTGCTTCAGGATGCTGCCATGATTTGTTTTTGCCTAAAGAGAAGTAAAGAGGTTAACTTTAACAGGAGTGCTTCCTTAAAAATTTATGGAATTCTTTGTGTTTGGTGCTAGTTTGCTGATCTTCCATAGGCCAAGTAGCACCTGAATATAGAATCAACAATGTCTGTATCCTCTTCCTAGATCTGCTGTAACCTAAGGATTTTTCTCCTATCCTACAGTATATCCTAGGCAAAATTAAAATTTTGTGGCCTTGTTGTGTGAGCCTGTTCATCCTGCAACCTGTATCTGAAAAGCAGCAGTACATTTGTGTGACTGAGAAGTTCTTGTGTGACCTGATTTCCCATTTGTAGTGTCATCTGTGACTCAAGAGTACCTTATAATTACGGAGAGTGTAAATAAAAAGACAGAGAGACAGGTAGAGAGGATGGTGTATGAAACCTTCTAGAAAATATTAATGTTTTCTTTAGCTTATCCTGTGGTCCATGTTACTAAATAGTTTTGAGTGTGTGATTTACCAGAGAGACTGTTGGTATCTCAACTTGTCTACCTTTTTTCTCTTCTCCATGTTAGTCCCCTGCTTCTACAAGTGAAATCACTTAAGGAAGATTTGCAGAAAGGTAAACTCTAGACTTATGCACAGTAAAATCATAGGAAGAGTGACATGACTGGGCTGTGCTGGTGATTGGCTAATGTGTGTATTTTAACTTCATAAGAAAATCAATGCTTTGTCTGTTTAGCAAGGGAAGTATTAGAATTATAAAAATGGGCAGTTAGTTCTAAATCTGCTTTTGTTTGAGTAATGTGAGCATGGTTTAAACAAACTTGGCTTTTTGTGTTTCATGACAGTCTCACTGTGTTGGTTTTGTACCTGTAAACCACTTGAAACCTGCTGGGGATGTTCACTTCTCTGCTGTCTCTCATTCTTGTGGCAGAAACGATCAGTGTGGATCAGACAGTTGCACAAGTGTTCCGCCTGCGGCCCTACCAGGATGTCCATGTCAATGTTGTTGACCCAAAGGTGTGTGATTTTGCCACTTGTTTCCATCCATTCCATCACTTGACTCAAATCAGAGCCCTGTGACTTCCTATCTACAGTAGTCTGGGGGGAAAGCAGCATTTCTTTTTTATTGAAAGTCTATTGAAAGACTATTATTTAGTCTTCTTCGCTAAGAAAATGAGCCTCAGACTTTTGAATTATTCGTTGGTTTGTTATATGTTTCTTCTCTCCCTAAAATCTCTGCTCTTTTTGAACTCTAGAAATGTAGACATTTCACATATTTTTAAATTTTAGAAATTCATGAGAAGCAGGCACAGTAAAGAAAAACAGCAAGTTGCCTAGTCAAAATAAGAACCATGATCTGGATTTGCATTACATGATACCACAGAGCCTCTTACAGAGAGGCATTTCCTGTAAATGTCCCAACTATTAAAAGAGCTGCAGTCAGAACTTGCATTCTGCACAAAACAAAAATCTGCAGGAAATGAGGCTTCCTTAATGTCATGAACAATGGCAGTAATTTGTTTTAATTCAGCTTCCAGTCTGCACTGAAACTTGTAGTACAGATTTAGTCCTTGGGCTTTTGCAATGTTTTTATCTCACAGTAGCTGAAGTACATGCACAACTTTGATATTTAGGGCTTGTGCAATGTTTTGCAGCTCACAGTAGCTGAGGTACATGCACAACTTTGACATTTATTTGTATGGGCTTCCCCTTTATCTTGCAGTTTTAGGGATATTGACTTGCTTTTGAATGGCCCTTCTTGTAACATTTGGTTATTAAATGAACAGATTGGTGGGCTCTACTTAAAAACAATCAGTAAAATCTAAGCAGTGCTTTTTATCCATTTCCCAGGAGGTGACCTTGGACTTGGTGGAGCTGACGTTTAAAGATCAGTATATTGGCCGTGGGGATATGTGGCGACTGAAGAAGAGTTTGGTAAGGACCCTGATGCCCTTGGGCAGGGTGTAGGTGATGAACCTTATATTTTACTTGCTGTGAAAGAAAAGAAGTGCTTTACAAAATGCAGAGAACCAAAGACAAAGACAGTGCCAGCAGCTCCTGATGATCTTGTGCTGTGAGTGGCACATCAGAATTGGAGAAATGGATGTAAATGTGTTGTAGAAAAACAAATCCCATCATTTCCTACTCCAGTGCTATAATGTTGATTACTGCCTTGGGCATTGAAAATGCTATTGAGAGATTTTTTTGCTTATGTTCTGAATTTTAATGATTTACTACATTTGGAACGAATTGAATCCAAATGTCTTTCAAGTAGAAGTATGCTGAAGTGTCCCCTCTCTGAGAGTACCACTTAATAAGCAGCTATTAGAATATCTTCTGCCTGCATCGCTCAAGTGCAGTCTTCAGCTCCTCTAAGTGCAGTGAATTAGGCAAATGATCCCAGTTAGAGTTCAGCTGTGTTAAAAGTGATTTTCTGTTGTCTCTTGCAGAGGTTCTGTTGGCTGAGCTATTAGCAGTAACTACACAGAATGGGTTCTGTCATAAAAGTCATATTTGAGTGCAAGTAGTTGTTATGCACAGTGTTGTTCTCACTCTGAGCCTGCTCTTCTTCCAACACGTGTAACTCTTCTTTCCTAGGTCAGCACATGTGCATATGTCACCCAAAAAGTCGAATTTGCAGGTATCAGGTCAGTGCCTCCTCTGAGGGCTGTTACTTACTGCTTTAGCTTCATGAGTTTTAAGTATCCAATTGGAGACTCTTCTCTAAAAAATCCTTCATGTTTCATTGTTCTCTTACTCATCTACAGGTTTCTGTCTGCACCATGGGGTGGGGGAAGGCTTCTGTCTGGTTTGGAGTAAAAGAAACTAATAGTAGGACAGCCAGCTACACTCGTGGCCTCTGATGAAGGCCAAATAATTTTCCTTTTATCTCTTAAAGTATTTACCCCCCCTTCCCAAGCTGTATTAATAGTTCAGAGGGGATTACTTCAGTGGCTTTTGGGGTGACACAGGGACAAGGGAATGTGCATATGCAGAGGGAGATGGCTGTTTAACATATTTTGGGTTAAACATCAGGCTTTAACCAAATAAGTCATCCTTGAGTGTAGATTTTCGTGCATCTCTTACTTACTCAAATATTGATTCTCTGATCTTCATATTCAAATATTGTGCGCTTCTTTTTTTCCAGGGCCCAGGCAGGTGAACTGTGGGTAAAGAGTGAGAAAGTCACTTGTGGATACATCAGTGAGGACACTCGGGTAAGAGTTCAGGAAACAGAGAGAAAGCAGTTTTTCCCTTCCTTTCCTTGCCAGGATTTTAGTAGTTCTGTCTTGTCTGCAGATTTGTGTGGATTGTTGGAATTGGCTGTATTGTAAGATGAAGAATAGCAATAATTTCAGGACAATGAATCATTATTAACCTTCAGCTCTACTGTGCTGGCAGCACTAGGAATGACTTGTTAGAGAAAAAATGCCCTGTGATGCAGGGGCCACAGTTGTATAAGTTGCTCTTCATTTGGGCCTTCTAAAGAATGTGCTTGATTTTAAATAAGTCTTGCATTCCTTTGCAGGTGGTCTTCCGCTCCACTTCTGCCATGGTTTATATTTTTATCCAGATGAGCTGTGAAATGTGGGATTTTGATATTTATGGTATGTAGATAACTGACCTGCCTGTGACTGAATGGTAGCAGCTGTCCTTTCTGCCCCTACTAGAAAACTGCCACTGCTATGGTTTTCTGCCACTACCAGCAAACTAAGAGATCCTGCGGTGCTCCAGGGTGTGTTGTGATCTTTCCTTAGATCCTTCCTTACAGTGCCACCCATTTCTGACCCTGCCTATGCCATCCTTTCCTGTCTCTGTAGAGCCTGGATACCATTATCTCAGCCACAAAATCACTGTGAGCATTGGAAAGGTTTTTATGGAAATGAACATGTTGGGTGATGAGGGCAGGTACAAGTTTGTGCAACCTGAAGCCAGAAATATGTAGAAGTCCTGTGCAAAGAGGACTTGATGTTTTAGATTTCTCTTGACATTGGCTTACTAAGGAAGTACAACCTGTCTTAGCCCAGCTTGAAGGTGGTAACTTCAGCTGGAAATGTTGCAACTTCAGGCATTAAGAATGAGTCACTTCCCTGTGTCATCCTATTTTTTTTTTTTCTGGCTTAATTCTTTAGCAAACCTCTTGCCACTTCCTTTGACCATGTGTTTAGGCATATGGAACTGGGCAACTATTCAAATCAGATCTGGTAGGGGATCAGTTGTGTGTTCTATGCATAAAAGATACTACAGATGCTTTCCCAGCGTGCTGGAAATGTGTTGGAAAAATGAATTAAAGGTCAGATCCTTCTGGCAGTAAGAGTTATGTTTACATCCTCTGAAAAAAATATGCTTTTTAATCCTCTTATCATAAAACAGTCATGCTTTTTAATCATTTTATCATCTTATCTTAATGATATTGCTCTTTATTGTGCACGCAGCTGCTCAATTTTAATAAATATAATTGTCATAGAATCGTAAGGTTAGATATGCCCCATAGTTGAAGTAACTATTGTTATCTGATGCTTGGGAGATTTTTATTTTGCAGGGGATCTATACTTTGAGAAAGCTGTGAATGGTTTCCTTGCTGACCTCTTCACAAAATGGAAGGTAAACTGTTGATTGAGTTCAGTTTTAATTTTTCATTTTTCTGTAATTGTTAGGAGCATCTCTCTGAACAGTTACACATCAGAATATCAAATTGCTGTGGGTTTAAACAAACTGTATCAACTGTCTTTTTTCTTAACAAAAATCTTGGCAACTACAGAGAGGAGCTTCTTTAGAGACTAGTGGAGAGTGCTCCTGGTAAATGTGATATAGCCAAGCAGCACAGAATCTGCAGGACAGACCATTTTGTTATTTCAGAGAGGCAGATGGAGCACTAATGCAACGGTCTAGGTTTTGTTAGTTATCTTTGTTTCTAGGTGTGAGGGATATTACTATATGTGTATATACACAACTTTCACCAAGTGTGCCTTTTAAGGTTTTCTCTTTTCATTTGTTTTTCCATGACAGGAGAAGAATTGCAGCCATGAAGTGACAGTGGTTCTCTTTTCAAGAACATTTTATGAAGCAAAATCTATAGGTATGCAAGTTCTCTATTTTCGTATTTCCATTTTTAAGCCTATCTCGTCTCTTGAAAGTTGGTCACAGGCTGACAGGGACTTTTTCTCTTTTCTTAATTGCCTTGTTCAAAATATTCTCTATCAAGCACAGTAGGTACACAGCCATTGTTATGAAAGTACTGCAGTGAAAACCTTACATGAAGAATGTTGCAAATTTTCCTCATCATACTCAAGCTGTCATATTGGTTTAAAAGCAGTCTTTATATTGTATGGGAGGTCTGGTATATCTCCAAGTGCTTTGTTTTTTTGTTTGCTTGCTGAGGGCTTTTTTGGCTTTTTTGTTTATTTTTAGTGGAAATAACAGCTTCTTGCTGCAAAAGACGAGTCATTTCTTCATAAGAGCATGGGATAAGATATGCTTTTCCTTCCATTTCAGATGAGTTTCCTGAAACACATCGTGCATCAATTCGGCAGGATCATGAGGGAAGATTTTATGAAGACTTTTACAAGTATGTTTTCCTCCCAATTCTTTTCACCTCTTGTCCCACAGTGTATGCACCTGATGCGCCCTTTTGTGCATTTCTTTATAGTTTGTTCATACCTTCTCACTTCCCCTCATGGCTTCCTTTCATGGCCCTTATCAGGCTATGTTTTTTCTAGAGTTGTAGTTCAGAATGAGAGGCGGGAAGAGTGGACCTCCTTGCTTGTGACCATTAAGAAGCTTTTCATCCAGTATCCTGTGTTGGTACGACTTGAGCAAGCAGGTACACGAATCCTCCTTTCCCTGCTTTTATACGTTTTTGTTTTTATTGTTTTTAGTTCTTTTTTTTAAAACTTTTTAGCTTGTCAGTAAACTGTCCAGGTTCAGTTAGAATCTGGTGTTGTGCTTAGTGCTCTCCTGCTGGGCAATTTGCCTTGGTCTTTCTGTGGAACTTAGTAACATCAGTTTTGCCTGTAATTTTTGAACTAATAGTTTTTAGTACAGATGTCTTTTTCTGTGTGTTTTTTATTATATCAAGCTAGTATACAGGAATGATTTTTTTTTTTTTTTTTCCCTTCTGAATATTTTTACAGAGGGCTTTCCTCCAGGTTACAACTCTACCTCAGCACAAGGGAACTACCTGGAAGCTATAAACCTTTCATTCAATGGTAAGTTACGAGCAATGGGTGAAAATATACAGGGGAAGAACCATGAAAGCAGCTGCCAAAAAAATGGGTGTGGACTCCTGTTGCCTTTTCCTTAACACTGTGAAGAAGAGGGGACTATTAGGTGGTCACCTGCCTTGCTGTGGAAACATTTTGAAAGTGTTACTTCATTCCGTCTGCAGTGTTTGACAAGCATTACATTAACCGAAACTTCGACCGCACGGGGCAGATGTCGGTGGTGATCACCCCGGGCGTGGGCGTGTTCGAGGTGGATCGGCTGCTGATGATCCTCACCAAACAGCGCATGATCGACAATGGTAAATGACTGCCTGCAGCCTCTCTGAAGGCAAACACACATTTGGGAAAGGCTGGGAAACAGTACCTGCTGTAAGTTGTGTGCTCTGGGAGGAAGGGTTACAGCTGCAAGACTTGTGTCTGCACTTCGTATTGAAATGAGCAGATTTTCAGAGTACTTCCAGGCATTTAGTTTCTTTTGTTTGTGACAGAGAACTTCACCTGTCTCTGCAAACCTTTCTCTTAAGGATAATCTTGCACGAATTGCATTAGTTTAGAAAAATAATTTTTTATATCTCCACAGGTGCCTCCCACAGGTACTGTTGGTTTGTAACCAATACCATGTGACCATTAACTACCATTTTCCGTATTACTGCCTCTTATAGTATGATGTGAATACATATTGGGTCTTTAATTCAAATTGATGATCTATTTTGTCTTAGCATATCGGTCCTGCTTGGTTGATAGCTGAACTCTACTGTTGTCCGTTTACAGGGATAGGTGTGGATTTAGTGTGCATGGGAGAGCAACCCTTGCATGCTGTACCACTCTTTAAGGTAAGGCTGCTTTCCCTGCTTTCTGTTCCTGCTACAAACCTTACTCATTTTGTGACTGGCTGGATACAGTTAGTTACTTCTGAATTACTTTTACAGCTCCATAATCGCTGTGGGCCTGGTGACTCAAGGATGGGTGATGACTACAATATCCCACACTGGATAAATCATAGGTAGGTTAATTCTATCAGCTTTTGCTAAACACTTCTACTTTGCTTTACTCTTCATAATCTCTTAAATTCCCTTTCTTTCACTGTTTACCTCCTCTGCTTTCCTTGTGAAGCAAAGGAAATACTGCATTACTCTTGCAGAGCTCTGGACACTAATGCAACGTAACAGAAATAACAAGTTTTCAAACAGCTGGTGTGAATCACTACAGTTGTGTAAATCAGAAAGAGTTGTGTAAATGGCATGGTGGAAGTGTATGTTTTTCTGTAGAAAGAGAAAATGAACTGGGCGATGCAGGTATTAAGCATATTAAGAAGTGTCTAGGCTGAGGCTGTACAAATATCAAAGCCCTGTCTTTAGGCAAAGAGTAACTTGTCTCAACCATCCCTTAGTGTTTTCCATACTTTTTTTATGCACAGAAAGGAATCCCATTTTCTCTATCCAATAGCTGACTCTGGTTCCTGGTCTGTTTCCTGTATAGCAAACCAGCTGTGTGAGTTCTTAAAGCCACATTATTTTTTCTTTCAGTTTCTACACATCCAAAAGCCAGCTCCTATGTAACAGCTTCACTCCACGGATCAAACTGGCAGGAAGGAAGGTGGGGATCTTTCTGATTTATATTTTCTTACTAGCTTGTCCAATACCTCTTCTCAGTCAAGCATCGAGGTATTCCATCAGCTGGAACTAAGTTTCAATGTTAAAAAGCTGTGAAAGCAAAGCTGCAAGGTTTATCATAGGGGTTGTGGATGAGGGACTAGTTTGTATGTATTTCCTTTCTAGATAAAACTGGGTGAGAAATGTTTTAGGCACCATAAAAAAATAGTTTCATTCTGAAACAAAAGACTCTATGGAGAGGAAGAAAGGTATAGAGAATTGCGTTTTTCACACAAGTTTGTGACCAAATATCAATATTTAATATTTCTGAAGTTGTCTGGCTGCCTCACTGAGTCAGCAAGCTAAACTTTGCTTAGTTACCACTGGGCATGTTTTCTTAGAAAATGCTGACTGATTCCCTTCCCTCTGTCTTTTCTGTTGCTCTCTCTTTTTTTTTTTCCTTTCTTATTTGTTTTTTTTGTCATTCACGCTTCCTTTGTTGGACCCTCCAGCCACTGACAGAGAAAGCAAAAAATAATCGTGATGCCTGTAAGTAATTCTGTTCTGGAATGACCTGTCCCACTGACTCCCAAACTAACAAACAGCAGTAACACAATGACACTTCACCATAAGGAAGGGACAGTTGTTACAGGAAACCATCAAGCCCATTTTTGAGTATTTCCTGTACCTGTTACTCAAGATGCTAATCTGCATGTGCCAGTTAACTTCTTGGCAATTATTCATTTGGTGTTTAGGTGGTATGGGGGAAAGACATTGTGGCCTCAGCCAGCCTGATTCAGAGGCACTAACTTTGATAATTGAGCTGCTCCAGCTGCTCTGCTCATGACACTTTGGGGTTTCTTTTGGAATAGATACTTTCCTTAGGGAAAGTGAGAGGTGGATACTCTGACCTGCAGATCTTGAACATTCTTAAAAGATGTTCCAGTGCTGTATGATTTTCATTTCAGCATTAGGAGCTCCAAAGGATGCTGAGAATGCCCTGCCTATCCAGGTAGATTATGATGGCTATGATGCCCAGGTGTTCAGACTGCCTGGCCCAGCCAGAGCCCAGCGCTGTACCACTTTCAGGTGAGAGCCTTGGTAGTGCTGTGGTTCTGCAGTAGCCATGTTATGTGTGCTCGATACATAAAATACTTGGAGAAATACGAGGAGAATTGATCTTCACATGCTCACAGTTGAACAAAAAGCTTCATATGTACCTGATTTTCATGATTGATTGTCTGGTATTTTACCTCTAAAATAGTATGTGGGGTCTAGGAAAAAACATAAATATATATTTTCCCTTAAATCTTTAATTTTTGTTTGAAGTGGAATAAAGCTAGTTTTCCTAGCACATTTTTCAAGGGGGTTAAGAAAGTATTTGCACATTAAACTTGCACAGAGTTGAAGAAATAGATTGTTTGATGCACTGCTTAGTAACTGGTGAACAGAATGGTGAGGAATCCTCCCTGAAAATGATGCCTGTCTGAAGGAGAGAAGAAGCAGAAAAGCTGGGTGCAGGTTCTCAGTTATTCCATGTCCTTTTGTCCGAGGAGAAGGGCTGATTTGTTCTCAGGTCCTGGCCAAATTAATTGAATAAACTATAAATTTCAGTGCTTTTTCAGAAATGTGGGTTTGACAAGCTTGCTTTGAAGTACTTTTTCTACTTCGCTTCTTTCAGCAGTATTGCCTAACCCAGAGCATGTGGACTCACTTGTATGTTAATTTGAGCAGCCTGTAGGAACCCATGCTGAAAGATGCCAGCAGTTTCCCTATAGCTGGCACTGTAGGCTGAGGTCTGGTATCTGCCAGGCCACATCTCTACCAGATTGGTGTGGTGTCTGTAGGATTGCAGAGGGAGGTGAGCAGGCCCTTTCACAGCCCTTGTACTGGGACTGTTGCAGTGTTCTTGTTGTGTTGTCTGATGCACAGAAGTATAAATTACCCAAGCAGTCAAAAAAGATAGTGATGGCTTCTCTGTAATGCTTTTCTTGAGTTCACCTGCTGAGCATCCAGTCTTTTGCATGACTTGGGCCTGTTCCAGCCCCCTGATAAGCTGGGGATTGATCAGTCTTTGCTGTCCCTGGGCATCCCTGTCAGCAGGTCAGTGAGGGAGAGGGAGAGCCGCACAAGGAAGAGCTCCAGCTCGTACGACGTGTCGTGCAGCCCCTCCCTGCAGAGCCGCGCGCTGCCGCCCGAGGAGGTGAGGAGCCAGGCTTCTGACGACAGCTCTCTGGGCAAGATCTCCAACATCCTGATGATCCCACGGCCTCACCTGCACCAGTGTGAAGTCAGCAGCTCCTTGGGCTATACCAGCACCAGAGGTCAGCCTGGGGCAGGTGGGAAGGGGGTTTGTGTTGGCCACTGCTAGGCCAGCACAGTGGAGATGGGGCTTGTGTTGGCACTCATGGTGCAGCTTTTCCATAGCTCCAGCTGCAGCTGGGTGTGCATTCGTGCATTCTCCCTTTGTCATCCTTGTCCAATTCCATTGCTTTTTTTTTTTTTTTTTTTTTTTTTTTTTTAAATGGCTTGTCCTAAATACAAGTGTCCTGACACTGATTTGCTCTTTTCCCTTGCCTATTGCCTTCTTTAGTACTTGACTATTCTCCTGTGCCTGCCTGCAAGTGTGGACATACACAAGGAACTTACATTATCCAGGTCACCTATAATCTGTCAAATGGGAACTGGCCTTAGCAGTGAGCCCTGGGGGACCCTGCTTATAACATTTCTCTGTGGGGATTTGTTGTCATTAAGACTCACTTTCTGGATCCTTCCTTTTGACAATGTACTGCTGAGCTGTCTCAGTGTGTTAGCAGTGCTAGAACTCACCTTTTCTTCCTTTCCAATTTAATTTTGTTCTCAGGCAGTATGCAGTATCTTCCAGAAACCCAGCTCATTTCTGACTAAATTGTATTCCTCCTGCAACTGCTTCATCTTCTATAAAATTCTATCCCTGAAGGCTTTTCATGGTTTTCTCATTCCATGCTGTATGACGCTGCCGCCATATTTATCCTGTCACAGGAATTTCAGTTATTGGTGTAGAGCTGCTCTCACACAGTGTACTTGCCAACACATCTACCATTCATGTTTTCCCCTGCTGTCAATAAATACAACTCTTTTTTTCTTTCTTTGGTATTTCTGTTTCTCCTTTAATTTGAAGGATAGTTGAGTGACCCAGCTGAAGGTGTTCATCAGGATGAGGATGTGTGTGGATTAGGACTGGCAGGGAAGGAAGAGTCAAAGAAACGGAGGTTTTTCATATGTTATATTTGACAATATAGAATGGTAAATGAGACCCTTCCTTCTCTTTGGGATTTCCACTTGTTGGGCCAAGTAATTTCTACTTATCTATCAAGTATATTTTTCTCTCCTATTTCTAAATAGTTGCACTTCTGTTCTACACTGAATAGTGACAAGTTACTGGTATCTCTTGATGATCATGTCCCATGTCTTCGGGGAGTAATCCCTGGTTTCAGTTCTCAGTTCTGAGTGTTACAGAAAGTGCACTTGTACAAGGCTCTGCTGTGGCTTCTACTGCGTCTTTGGTACTCATTGTCAAGTTTATGTCAGTCTTTTGATTTCTCAAGGATTCTCAAAGGTCTGCATAGTTCTTCATAACTGGCTTAGCAAGTGGTATCTTTATGGATTCATGTAGTAGAAGTTTACAGTTGACAGCAGTGCTGTAATGGCTGATGAGATAATGCATTTTCTTGTCTGGGTTCTTGTTTACATTGTAGCTTTCAGGCTGGATAGGAATTGCTTTCAGCTTCCTTATTTCCCCTTACCCTGCGCAGTTAACTCTCTGTGCTTGGCTGCTGCACGCTCTCACTGGCTGGGCTGTGTTTTGCAGATTTCCTGGAGAACATGCTGGAGTCGCAGCAGCGCGACTCGAGTGCGCCGGGCCGGTTCCACGTGGGCAGCGCCGAGTCGCTGCTGCACGTGCGCCCGGGGGGGTTCGCGCCGCAGCGCGCGCTCATCAACCCCTTCGCCCCGTCCCGCATGCCCATGAAGCTGACCTCCAACCGGCGCCGCTGGATGCACACCTTCCCCGTGGGTGAGCTCTCCTGCACGCCTCCTGCCTCTGGCGTTTGTCCTTGTCCACCATCTGCTCAACCCGAGCGCGAGTTGTGATGGTTCGTTTGACTCCAGGGTGCAAAAGACAAACAGCAAGGAACTCAAGTTTTATTCAGCAGCAACAAAAATGCACTTTCGATAGAGGAGAGAGATAAAGGAAACGAAGTAAAAGGGGAGGGAGAAAGAAAGAAGGATGGGGAAATAGCTACCAACAGATGGGACGATGTCCTCGTGGTCTTCAGCCAATAAACCCGTCTTCTGTCTGTGGGGAGAAAGAAATCTTGGAGTCTCTTCAGGAAAGTCACTTTTTATAGTCTTTTTCCAAAGCAAGTGGCCTCTGGCCAAAAGGTGAGGAGATTTATGGACTATTGTGTGTGGAGACCATTGCCTTGAGAGAAACCTGGTGCTATTATCCATGTACCTGCTCGAAGGCAGTGTTCCATGACGGAACAGCACGCACTTGCAGAACAGTCCATTGGCAGGCATCCACCTCAGCCAGGCCAGAACTCAGGTCTAGAGTGAGCAGTGGGGTCCCAGGGTTTCAGTCTCTGATCTTGGATGGTCATAAGGCACCGACCCTTACATCCACGATTAGCACAGTGAGGGAGCCACTGAGAACTCCAGTGTGTTAAAGTGCTCTGCACACTGCCTGAGCAATCCTCTTTTGGGAAATACTCAATAGCAGCAACAAGTCCAGAGCAATTCCCTGTTGAAGGGAATTATACCTGCAATTTGGGTTGATTTTCCGATGCTGAATTGTTTGCATAATTGTTTAATGCCTTGTAAGTAGGCCCTCCAAAATTTTTTAAAAAATATTTTGATTCAGAGGAGATGGCAGAGGTTCAAGGCACTTTCTTAATGTCCATTAGCTCTTGTTGCCTATGCTGTTGGAAAAACAAGTGTACAAGCAGCTGAGGAGCCAGTGCTGATGTGGTGATCAGTGATCCAATTGTAACTGTGTAGGTCCCTCAGGAGAAGCCATCCAGATCCATCACCAAACCCGCCAGAATATGGCAGAAATGCAGGGCAGTGGGCAGCAGGATTTGACACATTCCTCTGCAGAGCTGCTGGAGCTGGCTTACCATGAGGCAACTGGCAGGTGAGCCATGGCTCAGTCTTCACTTTTGGGTTTATAGAGCATGAAATCAGGTCTGTAGATTGCCAGCTAAGTGTTGTTTCTCCCCTAAGGAGATGTGAGTAGCTGGGCCTTTGCTGTCCTGCGAAGGCAGTGCTTTGGTTATTGCTGGAGACAAGGAACAAACAGTATGGACAGATGTGGAACACTGTCACAGCCTTCTCTGTGCTGCCCTTGTGCTGTTCCATCTCTGCCAGCATCAGTGAGGGAAGAGGGGCTGAGGGCTTGTTCCATTTGCTAAAAGCAGGGAATGGCACGAGTGAGGAAAGCTGTACGAAACAGGCTGGTTTGTTTCTCTGCAGACACGTCAGCTCTCGGCATCCAGGGGATAGTGGCTCCTTCCTGAGCTTCGGCGGGGCGGAGGAGTACGGGAACGGGCTGGGGGCCGGCCCCGGAGCAGGTACCGGCAGGGGCGGGGCGGGAGCGCTGGGCATGGGCGGGACTCTGGCACTGCAGAGCAGGGAGAATCCAGAATGGGAAAACAGCCATCTGCTAGTGCACTTACCTGGACTTCTTGGTGTACAGTAGTTCTTCGGGTTGCTCTCTTGGTTTTAGTTTGGTTTTATTCAATGTTCAGCTTCTCTAGATGCATTTTATAAAGTTTATTGTTAAAAGATAATATAAAGATGCTCATTGTTTACTGATAATAAGCTCTCAGGCAGTAACTGAGTTCCATAATAACAAAGCAGTGATGTTCAGACCCAAAATGCTCTTCTATTCAGAAGCCCTTTTTATTTCTTGATGGAGTTTAGCTGTTATCATTTAGAGAAAAGATATATCTGTACTTTCACTTGGAGATTATCTCTATCTTCCTTAACTTGCCCAGATACCTAAATTGATGGAAATTCTCAACATTTCAGCCCTGTAAATAGAACAACGTGCCATGTTAAGCATTCTGCTGTGTTGTCAGTTTTTGTGACCTACCCTCTGCTTTTGTGGATATGAATTTTAGCTAGGCACATGGAAAAAAGTTGAACTTTTGTACTACAGCATTCAAGACTTATATTCTTTTCTCAAAACCAGTTTAAAGATTTTTTTTGAGAATAAATTTGCCCTTCTGAATTACACTGGATTAGGCCAGTTTTGTTTTCCCTTATGCCATGCAGAGCCATAAAGAAGTTAGCAGACTTAATTTTCTTGTGTCTCATCTTGTATTCACATAGTCACATTTAGAATTATTTTCTGTTGCTTCCTTCTGTGGATTTCATCTGATTACGTTTAATTTTCTTGCTTTACATTTTTAGTATTTTCTACCTTCCAGATAGGCTGTTTGTTTTTGCAGTTGCTAAACTGCATTTCAGCTGCATGCAGTTTGCACAATGTAAATGCAGAGCATGTCTTGGCAATAAACATGCTTGCATTTTACAGAATTCTTTTGTGTCTGTAGACCCTCACCTATCTGGAGGGGCCACACTGGGCACTCAGTGACTGGACTGAGAATTCTCCCTTATGGTTTGAGTCAGCTATGAAGTGAAACAGTTTGGGGGGTGGTTGTGTTTTTTTGAATTTCCAAAAATGCAATTTCTTGCTGAGGTTCTCCTGTGCTGCCTGCAGCATGGTTTGGTGCATCACGGGCTTCAGAGTGAAAAATGATCCCCTCTGTTTCCCTTGGGGTTCCTTCCCTTGGGGTTCCCTTGGGGGGTGTTGTCGCTGTTGCCCTGCAGGTGGAGGTGGTGGCTTAGACCAGTAAAGCTGCTGCAGTTCCCGGTATGGATGGCAGAGGGCAGGAGGGGCTGGTGAAAGGGGAATGTGCTCAGAGCCAGCTCCCCGCAGGTTCCTGCCATCAGCACACGGCAGATACCCGCCCTTCCTCTTACAGGGGAGCAGCCACCGTGTTGATACCAATTTCCTGGGTAAACATACCTAAGCTAGTTTTAAACAACAGTTCCTTTTGAATTTTGGAGTCATACTGAAATTTTTATTTAGTTAAATGGCTTTAAAGGCAGCAGTTTTTCTTGTCTTACTAGCAGCTCTTTTTCTCTCATGTGCCACACCAGCTGTTTATAGGAACTTATAGCATCTACTTTTCAGGACGTTTCACCATTTTGGAAAGGAGGATTTTATTTGTGTTTTAACTACTGAGCACTTCTAGTGAAATGTTCAAGTTTGATCCAAGATGTATTTTTTCATCATTAATTGGCTTAGTGTTTTTTTTCTGCTACACAGAACCCTGAGATTTTACATGCAGAGAAATTTTGTATCTTGAAACACCACCACACTTCTGATTTTATTTTTATTTGAAATTCAAGAGAAGTGCATAATTGCTTAAAATAAAACACATTTCCTTCTTGTAGGGGTAAACCTCAAAACTCAGAACAAGGATGCCTTGGAAGATGCTGTCTCTAATTCTCCAGATCCAAGTAAGCAGGAGAAAGGTTTGGAAGAGAGTTTGCATAGGTGGGAAGATGGGAAGGGAAAGGGCATGTACATATATAGAGGCATCAGGAGGTGGTAGGCAAGAAACTGAGGAGCCTCCTTGGCTTTTGGCAGTGGTTTATTTTGGCCTGCAGTAATTTGCAGGATCTGCCTGTACTGTCTCACTGTGATTACAGTTCTGTAGCTCTTAAGAACATGTGAAGCTGTTTGTTGTGTTACAGCTGAAATTCTTTCCTTACCAGACATTATTATGCAAAAAGCTCAAGCTGTTGAACTTGTATCTGCCTCTCAGTATGAAAAGTTTGTTTGGTACCAGCTTGTTGAAGTAGAATTAGTACAGTCAGTTTCTGAATTTGGTACCATTCACTGAGAGATATCTCCCTTCACTTCCTAGAGAAACAAGTGTGTTACTACTTAAGAAAGCATCTTTTTTGTAGCAGTCTGTCCTGTGTTCCTTTCTTGTGCAGTGTTCCTGCCACTGGTGTTAACACTTATATAGTAAAATAAGTTTCTGTCTGTAGGATCTCTGTGACAAGAAGTTAAGCATCAGTAGGTGATACAGATTGTTTAAATTGGGTCAGAATGTAATGCAGTGGTGAGCTGATGATTTGGTATAATCTAGTTAACTTTTCCTTTCCAATGTCTAGTTTCAGATCCCTGTAATCTCAGAACTGCAGCATAGCTCTAGGAAAGGGTGTGGGAAAAGATTGCTTTCCAAGTTACTATTTTTCTGGTCTTCCCACCCCTCTGGATATATCTTCTGTTTTTATAACTATGGAAGTACTCCCTTTTCTGCTGTTGTACTATTCCAGAAAGAGGCTGGTCTGTCATTCTTTCTCTCCTCCTCTCCAGCTCCTTCTGCAGTTGTCTAGGATGCAAAACTGGTCTGACTTTCTTGTTCAGACTTGGAATGTTGATCTTTTTATTAATAATCCGTAACTGCACTTGACTTGCTGTAATTTTGGAAGAGCAGTAGCTATGTCAGCTCTAGCTTTCAATCAAGAGGAAATTAAATGTATTAACTATGAATGCCTTTTGCATGATGGGATTGAATCAGCATGTGCACTGCATTGTTTAACAAACTCTGTCTCTTTCTCTCCCTCCCTTCTTCCCATCCTGTTTTCTTTTTCCCTTCCCATTCTACATCCCTTTTTGTCCCTGTTGACTTTATGCCAACTCCGTTTTTCATCTCTCATTCTTTTTAACTCTCCTCTTCATGCACTTCCTTCATCCTGCTGTGCACCCTGTTTTTCCATGGGTGACCACACGTGTCCCCCTTGTGTGCCCCCATGACACAACGAGGCAGTTCTGACGCTGTCTGCTCCCCCCATAGTGCCAGGCTTCTGTTGTACAGTTGGAGTGGACTGGAAATCCCTCACAACCCCAGCCTGCCTCCCCCTCACCACGGATTACTTCCCCGACCGCCAGAGCCTGCAGAACGATTACACGGAGGGCTGCTACGACCTGCTGCCCGAGGCTGACATTGACAGGTTTGGCCAGCACCTCCCCTCTACAGCCCTGTGCTTAAGGAGCAGGTGATGGAAGAGGATCACTGCAGCCTCTACAAGTGAATGATGGATTGCTAACAGAGCAGCAGAATACTTACATTGTTCTGGTTTTTTTGAGTGGTAGCTTTGGACCTTTTTTGGTGTTCCCACGTGACAGTGTGGTGTGCTCTGTAGATTTTATGTTAGAAATTGTTTGGATACAAGTTTTTACGTCTCTTTTCTGTTGTGTTTTGATCAAAATATTCAACCTCAAGCTATTATCTGTTAATCTATGTTCTAGCAAGTGTTTTGGAAATACTAAATGAGCAAATGCATGTGGACACAGTATTTAAGATGATTATCCTCACTCTAAAGGATATTTAGTTTAAAGAATCTTGATGAAAAACAGTGTTAGTTGGACAAACAGAACTTCTCTGCTTGTCTTGGAGATCTCTGGTAACTTTAATAGGGTTAGTTTGTTGGTTTGCTTTTTTTTTTTTTACTGAAGCAGTCTCATTATCTTGAACGTTTTTCAGTCTTTCCATAACTTGTAAGACATCAGAAGACCTGCTCATGTTATTGCTTTATGGGAATAAAAAACCCTGAAGTATTAATCAGGATGATTAAAATATGTAGGAAGTAATGGGATTAATGAAGAAACACCTGAAAGAAATGCCAGTAGGCAGAGATATTCAGAAAAGATTGCACTAAAGTGAATGTGTCCTCTAATCCCTCTCTGCTCTCCACTTCCCGCTGTGGGATAGGCTGGAGCAGTGCTGCCCACTGGCATTCTGAGCTCTCCTGAACATGTACAAACTGCACTGAGGCTGCCTGCAAAGTGCTCAAGAAGTCATCTTTGGGGAATTTATTGTTTCACAACTGCTGTAGGCAAACTTGGTACTAGTTGCCAAAGTGCCTTCAAAGTCAGCAGTAAATATGCCAGACAGTTAATCACCCTGTGTCTAAAGGTGCCCCTTTCCCCTCCTGCTCTCACAGACAGGTGGGAGAGCAGAGCTAAGAATAGGTGTGTGGTCAGCTTCCTTATTCTAGGTCTGCTTAACCTTTGTGTCCAGGAGGGATGAGGAAGGAGTGCAGATGACAGCCCAGCAGGTGTTTGAGGAATTCATTTGTCAGCGTCTCATGCAAGGCTATCAGATTATTGTGCAATCCAAACCACAGAAACCAGCTCCAGCTGTGCCACCCCCTCTCAGCAGCAGTCCCCTCTACAGCAGAGGTGAGTGACCTGGCCTTGACAAGTCAGGCTTTTCTCTTTCCTTCTGCCAGTCCCAGTAACCAGAAACCTCGAATTAGGCAAATCCATCAGTTGCTTAACTTTGTTGGCTTTTCTTTGGTGGTTCTGCTCAGGGAAGTTCTAAATGGGTGGTGTATGAATCCCAAGTGCTCTTCTTTGCTTATGGTATTAGCAAATCTTAACTGTAAGAGCAAAAGACTCCTTGAGCAACTGCTCCCTAAAAATGTGGCCTGAAAGATGGATTTTAGCTTGTGCTGAGTTCATAAGGCCACTTCTGGACTCCAGTTCTGAAGTCTCTTTCTATAGGCACAGTTTGTTGATAAAGTTCTAAGTCCTGCAGTAAACTGAAAGGGTTTTGCTTTTTACAACTAGGTCTTGTGTCAAGAAATAGACCTGAGGAGGAGGATCAGTACTGGCTGAGCATGGGCCGTACTTTCCACAAAGTCGCCTTAAAAGACAAAATAATTACTGTGACTCGGTACCTGCCAAAGTGAGTATCTCTCTGCTTGAGCAGTTTGCAGTCAGTGTTCAGATGAACATTCTTCTCCAGCTCTGTGCTTGCTTGAAAGAACATCATCTTTCATTTTAGAAGAAGAAAGATAAGCGCCAGTATCAATAATGCTGAGATTAATGCTTGTGTTTGGTCTTTTAGGTATCCATATGAATCTGCTCAGATAAACTACACCTACAGCTTGTGCCCCTCACACTCTGACTCTGAATTTGTCTCTTGCTGGGTAGAATTTTCCCATGAGAGACTAGAAGAGTACAAGTGGAATTACTTGGATCAGTATATCTGCTCTGCTGGCTCAGAGGATTTCAGGTGAGAGCTCCTTTTCCATCCAGACTGTTCTGTGTCCTAATTGCCTCCTTTCCTTTTTGGCCTAAAATTTCATCATGAAGTTCAACCCCCGAATGCGCAGTACTCCAGGGAGAGTATCTGGCCTGCTTTCACTGTCAGCTCCCAGCAGCTGCTGCCTTGTGGGAACCTTGCTCTGTGTTGCTGCTGCATTATCTGACCTTTGATACAGGCTCTTGATCTCCAAATCCAGCATGAACTTCGTTTTTCCCCTGCTACAAACGCAAAGAAATAAGATGGCATTTTGTACCACACAGATGCTTTTCTTGGCTTCTAACTGATTTTTGGATCTGACTCAAAACTTCCATTTATTTTGAAGCTGTTGCAGGGTTTCTTGAGTGCTGGGCTTGACTGCAGTCCAACTTCTAAGCTGTGAAGCAAGTGCTTACCAGAAATGTGGAATATCTCCACTAGTATCAATAGCTTTTTTGATACCTTCTCTCCACACAACCAGTCTTTATCATCTTTTCTTTTCAGATCTCAGTCAAAATAACTCCTACGCTAATGTGCACCTTGAAAATTCCTTTTTGCTTGCATATTTTAGAGAAAAAGCTTTTGGGGCCTATTTTTTACAGAAAAGAGAGCATATCTGTGTGTGACAATTACTCGATAACCTTGCTGCCAGTGACATTCAAATTGCTGCCCATTCCTTTACACGTGTGCTCATTCTGTCTCGGGTGGTCACTGCGCTCACTGAAATGTGCAGCAGGTAGATTTATACTTTAGATTCTGGAAAACCCTTCCCAGGAAATTGCTGAGCTCTGTGGTGCCTTCCCCATTCCTGCAGCCTGATCGAGTCGCTGAAGTTCTGGAGGACGCGCTTCCTGCTGCTGCCCGCCTGCATCAGCGCCACCAAGCGCATCATGGAGGGGGAGGCGCACTGCGACGTGTACGGCGACAAGCCGCGCTCGGACGAGGAGGAGTGGCAGCTCCTCGATGGCTTCATCCGCTTCGTGGAGGGCCTGAACCGCATCCGCCGCCGCCACCGCTCCGATCGCATGATCCGAGTGAGTGCCCGGCCCCTGGGGCTGGGTGTGGCCCGAGCCGCTGCTGGGGCCTTAGCAGGGACAGCCCGTCCATCCCAGTCTCTGTGTCCCTGTAACCCAGCCCTAAAGGACACTGCTGACCGTGTGCTGTGCCAGCTTTCAGGCAGTGGGGTTTGTTAACAGCTCGAAGGAAACTTCCCTGGGATGAGCATCCTGTACTGCTGTGACTGGAGCCAGGCTCAGGGACAAGCCAGGCCCTTCTCTAGTCTCTTGGCCTAGTACTGCTCTGTTGTATACCATGGCCAGTCTTTTCTTACCCACGAGCCTGCTGCCTCCTCTTTGCAGGTGTGCCCTGCTCTGTGCTGCAGGTGGGCTTAGCCAGGGTGCACCACTCTGTCTTGTGATGCAGACAGTTCATCCAAAGGGCTCTGAGGCAGCTGAGCTGGTCACTTCTGGGTTAACTTGGGTTGGTTCTGTGCTGCAGATTCAGGAGAAGGTTTGGGAAAAGAGAAACGTGAGTGAATCTTTTGGTAAACAGTAATTTCGAGAGGCTGAAAAGAAACTGGCTAATGTGTATTAAATCCTGTTCCCATTCTCATAGCAAATGGGGTAATTTATTTTGAAGCAAATTCACCTTTTCTAGAATAACAGACTTTTTCTTTTCAGAATAGCATCCACATGAGACACTTGGCTATTCCACTTCTTGTTTACCAATGGTTTGACTCCCTTTTTAAAGTGTGCTCATTCTTGCTTACTAGTTAAGCCTAGCTTGACTAAGTCTGTGCTTCCATTTTTTCTTTGTCAGAAAGGATCTGCCATGAAAGGCTTGCAGATTGCTGGTCCAATTCCCACTCACTCTCTGGAGCAGTCTGGGCCTCCCATTGGGAAAAAAGGAACCTCAGCACTCTCAGCTCTGCTGCAGATGGAAGCCAGTCAGAAGTGAGTCTCTGCAGGCTGTGTGAAGGGCCTAGAACATCCTTCCTGCATATTGCATCTGGGCTGGCTAAAGCATATTTGGGCAACTTTGCCTCATGTTGTGTTAAATACATAAGAGATTAATGTTTTTAATGCTAAATTAGTATTACACGTGCATAATGAAACTGAGTTCAAGTGTCCATGTTGTTTGTGGAGGGTAAAAGGCCCTTGAGGAATGTTGGATCTGTGCTTCAGTGTGTGCGATATCTGAAAATGCAGCAGGACCCTCCCTGCAAAAGTTGCCTTTAGGGGGAAGCTGACACAAAGTATGTTTAAATAAACTCTGTGTTCCTTCCTTTCCTTTCAGGACCCTGGGGGGAGCAGCAAGCAGCCATGCTTGCTGGGAAGAGCTCTGGGCAGCCTTCAGAGAGTGGGAACATTGCTATCACACCCACCTACATGGACAGCCCTCGGAAGGTAAGGGCTTCTGGACTTTTTTTCTAGCTGCTGTTTTTGCACAAGAATTCCTCAAATAATCAAAGGTGTTTCTCTGAGCACTTGGCTGCATCATACCACATCTTATGTCTAATCCAGAAAGGGCTGATCCTGTACTGGCCTTTGTGTGCAAGGGCAGAGGAATTCAATTCTGTAAGTGTGGCAATGATAGGGAATCCCTGGGATGCCATCTCAGCATTTTGCTGATCTAAGTGCTGTTTGCTAATCAGTGCATTTCCTTTGCTGGTGGCCCATTTCAGTTCAGTCATGGCTTGACTTCTGGGTGTAGCAGTACAGTGCTGTGTGCATCTGTGTGCAGGCTGTCTTGGAGAGCAAAGTCAACTTCTAGATTGTGACTGTGTGAACACTGAGTGGGATTTTAACAGCAGGAGCTTGAGTCTCTTGCCTCTGTTTAGAGGAGGGGGTGTGTTCCTGAGAAGTGATTTAGATGTCATTCCTTCAGTGGCTGGACTCCAGGCTGAAGAAAGTGTTTTTCCTGGAGCTCTCTTGGGACACTTAAAGAAAAGACTGTGCTATCCCTCAGCCCTTCTGTCAACTGTCCTGTGGGAGCAGGAACTCCACCTCCATGTCCAACCAGAAATATTTGATTAATTTCTGTGTTCTGACATGAAGGTCTTTCAACAGAAGTAACAAAGAACTGAATAAGGATAGAGGATTTAAATGTGACCTGTCTTTGGTTTCAACAGTTCAAATATTGCAAAGAAGTTCTCAGATTCACCACTGTCAACCACTTCTTTCAGCATTTTTCTCTAAGGATCTAATGTTTCTGCAGCCACTGTTTTGTGCTACCACCAGGAACAAGTTTTGTGTTATCTTGGAGACCTAGATATTGAAAATTGAAGTAGTAGAACAACTGTGATCATCTTAGCACTAGACACTTACTCGTAGTATTACTGTTTGGAGAGCCCAGATGAGAGTCTGTACTAGGCCTGGAGAGAGTAGGTGCTCAAACTGACTTGAGGTGTGTGTGCAAACTTCCACATTGTAATTCAGGCTTTGCATGCTTCTCTTCTACCATTTTGAAAAATCAGCTTCTCTCTTTAAATACAGAAATGTTAAATGTCTCTTTTTACCAGTAAAACTGGTGAAAATTCCATGTGACATACAGGAGGGAAGAATGTTGTGTCCAGTTGTTCTGCATGGCAGAGGGGGGAAAAGGCAAAGTGGGCTCCCCTAGCAGTAGCACAGGAGTGTGCTGGGACCAAATTAGCAGAGAGAAAATGCCATCATGAGTAATGTTATAAGTAATGTTCAAAAGCCTCTTTGGAAGGCTAACTGGAGGCTCTGGAAGAGTGTTATCAATTGAAGGCCTTTCATGCTGCAGCAGTAAACACTCCTGTAAATATTTACACTCAGGGACTGGGAGACAAGCAATTGGAATCTCCTAATTGATGGCTCATGCCTGTTGGAAAGATGCCAGTGGGCAGACAGCACTGTGCTCACTTGGGAGCAGAAGCAAGTGTGTGCCTCATGTCACAGCCCCTGCAGGGCTCCTCTGCACAGGGAGGTCTGGCTTTCCAGCCAGAGAACTGACAAATTATCACAGCTCTGAGCTCTGCCTGCAGCTAAGGGAGCAAGTGCTTTTCTAGGACGCTCTGCAATGCTCAAGTTATTCCAGACCAAAACTGAGGCACCGGCCTCACTTGACTTTGTTTCAGAGTAGAATTGACAGGTCAGTTGAGCCAGTTACTGGGCAACACAGTGTGGTTTTAACCCAGTGAGTTCCCTTGAGCCATGATCTCTTTGGGAAGTCTTTGCCCTTATGGATCTGTTTCTGTGCTGTGTAAATTGCCAGTCATGTAACCCTGGCATTGATTCTTTCCAGAAAATGTTTTATATGTTTGTACTAAGGTAAACGTCATCTTAACTGCAGGCTAGAGAAACATATTTTGCCTAGGGAGCAGAATAAAGAATTGCAAATAGGGAATGAAAATCTAAGTGAGTTCCACTGCGTTGTCTTATATGATAAGAGAATCTTGACACATCTTTGAATAGCAGCTGGGGATAAATTCAGCAGGATTTGTAAGTAGGCAGGAACATAGCACAGGCAGTGTCTGTTCAATTTTGCATGAAGAATTAAACACAGTGTTGGAAGGATCTTTGTGATTAGTTTTTCTTCCCTTTCCTTTGCACCATACCAGACCTGCATTTAAGAGGTAGAGGGCACTTCCTGGAAAGAGCTCCTTTGCCTCTTCCTCTTTATCATTTGAATGTCTAAGAGATTAGAAAAAAAATGGTCCTACTTTAGATATTTGTCATTACACCTGTGGTTTCTGTATTTCAGTTTTGTATTTGAGGTGGAAGCCCCCATACTTCAGAGTTCAAGACTTTCTCCTTTGAAGTATGGAGGGAAGGCTGCAGTTTCAATTGGCTTCTGATCAGTGTGGGTTTAAAAATGTTGGGAAAGCATCTGTGCTGAGGAAGAGCAATGTCTTGTTACAGAGAGAGAAAGTAAAGATGTGTGTGAGTAATTCCTGATGCTGTGCATTCTGCTGCATCTGACCTTCTGGGTCTGGGATTTGCATTCTCCTCATACTTTCTCTCTGTGGTCATTTCATACTTGCACAACCTTGTATTTGCTTTTCTTCAATTCCTGTTCCTGTTGCTGTTGCCATTAATGGGCCTACTTCCTCTGATGCCTTCAGGATGGGGCCTTCTTTATGGACTTTGTTCGCAGCCCACGCACAGCTTCAACCTTCTACTCCCAGGTTAGTTTGGAATGGGTTGTTGTCATCTCTGGCTTTTGGATTGAGGTGGTGGACAGCATTTGTGTCCTGAGCTTGCCATGCTGGGAGCCTGTGTTAGCTTCCAGATACTCTGACTGAGAGTGAGATATATAGCATTGGCAGGACAAAGTGGCAGATGCAACCATTTTTTTCCACCATTCAATGTTTGTGCTGTGTTTTGGATGTTCATGTGCCTTGTCTTGCTGTCCTTTGCAGTACTGTCTTGTCAACTACCAAAGCTGCTCATTTTGTTTTTCAGTAAGTTCTTGTTTTCCATCTTCCCTCACTGACCAAAATGGCAACAGCTCACTTGTCTGGTTCTTGGCTAAATTTCTTCTGTGGCGTTTGATTGACAGATGACTCTGGAGATATCCAAGTCAAATTGTGTCCTTGGATTCCTGAACAACCGGAGCTGAAAATATATAGTATCATCTTGGTTTAAAAGAGTCCTTGTGACAGAAGTCATTTGTCCACTTAACACCAGATAGGAATTAGCAGTTACAGTGTGGCCATAGGAAATGCTGCTGCTTGAAGTGAGCCCTGAGGAGGCAGAGAGGTTTTTGCTGGCACTGTAGAGTTTTGACCCTGAAGCATCTGCTGGTTTTGGCTGCCCAAAAAGAGACATCTGCCATTAGGGATTTTTGGGATGTGAGAGATGGCATGAATAAAGGACTCTTGGCTGTCAGACCTAAGTCAAGCTACCATCTTTGTGATTTTTATCTGTGTATGTGCTGTGGATTCATCACTGCAGAGCAGCCCCCATATTTACACCAGCTTGAGTTAGTTACTCTGCCGTTCGTGTTCTCTCCCCCACCCTCCAGCTTTTATATAATGTGCCTTTACTAAACCATACGTGTTAATGACAGATGGCAATTACAGCCTGCGCCTAGCTGCATCCTTCAGCATTCATGCTCTTTCTGGAATGATTTTATGTTAATTTTGTGAACTATTCAGTCTACCATTGGAATAGTGTGAGTGTTCCTGCGGGAGGAAAGTGTTCCTGTTGTCTTGGCGACATAGGTGTGGGTGGGTGTCAACCAGCCTTCTCATACTGCCCTGAGAAAGGAGGGAAGAGGAGCTGATTTTTTTTTTTTTTTTCTTTTTTGAGCATTATGAAACTTGAATTCGTGTGATACATTTGCATATTTTTGAGAGTTAAACTTGAAACTATATTTGCTAAATGCTTACTACTTTTCCATAGTGATTAAGTGTCCTGTTCTGTCTATTGTGTGCTTATAAATCATAGTTATTCCCTTGGGTTGAAATTTTCAGGTTTGGACTGGTATTGCTGGTTTGCCAGTGGTTGTCTCAATGCAGTTGTTGCTGGGTTGGTGATCCTCATCTTTATTTGGGTCTGAATTTGTTGTTTGTCAGGAGCTCTGTAGGGATGACTAAATAAGACTGTATTTATCCCTTCTGCATATGCTTGTTATGCTTCCTTAGAGTATTGCTTGTTGTTGACTAACTTGGGCTGAGGCATGGATGATGTAGGGAGGTGAGAAGATGGGAAATAGATTACATGATGAATTTCATAGAAATGTTGCTTTGTTCACTCCTCCCAGGTCTCTATTGATCAATCAGTTCCTGCAACCTCAGATGGCAGCAGCTTGCTACCCTCGGGGCAGGTCCCTGACAGGGGCAGCACCCAGACCCTGGGGAGCACCCAGAATGCTGCAGACCTGGGATACAGCACAGCTGGTGCTGCAGAGGGCAGGTAGGAGAGGCACAGCAGTGCTGTACTGCAGAGCTGTTCAATTCCAGCCCCTTTCTGGTGTCAGGGAATGGCACTTAAACAGGAACCTGGGAACAGGCTGTGCTGTGCCTGTCAGCATGAGCAGGCTCTTGTCACAAGACCTTACTGCAGCATTTCCACGTGCAGAGAGAGTGGTAGTAAAATAAGCCCTGCAACCCAGTTTTCCAGAATTAAATGAACACAAGGCCTGATTTCTCCACCCACAAGAAAGGCTTCATTCTTCAAGAAATGAAGAAATTCCATTTCTGAAATCCACTAGTAGGAAACCAGGCTTTGAATTGACATCTTCTGTCTGTTTTGGCAAGGGGAGGGACCTGCAGGTCGAATTGAAGCAAGTAGGTTGTTGAAATCCAAGAGGTTCTAACCTGGAAGCAAGATACTGGGGAGGAAGCAATGTTGAAAATGAACTTTTTTAGCACCTGTTTCCTATGGTTGTATATTACAGTAAAAAGAAAATTAGCCAACTTCAAAATGTTTGCTCTCAATTGCTGCTGAGTACAGCTGGATGTTATTGTACATTGGGTCCATATAGTAATGTCTTGGTGACCTCAGGGGAGAAATACTCATCTGATGCTTTTAGTTATCCTTCTTGAGATGAAAAAGGAAATAAATGTGGCAAAGTCATTGTTGAGAAGACAGAGCAATTTTCTTAAATTTACAAATTTGAACAAATCTGGCAACTTCCTTGATTTTTGAATGTGCTTCTGTTTACTGCCCAGCTCTCAGCAGTGTTCAACAAGTGTTCTGACTTCCTCTTCCACCTTGGTAGAGATTCTTGAAGCCATGAAACACCCCACGTAAGTTTTTAATATAAATGTGCTTAACATCTGATGAGGTGTTTAATAAGGGACATGAGAAATGGAGTCACTCAAAGGAGAGCCCCATGTCAGCTTTTGAAGAGTTTTAAAATTCCTTTTGTTATTCAGTTCCAGACTCTCTAATAAGGAGTTTTATAGAAATTGAGATACAAGCAAAGACTTCAATTATTAGAGTCCCAGAACCCTGTCAAATCAAGAATTCCCAGTAAGTCACTAAAGGGCTGTCAATGTCAGCTCTTCATCTTGTTACCAAAAGCCAATGAGACATTACTCCAGGGGCACTGTGCATTTCTTGTCCTGAATTCTATCTTTCCCCCCACATACTTTTTTTCTTCCCCCAGCAGTGATTTTTGTCTTTGTTACTTAAAAGAGCTCTTGATCAGCCTGTGTTAACACATGTGACTTGCTGTGCTTCAGCACAGGGATCCAGCTCCTGTCTGAACAGAAGGGCCTCTCCCCCTACTGCTTCATCAGTGCAGAAGTTGTGCACTGGCTGGTGAATAATGTGGAAGGGGTGCACACCCAGGCCATGGCCATTGACATAATGCAGGTAAGGGAGCTGTATGGGAGCATATGGAGGGCCAGAAATGCCTCACTCTATGAAGAAAGTAAAGTTTTAGAGCAAAGCATAGCAATAATTTCTGTTGATTATTAAAATCCTTTTATGCATGAGTATTGAATGTAATGATCAATAGAGTATGAGATAATGATGACACTTCTTGGATTCCCTTTCACAAAACAGCAACATATTCTTCACTAGTAATACATTTTTCTTTCTACTTATATGATGATGGTTCTGTTTATAACCTCCAATTAGCTGGTACTTACCAAGTACTCTGCATTGTGTTGGAATTGAGGCACTAGGCTGTGATTTGGTTTTGCTTTCCAATAATTAGTTAATAAAGTTGTAATAAAACCAGCATATGACCTTTCTGTTACGGATTCTGAAGCAGACACACTTTATGCAGGAACACTGCCTGTATTCATCAAGGGATTTTTCTGTATTGAACTGTGTCAGGGGCAGGAGGTTGGAAATGTTCTGGAGTTCATTCCTCTGCTGAGATCCCATATCAATTAACAGAGAATTTTGAATGCTTCCAAACTCTTACCTTGTATAAGTCCATCTATAAAACCAGAGCAGGGTATGGGAGGAAGACAGACATCTGTGGAAAGGTTAGATGTAATTTCTCAGGGAGATAAGAAATTGCTACATTTACTGAATATCAAGAAATAACTTTGCCAGTATTCTTGTTAGGCATATATCTGGACAAAAAGATGTCAAGGATAAGAAAATTACTTCCTAATGTTCTCTAGCAAGCTTTTTATGTAACTGGAAGAGTGATTTCTTTTTTATCATGTTTGCTCTGTTCTTTTTCTTGTTCAGAAAATGTTAGAAGAGCAGCTTATTGTCCATGCATCTGGAGAAGCTTTGCGAACCTTTATTTATGGCTTTTATTTTTACAAGATTGTTGTGGACAAAGAACCAGACCGAGGTCAGCATTGTTATTACAAGAGTTTCCTCATTATCTCTTTGCATAATCACTAGGCTGTTCTTGGTTCTTAGGGGTGCTGCAGTAGGAATGCATTTTGGGAGCAGCCAAAACCACTGATCTCAAGAGACTCTGAGAAATTTGGCCCTTTCAGATAAGGGGAAAAAAAAAAAGAATAGCAGAAAATAAAGTAATTTTTATCCTGCCTCTTTTTCATCAAGAACTGTTTATCTATCGGAGTCTTGTCCACTTGTTTCTAACTGGACTTGCCCTTCCCCTTATGCAGTGGGGCTGCAGCAGCCTGCCATGTGGCACACAGCTGCCATGGATGACTTCTCAGCCTTCCAGAGGAAATGGTTTGAGGTGGCCTTTGTGGCAGAAGAGCTCCTGCACTCGGAGATCCCGGCGTTCTTCCTGCCCTGGCTGCCCAGCCGCCCCGCCTCCTATGCAAGTAGGCACAGTTCCTTTAGCCGCAGTTTCGGAGGACGGAGCCAGGCAGCTGCACTCTTAGGTAGATGCACAGCACAGGTGACAGCTGGGGAAGTTCCAGGGGATAGTTTGAAAGGGGAAGAGCAGCCAGCCAAGGGTATGATCTCACGTGGACCAGCAGTAAAGCTGCAAATTTCATGCTGGCCTTACAGTGTCTTGCATGAGGACTCGTTCTCTTATGCTGAAGGTGTGTTTCACTGGCTGGGCAGGAAACTTTCATTCAAAGTACTGGAATACAATAATAAGCATTGCTTAAAGTATTCCTTATCCTGAACCTCTAGAATTTAGGGAGGAAAATACTTTGTCTCCTTGCAAATCCAGAGAGACTCTTTACATACTATGAGGAGTATGGAGGGATAAGTTGTGAGAACAGCAAAGCAACCAAACTGTTCTTAAAATTACATATCTGATTGCTTCCTAGGGCCAAAAGCCACAGTGAGGTCCAGATGTGTTAGAAGTCTTCTGTGATGTGCTGGAGGCTTTTTAGCTAATGTGAACCAGACTCCTTACATTAATAAGTCTGTGAAGCCCAGCTGCAGATGATCCCTGTGGTATGGAAGCAGTAGGAAGATCTTGCTGCTGGGCAAGATCCCATCAGTAATCTAATGTTCTCTGATGTGTGGAGAGTAATATTGAGTGCCTCTAGCAGCCCGTGAAACACGCTGGCTTTGGGACTGACCCTTTTGCTTTGTCAGCTTCTTGTTGCATTTCCAGGCCAGCCTGAGTCACTTGCTTTTATTCTTCTTTCCTTGTTTAAGAGAAAAATCATTGCTATGGGACTGCAACTTCAGGTTTATTTAGATGCATTTGTTAAAGGCCTAGCAATTAAGGATAAAAAGAAAAATTTTGCTGTTCTCCTGTTGTGCATATTTAACCTTCTGAAGAGAAGTGTCTTACTGCTGGTGTAGCATCTCTTAAACCTGAAGTTGCAGAAATCCTTGTATATTCTGAGAGCCTTGTTTGAAGAGGAACAGCACCAGAAATGAGAAAGCATTAAGGATAGGAAGTCTGAACTAATGGTTAATTCCCTGAAGTCAACATATGCAGGTTATTTTCCCTGTCACACAATAAATCTGTTGCCCTGGCTGTTATCCAGCCTCATTAGCTCAGTGGCTAGCCAGAGCTGAATCCTGAGCATAGGCTGGCATGAAAGTATTGTGGAGGCTGGAGGCACTGGGGCCAGATCCTGTTCATGGCTTGATCTCCTACTCACTATTTAGCCTGAGAGAAGTTCATATTCCTCTGTCTGTGCTCTGTTGTGAGCTGAGAAGACTGAGACTCAGCAGGCCTGCAGCCATGGAGATGAGTGGAAGTGTGCCTCAGTGTCCCTCCCACCTTTCATTTAACACCAGCCAGGAAGAGAGTGTATTCCTGCAGCATGTGGGTATTATACACCTGTGTAGCTCTCCTTTTCCTTTTTCAGTTGGAATTATGTCCATTTTACTATTTGCAGCTCTTGAATGAGTGATAAATGCCTTCAGATTGCTCTCATGCAGTCTGGATTTTCCAGGAATTATAGTTTCTTGTAGAAAAATTGAATATGGATGTTTTCTTACAAAGGAACCAGTTTAAATGGTGCTTCTGTGCTGTCCCTCTTCTAAACACTATTCCAAAAAAACTTCAGCAGTTCATCTGAGGTAAAGAGCTTTACTAAACCCAGATGACCCCTGGTCCACGTGACTTCATTTGTTCCTCTCTTGGTCTTGATTAGGTTGTGGTTTTTATTTCTTCCCCTCCCCACCTTCCCTAAATGTCAGGCTGTGACATAAAATTGCATGCAAGCATTGGGAGCTCTGGAACAAGCTCCATGTATCTCTCAAATCTTTATCCCTCCCAATTTCCCAATCACTTGCCCAGTGACTTTCCCCTTTCCCTTCCCAGTGGAAGTCTGACCTGTGGTACAGCTAATCTTGTCCCTTTGATTTGTAGCAGTGCATGCACTAGCAACTGTAGTCATGTATGTAGTGGAGTCTGTGACTGGAGAATAACCTGCCTGCTCCTCTCCGATTTGCTTAGTAAACCATTAGTTAAATACTCAGTAGTAGAAGACAATTGGGAAGCAGGTGAGTCCTCTTAAAGTCTGACCTATGGAAGCCAGAGTCTATTCTATTAAAACAAGTTGGTTTTAATCAGAAGCTTCTGAATTCAGACACGTGGACATTTCTCATCAGTGTTTGATGTGTTTTTGATTAGCTCACCTTGTTGGACTGGGTTCCTCTGGCTTTGCCTGTGAATTGTAGCTGCAGACAAAGGCAGAGAGAGACAGTCCAGCCCTAACAGAGAGTCTGCACTCTCTGGGAAAAGCAACAGTCTAAAGGGAGCAGGGAGCTCATTCTTCACAGTGTGCTAGGGCACACTGGGCTGTGGTGTGCTGACCTCTTGGCTAATGACCAACACCTACCTCGCTGAGCTGCCTTGGTTTCACAGCTTCCAGGATGTTGTTTTCCAACACACTTTGTTACAAATTTGGCACCATAACCTCCTGACCACAAGTGTTGTATTCACAATACCCCAAAGAAGCTAGAAAAAGAAACTCTCGCAGTGTTGGTCTGACAATACCAGATCAACTCAGAAATTGCAAGTGACACATTTCCCAAAGACAAAAATGGGTCTTATTTATGAAACAGAACTGGGTGATGTTCTTTCGTTTTTGTTGTGTTTTTATTTCTCATGTTCTACACTGCAGTAATAGCAATATAAAGGATCTCCTTATAACCTTAAAAGTGCCTCCAGGTAACTTGCAGTAGAAGTGAAGGTGGGAACTTTCCATCTATGTTGAGGAAGGATTTCAAAATATATATTTTTTTAAAAACCATCAAGGTATCAAATTATAAGATTATTTAAAAGTTGACCCTATAAAGGGATGCACATATGCTTCAGCAAGAGATAACACCCATTCCTCATGCATGCAATGATAAAAAGGGCAGAAGTTTTCCCATGGAAGCCTTGCAGCTCATTGTTTTCCATCAATTTTTGACATTCCAGAAATGTGAAATTATGAAGTTGTCTAAATAAAAGTTGAAAGTGATGGTGTGTTTCATAGCAGGACTTTGGTCTCCAGGTCAGGAGATCTGGGTTCTGGCCCCAGCCTTGCAGTCCTCTGTGTGACACCAGCCAGGTCACTTCCACTGCTGTGCTTCTCTCCCTCCCCTGCCTGATACCTGAGGGTTTCTGTCACCGGGATGCTGGTGTGGGGCACAAAGGGAGCTGGATCTTGGGCACTATCCCAGCCCTTACTGCAAAGCACTAGGAGCTATTGCAGTGGTCAGAATGCTGCTGCATGTTTTGGCTGACTCTCTGTGCTTCTACAGAAAGTGTTCATGTGCACTTTCAACAATGCAGTAATGTGGGATATTGATATGGGGTTAAAGAAACAAGAAGTTTAACTTCTAGTCTCCTTTAGCTGTGGAAAGTCCTGGAATGCTCCTGCCCCATGTAACAGCACCCTGTTGTGATTTCTGGTGGAGGTATATAGAAATATTTGGAATGTTTTGGGCATGAAAAAGCTGGTGTTGTCTAGCCATGCTTAATTATGGCACCAATTGCCTGTTGATTAACTGCTGGGTTCTTGGTTCTCTCTCCTTATTGCAGCTGAAATGTCTTTTGACCGCTTGGGGAGGTGATTCTGTAGCACATACCCCTGACATGAGAAATACTTCAGGATTTTTGTCTTTTGTGATCTGGATGAGCGGCATTCTGGGACTATTCTGCTAGCCCAAAAATACCTGGGGAGGAATGGGAGGACAAATTAATTTCAAATTACTTATCTTGGTTCTTCTGTTCCCCTCACCCTGTGTGCCACCTTGTCTTTGCCCCTGCTGAACACCCCTGGCTGTGCCCTGGCTGCCCAGCTGCCACGGTGCCCGAGCAGCGCACGGTGACGCTGGATGTGGATGTGAACAACCGCACGGACCGCCTGGAGTGGTGCAGTTGTTATTACCATGGCAATTTCTCCCTGAACGCTGCCTTTGAAATCAAGCTACACTGGATGGCAGTGACTGCAGCTGTTCTTTTCGAGATGGTGAGATCCTGGTGTTCTCTGACAGCCACAGAAATGCCTGTCTGGCCTCTGGATCCTTTAGATAAATGGGGACATTGTATTAGGAAGTCTTAGAGAGGGAGACAGTGGCTTGCATCTGCCTTTATTTCCAAAAGTAATTTTCCTGGTGGTTGGTTGTGTTGCTGCATCTGGTCAGCGTTTATCAAGCCATCTATAGTCATTCTGTCTGCAGGGGTGTGTTCTGCTTTTAGTGGGTTTTATGCACAGTATGCAGAGATCAGCACAGGTCAAGGTGATAAATTTAAGTCCCCCTTAGGCAAATTTTAAGCCCTGAGCCAGGTCCTTGGAAAAAAATCTGTTTCACATTACATTCCTTCTATCCCCAAACCTTAAAACTTTAAATCTCAGTGGAATTGCTTTCATAACAGGGCTTTTCCAGGCAATGTGTTCTTCCTGCTCAGGAATGTTTTAGGGCTTTTTTAACTTGCTAAAAACATTTTGAATTGAAAACGTGTCACTTTTTAATTTTTAGATTAAATTTTTAGATTTCATTTTTAGATTTTTTGTTTTCCCTAATATAGCTTCTGTAAAACCCAAATTATTTAACACCAGGTTTTACCCCACCCAGCCAGACAGCACTAGGTTTTGCTTTTATTTAAAATCAATTGCACTGTTCCAGTAAAGCAGAAGTGTTTAGCCACTGGTGATAAGTAGGCTGAATCAGTTCCTGAAAAATGTCCTATTTTAAAATGCTCTCTGATTGATGGGGCACTTCAGAAAAAGGAAAGCCTGATGTCTTGTGCTTTGGCTGCTTTGCTTGCAAGGATGTTGGTGTGCCTGCTGTGCAGAGCAAGCTGAGCCTGTGGAGAATCGAGCATGTCTGATCTATTCTTGGGGAATGAGTTGCTCTTATGCACAGAAGTGCCCTTCATCAGCTGGCATGTGTGCTATGATTCATTGTTTGAATTTCTTCTCAGGTTCAGGGTTGGCACCGCAAAGCCACGTCCTGTGGGTTCCTGCTGGTCCCAGTCCTGGAGGGGCCCTTTGCTCTGCCCAGTTACTTGTATGGGGACCCCCTTCGAGCCCAGCTCTTCATCCCACTCAATGTGAGCTGCTTGCTCAAGGAGGGCAGTGAGCATTTGTTTGATGGTAAGAAATGCACTTTCTCTGACCCCTCAGGATACTTTGTTCAAGCAGGTCACTGTTGGCACGTAGCTGATGTAAAGAAGCTCCTAGGGGCTGAAGGAGCTGTTTTTACAGGTCAGCAGCCCCTCAGGAAGGAGGTGCTGGAGGGCGCTGTGCTGGGCTGATTGTGGGCAGCAGGAAGCACCAACACACAGGAAGGGGGGTCTCCCCAGTGCTGCTTACCCTGCACACCCTTACAGAGCCCATATCCAGTAGCTGTTGTGTTTGACAGACTCTTGTGTCTGTTTTGCTGGTATACCCACAGTTGCTCTGCATTTGTATCCTGCATTTGTTTATTCTCCTCCCTCCCTAAGATTGGGCTTTCACCACTGCCATCCCTCTTTTGTTGTTGCTATGGTTACTTTAATGGTAAGTGTTTGCACATGAGATTAAGCAGAGAAACTGCAATCTCCTTTTCTGCAATGTGACCTCGCCCTTTGCAGTGAGCTTGTTGTGGTAAACCTCAGGTGGAACCCCAAGACCAGAGAATTGTCCACATGCAGAGGAGGGCAAAATTGCATCATGAGAAGGGACAATTAGCAAAAGGCTCTGTTTTAAAATAGTAAATATAATATTTTCATTAACCCTTGACTCAGTGTCCAGGTGTAACTGTACAATGAATGTGACAGATCTATATGTTGTAAGGTCACCATAACCCAACTGACTGAATTAAATATTTTCAGAGCACTCTTGTGATACACAGCAGCCCACTCTTCTTCCTTGCCCCCTCCCACACCCCCCTTTATGTTCCTCTCCTTCATCTCAAGAGACACAAATAATAAATTCAGGGATGAGTCTGCTACTGGAGTGTATAAAACACATCTCTAAGAGACAGCTGACAAAAAACGTGACCAAAAGAAATTGGTAGGGAAAAAGAAGAGAGTCCACAGAGTCCTCCTGAGGAAAACTGAAGTCTTGAAAAGGGATAGAATAAAGTGGCTTTACTATATAATTGTTTTTTTTTTTTTTTTTAATTTCAGGCTTTGAGCCAGAAACATACTGGGACCGAATGCATCTGCTCCAGGAAGCAATAGCACACAGGTGTGTCTGCAGTGCAGTGGGGTGACCAAACAGTTCCTGTCTCCCTGGACAATGTGGGATGGTCTGTGCTGAACCCTGAGTCACTTGAGTTCTGTGCTGTCTGCCTCTCTGAAGTCTGCTTACGGATTGTTAGACTAAAACACAGCCTCCATGCCCAGAGGTGGCTCTGTGGGTGCAAGGGGCAGCTGGGTGGTGTTTCAGCCTGTCACTCCTTAGGAGCCATACCCTCCTCCTAGGGAGAGCCTTGCCTCTAGAAAGTGCCCATTATTCTAAGTTAGAAGCAGAAAGGCTGTAAATAGCTTCTTCCTGAGAAGAGACAGTTATTTCCTCCTTGTGTATTTAGCACAGTCTCGAACTTGATGACACCTTATGATTGGCAATAGGCAGGAGACTGCAGTGGGAACTCTACAGAGGAGGTTGGGCCCAGTTTTTTTTTGTTGGAGGCTTTGGACACTATCTAGCCTTATCCCTTTGTGTGATTGAGCTGCCAGTTTCTTTCAGAGTGTTGCTGCCAAGGGCTTTTTTCATGACAGAAAGGGCTGCCTTTTGTAAGGGACTTTAGTTTGTAAATCAACTTTCATTAGTCTAGAAAGTAGGAGAAGAGCAAGTATCCTACAAACAGAGAACTGCCAGGTAAGCTGCTTGAAGTTCTGCATGGAACATTGCATACCATGAAAATAATAGTATTGCAGCTTGAAACATGCCCAGGGAATGTCTGTCTTGACTATTGCTCTTCCCTCCCTTGTGTGTAGCTGCTCCATTTTGTCTCAGTCTGCATGGAGCTGCTGCTCTTGTTTCCAGCTCGAGTCAGGACAGGGAGCAGTGTGGGGTGACAGGCCTGAGCCATGGGGGTGACAGACTTTCACACTGTGTTTGGCAGGGGCAGAGAGTATTTGGAGAGGCTCAGCTCTCTTCATCCCTTTTCCTTTTGCCTTCAGGCCATAAGAAAAGGGATAGTGGAAGGATTTCCTCTGGTGCCCCTGCCTTTGACTGAAGAATCCTGCCTGGAGTGGCTCTTTTCATCTTTTTGTTTTCTTTTCTTTTTTAATTCCTCTTGTCTCTGTTTCTTTAGATTTGGATTTGTACAAGATAAATATTCGGCATCTGCATTCAACTTCCCAGCAGAAAATAAGCCTCAGTATATCCATGTCACTGGTGAGCAATATTTAGGAGGCTCTGTGGCAAGGAGGAGGTTATCACAAACAAGAGTAAATGGTTATTTCACATGTGGTTTGTGTTTTGTATCAGTGATGTTGGTGCTATTCTGTCCCTAACCAGATGATAAGTAGGTGTGTCAGACCACACAAACCAGAAAGCTGGAGGGGGCAGTATGAAAAGCACAAAGTGTTGCTGCTAATAAATGGTATTGGTTTGAAATCTTGCTTTACAGTGGCTCTGAAACTTTTCTTTCCAGAAGATGAGGAAATGTTAAAAAATAAGGCAAAGCTTATTCCAAGGTCAATGTAAATAAATGTGTACCAGAAGCTAGAAGGAGGGAAAGGTGTTGGGACAATCAGTGCTCTGTTCTCATGCTTAAGGTTTGTTGTAGATGCATCTCTACCCATACACACTGTGTGGGATCGAGCATTTAGGATCCACTTGCTGAGACCAAAAACAATGACAGGAAGGCAGTGTTTGGAAAAGTTAGCAAGGTGGATCAGAGCCTGTATCTTTGCTTCATTCTGTACTTGTAAGAGAAGGGCAGACAAGGTGCACTCTCTCCCAGTGGTGTAGCATACAGGAAGAAGTAGCACCTAAGAGCCAAGGGGGAAACGTGTATCCCATTTTCTCTTGCTAAAAGGCAATTAGATGGAACTCAGGCCAGTTTGGTTTCAGAATTTAAGGAGACAGCTGCAGCAGTAGGGAGTTAGGTGTGCTCTGACTGAAGCACTGTCCGTTTCCTGCAGGGACGGTGTTTTTGCAGCTGCCCTATTCCAAGCGGAAGTTTTCCAGCGGGCAGCAGCGGCGCCGGCGCAACTCCACGAGCTCCAGCAACCAGAACATGTTCTGTGAGGAGCGCATCGGCTACAACTGGGCCTACAACACCATGCTGACCAAAACCTGGCGCTCCAGCGCCACCGGCGATGAGAAGTTCGCAGACCGGCTGCTGAAAGACTTCACAGATTTCTGCTGGAACAAGGACAGCCGACTCGTCAACTTCTGGACTGATTGTCTGGACAAGATGCATGCTAGTGCTCCGTGAATGGGCTTGTATCTCTTAGGGAGACAGCTAGAAGCTTTACCTTGTGGCAAGGAAGTAGAAGTGAAGAGTCTCTCTGTTGGATTCATATTGAGGCTCCAAGAGGACCTGAACAATATTGCTGTTGATATTCAACAGAATTTGATTAAGTGTTTGGAAAAAAAGAATTTGAGCTCTTGGCTTGCCGGTATCTATCACCTGACCTCAGCTTGGTTTCAAGTAGCTACAGTCCTTGATTGCCAAAACTTCAGTTAGAGCAGAGGTAAAGGAAGGGAGAGTGCAAGTGGTTTTCAAGGGCAGTTGGATTCAGCACAGTGTGATGGTATCAGCTTCCATCACTGGTAATGATCAGTGCCCTTGGCATCTGAACGTGCCTGTCAGCAGCCTGCCTCTTCCCCTTCCAAGGTGTACTTGATTGTGTGAATATGTAAGATAAGATGTGAGAAATGCTTGTTAAATTTTCATACATGTAAAATAAGTAAAATGCAGAAAATGAAGTGATCTGATGTTTTGTTGTAACTCCACAAACAGCAATGAAGAATTGGTGAGAAAAAGAAAGCAATTGCCAAAAGAAAATACTGCTTTTTATGTTCAGCTGAAAGTTCAGTGCTGGGGCTTTGTCTTGTAAACATGCAGCATTTTCTGTCTTCGTGTCTGGATCTAGAACAGTGTCACTCAGCAAGAGCAGGAAGCCACTTACTGTCTTGCAAGGCCAGCACCAAAGCCTAAGGAGAAATCAAGGGCCACTGAGCACAAGTTACTTCTGAGGGTTATGGGCTGGATTTTAGAATGTGTCCGCGTGCCTCAAGGGGAAGCTGCCGGCGCTCGAGCATGTAGCTTTGTCTTCGCGGGGCCTTGGCACGAGCCGTTATTTAAATGCAGGGTTAGCGGTAGGTCACAGCCGGCCGCGCCTGCGGGATGTTTCATTGTTTCTCGTTCTCCAGGCGGTGGGGTCGGGAGGATGGCACCTTCGCAGTGGTGTTCGGGTCTGATTTAAGGCGAATCATAGCTGCTTCAGTTTTTCAATCCCCTAAACTAAGTCAGGATGATTCATCTGTTTTTTGACAGCACCCACTTATAGAAGGTGGGTTTGAGCCGTGTGCCTCTTCATTCAGTCGCTGTGTGTCAAAATTATCAGTGCTTGTCTGATCCCCATTAGCGACTTAAAACTATAAATATAAAAATATAAAAAATACTATAGCAGGAACTCACTGCCATCTATTCTATACCGTTCTACATCCATTCTGCTCTCCGGCAGTGGCTGTGGCCGGGGTTGGGGGTGGGGTGCAGGGGCAGCCCAGAACCCGCCTGGGCGGTGTCTGGAGCACGACGGTGGCTCCGCACCTGCCCCCGCCGTGACCCGGACACGGAGCGTGGCTGGGGCGGGGAGCCGGGGATCGTGACCCTCCGCAGGGACGGAGCCTCGCCGCGGGAGGAAGGCAGGGGCTGCCGCGTGTCCCTGTCTCTTACCTCGCACCTATTTCACAGACATTTCACACCTTCTCCCCGCTCTGCCCGGCGGGGCTGCAGCTGGCCCAAGCCTGCGGTGTTCTCGCGGGGAATCTCGCCGGCGTTCTTCTCCCAGGAAAACGGGTGAGAAACAGCCCGACGAGGGTTTTACATTTTACAGTAACTGCCTAGGCTGCCCGGGCCTGTCGTGTGCCATTTTGGAGAAATTTCACCAAATTAACTTCACCTAAATGTCTCTGGACTTAATGTTTCAGTAGTTTTTAACCTGTAATCAGTGGGTGTAAATGCTAGAGTCAGTCTCTGAGTTTTGGGAGAAGTTTAATATGTCTTTCTGAGCTCAGTTTTCTCAACTGCGAACCTGTTGTGTCTTTAGCTTTTCAGAGCTGTTTTAGGCCTAGTTTTATTTAAAGCATTTTGAGGTCCGTAGACTGCTTTTAACAGCACACTGAATTTCTTTCCTTTGAAAAAAATTAAAAGCATACCATAGAATCTAAAAATAGGAGATAAAGAGTTTTTATCTAACCACAACTTCGTGCATTGCATAGAAAAAGCTTCCAATAGGACATGATGATGAACGAGTTCATGGCCATGTTAAAGAAGAATGAAAATGAGCAGCCCCCACCCACCAAGCTGTTGAATCTAGCAGAACAGCTTTGCCGGGAGCTCGAAAGCTCGACTCCAGGTCTGGAGAAGCTGGTTGAAGCCATGATGGAATGCAGGAACAAGAGATATTTTCTCACTAACATCCATGTTGTCCGGGCCTGTGTGTCTGTTCATATCCATAAAGGGCAACATGATGCAGCCTGCAGACTCCTGGAGGTAGGGATGTGTTCTTCAGTTCTTCATGGAAACAAGAAGCTATGTTAGAAAAGCAGTAGTTGGAGCTGTTAGTGCAGAAGTACCTAAACTGCAGCACATGGAGCACTTCCAGCTTGTGTAAGGCAGTGGAAGGTGATAGCTGTGCATTGGTGACCAGAAACACGGGACAAAGCCTTTGCTACAGGCACTTAGAGTTAATCAGCCAAAGGGAGAACGGTAACTGGGTGATTATGGGGTTGGTTGTAGCAGGATTTTTGTTCTCTTGTGGTGATTCTTGGAGTTTTTTACCATCCTAGGGCTCAGGACATAAAAGTGTTGGGAAGCCCAAGATTAGGTGGCTTGGCAGGGTGGGAATATATGAGGAAGGCTGGATGGTGTCACTCAAGGGGAGGGATTTTTTGCCTTCTAGATCTAGTTACGTAGACCTGTTCACCAGGAGAAAAGAAGGAATTAGGCAACTCCCTGTGTACATGAGAGAAGTACAGTGAGCCATATGCTAGATAATGCTACTAGCTTTGTTAAACAATAGGAATCCCTGAGTAAATTTCTGTTGAGGGTTTTCTCCATTGTACACAGTCTGAGTGCCTCTCTGGAAAGATTTACTTACTCACAGTTTTGTTTTAGTATTGCAAGGCAGAAGAGAAGGAAGAGCTGGTGCAGCTTTGGCATGAGATTCACTACCGGAGGCTGATGGAGAAACACCAGACAGATGTTCTGACAGCACTGCAGAAATTCCGTTGCAGGAAGAGGTACTGCATCATGGGGAAACAAAAGAGTTTCTTACTGTGTAGTTTTCAGATGTAGCAGCTACAGATGCAGAGGCTGGTTTTACTCCTTAAGATGATGCTTCTTAGAGCTTGGTTTTTCTTGATATTTTGACCATTTGTGACAATGTGAGAAAATCCTCATGAATGTGAGTTATTCCTTTTGAGTCCTTTTTAATCCAATTTTCTCCTGTGTACAGGAATCCTCCACCTATTTCCATTTGTCCCGAAGGTTTGAAGAGTCGAAACTACTCAGAAGAAGTTCGCCAGCAGCTGTACAGGTTTGCTGCAGAGGTGACAGCAAATCCCAACAAAAAACAGCGGGTAGGGATATGCTAGGGACACTTCAAGTATCTTGGTCACAGAAAAGCAGGACACTGTGATCAGGAGTCTCTAACTGGTTTAATTTCTAAATCCTTGTTTTCAGAAGGCTCGTTGGGGCCTCATATTTGAGCTTTCCCTAAAGGTTTCTATAAAAAATTATCAGGTTTATGCTAAGTAATTTCTCATGCTGTGGACAAAACGTTGAGGGACAATAAATTCCTCACTGGGTTTTTAACAGTTCTAATTTTGTAGTGATTGAGCATAGGCAGCCAAACAGCCATCACTCAGCAGAGCTCTATTACAATGCTAAATAGTTCTGACTCGACTGAATAACACCCTATATAAAATTGCACTTTGTTCACCAGAACATATTTTGTGCTGACCTTTCAAATGCTGGTAATTTGATGTGATAACACAATAGGCTGTGTTGGTGTATGCATGGATCTACCTTCTTTGGACAGGGACAGATTTGTGATGAAAGAGATGTGTGAATTAAATCAATAAGCATTGGTGATCACTACCTTGCCAGGTGAAGGCTTCAGACTTCAGTGTCTGCCTCTGTGAAGCTGTTATTCTGTGAGAAGAGCATGCTTTGGTGAGGGCATTATCTCATGAGCAGTATAGAATAGCAGTGGCTTCCTGAGCAAACAAATTGTCTGGGAGTGCAGGATGCAGTTTGTGTTTTCTATCAACTCTGAGTTTATAAAATGGTCTCCTCAATCAGATCCATGTAGAACTATTGGAGACCTAGCGAGTAAATGTCTCTGGCTTTGGAAGGTCTTTTGCTGGACTGCTTTTGGAACTGAAAGGAAACACCTGATTATTTGGATGTGATTTTTTTTTCCCTTGATTTCTCCCTGCACCTGGGTTTGCAGGAGGAATTGGCTCGGGACATGAACCTGCAGCCAACTCAGATCTATAACTGGTTTGCAAATTATCGACGACGTCAAAAATCCCGCCGTCTTGGTAAGAAAGAGCTCAACCATTCACGTCCTGAGAGAGCTTTGGCTTCCCACACAAATGAGCCACAGGATAAAGGATCCAGCACTCCACAAACTGCAGGTTTGTCTCTTCCTAATGGGTTCAGGATGTGGTCCAGAGAGGTGAAAATCAATTTTAAATTCCCTCAGGAAGGGAAAGATACTGCTTCTTCAGAACAGCATTATGTGTTGATGGATCAAGTGGATTCTAGAGGACTCTGCTTCTGTGGAGTGCCTCATTGTTTGGCTCCAGGCTGTCGCTCCAGAGGAGCAGACACTGCTAAGGCCTTGTGCAATGACAGGTGAAAAGAGATGCCTGGCTTTAAAGAGGCACCAAGTGAAAGCACATACAAAGGAAGCAGAAGGTTTTAGCTCTCAGATTCTGGAATCAGGACGGTGTACTCCAGGAAAACCCAGTATTTCCATGCCCTTCCACAGACATGCAACCAAACTTCAGTCACAGGGAACACAGGGATCTGCTGCGTTTGGCAGATCAGACTTGTTCTGTAGCCTTTTGGAGTAATCATTAGTGTTGTTTCACCTGCACTTTTCAGATGGATCTCATACGGGCATCAGCCCTGAGCAAATGGAGATAACCCTCATGCCCTGTGAGCCAGGATGGGAGCAGTCAGCTGCAGCTCTGTATAAGCCTCCTGAAGGATCATTTTTAAAGATGCTGGAATCCAGGTGATGTATGGCATCTTTACAATGACCATTCAGAAATGAAGCAACATTTAAATGTATTCACAGAATCGACTTCTGTGTCGGTTCTATGGGAGCATCACTTCCGAGCCTTGCCACCACTGATGGAAATGTTCCATGTCCAGTCAGAGCAGTTCCTCTCCCAGCTGTGATGGGCAGGATTCAGAGGTTTAGCTGGGGGTCCCCTTTTGGCAAAGCAAAATGTCTGGCTGATTCACTTTCTCCATCATTGCAGCGATGTGGAGAGCCCTGAGCTGTATGAAGCTGGAACAAGCACGGCTTCGTTCAACACTCCCAGCACTGAACAACCTGTACCTTTTGGCACTGAGGCTGTGATGGAAGCAGGAACCTACTTTGGCTCTCCTGTGCCTGGGGAAGCGGTGGTCAGGACTGCTGCCAGGCCCTGGCAAGGGAGCTTTGTCCTGCACTCCTATGAGTCCTGTCCCTTCGTGAATTATTGGCCGTCCATGTGTTGGAATCCTTACAGCACCAGAGGAGTCTCTGGCCCCGTGTGGACCTCAGGTGTAGAAGGTTAGTAAAACTACACCCAGATTGTTGACTCTGACTTTCCAAGCTTCTCTTCCCATTGTTGGAAACACTCTTGCTCACTTAAGTGTTCTGATGAGCAGGGCCTATTCTGGACTTTGGAATTCTACTTCCATGGTGGTTCAGTGAGAAAATCTGTTGATTTAAGGTGTCAAAACAGATGTTCTTACCCATTCTTTTGCTTAAACTGTAACCACTTCCATAAGATACTGATGGGTTCCTTTTACTGTTTTCACTTAGAGAGTCCCTCCAGGTTTTGTCTGCTCACCTTGTCCTTTTGCAAGCTTCTGGGTTTTTAATGCCTGTCATCATTAAGATATTGCCTGAGAAAAGGCTGGGAACTTCTTAACTGTGACGTGGTGCTTGTCTTCAAGCACATGTTCTCACTTTCCTTTCTCCTTCTTGCTATTTTTTCTCTCTTCCTCTTTGGCTTCTTCCTGTCCAGTCTTGTTCAGCATTTCCACCTTCTCTTTTCTTCTCCCTGTTCTTCAGAATAGGCTTGGTAGGATGCATAAGTGATGTCCACTTGCTTTTGCTATAGGTCTCTAGAGCAGGAAGGGCTGTAACTTCACCCAGGCTCTGGTGAATGTGGAACAAGGAGAGAAGGAATAGCTAGGTTAGAGTTTGGGGCCATGTTATCTGTATTTGTACTTGTGTTTAATACAAGCATTTATTTCAGCAGGTAGCACAGTCCCTCAAGGTGGCTGTGTTGAAGCCAGCTCAGAAAGAATCATTCAGCAGTCAGATGTACAGGATGAAAGCTTAATACTTAGAGGAGGACAGCTAGTGACCCTGGAATCTATTTCCCACAGGTAAAGGGAGGGAAAGCACAGGGCTGCCTAAGGGCAGGAATAAAAATGATGCTGAGTCCAGCCATGTCTTGATACCCTGTTGAAGAGAGTTGCAGAAGTAGTGACACATCTTATTCCCAGGGACTGCTTCTCCTTGTGTCCATCCTTCTTTGCCAGTATTTATCTCTGTATTTGGATAATGTTGTCTAAGTGTGTGCATGTGGCACAAAGGAGCTTTGGAAGCAGCCTAATCAGAAAATATATGACCCCCCTGCCCCCACCCCCCATTTTTTAGGCAGGTTCAGTTTCTGAACTATTTCCTTGGTTTTTGCAGAAAAGCATAACCTGTACTGATCCAGTGAGGGCTGGTTCTGTGGGCTGGGCTGGTAAGGCCTGTACTTAATCCTAAAATAGTTTTTGTAGCTTCACAACCTCATTACAAGATTATTCCATAGTGCAAGCTTTCCAGATTGGAAGACAGAAAGACAGGCACTGTTCTCTCTTTCTATTTTCCACACATAACAAAGGCTTCAGATTTCAGATTTTCTCTGGGAATTGACATAAATTTAGAGAATGCAAAACAACAAAAATTCGTGCCATTTTCCATATGTTATTCAACTTCCAGAATGTTATATAAAGATAAAAACAGCCAGACATTAATTTACTGATCTGCAAGATAGACCAGGAGTAGCAGCCCCATTTCATAACCCTTGACACTGACCAGCGTTTGTGCCAGCATGACACTGTCAGTCTGTCAAAAATGCAGGTAGAAGAAGCTTTAAAATTCCCCCTTTAAAAATGAGGAAGCAGAAGCACAGAAGGCTTTGTGGCTTGTTAAACAACAAGTAAGTGCAGTGATTCACTGGAGATAAAGATTGGTGAGCCTTTGGCCCCAGTTCACAGCTGAAGACATTTCTGCCTTTTACCCCTGTTTCCCACTTGGCCTGGTGCCTTGTTCACACTCATGTCAGACTCCTTGCTCTAAATTACTGGGGATAACCCAGGTCAGGCATTGTAAACCTCAGGCCGTGTTTTAGGATTCACAGTTTTAAACAGTGACTAAAGATCATAAAAGATCAGCAAGGCTAGCCGGCAATATTTTGGATAGATTTAAAATTGCATGTTCTGACTCTGGAGTGAGCTCATGTTTATTTTAAAAGATGTTCTGCCAGTAGAAGAAACCTATGGTGAATGTCTCCTTGTTGGGTATGTCAGTATGCCAGGCATCCACACACCCTTTATCATATTCCTATGAGGGCAGGACTTGCCGCTTTGTTGGCACCTTTTTGGTGAGGACATATTTGTAAACTCTGTTTAGTGGCCTGGCCCAGCTCCCCCCAAAACCCTGATCTCAAAATACCATGTATGCTGTGGAATACCAATCTTTTTCAGAAGAAGAGTGATACTTAGGCAATTTCATTTTGCAGTTTCTCTCTAGGGAGCCAGGAGAGCTCATTTGGGCAATGTTGGGTAAGATCACTGCTCAGTGAGTGAGGATCACCTGTGTTATAAGGCAGAGCCCTCTAACAGAGTCAGAGACCAGAGTATTGTTACCAGAGTCCTCCTGAGCAGTCATGGTGCAATGAGCATCAGTCCTCTGGGGAATTGTGGGGGCAACAGATCAAATTGTAAGGCAAATGAGTGTTGCTATCCTGGAAGGACAGGGCAGTAACATTATCCCAGTTTTAGAGGTAAGAGTAACAGAAAGAGAAGGAAACTATTTAGCCAGGATCACCTATCTGGAGTGGACTCAGTGTTACGCTCTCCTTGCTTCCTGAGCACTGAGGTAGAGCTAGAAGTAAGCCCAAGGGCCCTTAGTCTGCTTGTCTCATTTTCAAAGATGCTCACCTGGAAAGGACATGGCCCCAAATCTTATCAGAACAATTCCTGTTGATTTCTTTCATGGGCTTTTTACAGCCACTCCTACACACTTGGGCTGTGTCCAAACCCCTTCTGATGTACAGGGCTGTGAGGTGGGAGTGTGAGAGGGAACCAGGCTGGAAGCTGACTGTCTCCATCTGCTTCTGCTGCCTGAGAGGAGGGTTTGATTCAGCAAGTGGACTGGAAGTCCCTGTGGGACACCAAACAGATGCTCCCCTTTACAGATAAGCAGTGCAGTATCCTCTTCACTCTGCAAGTCGGGACAGGTGGAATGTAGCCCAGCTAGTGGTTCTTGCAGAGTGGAAATCTCATGCCTTCCATTTCAGAAAGCAAAGCACGCTGAGCTCTATGGAGCAAGGCATTCTGCATCTATGAGCCAGCATATTGATTTAGAAAATGTTAGGCTGAGATGTTCATGGGAGCTTACAGCTTCTGCCTGCATTTCTGGGATTCCAGCTCAGAGTGCTGGGAATCCACCTGCTATTAGGATCTCCCCTCTGAACAGCCCAGCATCCTGACATGGGCAGGCAGCAAATCCCAAACCCACAAACAGAGGCTACTTTTTGGCACGTTGCATAACTGAATTGCAGAACTCGTTGCTAAGGGCACCGTGTGTGTCGGTGTAAGTGGGCTGTGAAAAAGCATGAGACAAATTCTTGAGAGGGTGGGAGAGGGAGTTGAGCCCATTTGTCATTAGGAAATGTGATTCTGAATGCAACCTCCAGCAGAGGAGTCCCAAGGCTGGTTGCTGGAACCTGGGGAGCATTCCAAGGAAGGACAACTTGACACTTAACCTGTTGGTTCTACTTTTTTCCTGCACTCTACTAATGGGCACCTCCTGTCTGGGCCTGTGTGGACACTCACACCTTGGGCTATTCCAGGTGGTGGTATGGGCAGTGTTGTTGATTAGAGAGACTTTTGGGTGTGTGATGATGAGAGTTGAGATGCTGATGAGAGAGAGCATCCCATTGTACATTCTTGAGTACCCAGTGTCTGCTTCTTGACCCAGTGCCCACATACTGATCTGTTTTGAGAGGCTGGCAGAGCCTCCAGGGGACTGTGGATGATGTCCCCAGACTCCGCTGGTGGCCTTGGAAAGCTGTAGCAGAAGCACAGCCAATGTTGCATCTATGTCTAAATCCACATATTTTGACTCTTAAGGTCTCTGCTTTTGAAACATGTTCCAGGAATGAAACGTTTTGCCAGACACCTCTTTGTTGATGGAGAGTATTTTGGGACAGAAGGAAAGTTGCAAATTGAGATGTGATTCCCTGTAGGCTGCTCCTGGTCAGGGCAGTTTTCCCACTGCAGAGCCTGTATTTTCAAGTCATAACAATTTTGAGAAATGAGGCAGGTGCATAGACAACTCTATCAAATTAATAGTCTTGCCAACAGCCCCTCTTGTCCTGCTCCAAAACAATACAGTGAGTGGCAAACAGAGCATAAATACAAATGCACTTGTATATAATATTTTTTTCCAGTTCCTCTCAGACTGTGTCTGACAACCCTCATTGCCCACCTGTTCCTGCACCCTGTGTGGAAGAAAGTCAAGCCTTGGGACAAAGCCAGGTAAGAACACACCTAAAGTTCAGAGAAAGGAGCTCTCTACACACTATGCCCTGCAGCTCTCTCAGAGGAGATGTGAAATCTCATATTTAGTCTGAAATATGTTTGATCTAAGCATAAATTCTGGAGTCCAGTTCAGGGCAAGCTGGGCATTCCCTGGGTAACATCCAGCAGATAGTAGAAGGAAAGGTGGTTTTGTTGATTTTTTTTTTTCCTACTTGAATTGCTAATCAAACTCTAATTTTACTAAATGTGCCATTGAAATAGTGGCCAAAGGATACTGTGCAGTGTCATTTAAATTTTCAGCAATGAAGGGCTCACCTATAAAACAGTCACACAAAGATGGCTGCTTGAGATCCTCCCCTCTAAGCTGTTTTGCACAATTTGACTCTGCTCTTTCAGACCTCTTTAAATGTTTAATGGGATTTTCATTTGCAAGTCTGTGTTATGTTGAGGAAAAGGGATTTTGCACTGTTCTGAGATGGCTGATAGCAGTATACAGCAGTATCATTATTGGCTAGGATCAGGAAGGTAGTTCCATGCTGTGGGTGCAGTCTGTGGTGACTTCATGGCTGTAGAGAATACAAGTTAGAAATCTTGTTCTTTCAAGGGGATGGGAGCACATCTCTGAATTGTTACCTAAAAATAGAAAAGAAAGCCAAGAAAGCCCTATCTAAGCTGTACATTGATGTGTTTTTTGGCTTCACGTGTGTTGGTCTAACAGTCAGTCAGCATCCATTGCTGTTTCCCTTACACTGTGAGCTGCTGGGGAAAACAAAAAGCTGGAGATTACAAAAAGCAGGACCCATATCTGCTGGCCTCATTATGAGAAGTGGCTGCAGCTCTGAGGGCAGTAACAGAACCTCTTTTGAGCCTCTGAAAGCATCAATATAAAGATCTGTATATCTTTTTTAAAAGTGGCTTTTTAACCAGCCATAATGCAAGCCAGACAAGAAGGAAAGCTTTGGGCATTAATAATGAATGAAGCTTTTCTAAGATTCCCGGAGCAGGCCATCTCTAGCTAGTTTTCATCTTGCTGTTCTGCATCCTTGCACTGATTTTGCAGTGGTGGAGAAACATGACACTCAATACACTGTGCTGGGGCTGGGGAGCAAGATCCTGAGTGATGCTTGTAGATGTCAGACAGGACATCTTCAAATCTTTGTAATAATTACTTAGTTCAGGAATTCAGAAAAGCAATTTTTGTGTAGTTTAGTGTGTGCTCTTGGAAAAGGAAAAGCTTGAATGTGTAAATGATTTTACAGCATTCTACAGACTTCCTGAGCACTTATCTTCTTGCTGAATTAACTTACTCTGGGTTTGTGGCAAGAATATGCAGATATTTGGTTCCTATGTCTGAATCACAGAGCTGCAGATGGAAACTTTCTTTTGTCCACACGACTCAATCTGTTTTTTGTAGGTCATGCATCCCATTAGAACCAAAATGAGAGTAAAACAAAAGCAAGGAAACAAACAAAAAGTTAATTCATTTTGGAGATATTTCTTTCGCTCCCTGAGCAGAGGTCCCTTGTCCAGGACATCACTTCCTTAATTATTTAATTCCTGTCTTACCCTCTGTAATTTACTGGCTTTTATAGGAGCCAAAGCCTAGAGCAAAGCAAAGGGATTTTCTCTGTTCTGAGTTCCTGGGTGTTGAACTGTGCATGGGTTGTGCTCATCGCCTCTACACCCACTGATGGATTACTCTACCTGTACTTGGAGGGGAAGAAGGCCTTTGTCACTTCATGCTCACAGCCCTGACCAGCGACATTCCCTCCCAATCACAGACCTTGAGCTGTTGTCTGCCCAAAGGAGCTCTCCCTCAATAAGCAACTGTGTTAAAAAAATCATATTTAGTGAGGCTTTGGTTCCTTCCTGTGTCTTTCAGGTCCTGGAAGGTCCAGTTGTTGGCTCCGTAATGGACGACAGGTACCAGGCAGCGTACCTGCTCTGTGAATTTTCTGCCAGCGCATGGATGTGACCTGCCTGCAGATACACTCCACGTGTCTGTGCTTCCTGGGAAACACCCTACTGCTTCCTTTGCTGGAGTCTGACAGGGAGATAAACAGAGCGAGGGAGAAAGATGGAGGTGTTTTCAATGGTTACCAAGTTTGGATTAGTTACAGTTTTATTAAGAATTTTGCAAAGGATAGAAAAAAGCAAAGATGCATTGTGGACTGTAGGTTTTTCCTGGAGCTGTCTGAAGCTGCACTGTAGATGTTAAAATTATCAAGGCACTGGTTCTGTGGCACTAACATAGATTTAATCATAGCATTGGCCAGATCCAAGTCCTTGGTTGCTTCATGTAGTTACATGAAGCACCTGTGCTCAAAGGAGGAAATTTTGGTTACGTTGCCCTGCAGTTGATATTGGATAATTTTTCTCAGGTTTGGAAAATAAGGTCTCAGCTCAGTGCTGGTAAAATACTGCTATTTCTTATCCCTGCCTTCCTGTTGTACTGCAGGGTGTAGCTTCCGGAGTGCTCCATAACCTGTAGTGCCACAGGTGACACAAACTGAGCAAAGCAGCATTTTCAGTGCTAGGGCATGCCATTGCTTTAGTTTAATACAAGAAGTAGCAAGGCAGGCCCTTCATACAGGTTTTAAAGCTTATCCTGCAAGTAATAGGGTGGGGTTTGGGGTATTTTCCTGGAGTTTAACAGTTTTTAAAAAATCTGTATTGGAAAATGGGTCCCCTTTGCCAAACCTCCAGCCCAGATATACAGGGAGATGTTTACCGTACCTTTTGTTATAAAGTTTTCAAGTAAAGATTTTCACTCACTACTTCTCCAGAGTTCATTTTTTTTTTTAAGGTAAGGATGTGAAGTGATAATTTTCACGTGTCAATTATGTATTAAAACTCAGGATCAGCTCCCCTGGGAACACTTGAGGGTGCTGAGAGCCTGAAGCCTCCATTATTTTGGCGGGTCTCACTAGGAATGCTCCTTTCTTGTTTGTGTTTGGATCAGCGGTGCTCGTTTATTGCCGTCAACAGCGGGGCCGTGAGGGGAGGAAAGAGGCCGGGGATGTAGGGCTCCCACGAGCAGCCGTGAGGGAGCAGCCCACCCTGCCCTCACAGCCCCGGCCACCGCCCGCCCGCTCTCCTCCGCTCGGGGCCGTTCCCGCCGCCCGCCGCCACCTCCCCATTGGCCCGAGCGCCGCCCGCCGCCGCCTTCCCATTGGTCGGCGGCCGCTGGCAACAGCGACAGATATATCCTGCCGCGCGCTGATTGGCTGCCGGCCCCCGCCGAGCCATAGCAACAGCGGGGCGCGCGCGGCGCCTCGGGAGGCGCGCGGGGCGGGGGGACGAGCCTGAGGGAGCGGCGGCGGCCCTGAGGGGCGGGGGATGCACGGCGGCCACCGCCATGGCCACGCCTCGTGAAAACCCCTTCTCGGCGCTGGCACCGGCGTTTCTGCGGCCCGCGGTGGGACGGAGACGGGGCACGGGCAGGAGCCAGCCAGCGACGCGGCTCCATGCAGAGGCAGCAGCCCCATAGCAAAATTCCCACTGGATCTTGCTGGGCTGCTGTCTGAGATCACAAATAAGGTACTGCAGTTTTCATCCCTGCTGGTGTGACATGTCAATACAATGAGTATGATTTAGCAGCTGGTGGTACATGATACATGTGGATGAAAGCCAGGGACGTTACACTTCCTTGCTGTTGAAGATGTATTGGAGTAGAGGAGTGAGGCCTCTTACAATGAGATATATTTTCAGTTCTTTTCAAATACTTAGTTCTGTTTCCTGTCAAGGGAGATAATATTAGATTAACATTGCCTGTACAGAAATTTTAGATAGCTGTCATTCTATATAGGTTCTTTTCTAAGAAAGCAACCCATGCTAGGGAATGCAGGTATTTTGCCTTGGCATATAAGCAACATTTGTTCTACCACTTTAGCAACACCAGTGTCCTAAGACCTTGTAGTTTTAAAAATAGTTCAAGAACACAGTTGTTTTGAGATTTTAGTTAAAAAGAAGAGGCTCAATTCAGCAAAATTCCTCAAGAGTGCTAGAACAAGTCTCTTTTCCGAACTTAAATCTGAAAAAGGATTTTCAGCTAAAGCAGAATTAAAGCCTTTTCTCTTATACTTAATGAATTTCATTTCTGAATTTGGTACAGTTATTCTCTGGAGGACAACTGAATTTTCTAGGTCATTTCCCAGGTGAAATAACTTACTTTTCTGTAAATTTATGTTAGACAATAAATAATGTTAGACAAGCAAGTTAAAAATATTTCCCTTTAAGAGATGTAAAGTCAAGTGGTTGAAGTACAGTGAATTTTGGCCCACCACTGCCCCATGTCACCTGGTTACTGAACCTGTGCAAAGCACTTTTGAGGAGCTAATTTCATTTGGATAGGAATTTGCAAGTGGTAGCCACAGATGATCTCACAGGACTGGCCATGCTGGGTTGCAGGGGCTGAACAGGATTTGGGGGTGGGCTGCTGCTTCCCCATCCATGAGCCAGAACAGACAGGGTGCCTGGCCATGCAGCAGAGCAAGAGAACAAGTGAATCTCTGCTGAATGCCAGTAGTGCTTTTGACCTTCTCTGCCTGTGCTGCTGGCTGGAGTTAGTCTTTCAAGGACAGCCTAGAGGAGTTCTTTCCATTGTGTTCACATTGGGGTAGCAATGTGTTCAATTGGTGTCTTACCTCGTTCTGGTTTCCTAGATGTGATTCACGTCCCCATCATGTTCTGCTTTCCCTGTCCTACCATCTGCAGCAAGCTCTGGATGTGTTTGTTGTTCTTCCTTGGAGCCACATGCTGAGCACGTGGCTGACCTGCCCTGAGCTGAATGTGCTGTACCTGCTGTTGTCATTCCTCCTCCTCCACATGGCATGGCCTAGCAAAGGAAGGAGCTTGCCCTAGATAGAAAAAACCCAAAGTTATTTTTATCCTAAAATGCATATAAAGGCCCAAAGTACAGTGCCTGTATGTGTTGATTGGTCACAGAAAGGGGATGGAAATCTAGGAGCACTTTCAGAAGTTCCGTTACTTGGCTCTCCCTGAGGTGAAGAGGGACACTTTCCCAACAGGCAGCATCCATGTTTTCCAGCACTGCTGCATGAGGTGGCTTTTCTCTTGGCAGTTCAGCAGAGCCCTGAGCTTGGCAAGGTTCAGGGTGGTTCTGCCCCGGAGGTGTGCTGTGGAAATGGCTGTGTGGAGGTCCTGCACAGTAGCTGCCATGAAAACTTCCCTGAACTCATCCATGTCATTGCCACAGGGGACTGAGGATGTGAGCAGCAGCTTTTCCTGCTTGCAGTCCCTTTGGCAGTGTCACTTGCTGTCACTGGTGCATCCAACACCCACTCAGGACAAATGCTGGGAGACGCAACTTCAGGGCTGTATTTTCAGGCAGTCTCTCATTCTGGATACCTGGCTCACCATTTTGGGGCCTCATTTTTAGAGGAAACGAGCACTTTATGCACTGACTCAAGTAGGGCACTCAGAATAAGAGGCCACTTTTGGCAAAGGCATTTTGTTTTATCTCTGCACTTCATTCGTCTTATCCCCAAAGTCTTTCATGTTATGTTCTGCAGTGAAAGGTCATTGTTTCAGATCAGTCATTTTCAGTGGGATTTAATCCAGTTCTAAGTCAAACTAATCCACTTTGGTAAAGGTTGAAGGGCAGTAAAAATTCATTTGTTAAGATAGATGTGGTCTTATTTTTGAAATGTGGCTGTTGATGTTGAGTCCTTAATTGTGTACACTCAGCACAAGGTGTCTTTCGGACAGGTTCCAGAAATCATAGGATTGAGTTATTATGTATTCATATTGCATTTTTACTTTCAGTATTTTCTTAACACAGGTTGTTTCTTTTTCCTCTTACCTGTAGAGCCTCTTTTCAAAATGGTTCTCTGGTGGCAGCTGCTGATAAGCAGGCTTTTTCATGTTTTCCTGTTGGAGCTTGTGAATCCAGGTTACTTTCCTCTCATTACATAAAGAGTAAAACTGCATTCTTCTGTCTGGACTAGCAAACACCGTAGTCTGAAGTAGCTTATGAGGAGTTAAAGCTGCTTTCAATCAGCTGCTGCGTTCTTGCCACTTAGAGGAACCCCCACAACTGAGCATGCTTGACAACCCCCTGTGCATATCCCTGAATCATTTTGGCAAGGAAAAACTGCCATCATCTTTTATTCAGACACAGTGCTGTTTCCTCACTGGACTCTGAAATGAGCAGGTGCTGGAACATAGCACATTTTGCCAGAGAGTTCCGAGGGTTTATCAGCTTGTGTCTGCACAGGATTTTGAACTTGCCAAAGGCTACTGTGTGTGAATGCCTAATGGTATTAAATACACTGCAGTGATCCCAAATTGGCTTCAGGGTACAGACCTACCCTTTACCATGAGGGAACAAGAGCTTTGCAGGTTTTGTACAAATCAGTACCCTTCTGTTATGAAGTTCTTCCCGTGTAGGTTAATAGATACACAGTGTACTTCACCACAATGCATGGCATGAACCCTGTTGCTGCTGCTGAGCAGTGCTCAGGCAGTGTCATCATCCTTCTTTCTAGGATTTACCCTTGAGTTATGAGGGAGGTTCTGTGAGAGTGATTCAAGATTAATATGAAATTGAAATATGACAAAGAGTAGAATATTTTCACACACTGTGACAGCCTAGAGGCTTGTTAAACTGTGGTATATGGTTTGGCTAGAAGTATGTCACTGAAATTATAGTCCCTTGTGGTTTGGGAGAGAATCATCACACTACAGCTACACCCACTGCTATCTCGTGCTCTGATCTTGTTGTTGGTTACACCACCTATCCTCTTGATGCACACATCTCACTTTACTGGAGGAATGTGCTTCTAGAATTCTAACAATAAAATTACAGATAATCCTAAGCCTCTGGAAGAGTCTGTCCTTACAGCACTATCTGAGCATCATGCCCCATGTAAGGGCCAGTCACAAGTATTTCCATGATCAGATGTTAACAAACTCCATCTCTCTCTTCCACAGTTGTCTCTACTTCATTTGCTGTGATGTGGAAGCTGGTTAACCTCCCCCATCAGTGGGTGGTTTCTCTTCTCTCTCTCTCTCTGTTTTTCAGTCGTCCCCAAGACTTTCATCATTTAGCAGTTCCCTAAATAAAACATTTCCTTGCTGCAGAAAGGAGAGGGAAGATCATTTTCTCCAAGGATCAGGAGGATCTTAGTGGCAGGGACTTTGTAGCAGCACTGCTGTAGTTCCATGAGTCTCGGAAAGAGTGCACAAAATCTGTGTGCTCTCTCTGTGCTTCCAGAACAACAAAAGGGAGGTTTTCCACCATGGGGAGAGCCTGGGAATGGCACATGGTGGTTTCCTTGTGGTGTTGCCTCTTCACCAGAGTTCCTGCAGCTAAACATCACCACAGGGGAGACACCCTTTGCCTGCGGTGGTGTCCCCAGTGCCCTGTGTGAGTGAGCGCTGAACTGGAATGGCATTTCAGCAGGGAGCTATTTATGGAACATGGGTGCTGGCCAATAATCAGATATGCCTGTGGAGCACAGCCACTGCCTTAGGTCATAGTGCAATTTTCAGTGCCATAAATTTCTCCATCTACAAATTCTTGCTGGGTGTGGTCACTTTGGGAACAATTCTCAGTCCTGCCTCATGAGAGCAGTATTCCTGAGCTTTGATGGGAATCACAGAGTGATGTCTGGCATCTGAGCTCAGCAAGGGAACCACAGTCAGGCACTGTTTGCACCCCATACAGCACTCTAATAAAAGGCCTGCTGATTTTTCCATTTCCTTTCCATTTTTGCTTTAAGACATTGCGACCCATAAATATTGTAGTAGATTATAAAACTTGTTGTGTGAGCTCTAATTTCTGTTGATTTGGACCTCTGTGTTCTGTGGAGCCACTATTGAGGATGAAGATCCAGAGCAGTAGGCAATGTATGCACAGGAGAATATAGGTATTCTCCCAGACCCTGGATGTGAAATGCAATCATTTCCCTTTCTTTAGGTTACAGTCAGACTGTGGAAATGCTGCACACAACATTGCCTTATTTTAGCACTTTTTCTTTCAACTGTTGAATTTAGATGTGTATCTGGTTTTAGAGCAGTGAAGTTACAAATGACCGTATGGATTCAAGGTTAGGCATTTTTGAGATGCTTTAGACTGAGAAATAGCTGTTTGACAGGAACCTTAATTAAGGAAACCAGAGCATTTAATGAGAATGTTTTGTGCATGTGTAGATATATCCACATATATTTGGCAGACTAATGCAGATTGTTTGAGTTTTAAAAATACGTTTTAAAAATACTTTGTAGTCTGTTTCCCTGGGGAGTCTGAAACTGCTGTACAAGACTAGAAAGCTTCTGGTAAACCCTACATATTTTCAGAGCTGTTGGAATGCTTTGCAAACTGACTAATCTCTACTGAGAAATTATTACAACTGCATCAGCTGAAGTGTACTGGGCAAGGAGGATTGGCACATCTCTCACTACTCTTGCCTAAGGGTCAGATACATTAAAATCTGTATTTTCACATTGAATCATCTTTTCAAAATCACATCCTTGCTGTCCACACCTAAATATTTATTCCAAGGTAAAATAAACACAAGTTTAAAAATAATTATGATAATAAATTGAACTGATACTTGGGATCTGTTCTGTTAAGGTTTCAGATGTCACTGCCTTCTCTTAGAAACAGTGAAAACAAAATCCCAGTAGGAAAAAGCCCCATTTGGCTTGCTAGCATGTGTGCATAGTAGTGTATGTGCTTCACACCTTCACAAAGGGCTATTTCCAGAATGTTCTGGCAATCAGTTTATAACTTGCTGGGTGCAACTTTTGTCTCTCATGCCTTATTACATATAACTATAATTTATTCTTATTTGTCATATTTATTTATGTCCTTTAAGAAGACAGCAATATTCATCTAATCCCTTTTATAAGCATTTATTTTACGTGGCATTAGGCTTTAATGCACAAAAGCCAGCAGCATTAGTGTTAAGGCTAAAAACTTTGGTCTGACCCCAGGGACTAGATTGACTCATTTGAAGCAGTGCCAGAGTACCGAGGGGAGTGGGAGAGCACCGGGAGGGGGGCGAGCAGCCTGTCCCTGGTTCCGACTTTGTGTCCTTGTCTTTGGGGATGGGGACAGATGTGAGCTTCGATTGCCACAGGTGCTCTGGTGCTGAACTCTGCTGTGAGCAAACCCTTCACTCACCTGTACAGCACCTTCAGCGGTGCAGGGATCTTTAAATGCTGGCCAGGGCTGAATGGGAAAAGTTCATCTGTGATTTATTGTAAGATATGACTAACGTGGCTCCCATCGTTTCTGTGGACACCAGCAGCAGTTTGTTGTTTGTGCAAGGTTCTAACCTTGAGATGATTTTTATGTAAGAATGGTACTCTGTCAATTTATGAAAGAGGAGCTTGACTATTACACATTTAAATACGTAGTAAAATTGAATTTAGCTGCATCTCTTAGGCAAAGGTAGTAGAATTGGTCCGTGGTACCTCCCCCACAACTCGGGCTGTTTCAAGGCAGTCAGGGATGCGGGATACACTTATTTCCCGGAAAGAGGCACAACCGTGTCACTATGCAAGACAGCGCTGGCCGCACAAAGCTCTGGTGCTGGGCAGGGTCGCACACGTGAACGCAGAGCGCGGTCACCCCGAGCGCGGTCCCGCAGCCGCTGCCCGCCGGTGCCTGTGCCGGGGCCCGGCAGAGCGGGCGGTGGCGGTGGCGGTGGCGGTGTCCGAGCCCGTGTCGCGCCCCGGCCCGGCCCGCAGTGCCCGCGCCCCCCGCCCACCTCCACCTTTGCAGCAGGAAAATGCAGCACTCCCAGCGCGCACGCGCGTCCCGCGGCCGGCGCCCCGCGATGGCTATTTATAGCAAGTGACGTCACCTAGAAATAGAGCGCGGGGGAGCGGCGCCCCCTCCCCTCCCCTGCAGCACCGCGGCTCCGCCCCCTCGTTGCCTTCCCGGCGCGCAGGCGCGGGCGGCGGCAGCAGCGCGAGGCTCCGAGCCGCACACGCCGCGGTCGGTCCGGGAGCGCGGCCGGCGGGCGAGGGAGCGGCGGCGAGCCCGGCACAGCCCAGCCCGGCACTGCCCAGCGGGCCGCTCCGCTTACGGTTCCTGCTCCCGCTACCCGTGCGCGGCCAGCCGCACATCCCCGCCCGCCTTCCGCTCTCTCTCCGGGGCGCGCAGAGCCCAGCCCGGCAGCCACCACGGAAGCGGCCATGGGGGACCGAGAGCAGCTGCTGCAGAGAGCCCGCCTGGCCGAGCAGGCGGAGAGATACGATGACATGGCCTCGGCCATGAAGTCGGTGAGTGGGGCCGGTAGCGTGGCGGCCGTGGGGCGTACTCGGGGAGGAGTGTGTAGGGGAGTAGTGGCGGGGGAGGGAGGGAAAGGAAGTGCGGGCTGCTCCGAGGCGGGGTTGGGTCCGGGGAGGATGCGGGCCGCCGGGTCCCACCCGTGGCTGTGAAGAAAGGAGGGCGGGAGCAGGACCAGACCATCCCGCCGGGACAGCCCGCCGCCGTGTGGGGCGGTGCCCAGTGCTACCTGCCTTCGGCAGAGATTAGACAAAGAGTAGCCGGTCCAAACCGGACCTAGCACCCCCTTTCAAAACCTGTTTCCTTCCCCCCGCATTCCCTCCGTTGCCCCGTAAGGGCTGTCTCGCAGCCCTCCCGCTCCCGGCTGTCCCTGCCCCGGGGGTGTGGCTGTCCCCATGCCCTCCTCTCCGCTCCCCACCGCGCCAATCGGGCTCGCAGTGCGGCCGTTTGAATGCCGCCCGCCTCTCCTCGCGGCGGGAACGCTGCGCATTCCTTCTCTGCTACACGTGGGCCCCGTCCTCGCCCACCTCCCCTCCACCCCGACCGGGCGCTGGGTTTCACCTTGGGGTGCATCTCCCCTTCTGGGCATCCGCCAGCCTTTGGGGGCGCTGGTGCTGTGGGCTGAGCGCTGCGGCGGGGGCTGGCCGGGGACACAGCAAGAGGAGCCCCTTCCTCTTCTAGACGTTTCTTTTGCCTCGCCGTAAAAGACGCGAATAGAGGCCTCGCTCACTAACATTGGTGACTCAAAGACAGCAGCTGCATCCAGATGTGAAAGCTACCCCCTCTTCCAGGAGCTTTTCTCGAGCTTTAACATTGCCTTTTTGCCTCTTCTTTGTAGGGTAACAGTTTCTCTGTGCCTTCCGTACCCTGTTGAATACTGAAATGTGTTTAAGCAATGTTACATTTGCAACTCTGCTCCTTTCTGAACCAAACAATGAAAATTATTTGCACTGATCTGCCTGTACTGATGCATAATAAAATTGTAGAGTGATCAAACCAATCATGTCTAGTCCCTTTTTTGAAAACAGAGTATACACACAATAATGTAATGTTCATGCCATTGGATGCTTAGCAGTGTCTTTCTGTATCAGATTACAATTGGTTTGCTCTTGCTGATCTGTCCTCTGCGAACACCAAAGGCCCCAAGAGGAGCTGTTTCTCTTGAGAATCCTGCTGTTTGAAGGCACAAGATGATTTTAAGATGAAAAAAAGCAGCTTCAAATGAAATCCACATTTTTGTTGTAAGAATGTCACCTCCCTTAAATGAGGGCAATAAAAAGACTAATTTTGCTGCTCTTGTTCACTTTTCCTATTATGTTGTAAATATTACCACCAGTCCAGTTCTGAAATAGTGATACTTCTGAGTATCTCAATACCAGAGCCACAAAATAAGGTGTACTTATAATTCTGTCTCCAGAGTTCTTGGTACATATGATTCAATAGTAACAGCTCTTATTTCAGATGGTAATTTTAAAAGATGAACTAGAGAGCCCATTAAAATATACTACTCCAGAAGACACTTTCTAGCTGTCACTAGTAGAAAGAATATTTGTATTTTATATTTCTGCAAGAACTGCAGACCTACAGGATATGTGTGGTCTCTGGACACATGTGAAACCATGAGAACACAGTTGCTGTGCTTTAGGAAGTGTGTAAGTAAAGCACTTATAGCTAGTCTGTATGTTCAGTTGTCTTCAAACTGTTCTAATTCTTATTCACGTTTTCATTCATCCAGAGCCACTGTATTCTCATCTGTAAAGCCACTTCTGCTCACAAATAAGTTGTGTGAGCATGGGCTTCTGTAATTGAGAGCTCCAGAACACATTGTGAGTGGAATTTTGAAACTTAGAGATACTTTTAAAATACAAATCTGAATTTAAAAGCAACAGTTCCCTTATTGTGAGCAGTTCATGCATTTGCATATCTGTAATGTAGCATCTGTTGGTTCCTTGGCTTTCTCAGGTGCTCAATCCAACGCAGCCATTTCCAGAATGCTCTCTAGTGTTGAGGTTGATTTTGTAGGTCTGAGCATAATCTTCTGTGGAATGCTCTGAGGGCTCTAGCCTCACAGCTCATACTTGTGTTTCAATGATTGCAAATAACTGAGAGATAATTAAGAGAGCTTCTTATCCTTATTGGTTAATATTGAAGTAATCTTGCAATCCTGAGAATTTAGACTTCCTCAAGAAGGAAGGAAATCAGTATTCTAACTCAGAAATCTATTCTCCAGGACATCTTGTTTAGAAAAGTTTATTTTATTTTTTTTTTTTTAAATCTCTGAATGTAGCACATCTGATACTTCTTAAAAGTGCTATATGAAAGTAGTGTGCTTTCAGTGTAAACTGAAATCTGAACAGTTCAGATTTAGATATTACTACACTTTACAATACAGAATATAGCCAACAGCATGGAGTTACTTCAGAAACGTAAGGTAGCAAATACTTGTTTTAGTGAGTGTGTTTGCCTGATTTTGAACTCTGCCACTGGGAAAAAAATGTGTGACAAGGCTGCCTTTTCATCTTGTCAGGACAAAGCTGGAGAAACATTTATTTTTTTTTATTCCCATCAATTCATTCTGTAAGAAGAAAGCTAGACCAATTAGCAATTGTAGCTTAAATAAGGAATTTATGTAATTCCTTATTTAATAATTAATTTAATTACTGCTCAATATGAATTTTTGTTGTTGTAAACTTATTTTTCATGGAAGAATTCCTGTATTTTTGCTTTTATTGTGCAAACAGGAGAGGAAAATTAAATAGTTGCTGTTACAAATTAACGGGTTTAGTTTACTAAACCCGTTAATTTGCAACTAATAAAGTTATTTTAATAGAAAATTCAATAGTATGTAAATGGCATTCTTCCATGGTACATGGCATTCCCATTTCATTAAATGCTACTCCAGGATTTCAGCTATTTCAAATAAAGCTTACATGGTAGGTACAGAATTGTTTCTCAAGACACTGGAGAAAGATGCTTTGGGTGTAAGTGTGAAAGGTTCTCAGTTGATGCAACAAATGCTTCAGCATCCTCAGATTACAACACTGAGTACCCTTTGGTTTAGATAATTCCAGAAATCATTAAAAATTGTAGCTGCATAAGCCCTTCGTTTTTGGACAGTATTAATTCTAATAGGTACTGCTTAGAACCTCTATTGATTTATGTTACTTTTTAAATTTAGCTACATAGTGGTAAAAAAAAAAAAAAAAAAAAAAAAAAAAAAGACTTTTTAAAATTGGTACGATGGGTGATGTGAAATACAGAATTTTACAGTTAGTCATGTCAGAAATACCACACAGTGAAATAAATTTAAGTCTTGAACTAAAGGTTTTGAAACAAAATAGGTTGAGATTCTAGTTTGTTATGTAGGCTTTATCTGTATATATAAATGGACTTTAAAAGTTTGGGATGTTCTGTATTTTTAGTACCTATCCCTGAGTGTCTGGTTTGGGGTTAATGAAGTGCGTTTGTGTAGGAGAGGGGAATGAGTTGTCTTTAATGAAAGCAGAGCTTTCCTCTATTGGGAGATGACTTCCTCATGGTGTTCTCTGGGGTAACTGTAGCTACAGAGCTACCAGTTCTTGGTATGGAGCTCTGAAACCACATGATGCAAGGAAGCGATCTGGTTTAAATTCATTAAACCAGATTAAACCACCAAATTCATTCAAGGTTTCTATTTGTTCCAAAATTATGGACTGCATAAATTTGTATCAGGCAAGTTTTAACAATTTAACCTGACTTTATACTGGCTCAGGTACAGTCATTGTTGCAGCAGCTGGCTCAGAACTGGCTCTGTCTGAGTGATGTGCTCTGGCTAACAAAACCTGTGTGAGCACAGGCCACTGACCTGGGTCAGGGCATGGATCTGCTCTCTGTTATGGAGCATTCACTTTGGAGTATTTTCCGTGTGAGAGGAGCTCAGCTTGGAGAATGGCCTGTGTGGGATCACACACAGAAGTGTTTTCTGAGCTCATGGAGTGCTGCCATGCTCATTAGCATGTGGAGTTAGGAATTCCAGGGTTACAGTAAGGATTCCTTTTATAGGCTCCTGTTTTGGTCACTAAACAGTGAAAGAATTGTTAATACCTTTACTAGAGAAGATTTAGGTGGGTTGTGGTGGATATTGTTGAGGAAAATATTGATTGGGAGCTATGATGAAGGTTCTGAAAATGTCATTAGAGTTGATTCCTGTGCCTTTCATCCTCTTTAGGTTGCCACTAATTCAATTAGAACAAGCAGTGCAGTGTCTTTTGGGAGTTCAGGTTCTGAACTATGGAAAAAGTAGTTTTGGAAATAAAACTAATTGACTATTTTAAGAACAAAACCTAAATTTGAAAGTAAGCTCTCTTACTGTAAGAGTTATAGTTCACATAAAGTATCTTTTTGGATCTGGAAATAAGAACATTTGTTAGAAGGTTCACTGCCTTACACCACCAGTCTCAGAATAGTGTAAATATTTGTTCCTTGATTGTTTGTAGTACATAAGTATTTGGTTGTGAACACTCTGTTGCCTGTCAACCAGTGTAAATGTGCACATTTTTAAAAGAAATAGTTAATGATTTTAACAGTGTCTGCTGTTAAACATGGACAAGTTTATTTTCACACCAAAGTACATATACTTAAAATTCTAGTGACTACTTTTAAAGCAGTGAGGAGTGCACCAGCTTCCAGTGTCCGTGCTGGGTTCCACATTCAAAAAACTGGTGTTCTAGGTACATTTAAATTCATCACTAAGTGTGTAGTCTGTATAATTTATAGGAGACTTCCTAAAAAAGCTGAGCCTTCCTCTGTGATTGCTTCTCCATTAACAAGCCTGACTCACTTTTATTAGTAAATGCTCTTTGCAATGGCTTCTATTCTTCTATTACATCAGAACTATGGAGATTTCTCTCTCTTAAGCCCAGACTGCAGAACAGTTTTAAACTTTCAGTGTTACAAAGTTGCTCCTGTCTAGAAGGAATTTTGTTTCCTAGAAGAAATTTTGAATCTTTCACTTCATGATGAAAGTATTGAAGGAAGTTTGCACACTCTTCTCTAAGGCAAACCTTTTAAAATTGCTCTTTGTGTGTATTTTCAGGTGACTGAGCTGAATGAGCCCCTCTCAAATGAGGATAGGAACCTGCTGTCTGTAGCCTACAAGAATGTAGTCGGAGCTAGGCGATCTTCCTGGCGCGTCATCAGCAGCATAGAGCAGAAGACCATGGCAGATGGGAATGAGAAGAAGCTGGAGAAGGTTAAAGCCTATAGGGAGAAGATAGAAAAGGAGCTTGAGACAGTCTGCAATGATGTTTTGGCTCTCCTAGATAAATACTTGATCAAGAACTGCAATGACTTCCAGTATGAGAGCAAGGTCTTTTACCTGAAAATGAAGGGGGATTACTACCGCTATTTGGCAGAAGTTGCTGCTGGAGAGAAGAAGAACAGTGTCGTGGAAGCCTCAGAAGCTGCCTACAAAGAGGCTTTTGAAATCAGCAAAGAGCACATGCAGCCCACTCACCCCATTAGGCTTGGGCTGGCACTTAATTTCTCAGTGTTCTACTATGAAATCCAGAATGCCCCTGAGCAGGCCTGCCTTTTAGCCAAACAAGCCTTTGATGATGCCATAGCAGAGCTGGACACACTAAATGAGGATTCCTACAAGGACTCCACCCTCATCATGCAGTTACTTCGAGATAACCTCACTCTGTGGACGAGTGATCAGCAGGATGAAGAAGCAGGAGAGGGCAATAATTAATAAGCTTTCCTCTGATCCCTCTTTCATCCACTTGGCCATCCCCATCATCACCAATATTTCCTTGCCACAGTCACACTAAATATCTAGTGCTAAGCATATCTGTATTGTACAGCTGTTCAGATCTGCTGTCCACTTTATCAAGAAGCAGTTTCAGATGAGTCTTCATGGGCATTGATGGATTGAATGGTTTATTGGCCCTATTTATCTTAGTTGCACTTGAGTAGTGCAGAGGGAGGCATCTTTAGTTTGCCTATTGATTGGAAAATATGGGAAAGAAAAATGGAAAGTGATTGAGGAGAACTAGATTCCAGTTAAAATTTTTCCGTTGAAATGAGTTGACAGTTCTGTTAAGCAGTACATTTTGTGCATGCAAAATAAATTATCCACCCCAAAATTTTTTTCAGTCAATGAAGACAGTTAAGCTGATGTGAAATAACTACTCTTTTCATCAGTTTTCAATTAACTGTTTGAAATGTGAGGTTTCAGTAGCAATTTGGGTTTTTTGCCTCTAACTTATGTGCACAGTTTCTTTAAATGCAGTGCATCTACCTAAGAGTTTTGATACTTGTAACCTTTTGCAGTTGTTTTGAAGAATCATGAATTTATTTTTTGTAAACTCTTTGGCTGTTTAGTTGTCTGTGTATTCTGACAACTCTATGTCAATATTTGCCCATGTTAAGATGGATGACTGGGAAGCCAGACTCCTAAATTAAATGTTTTGGAATTAAGTGAATAAAATAAAATGCTGCTTCAGGGATGTTATCTCTACATGAGCTGTCCTGTCTTTTGTTCGGAGCAGAGATAGAGTTATCTAACACACCAGTGATGGGTTAAAGCATGTTTAATCAAAAGTTTGATGGGAAGTTGACACATGCTGAACAACAAAAAAATACAACAGTGTGCTGAAAGAACAAGAACCCAAACCTACAAAGCCCAAAAGCACCCACAGTGGGGGTCACCTCTGTTAAAGTGGAGTTTCCCAAAGTGAAATATTTGTTTGCTCAGTGCAACAGCTGCTGAACAGTTGTAAAGCACATAATTTATCAAATCAGTGCAGAGACTTGTGTTTACTTCTGTCCACAGTAACTTCTAAACTCATGCTCTGAAGTGCTCATCATTAAATCAGCTTTACATATGAATATCCCAGTAGCTATTTCATATTTACCTGCTTCAAGCAGAAGCAATACTTGTTGCTAAAGACTGCCTTGCTCTATTTAGCTCACTTAAGTCTAGTCCACAAACTTAACACTTGTTTTTGTTTTCTTCCAACAGTTAGTGTACATATACATTCTTCTGTCATGGTATGTCCCAGAAGCAGGAAAAGTTAGCTGTATCCAGACTGCCACTGGCACCTGAGCTAGCTCAAAGGTCATGTAAGTTCTCATTTATCACAATTGATAGTCTTTAATTATAGAAATAATTATTACCCATAACAACTGCTCATACTTTTTAAAAGCAGTGTACTGGTTTTTTTTAAGTATCCAGAGTTTTAGAATTTTTAATGGTAGCTTTGTGCATTTATGTGTTCTATCATCTTAGAGATAATTCTAGCTTTATTTTATCAGTAAAACTGGCAACAAATGAAAGAGTAGCACAGCGTCTGAAAAAGGTGAAAATACAGGTACACACCTTCCTACTGCCCCTGTGGAACCAAGGTAAAACTTGGCCATAAGATTGCCTTTTTACATGGAAACACTCTGGTTACTTAATAATAATAATATTGGCAGTTGGTAGGTTTATTTCCCTGTTGATAGAAATACCTGTCTTTTTATTGCCTTTTTTATTAAGTTTTTTCTTAATTCAAAAGCCAAGGGTTCCTTTCTCATTTTAGTTACTGTCTTGTGCAGACCCTTTATCACAAAACCATGAGCACTATGCAGTTTGCAAGTGAGTCAGCAGGTCTGGCATCTCTGGAGTGGCAGCTGAAGGTTGTCTGTTGCTCTGGTGCATAGGACCCAAAGTGGAGACCAAAGAGATTCTGCAGAATGATGCTGTGTAGCAGTGAATTAGATTCTAAGTAGGAAAGCAGATACTTCTCCCATATTTTCCAGCTGTCAGTGAATGAGCCAATGACATGCAGAGCATGTTGTGGTTGTGTTTTGGTAGGAGTTAGTAGAAAGGTTTCTATGGAACAAGAAAAAAAATACTCCAGTGCAATCCATATTCTTGTTTCCACTTCAGTTGCCTTTTCATTTTCTGGGTCCTGGGATTGCTAAATGCTTTTTTGTAATCCTTACTGTGATCTGGAGGAAACCATAGCTGGTGAAAGGCACATGTTTATTCCAATATTTTCCAGTAGTCCACAGGATTCAGGTTATTTTGGAACTGATATTTCTCATAGGTGACTCCCAAGTAATGTCTTCTGCCTATCACTCTCTAAAATAAATAAAATCCTAGGCTACACCTAGTTTATTGCAGATGTGTTCACCAAAGGTGTTCAGTTGAAGTTCTCAACATTTTTTGAAGCAGGGGTAATTGCAATGGAAAGACTCAAAATTGAGTGACTTTCACACCCAGGGGATTGCTTTTTTATGTGTCCTTGAAGGCATAAAAGGTTCTTTGCTGCTCTTGACATGGTGAGGGTTTTGTTAGGGTCCATCTGAGCGTTACTCTTGCCCAGAACCACACTTTTTGTGTCTTTCACAGGCAATCTTTGTTGAAAGGTTCAGTCACTCTGAGGGTGTTGATATAATATTAACAAGGTCTATGAATATCATTGAATTTTTAGCAACCTGACAGCTGCTAACAGTAAAGCAGCATTTCCTGTGATGTTAAACTTGAAGGAACTTGAAAGCTATGGCATATTCTGCCCTTAAATTAATTGTGTGGTCCTTATAGGGACTGGGATACTTCCAGTCTGTGTCCTACTCTGGTCAGATATGTTCAGGTTTCACAGAATGGTTGTGTTCGTCTGTCAGAGTACAAATACACCCACACCCTATTGAACCCACTGGAACAGAATGTGTCAGTGCTATGGGACACTGAGCTGTATACTGAGAGGCTGTTCTTCAACATGAGCAGTAGCACTGAGAATGTGGAGCTTCTAGGGAAGAAAATACCTTAAGAAGAGTGGTGAGACTGGAGGTGCCTGGGTAACACATATCAAACCACAGTTCCTCTGGTAAGTAACCATTCACTGTTTCTGCTTGGGTCTCACTCTGAGTTTGAAAACAGATTTTCCACATTGCCTTTCCCTTGCCTGTAACTTCAGGCTGTGGTTTTCCATCCTGTCATCTACATCTGTGAGTTGGATGGACTGACTTCCAGAGCCCAATCTATTTCCAAAGGATCATGAGGGTATTCCCTCTCTCCCCTACTATTTCCCCTACTATTCCCTATCTCCCCTACTCTCAGGGCCTCTTCTGGGAGCTGCAATAGGCTGCTTTATAATAATCTAAAAAAAATTCTGTGAGTACACCTCAGGTTGAGGAAAATGAAAAGCCTGGCTGTATTTTAATTCACATAATGATAATGGAAGTTAGAAGGGTGAAAACTGATGTCATTATACATTATAAAACATTTTCTGTCAGCATGGGACCAACTGAAAATTTTTCAATAAACCAATTTGAGCTTAACAACATAGAGAAAACAGGAAAAATATTCCAGTCCTTTGTATCCTTGTTTTTTTTAAATTCTATCCACACCACATATTTGAATTAATTTAATATAATTGATGAGGAAAAATTGGCTAAAACACTTCAACAACATGAGAAACCTATTTGGATAGATCTTAGGTTCATTGAAGAAGCTCCTTGAAATCAGTGGCAGATTTTGAAGAATGTGAAGTTGATTATACACATAATTGACAGAGGATGTTTAGATCTTGTTCTGAACAAGCCTACAGTACTTGAAGTTCCACAGATGCAGATGGTTTAGTGTCTGAGCCGTAATGATTTTTGAGATAAATGAAGATGTTTTCTGAACACTGAGATCAGGTAAATTTTTAATTGGCATTAGAGATCGAGCCATCTGTTATTATGATTTTCCTATATGCCAGTTGTGATCTAATATTGAATAACTGTAAATGTAGTAATACACTTAAATTTTTATATACATCTATGCACTTCAAGTATACACATTTCTTTTTCCTGAATCTTCAGTGTTACTTGGCTTATATTTTAGTCTAAATTATTTTAACTAATGATTATGAACCAGCTTGGTCTGTCCCAACTAAAACATTACAGCCAGATGAATTATTTCATTCAGTTGGGTTTTAGTAAACCCCAGAATACACCAAGGCAAAGCACTGTGAGTACATCAGCAGTGAATATATATTTTTTATGGAGGAAATTATTAAGAAATCACTTATGTACAGTAATGTACTTAAATCACATAATTCGATAATGTAATCGATTCCACTTTAGGATTCAATCTAATAGTAGTTGAACTCTTCCATCTCTGAAGAGTTAAGTGGTTTAACAACATATCTAAGAGAAGAAACAGATCAAAATACACTGTCCATATGACTTTCAGTGATGTTTTGCCAGTTCTAAATGTTAAATAAACATATATGTTATTAGAAACATAAGCTAATTATATTTGCAGTAATTGTGTATAAAGTTTGTGGCATTTAGAGGACTGCATCATTGTTTGAAGATCTAAAAATGTCCTTTAGTCAGGGATTTCTCCAGCAGAGGCTACTGAAAGAGCAGGGATGGCAGAAGAGCTTTGATTCCTTTCCCAAGCACGTAAGGCACACATTGGAAGGAAGCAGGAGTTGCAGGGGGTTGGCAGGAGCAGCATTTTCCTCACAGGCTTTGTGAGTGTTGTTGTGCCCTCACAGCACAAAAGAGCATCTGACTCTTGCAGAGGGCAGAGAAGTAGCTGGATGATAGTGATTAACTGGTTTCCCTGCTGAGTAAAATGGGTTGTGTTCTTTCTCTGCAAAGAGAAGCTTGTGCTTGTCCATGTTTTCTTTGTTTTGACTCTCAGAAAAAAAGCCAAATCCCAGATGATTTGTTTTTGAAGTACAACCCAGTTACTCCAGTGCCACAGCTGCCCAGGGTGTGGGGCCTTACAGCACCCTGCAGAGGGTTGCAAGGTGTGGGCACCGTGCTGGGGCAGCCTGGCCACCATCTGCAGTGCTTCCTGTCTCCATGGCAGCCAGAGCAGCCTGGAGCAGCCATCTCTGTTCCTGTCTCTGCTTCCCAGAGCCAGAGCAGGGAGCAGAAGGCTGGGGCTGCCTTTGGCAGGGTATGGCCCAGGTGTCTCCAAGGGCCTGCTGGCTGGCCAGCCAAGGGTGAGTGAGATTCCAGATATCCTTCAAGGGCAGGAACAGCTCTGCTCTCCCATGCCACCCCAAGCTTTTTAAGGACTGCTTTGCCTCTGCTGAAACAAGGCCTATTGACCTCTCTGGGCTGTGAGATGGTATGGATGGATCAGGAAGTTCAGACTTTTCCTGTCATTGGTGTCATCAGAGCCCAGCATTGCTCAGAGATGAACGTGCTTTGGTACCAGTGCTGAGTCATTCTCTGGGTTTCCACAGCTGACACTTCCTCACTTCAAGATTGGCCACAAGCCTAAGTTAAAGGGGACAGAAGAAACTTATTTTTAGGTTAGTGAAGCCCGGCTGTAGCTGAGCTTATTAGCCCAATGTTAGTTGTGTTTAAAACAACTGCTTTAAATTTTTACTAAACACATTATGTGTGTATGTATGTTGTTAATTCTGCCATAAAGATTATCCTGAATCCTTGGATTAGGAACTGATTAAGAACCACTGAAGTGCCAGATCTCTGGGTAAGGTATAATGAATTATTCATGCTGCTATCCTAGCACAATCACAATAATGTCTTGGTGCTAATTAGCAGGTGGATAGGCTGACACAAAGTCAGGAATTCCCAGGAGATGTTTCATTCAACCTATGTTCTGATTCTTCATGATAAATATGTTTTTTTACCTTATAATTTATTTCTTACTCAATAGAAACAAATATTATTTTTCTCCCTGTTATTTCAACTTTTATTTTTAAAAAATCAATTACTTTTTCAGGGATAACTAACCTGAGAGCTGAAGCTTTTAACAGCTTCTGGGTCAGCTGCTGCAAAGTTTTATTATTATTCCTCACTCTTTTTTTGTCCATATTGGTGAGCTACATGCTACCATTTATTCTATTATGTGTGATCTTTGTTGTCTTGTATCAATCAGAGCAGAATTTGTCTTCTTTTCAATTAACCTAGAGCTTGTATGTGCACTTGTAAAGCATGGCACTTACAGTGGGAATCAATTAGATATTTGTGCATACTAATATTTATTACTTAAGGCAACACAGTTTATAATAGATTTTTTTTTTGCTTGCCCATTAGTCATTACTATATTTTCCTCTTTCTCACTTTTAATAAATTCTCAGCATTTTGTTTCACTTAATGTTGGCATATATCATTGTTCATCAAAGGGATTTACCAGAAGTCAAATAAAAGAATATTGTCTTGTATTTTGCCATAGTTTCTTAAAAATGTCTGGTGTTTGAAATAAGACTGAAGCCTGAAGCACAGCAGTCTCACAGCTCAGCCTAAAAAAACCCCAACCCACAACCAAGACAGTCCTCGCCACCTGTTTTCCACTTGTTCCTTCTCTAGCAGTTATTTTCCTTCATTTTGTGCTGACCCTGGTGAGCTTTCCTTCCACTCTCCAGCAGAAATAATTCTGATAACATCATGAAGATGTCACTGGTTTGTGAGACCTGTTGATTGTACAGGAGTGCCCAGCTTAGCCTGATTTTTGAGTGAGATGTGCTGCTGGCTGCTCCATGAATATCTTTTGATTTAGGGAGGAAGTGTATGAGGACAGAAGAATAACTTGGAACCACTGCTGGCCTTCTCTGTGTCTGTCTCTGGTGTTTGTGTTTCTGTTCATCAGCAGCATGAGATATTTATTTTCCCTTTCCTCTCCTCCTCCTCCCCTTTTCCTGTTTCTCTGCCTTGCCACATCCTTCCTAGTGCTGCTCATCTCTGAGAATTTTTCTTCCTTCTCTCTGTTCTCACTCTGCTGTGTGTGATTAAGCACCTGGAACATTTCCAACCCGATGACTGCAGGGTTTTGCAATGAAACCCCTTGGAGATTTCCTGAGTGGGCTGCTCTGAAGGAGTCAGACTTTATGAGCCCTAATGCCTGCCTTGATTTGGGAAGTGCTTGGCATATTAAATGCATTGTTGCTGTCTGAGTAACAGCAACAATCTGCATGAGGTCTTGAGGTACAAAAATGTTTCCTTGTGACAAACTGGACGAAGTCCTTCGTACAGGAATGTGCTCTTTTCCTTTGTGCTGACCTGTACAGACAGCTGGGCTGATGGGCACTGCTGCCAGGGACTTGTGAGAGTCTGGGGCTTAGTCTGAGACAAATAGACAAATATCTCATCTACAGCCATGCTCAAATTAGGTTTCTAAGCTTCACATTATTTGAAGTTTGGGTCTGAATAGACCAGCTGAGGTTCCTCCTCACTTCAGCTGTAAAAAACGAGTCACTTTTAGTAGAACATGTCACAGCTGCAACCCTGCATTGCTGAGCTGCAATGTTACAATCACAATCCCTACATTTGATGCTACATTAACTCCCTCTGAAAAGAGTGGTGGAGGGCAATTATTGTGCTGAGTTATCTATACTAAGGTTTTTCTTTAGAGAGACTGTGTGAGGATGCCTTGCAGGATGATGGATAGAGAAATACTGTGTGATTGACCTGCAGGCTTCCTCAGGAACATTGCCCTAAGCTTTTAGCCTGCAGGCTGTCCTCAGATGGCAGAGATTTTTGTTGCTTTGTCTTGCACTCAAGGCTGTGTACACGGATAAAACACTGTGTATCAATAATGCTGGACTTTCATTGCCAAGAAGCTTTTTCCCAGGGGTTGTATAACCATTTAACATAAAGCTGGAAGTAACATTGTCTGCTGGCTGAGACTGGACTGAACTAAAAAAGGATTGAACACAGAAAGGGTATTTGTAGCCAGTAAATTCAAATATTTGGGAGTATAACAGAATTGGAAGAAGATTAAAAAGAAGGGACACTCTTCCATCTTAGTGAGGGTCTGAAGGAACTTTTAGTAAAAGGAAAACACATTTTCATCTGTCTGGTGTTCAGGTTCTTAGTATTGTGCCTTGAAGTACAAAGAACAGAAGGAAGAGGGCAAAGGAATCTTCTCCTCAAGCCCTGTATAGGTGTGGCAGCAACACCTGGTTATTGGCATTGCTGTGACAGAGCCCTGGGTAATCAGTCAGAGAATGGAAATGCATTAGAAAATGTTCCTGTATATTCTGCATAGTGTGATTTCCCTCAGTGTTTCTCTGGAGATTTCTGACAGTTTCTTCTAGATTGCCAGAAGTCCCTCCCATAAATCAGTGTTTGAACCATGCCTAAACTTCCTGTGACCATGCGTGCTTTGTTTTAGAAGCTCTGACCTAAATAGCATATTAGAGATTATAGAATTAAGATTTTTTGAAAACTAACTGTAGTCCAATTACTTAAAATTTCTCCTTTTTTGTCTTCTGTCTGTGCTTCAATCTGTCCGTCCATTCCTTTTCCTTGCATCTATCCTTGTTACAAAGTTCATATTTTTATCTCAATTATCTTTTATCCTGCTCTTCCCTGAACCTTCTTTTGTCCTGTCTGACCTATCTTCCCACTTAAAATATTTTCTTCCTGGCCTCATGGAGCATTGCCATGGTGACCACATGACATCATTGCACTGGGAACAGTTGCCTAGGAAACCATGTGATGTCATTGCACTGGAGGCAGTTGCCTTGGTTACTGAGTTGGCTGAGGTAACTGGGAAAAAGGGTTTGTCATCTGATGGGTGCCAGGAAATGTCCCCATCAACTGGAATAAAGAAGAGACTTTTATTTATATTTTGATGTTCCAGGGAGAGCTGCCTATGACTCAAAGACCCCATTGCTCTGTGTCCTGTAACATTCTCTGGCTGGGCTGTTCCTATTGCTCTCTGGGATCTTGCCCACCCGTTTCTACTGCTGAATGTTACTGTGAACATCAAACTGCAGTAAAATGGAGAAAAGCTGTGTTGTCCTGTGCTTCTGCATAAGATGGGATTGCAGTTTCTATTGCTCTTTGATTTTTCCTATTTGGTTCCCTTGGTTTCTGAGATAAATAGTCCAGCCCAATATTTATCCCAGCAGACATCAGAGGTGCAGTAACAGTGAGTGTTACAGCCTGAGCTTGCTGCATCTGCACCAGGCTCCATGCCTGCCTCTAATTTGTTTTCTACTTCTTTCCTGCCTTTCTCAATTTCTGTTTCATCACTGCTGATATGTACCTGTCTTGTTTTAATAATTCCAGCAGTTCCCAGAAATATCCTATGTGAAGGGTGGAGCAGGAGGCAGCTATTAAGATGAGAAAGGTACTGAAGAACAAGTTTAGTGAGTGTGTGTGATGAATGTGGGGATGTAAACAGTGCTTAGCATTGTTTGTGATGTGCAGATCCTTCAATGGATGGATCCACTGCTGCCCCTGGCAGCATTTGTGTATGTACATAAATATACTTGCAATTGACCCACAGATAAATGAATACTTTTTATGAAAATGGCTTTTTCAGGCTTTCTACAATTTGAGTGAATTACATGTCTAGGGCATATTAGTCAAATCATGCATGTGTAAGTGTGACTGCCTCCACATCTCACATAAAGTTTCTGCTCAGCACCACTGCAGATGCTCTGGAGTTCACTAGAAACTAGTTACAAACTTCCCACTGAATTTAATGGAATGAGTCATCCTTTGGCCCCACTGTGTGCTGTCAACTTCAAGCTGAAAATCAAAATCCTTACAAGTACTGTGGAGCTGCAAAGGGGAATGCAGTCAAAGAAGCTATGGGGAGTGCTGATGTCAGGCCAGGTGACTGAGGATTTTAGGGGCACCTGAACTATTGAATGAAATCCAGGGCTCCTGAAATGTTGGGAGGAGGCTGGAATGGGGGTAGCAGCTCAGCTCTGGCAGAGCTAGCAGGAAAATCCAGAAGAGGGAATGTAAATTAATTGGGCAGGGAGCAGAATTTTCACTTAAGTATGGGGAGAGGCAAGGGGATAGAGGTTGAGGGTTTTGATGATTGTTTATTTTGGGTTCCCCTCCTTATGCTTTACAAGTACTGTTTGACTGTGTATTTGTTCAGCATACTGAACAAAGCAATCTCAGTCTTTGTGCCAGAGTAACTGTAAAAGAGAGTTGTGCTTCATACCTGAAATCATTTAATGTAATTTTGATCAGATGGCAAGGAATAAAACAGCTCACAGAGGAAGAAAGCAGCAGCCAGTCAGTGCTCAGGTGAGACATGAATAGTCACTGCTTCAGGTCTGTGTGTAAATTCTTAAATTCTAGTTTGAAAACAATGTTTAGTTAATCAACATCCAAGAGAGGGGTTTGCAAATCAGGCTGTTCTGTTCATGGGGAGCCAAGGCAGTTGCATCACTGTAAAATATGTGTCAGCAATCATGGCCTTTCCTGGGTTTAATGGACTGGAACAGCTTTGCAGTTACTAGTCTGGGATGCTGCTGAATCTGTAAATGAGGGGATATTTGATCTTACTATTTATGGCCACTTGAGTTATTTTTTCTGTTAACTGAGCTTCAGAGTGATCCCTGAACTTGGGTTTGTTTTATTGCAACACTCTACCTGGTAATTTGAGGTTATTGTATTTAAGCACATTTTAAACATTTATGTTTGGATGACATTTATTGGTAAAATATACGAAAGCAAGCAAGAAACTAGACTGTGTTTGTTTAACTGTCAGGGAGGTGTGGGAAAAGGTTGGTAGAGCTTATGGGGTTTTTGGTAAATTTTACCTGAAATCCACACGTTCATGATTCATATTCCAGCTTTCCCTGTCTCTGGACTCTCACCAATGTCAGGTTTCTGCAAATATTTAAATAATAATTGTATTCTGTGCTGTAGCAATACTGGAGATCCCAAGTGGTGCAGAATTATAGATTTGATTTCTGCTGATGTGAAGCACTTGGAGTTTGTAGGTGGTGGAGTTCTCTGAGTAGCAGTGGAGGTGGTTTGTGGTGCTGCAGGACAGACAGTCCTGTGAGAGCTCAGCTTTTGCTGACTAATGCTTCCATCTGCTGGAGAAGTTTGTTTGCACAGCATTCACTCTGTACTGTACTCAGAGTAAAAAAATCTTGCTTATTAAACCCCCAAGGATTTAGTGATCATTAGTTTCTATAACAAAATAAGTTCCTCTGGGATTTTAAGCAGCTAACACAAATCACTTAGGTGCTCTACAGCTTTACATCAAAAGATGTAAAAGGAATTCTCTGCCTCCCTGGAATCAATACTCTTATGTTTTATTGTAAAATACCATCACTTACACAGTAATGTTAGTTAAAGTACAGATTCTACAAACATCTTCCTAGTGGGTGGTTTTGTGACTTGTGACCCAAACTGGTGCTTTCACTGAGAGCCTGCAGAGGCTGTAGGATTGTCCCTCTGCATTTTGTGGCCAAGCAGGATGGGGGCAGATACCCACTGGGACAGGATGGATTTTAGTGCTGGAGCTAGAAAGTTCACTGAGTATTATTTACACTGCCACAGTACATCAGGATCTCTGTGCCCAAAGCATGTTTTTGAATTGTGGAATTAACTTGTTTTGCAATAAACTTGAGAACTTTGAATAAAACTTGTGTCTAGAGACACTGTTGCCCAGCTAACAGAGCACTTCCCAGCCCACCTTTCTCTCCTCAATGAGTCATTTTCTCATTCTTCCCTGGAAATCCATTGATTTATTGAAAGGACAGCATGAGACGATTACTCCATCTTTGCATTATCTTTTTACTCTTATTAGATAGTGTAGCAAAAGTGTGCAAAAAAAACCAAACCCACACCCCAAACCATAAAGATTGTAGAGAACAAATCTGTGCTGTGTTACCTGTTGTTTATGACAGTGTTGTTAAGGGTAATGATATCAGAACACCTTTGGACTTGATACAGTAGCATTACAAATAAATAAAACATTCGTATGTTAGATAAAAATTATAGCTTTGTAACTATGAGATATAAAGTAAATTATAATGTATATATAAAATTTATAAGCTTATATATAAGATTAGATGTGCTAGTTCAGGATTATTTTAGAATAATTAAAAAATATGTAGATTCTTACATATAGTATAATCCTATATGAAGATTACTTACTATGTTTATTTATATTTATTTAAATATACTAATTCAATAAAATATAAAAAGGACAATAAACAATAAAATCAGAGCACCTTGCCCCTGCCTCCCTGCAACCTCTGCACTTCTGTGCCCTTTGGGATCATCATTTCACTTGATAAAAATCATCTCTCGTGCATGTGAAAGTTTGACATGGCCTTCAACAGCCAGCCCTGTGGAATACATCAGCTCCATCTCCTTGAAATCTTTGGGCTCCACAGGGCAGCTGTCATTTGGATATTGGTCTCACCAAGAGAACTTTGCTTTCAGGCAAGGTCTTGGAACCAAACACCCAAAAAAGGATGGATTTTAGGGACTTAATTGTTTTAAAATAATGAGAGTGGTAGGATATACAGACTTTGGATTTGCTTTTTTTTTTTCCTACTTCTAAGGAAAAATAATTCAAGGTGTCTTCCATTGATGCCACTTATATGTTTTGTAAGTAAATTGATCCCATATGTATGTGGGTTCGTGTTTTTTGAAAATAAACATCTCAGAACTTCTAGGCAGTAAATATTCTGCTCTGGATGTTGAGAATGTGGGAAATTAATTTGTGGACGGTGGAAACACTGCAGTCTAAGTCCCATATCCATCATCTGTGTGGACAAAGAGCTACTGTTCACCTTAGAAACCATCTGAAGCTATCCTTGAGTAGGATTAGTTGAACTGGATGTGCAGTTTATAAAATCACATGGAACCCAGAGGCAAAATTTCAGGCAGTTATTGTTTTCCTTGTGCTGTTACTTCACTTGCAGGAACAACAATATCTGAAGCTGCCATTGGTAGTAATTTAATGAAGAGGATTTTCCTGGATTAAAATAAAAAACCAAAACACAAAACAGGTTGTCCCTCTGCCTTGTTATATATGCAAATATAGGCAGAAGTGGTGCTTTTCCTTGAGTGCCCATGCAGGAGCACATTCCATTGCTGATGTCTGTGCTTTCATCCTCAGAGTGTTTTGGCTGTCAGTATCTTTATGGCTCACATACCTTAGCAGCTGTAACTCACACCTGCAAGTCTCTGCACGGGGGCTTGAATTTCTTTTTACTACCTGTGAACTGAGATGAAGCTGCTTACTCTCCTTGTTAATGGATGCATTTGCTCTTGCTGCTTCAAACTGTTTTCTCAAGAAGTTATTAATAATTTAATATTTAGCCAATTGTCAATTCTTAACTTTCATTAAGAATCTACTTAAAGTGCCTTAATTGCCTCTTGCATGATGTCATAACTTTGGGCAGTGTCATATCCTACGATATTTTTTAAGTGCTTCATGTAGGATTGTAAACACAGAGATGTTGGGATGTTGTGTTGATGGACATGATTCAAATCATAAATTGCCATAAAGATTCAGAACCAGTTCCAGCAGGTGAAGAGCATGAATGCAAAATTGTCACACCCCGGTTGTCAGTGATCAGATTCAGAAGAACTGATGACAAATTTTTCACTAGATAAAGTAATAGGCAGAAAATGTTTTACCCTGAAAAATGCATTTATACCACATTAAGCACGGTAATGCTCCTTAACTTTTGAGATAATATTGTTTATTTTAAAGGAAGAAAAGTGTCTGTGTGTACAGGACGAGGGGGAGGGTGAGTATTGATTGGAGCAATTGAGTCATGGAAATCAATTTACTTTTCAGTTCCTGGAGAATGGCACTGCAGCTGGTGGTTCGTGACTGCCTCATCCTTTGTGTCATTGATGGGGCAGAGAGCAATTCTGTTCTGAAGCAGAAAGTTGCTATGCCTTGGATGTTTTGTTCAAGTAGGAATAATGATTTGTTTCCAATGGTTGAATGATGTCAGCAACATTCCCAGGTGGAATTGTGGCTGATGTACCTGTTTGCAAGCTGTCTAGATGTTGTCTTCTCTACACTTTTGTGATTTTAGAATATCCTGAGCTGGAATGGACCCACAAGGATCACTGATTCAAAGTCCTGGCCCTGCACAGGGCACTCCAAGGATCCCACCCTGTATCCTCCAAACACTTCTGGAGCTCTGGCAGGGTTGGCACAGGCTGGGGATGCTCTGTTGCATGGTGTCAAGGCTGGTTTTCAATCTCATTCTATTCCATCTTGGGGAGCAGCAAGCAGAGACAGTTTTGTTTTAACATTCTAAATGTTCAGTGATGCTCAGCTTGGTGCAGAAGCAGTTGGGGAGTCCTGATTGTATTGACTGAGCCCAACGGGAGAGAAACAAGGCAGGGTTCTCTGTCTACACAAGCTTGCCTGATGTTACAGTTTTCTGTCTTCTTTCCTTTCCTGTGCCCTCTGTGCTGGTTCAGTGTACACCTTATCTATTAGTATCCATTCTGTTCAGTCTGATTTGCAAGATGTCTCTCATACTAATTATTCCATTGTAAATTTTGGTGCTCCTTCCACCTTTTCTTTTTCCTCCCTATCTATTAGATCTTGTTTCCACGTGTTTAATAATCCTTTTGTTGTGCTTCTTGGTTCAGATGTAACAATACAACACTCTTTTTCCATGTTTGGAATTGTTTCTTTCTAAGTTTCTGATTGCTTTAATAAATAAGCCAGATGAGTGCTGATTGTAACTTTCCTCTTATTTTTGGTCCTGATGCCAATGGATGTCAGCCTCCCTTAACTCTGAGCACTGCATGGATTACTGGTTAGTAAATGTTTTAAGGTGCTTATGGATCACATGTTTGTACTCTTTACTACTTGCTTTAGCTACTATGTGAATGACAATCTAGGAATACAAATGAGTTATTTACCTGGTACTTTGTGCTAGAGGTTCAATGTTGCACCCCTTTTACCTTTGCTGTTTTCATACTGTTAGAAGGTTGGATTTATATGATGTTGAGTATGTTACTCTTTTCCATGGACATGATACAAAAAAAAAAAAAAAATTTCATCTCCTATCATTGAAACTTTCTGGACTTATATATGGAGCTTTTATACTTATTGTGAAACAAAATGTTAGAAGTGCTTAAGAGTGGCACTGTGATGATCTCTGCTGACTTCAGTCATAGGAGTTAGTTGTGCCTGTGCATATTCACCACAAGTTGGTTTTTCCACCAGTACAGTTTGTGTAGTTTAGGATTTCTTTTCTGTGGATGTGGGATACCCTCTTGTGGATCACAAAGCTGAAGTTCTGTAACAGACTGCAGCCTATATTCCTGTAACAAGTTGTTCTGTAGAAAAACATGAAATAAAATAAGCAACTTGTTTTTTCTCCAAGGTTTCTTCAGGATAAACCACAGTGCAGTTTTACTGGGCAAATTTAATTCCTGGAATATCATTCTGCTTTTTTTTTTTTTTTTTTTTTTTTAAATTGTAGAATATTTAAGTGGATAACCAGGGAGTTAATGAAATTTACTGATGTAAAAAAGTGAAGATGGTCTTTGCATGAATAAGGACTTAGATAATAAAAGCAGGAACCTGCAGTTGGAGCAGTTTTATAAAGACTAGGGAAGGCTCTTGCTCTTCTGCCAGTGTGGTCCTTGCTTTCTCACTCTTCTGAATTCAAAATGTTTTAGAAGCCTTATCAGCAGGGATCTCTGGCATGGTCCTGTACAAAGCTCATGTACAAACCTTATTAAAAAGCACATGATGTGTTTGTTGCCAAGGAAACATAAGCCATTAAGCCCTGGGAACATAATTCATAAAAACAAAATTTTAGCTATTAACATCTACTTTCCCCATTAGTGCCATGAAACCTCCATGAAACAGCCTTGCAGTCTCCAGCTAATGGGTGTGACATAACTGGGGACGGGGAGGGAAAGGAGGAATTGCAATTCACTGAGCTTGAAGTACAGCCTGAGTGAGGAGAGTGCAGGACTGGGGATGTTTTCATCTCTTGTCTTCCTAAGCCACTGAGCACCTGTTTATCCCACTCCTGTTCCTGTTCATCATCAATCACATCAAAGACAAGTCTTTGCTAAGTAGGGAAAGATTTCCCAACAGCTCTATTCAGAATATGAAAATAAAACTTAGGAGTGGGAAAGGAAAAAGTGAAGTATTTTGCATTGGTTTCAGATTTAATATCTTAGTAATTTTAATTTTTACTTCTCTGCATTTAGTGGGTGTATTCTGTTATAATTAGCTAACTCACAATGGGTTTAACATGAATTGTGGTTATAGATGGCTTTTAAAACTTTTGTTTTGATCATTCTCAACTTGTTCTTAAAATCTAGAAGCTGTATTCTTCTTCTTCATCCTTCTCTGTTTAGGATTTAAATTGGATTAATTAATTATTTTTCATCCTAATATTGCAAAGCACTTATAAATTTCTTGTGAAGAATCCACTGTGGCTTCACAGGTGTTCTGTGACAAAATTCCACTGCACTTGTATTCCTAGAAATAGGAAATATTTCTAGCAAAAAAAGAGGAGTAAAGTGAACATGGCTCAATTTTTGCTTGGTCTAAGCTGTCAGGTGCCACTCCCAAGTCCAGGACCACAGTCAGGATCCCAAGGCTGGCCTGAGTTGTTGTTGGCATCTTGCAGCCATGTCTGTTCAGCTCTGGGATCAAGAAGCCAAAGTGAGCTCAGAGTCATCACTGCACTTTATTCTCAGCCATTCCACTGATTTTGAACCCTCTTTTCTGTATTTTTGAGCAGAATTAACACTGCTGTCTGAAAAAAGTGCTGAGTTTGATGTAATGGAATAAGGCTTATGAATCACTGGGATGTGCAGCCTCAGTCTGCAAGTCATCCTTCAACAATTTAGTGTAATAAATCAGTTACAGTCAACTGATGAAGTCCATTGCCAGCTTTGCCTAGAATTTATCTGGGCATTTCTCCTGCAGCTCTGGAGAGGTCTGTGCATGAACTGAACAAATGGTGATTAGGAGCTCCCAGACTTTGCCCCCACAGCCCTGGTGTGGTTTCAGTCAGCTTATATGCAGTTTCTGCTCAGATTAGTCACCATGAAGTGTGGCTCTGAGGTGCACTCTGCTTTCTCCAGGATGTGATGGGACTTTACCTGATAACAGCCTCAAGGATTTGGCAGTGAGTGATTAGTAAAAAATGGGTGTATGACACTGTTGATTTTTCAGTGCTGTAATTGTGAGATATACATCAAATCTTTGACTTGTGAGCCTGTGACAGCAGACCTGAGTGCAGAGATGGGCTTGTCAAACAGCCTTGTACAGCAGGTAGACTTAAAGTAAAGGAAACGTGTCAGGGGTCTGCAGATAACATCATTTGGTTTGAAGTGGGCCTCCAGAGAACATGAAGGGCAAGGCTACCTTCAAAGGCAGATCAATTGCTCAGGGCCCTGTCCCACCAGATTTTGAAAACCTCCAGGAACAGATCTCTGTCTTTGTAGACAACTTCTTTCAGGACTTGAGCACTTACACTGAATTTTTTCTATTCTATATCCATTCATGATTTCTGCTGCCCCAATTTGTGGCCATTGCTTCTTGCACTGTTATCTCTAAATGTCGTCTTTATCTTACATGTAATTGCCCTTTAAATATTTGATGATGACAGTTGGATTCTTTTCCCAAACCTTCTCTTCTTGAGGCTAAACACACTCAGACCCTCAGCCTCTGCTCATATGCCATGTGGTGCAGGCACTTCCCTCTTTAGTGACCCTTCCCTGAGCTCTCTCCAGGTTATCAGTGTCACCTTGGTGACAGAGAGCCCAGGGTGGGACAGGGTGTCCCAGGTGCTGCCTCACAGGTAGGAGCAGGGCTCCCTGCCCTGCCTGCTCCCTGTGCTCTGACAGTGCACTGACACTGCCAGTGCAGTGTGTGTGCTTGCTGCTAGCACAGTGTACAAAAGGATGTCCTCAAATGATCTGTGTCCTGATATCCGTGTGTTTTCCTCTGCAAAGCAGGAAATCAGGACAATTGTATAATGCAGAAGTTTGTGGAGAGGTTTGTTCTTTGATATTAGCTTTTTTCCAATTTCAATGTCAGGAAAAACACTGAGCTACTGCAAGGACTCTTGAGCTTCATGAGTGCCTGGATACAGTCCCATTTTTGATCTCCCATTCAAACACAATATGCCAGGCTGTGGCAAAAAGCATCTTGACTGGGAAAGAAAACATTTCTGGTTTCGGTGGGGACTCCAGTGCTTATTTGCAAAACAGCAAGCAGCATGGAGCAGGGTAACCAGTGAGAAGGGAAGCCTTGAAACCTGGGCTTGCACAGCACTATTTTCAAACAGTTTGGGACTTAAAATCTACCACCACAAACTGAGAGGTGACCCCAGCCATGTGGGAATTTCTTGGCCCATTGTTATGGATGCACAAGTATTAGCAGGCTTCCTTTGTGCAGCTCTAGGGGGTCACCTTTACTGCTCTTACCTCTGCCAGTGAAGGTGTCCCCTCCTGTCCCCAAAATGCTGAACAAGTTTGTCTTGATGGATGTTATTTAACAGTGATTTGCTCACAAAGGTCACCTCGGCTCTGACATGGTCTGAGGTCCACTGAAGCATCTGATGGTGATGAAAAGTCTTACATGGTAAAATGAGTCTCCTTTCTCTTACTGCCACTTGTTCTGGACTCTTAAGGAATCATTAACAAGTAGTAAAATAATAGCCACTCTAAATCACTTTGGTGTCTTGTGATTGTACAGCAATGATTATTATTCTCTACCCCTTGTGATCTCTTTGGAGAAAGTACAATTTAAATACTATTTCAGTCAAGTGAGGTAATTTCTAATGTATGAACATGTAAAAGTAGTTTTTATGTGTTTCCTAATTTGGATACTCAGCTTTCTTATAGAAACTTCTATTACTGATAGATAGGAAATCTCTTAGAATTTTTCAAAGTGGCAATATAAAATGTAAAAAGGAATGTTTCAGTATGTGGAAAAAATTCCAACAATTTACAAATATGCAATTTTTCAGCAAACACACGTGCTATTCCTCTGACAACTGAAAAGGCCTCACTGGTATTGTCATCAAATAATTTTTTTAAAAATAAATGTGTGGTTTGCTTTGTCTCTAAAGTATTGAAATTAAACTTTATCTGCAAGCACAAATGGGAGCTCAAACTCTTAACTGTCCCTCTGGGCTACACTCAGAGTGTTCTGGAATGTGCATCTCCCATTCTATCTGTGATCTATGCATGATGTTCCCTAAACATTTACTCTTCTTTTGCATGAGCTTAAGGGAGGACCACTGACATTTGAGGAGTTAGAAGAGATTTTTGCTCTTCCGGGACAGATGTCTCAGAGCAGCTTGTGAGCTTGTATTCCAGTGGGATGTATTCCCTCTGCATGTGATCTGTCTGCATGGTGTTGGAAGCTGCTTTCTTTGCTGCGGTGGCTTCAGTCACCCCTCTGATCTGCACAGGTCAGTCTTACAGTCCTCAAGACAATTTCCAGTAAGCAATGTCCCAGTGATACGAAACTTCTTAACTGATGCTGAAAAATATGTTCCAAATATTACACACCCTTCTTAAACATAGTGTACAACACAGTGCAACTGCATCTGAATCACCCCAGTTCCACACCTGCAGGGTTGTGAAAGTTGAGGGCTTTCAAAGCTCTCCGCCTTCTCCCTCTGCCAGCAGGTACAGAGAACCTGTCATCAGTGCTAATCCTCCTGCCCAGCTCCCACCCTGCTCCCCAAATGTCCTGTCAGCTAGGCTGTCACAACCTTTATTGCATGATCCTTGTTCTGATACATCCTCGTTTGGATTTTATGTGCTGGGCTGGTGTATGAGGGAAAAGCATAGGAATAACAGAAGTGCAGCTGCTGAACAAACTGGATGTAGTTATGGCCTGTTCTGTGCATCCAGCACAGATCCTGCTGGGCCCTGAGCTTCCTGGCAGCTAAACAGGCTGTCAGAGCTATTCAAGCCCACAGCAGCTTTTCCTTTCAGCAGTATTACTTGAAAAATAGGTGAAGTTGTTATATCCTGCTGCTAAAACTGTTCTTTATTAGCTCTTATTGATTTCCCACTTTCATTTACTAATAGTATTCTTCTCTGGCTTTAAAGAAGTAAACTGAAGATGTGGAGTGCCCATAAAACCATGATGACTTTTATGAGGGTTTTTTAGAGGGGATGGGGAGCAATGGAAAAGGGAAAAGCATTCCAGGGATTTCTCTCTTTTCCTTTAGTATTGGTATTATTTTCCTATGTGTGGATGTGTCACTGTTTCCATTTAACACTGTTGAGCTGAATAGTTTGGTGTATGATAGTAAATGTGATTCTAGGCTGTAGCTACAGATTGTGCCATGGATTGAATAGATGAAAAATATTGCTATAATGACTGGTTTGGATAGAAATTATAATTTTGTATCAAATCTTGTAGCAAGAGCCTGACACCACTGAAGAGAAAGAAAAAAGATATAATGCTGAATTTTTAGTTGTTCTTTGATAATCCTAGGATGGCAGGAATGCACAAAACAGCTCCACGAGGTTTTCTTCCTGAAGAACATTTCTTGTGGTGGAGAACATCCCTAAGTGAGTCCCATTGTCACCCCCTGTGTTCCCTGGGTCCTGCAGGGTTTGGGGAATGCCAGCCCGTCCAGTCAGTCGGGCTTTCTGCAGCTCACAGATAACAGCAAAGATATGGCTTTTGAAGCCAGAGTATTCCTAAATATTCCCTCCTTGGGCCTGAGTGATGCATTCCTAGGTGTAATCAGCCTCTGTGCTCCTGGAACAAAGGGGCAGGTGGCTCTGACTTTGGGAATGCTGATGGTCCTCGACTGCTGCCTCTGCTTTGAGCACCGCTGCAGATTCCCAGCGCTCTGGGCACAGCTTGGAACGTGACATTTCAAACATCAGCACCAGCCTCCAGCAGGGTTTGGCTGTGCCAGAACTGGGGAAGCTGATCTGCCTCAGCAAGAGCTACAGACATTTTGAAGAGTTTCCTTCCTGTGAAGAGACTATTATATTTAATTATCAGTTTGTCTGTCTCGGTGCAGCTCCTTACGTCACAATGTGAGCAAATAGATCTCGCTGTAAAGAACAAGTAGGAGTTTTTGATGTGCTGCTGCCAGTAAACACCCATCTAAAAATGTGAGCAACCAACTTGTGCCTCAGTCAAAATCCCAGAAACATCCACACCCATCACTGGGTCATCTCTCATTGTGTCCTGATGTTCTGATCCACATGGAGAAATCCTCACCTGAATGCACATACAGACTGAAAGAACATAGATCTAATGGAGAAAACAACAGATATCTGAGGTCCATGAACTACAAATCCTTTCAGAAATGTTCTTCTTTCTACAAAAGAGCATTTAAAGTCTATCCAAAGAGTGCATCTCACTTATTTTGGGGGACATACCTCTGCAGAAATGTACCTTATAGTTTATTAATATTTTTTGTTTTCAGATGTCAGTATGTTTTTCAGTCTTCATTATTGCCATTTCTCTCCTTTCTTTTTCCAACAGTAATCTGTGTTTAATCTGTTTTTTTGGTGGTTAGAGGGTTTTTGTTCATTTGTTAGCTTTTCCTTCCCCCTAGTAGGGATTTGTTTGCAGGCAAATCTTTTCACTTTTATCCCGACCAGAATTCCTTAGTGTGTCCTCAGGTTCTCTCCAACAATGTTTTGTTCTCTCTTCTTTTCAAGAAGCTTCATTTATATTTTGTACAGTATTATTACATTTTTTTCCCATTTAATTTCACAACCAAGCACTTTACAAACACTTTTTACTGAAGAGCCCCTGGGACCCTGTGGAGCAAGTTGAACATTTATATTAGGTCATGACATTAGTAGATTATGGTCTTTCCCCCTTCACTTAGATTTCTTTAATCAAATTAAACTGTCAGACACAATAAATAATAATATATTTGTTGCTGTTTATTGCTGTAGGGCAATCAGAACATACCCACAAAGGCTGAGGCTGTTTATTGTTCAAGAGTAATTACATCAGGTTGGAGAAAATCGAGTAGGGCAACTGAGGCTTTCATTGGGTACCTGGAAAAGTGGAGAATTATTTCAATGGAAGGGGCATCAGCTGCTCAGCTCCTGTTCATTTTTCTCCTGTCCTCTATGCAGATGAGATACTGTTTTCCCTAAAGCATTTCTGGAACATGAGTGTGATAAGTGCTTCTGAGAGTTGGGATGCTGATTATGCAGCTCCTTTGCATAATTCCTTCTGTTATTTAGGTTTAGCAATAGTAGAAGTGGCAGGCCAGCATCTATCAATCTCTAAAAAATGTTTTTCTGGACACATTGTTTCAAGGAAAAGGGGAATTCCCAAGAAGGATTATCAAGACTCTAATATATATAAAATACAATGGATTAGATCTTGAGGATAATTAATAATGTCCTGTGTTATGATATAATAAAATCCTGTTTTAATGAGAATGCTACTCAGTTGAGAAGTTGCTTGTGGGGATTAATCTGCCCTGCTGTCAGGTGGCTGAATCTAGTGACAGCCTGCATTGGCTTTGGGGAGTAATTTAAAATCTGTTAGTCAACTTTATTGGTCCCAGTGGAAATTTCAAACCCATCTCTTGCCATTAGTCCTCTCCTATTAACCTCCTTAAATATAAGAATTAATAAAACACTAATAAGCCAAAAATAAATTGAATTATTTGCTGTCTTGGCCTGTCCTGTAGGAAGAACACAGCCCTGAGACTGTTTTATTTTATAAGATTGGCAATGCTGAGATACTTCAGGACTGAGTTTACTTCTGTATACAGAGATAATTTAATCAGTTGCTGAAGAAGTGAAAGGATTTCCTTGCTTCATTTCTGTTGGTCTATCTGCATGTAGACCTATTTTTATGTCTTCTGATATTTCTCCTCTGCAGAGATACTAATCAGAAAATTAGTCTTGAAAGTGTTCATTTTTGTTATCTCTTTTGTCTCTTGATAAATAAGTGGTTTTGTTCATGTTTCTTAATCTGATCCTCTCAGTGAATAAGAATAGAATGACCTTGCTTTCTTTCTGATAACCTTTTAGGAAAACACCTGTTTTCCCACTGATTTTTTTTTTTCTATCTACATCATAACTACTGGATTTCAGATCTTTATTCCTTTTAGTAATTCCTCTTCAGCTGATCACACATTTTACTTTCCCACATTTTTGTCATCCTTCTGTGACTAATGCTTCTAATTAGAACCAGGTTTTGCTCACTTAGTAAAGATTCCAGAAAGAGAAAGATGACTTTTGGCATAAAAAAAACTTGTAAAACAATTCTCTAACTGCCACCCTCTATTATTAGAACCATTTTAGTAAAGCTGTGCTGAGAGCCTTTGAATTTATATTTTGTCCACTTGCAAATATGAACTCTTTTCCAAGTTCATACTGCATGACTAGGAATCTGTCAAAGGAGAGTAGAGAATTTACTAACAGTGTGGCTTTTGCAAATAAAATAACTCCAAATTTTTGTCTGTGTTTGTCCTTCATTACTTGTACAAAGGATACTGTATAAGTTAGCATTTCTGAAGAGCATCCCCAAAGAAATCTACTTCCTTTATCAAAAGATGTGGAGGAATGCCAGGGAGAAGATTAGAGGAGTTCCTCTGTAGGAGGTACTTTGCATGCTGATGCCTCTTTCTCTTTGTTTGTAGTTTGTTTGATTTACCATTGCTTTATCATTTGTCATCCTCAGGAGGAAGACTTACACACAAGTTTGTAAGAGACTTGGCTAAGTGCCAGTAACTCTCAAATTTTCTGTGCTAAAGCTCCATTTTCAGAGGACAACAGAGCAACTGCAGCTTCTACACAGCTGCTGAGCTGCCCTGTGCCCCATCAGACAGCTGGGGCTGCTCAGTCAGAATGCAGATCCATGACTTTTATCAGCAGCCTGGGCTGGGAATTCTAACCAACTCCCCTCTGGTCTGTAGCTAATTGCCCTCTCCTCCATTCTCTGCTTTGTCTATCAGGTATGAACAGACACATTAATGATAAGCTAAATGTCACAAGCTCTATCCAGAGGGAGCAATCATTATAGACATGGATCACAGGCACTGAGTTATGTTACTTAAATGATTTGGTTTTCGCACTCCTGTTAAAATCTCTCCTACTTCAATAAATTGGCTCACAGGCAGGAGTAGAGAAATACCCTCAGTATATCAAATTATTTGTCAGTTTGTCTAGTACTGGAACTCTACCTGCTTGAAGAGACTGCAGGATGATGAGAAACCCACTGAAGCACATTGCTGGCTGAGAGTGAGGAAAAGCAATGACTGTTGTGTTCTGATGCTGTGCTCACTCATCACATCAGGAGATTTACTCATGCTTATCTTTGAAAGCTTTAACACAAAGAAAGATTTAGCCTATTTCCAATCTGAAAACCTACCTGACCTTTCAGAGACCTTTTGTATGCACTGAATTCACGCAGTGAATCATTGGGTACTCTACAACTTACAATGCTTCCAGGTTTCTCTTTGGGCTGCAGATATGAGGATGTGGAGATGAGATATTCACAGCCTTGACAAAGCTGCCTCCCCTTCTGACAGTCTTGTAGATGATGATGGTTTCTGCATAGTTTCTGTTTGTGGCCTACAGAAATAAAAACACAATTAAGTTTATTTCCACTGTACACAAAGATAGGAATTGTGTGATTAGTGGTTTTTAGACATTGATTCTCCATTAGTGTTTCAAACCTTGGCATTTTGTTGGTGTGGCTGCACTAGGAGCTGTGGACAGAGGATACAGTATTGCTCAGCCTCTGAGCTCTCCTCTGCAGAGCCTGGATGAGAACACAAGGCACATTAGAGTAGATCAGTTCCTGACTAATGTTTTCTTTTGTTTGCCTCTGTAGACTGACACAGAAATGGAATTCATTAAAACCAAACTTTTTTTTTTTTTTTTTTTTTTTTTTTTTTTTTTTTTTTTTTTTTTTTTTTTTTTTTTTGTTAGTTGCAACTAACAAAAGTATGCATCAATCTCTGTAAAGAGGTGCCATCTGCAGCCTATCTTAGGCACACTGCTTCCTAATAATTAAGGTTAGTAAATAAGTCTTTTATTTTCCACTGAAATACACAGCAGGGGAGGTCAGAACTAATGGGAATTTTGGATGCTTCCTGGGTTAGCTTTTTCTCTGTTGGATTTAAAGTTAACATTTCACAGTAATGTGGGACAAACTGAAGAATGTGTTTGGGAGAGATGCCTAAACTGTCAAAGGGCAGCACAATTTTATAAGAGTATAGGTGCTCGAACAATAGAGAGATTTTCAAATTTTACTCTTCTAAATAATCCCATTGTATTATAGGTTCTTTGCTGCTTTTTATTAACCACAGTTACCACAGGGTAGTTTACCTAGGAAAAATCGTTGCCAATGAACAGAGTGCCAGCCCTTGATTTAATCTCTGAGGAAATAACACGTGCAATCTCAGTCAGGCCTGCTGTGCTTCCCTGCTGGACTGCTTCTTCTGCTCAGTGTAACTTCAAGGTCACATTTTACACCTAAAAGGCTGTAAATGAATAATGATTCCATAATATTAAGCAGGAAATGGGACTCAGATATCCTCAGAGCCCAGAAATGTGCCTGGAAATGTGCCTGTACCTGGATATATTGTTCTAAATACCCTGGATTTCTCTAACCTCTTCTAGCTCAAACAGAAGATCATGGGCATCATTTGGGGAAGCTTCCTTACTCAGAGATGTGAGGATCTGTCTATAACCAGTGTGTTCCACATCTCTGTCACCAGTTGCTTTGCTTAGCTTAATTCTGAAGTCAGAGGAGCAAATAAAGGGAGAGCAGACCCAAGCTCTGATGAACTTTGAACTTACTCAAATGTGAAGCTGATTAGCCACAATAGAGAGAGGCAACACCATGGTCTATACAGCCTGAAATTCAGCCCACTAAGCTCCTGGATCCAGATCATGTGTTCACATGCATCTTTACCTATATCCATGTGAGAGATGGAAGCAGATTCAAGTTTTCTCCTTCCCAGAAACACAAGCCTGTTTGTCCATTGAGTAATGCTGCTGAGTTGAGAGATGACACAGAGGGTGTCCCAGATCCTGGACCCCTGGGTTTTCCCCACGTGCCAGGTCACTCCTCACAGATAATTGCTTACCATCATCAACTGAAAGAACTACATCTTCCATGACTAGATTTACAGGTACAACCACTTAAAAAAAAAAAAAAAAAAAAAAAAAAAAAAAAAGTATTCACCCACAGTGAGGTAAATATGCGGGTTTATTGCAGCCAAGCCACTCCTTTCCGTGTCATTCCTTCTCAGACATCTGCTCGTGGATGTTAAAACCCCGAGCACCTTTGGCAGGGACACTGAACTCTGAAATCTGCAGCACCTGTAACACAGGAGCACTTTTGGGGAAAGAGTTGTCCAAGGAAAAGCAGCAGCTTCTTGTGTCCCATTGGAGACAAGTGAATCTGAAGTTATATATTATATAAGACGTATGTGATGACAGCAGTTTATCATTAACCTGAACTCTGCAAGAAGCACATAAGGAGAGAAAGAAGAAAGCCAGAGGAGCAGCCAGGATGGAATCCATCATAAGGATCAACAATGCTGCCGACATCTCCGTTATTGTCATCTACTTTTTGTTAGTTCTGGCAGTGGGACTATGGGTATGTTGGGATTTTATCTTGTTTTACTTAATGAGGAAGTAGATTATAGAGTCTTGGCAAATTACTTAGTTAGTGAGAATGTGTAATTATCTAAAGATTTTGACACTTAATTGACATAGTTAACCAGTGAATGGTGGCCAAAATGTGGGCACTTACTTGCATTGGAGGAGATGGTGACCGAGGGTGGCATCCCTTGGGTGGGTGAATGGAACCAGAGGGGAAGGTGGAGTGATGGGGTTTGTGTGGGGCCGAGCCCAGAGATGGGATCGGTAGAGATCAGCCCCCTTAGAAACGGGCTGGAGCCGAGAGCTGGGGCTTGCCCGCGGAGCACGGGGCTGCAGGGAGGATGGGTGCAGGGAGGTGATGGCACGGGAGAGAGCGGGGAGGGGGAGCTGCGGGGCTGGGAAGGGACGGGACGGGACACGGTGTGCGGCGGGTGGGGAGGCTGCACCGCCACGGCTGCGAGCGGCGCGGTGACACGGGCGGTGACACGGGCGGAGGTTGTGGCAGCTTTGAGGGCAGCACTGGGGGCTGTTCCCGGCCCCGGGGCAGAGCCCAGGGGGCTGAGAGCAGGAGCAGCTCGGGGCTGGCAGCGCCTCTGTGCCGGGCTGAGCCCGCGGTGCCTCCGGCCAGGGCAGCCCGAGCGCAGGGACACAAACACGGGTCCGGGGGACAAAGGCAGCTGCCAGCCCCAGCTGAAGCGTCTGACAGAACGGGCTGAGCCACAATGGGGCAACAGGGGAATGTCGCTGAATTCGGGTTTCCCCGGGGCAAACCCTCCCTGACCATTAGCGCAGAGGGGAGGGATTGCCCCTTAGGAATCCTCTGCTTTCCAGGAGCAGTGCAGTGCAGAAAAGTCACCTGCAGAACAAACATCCCTTTCTAACAGCCTGGCAATATTTTGAAAAGCACCAAAAATCCGGGGTCTGCACAAAGTAGACACAACCTTTTCCTTGCCTCTTCAGCATACGAATAGAGGCCAAAAATAAAGCAAAAAATCTGAAGGCCCAGTCTGCCAGGACTGTTGTCTGGCAGGAGGGAGATGGGTCTCGCCACGAGCGTCTGGCTGTTGCTGTAGTTGAACTTTATGTTAAAGATCTCTGACAATAAAAGCTGAACTCTGCCTCCTCAGGCCATTGTGTGCTGAGTTAATTCCCGGAGCTGTTTCTTTCCAGCCATGATGACATCGTTATTGGACAAATACTTGCTCAGTTGCTGTGTGTAGTTAAATGTAAATCCATCATATTTACTTCCTTTCTTCTGCATGGAAGAAAATATATGGCTGATTTTTCCAGGTCTTCTTTGTTTATTTACCTGTTCAAAGTCCATCAGAGAAGACAATGGAAATCCAGTAAATAATGGCTCAGGGTCATGAACAAAAATTGGAGGAAACTTCCCTCTAAAGCCCATCCCCTGACAAAGACAACATGAGTTTGTGTAAAGGAAATTTTAACTTCTTCTTGTTTTGGAACTTCAGAGGGAATCAGGCACAATGCTGATATCACAACAAGAAAAACAGATACCTGTAGGGGCAGGATGGTTTTGAATAAAAACCTGCATAATTTCTGTTAATAAACTTGCACCTTCTAGTCTGTTTTGATGCCTGAAATCAAAGGCTTTTCTCCCCAATGAAAAGTACATGTGAGCTTTTACTTGAGCAATAATTTTTGGTTAAATTTAACTTTATTTAGTGTTTCACACTATAATAAAAGATGAAGAAATGAAACTTGAATGGCTAATACAGACCTAGATAAAAGAATCATTGTTCCATTGCATTATTTTCTTCATCATAAGGTTGTTCTTTTTAGCCACTCTGTTTTTTTCACGTTACCCTGCCCATATGTTTATTCTCCCTTTATTCTAGCTGTTTGTTCTCAGCCTATGAATAGCTTGCTTAGTATACTTCAAATATGATTAAAACCTTCTTTTTTCCTTTTTTCCAGGCTATGTACTCCACCAACCGAGGCACAGTGGGTGGGTTTTTCCTGGCTGGAAGGAGCATGGTTTGGTGGCCGGTGAGTGCTGTGTGTGTATCAAACACAGGCTGTGCATCTGCACCCCTGGCACTGCCCAGTTCTTGATCCAGATATCAGGATCTCTGTGGCACTGCTGAGGTTCTGATGGCTTTGTTGCACAAACAAAGCCACGGGATGGGCAGAGAAAAGTGTTGGGGGAAGTAGTCTGTGTTCACCTCTGAGCTGTCTTGTTTATGTGGTCAATATGTTTGAATATAAATACATTGGTAATATCAGTACAGACAAATCTAGTGCTTTGCCTTTCATCCCACTTTAAAACTTTTCAATATTTGGGCTCTGTTATTTTCATTGCACTAAAAGAAGCTGGCTCATTTTAAGGTTATCACAGACAGGAATTAATTTACTGAAATTTCCCCCTTTATTGCTCTATTGTTTCTACTTTTGGTAACAAGTTCTGGTCTTGTACAAGGAGAAAAATCCTAGAAATATTCTGATATGTAATTTGTAAAATGTCTTTTAAATGTTTTTAAAGATTAACTGTGGCTTACATTGATTGTCTTCTGTGGATTCCTATTATCTGCCAAGGTAGAGAACAGGAGTCATAGATACAAAGTGTTCTTAGCCATCCATTCCACCAGGCCTTTGGCAGAAATTATATTAGAAACAGTTATCTATTTCTTCCTGATCATACAGTCTCTTTAATATGAAAAGCAGAACCCTTAGACAAACCTCTATTCCGGAATACTGGAAAATGGAGTTGTTTTTACATTATTCTGTTTATTTGAATGGAATTCCTCAACACTCCTGATCTTGCATTCAATCTCAGAAAATGTTTCTGCACTTCATTAAGGTTTGGGAGTCAAGACTCCACACACATTGATTCAGTTACAGCACCAGAAGACTGAGAGTAAATATTGGCTCCCTAAAGATTTAGGAATTTTCTTGAAGTGAGCTGCAGAAATACCTACACACCTTTCAGTCTTGTGCTTCAGAGAGCTGCTCTCTGCCTTTAGAAGGCATTGGGACAACCTCTTTAAGGACATGGAAGGATTAAAGGCCAATGACAGTAAAAAGTTTCTTCATCTGATGTAGCAGATCTAAGAAAATTCAGGTTCCTTTGGAAGATTGAGGAAAGAGAAAGTTTCCAAGTTGTTTTAAGATAAAACCCATAATTCTGGGAGAAGAGAAAAAAAACAAAACCACAAAATAGATTACTCTGCTTAATTGTCACTTTAATCAGTGGGCTGCTTTTAACCTTTGCAATTCTGTCTGCCTGTCAAGTGGATATGAATATCCTTTTGTGCAGATGTAAATGGAGATGGAGGCAGCAAGGCAGCAAAGATTCACCACAGCAAAGTTCTGTCTTGCTCCAGTGGTGCTGAGAACTCCCAATGATTCCCCTGAGACTTGGGGAGAGCATCTGACACTGACAGATCTGACACCAAGTCTCTGCCAACACAGACCCAACAGGCTCAGCTGCCCTCCTCCAGGGGGAAGCCAGCAGGGTTCACACCACAGTTCCTGCCAGAATCCCCTCTCTGCTTCCCAGACTTTGTGAGCTAAGGTGGACAAAGTGCTAATCCAGTGCAGTCCTAGATCTCCTCTTCAATCCTTCCCTTTGGAATGCCAGGAGTGTCTTCCCATGCCATAAAAATAAACCCTTCTTGCTATTCTTCCTCGTATCACCCAGAATAAACAAAGAGCAAGCCCTCCAAAACCACAAACTAAATACCGTGTCAGCAGCATCACCCTGGAAAGTTTGCCTTGGATAAAAAGAGATTCCAAAACACCAATTCCCACAGCTTAGCAGGTAGATGGGATGTCCATCACCCAGAACAAACTGGGCTGAAATGAAGAGGAAACCAATGAAAGTATAGAAAGTTTAGTCAGAGATGTGATCTCAGTTCTGCAACAGCTAAACCTGTGTGTGATGTTTTACTTTTGTGCTTTGATCTCTTTTGTGCCAAGTCAGGGCTCACCTGGAATAGCTCTGGATAGCCCCAGTGCATTTCCACAGTCAGGGTGGGGGCAGTTGTTTTGCAAGTGGAGTCTTGTTTGTCAGATTTCTTCCCTGCCTTTTCAGGATAATGACCCTTGTCATGTAATTGCTTTCTGGAACAGAAAAAAATGAAGAAAAAAATCCTTCCACAAACTTGCTATAAACTTAATTCCCCCAAACTAATTGTATTTTTCAGTGTTTGTCTGTATTCCATGCTCTGCAGGGCACCCACAAGTGGCTTTTCTGACCCTACAGGGAAGGAGGCTCATTAGCAGTGTATTAGGATCTCTTGCTGACAGGCTGGGCAAGGGATTCTGTTCACTTAAACCATGTAATATCTGTGGTTTGGTAGACTAGAGGAGACCCTGGTAATGAAGGGCTAGAGGTTATTTCTATTTTTAATACTGATTTTGAATGTTTGCCAGTCACTAGCAAACTGTGAGTGTGATTCAATTTGTCAATGTGTAAAATAGGACCAAGACACATCCTGGGCCAAATCTGTCCTGCTTTGGCTCTGATTGTTCTGCTTCAGCAGAATCCAAGAACATTGTTCAGCATTTTGCAGAGCCAAGCCCAAAGATAGTTTTCTGGCTAAGGTGAGAGTTCATTTCACTGGAATCACTGCCCTTGTGCAGTGGCTGAGCCATCTCAGTAGTTCCAGTGGTTAATTAGGGATAAAGGTGTATAAGAACATTCTCACAGATTACCCGAGGCTGAAATCTGTTGTTGGGTTAGTCATAGTGGTATGGAATGCTGTGCCCTTTCCACAGCCTTTATAGAAACTGAGAGAAGAATCTTCAAGAAACTGGTTTTGGTCTCTTGGGCTTTGAAGAAAATACCTTCAGGAAAGACTCATATGGCTCTTTAAATCCCCATAATGAGCTCTGATTTTCCAAAAAAGACACGGAGAAGTTCAAGGCAAGAGACAGCTCTGTAGCAATGGGCCTGGCCAACTTCAGCTTCCTTTGCCAGATGAAGAAGTTGGGTTCAGCCAAATACTTCCTGCCATTGTAGAACATGAAGTGTCTGTTCCTGCAGAACAGTCAGCTTTAGTAGCAGCCACTCTCACAGGATTAACAGCCCTTCATGCACAATTTAAAAACCCCAAACTTCTGAAGCTTTCCTGCTTTTGAATTTTCTTCTTCAGGTTCTGTAGTTTTGCAGCAGACAGATCTGTCTGCACAAAATTATGGGTTACCTTCTATACCTCAGTTCCTGAGGCATGAATGGTAATAGGACAAAGAGTATCTGCTGGGCATCTGAAGGCCAGCTCTGTTAGAAAGATTTACTGAACAGAAGGCAGGAAGGGCACAGGGTCAAGGGCACTTCAAGCAGAAATGTAACTCAGCTCGTTTGTCATGTACACTTGGTCATGTACGTTTAGATCTTTGTGAGACAGATAAGAATTAGGGGAAAAAACCCAACAGATTCTTGCTTCAGCCATGCAGTTTATCTTTGTGGCCATCAGAACTGACCACTGGCATGATTTCTCTGATCTTGCAGCCAGTTAAGTTTTACATAATCTCAGGATTTTCCCCACTTGCTGAATCTGACACTGCTATGAGGAACAAGGAACGACAATTCTGCTGTGAATAAGATTTGCATTTCCTTTTCTTAGGTAAAGTAGAATGAGAAATTACCTTACTTTGTCAAGTTCCATGCAAAAAACCAATAGTGTTAAATCAATAGTTTTCAGGGTAAAAAGAATAATGAAGTAATCAAAGCAAAGCTCTGATGGAAAAATAAAAGTTCAGTGAAATGGATTTCTAGAATCTGTGAGAATTTCCAGCTGGCTGGGAGGTGTTGTTTCTGTCTCAGAGTGCAAAGTGGGGAGACATCAGATCCTCCTGAGCCTGAGCTGTTCCACCAGCCATTGTGTTTGTTGGAGCACAGACATTTTGATAAGTATTGTACATCCATCCCTCCTGCTTAGAAATTGTGTAGATGTGGTTTAGTTGGGTAATAATGCATTTCATAGAATTTTCAGATTAATTGGGAAAGAAGAATAAAACACCACATTTCCTTCTTTGGGTCTCAGAGCCTTGGAAGTGTGGCAGTAATGTTGCATGGTACTGATTTTTCCAGAGTGCCTAAGGGTGACTCCAAAAACTCAGCTAGGAAAAAGAATGCCTTTGCAACAAAGTCACATGTGGCAGGGAAGAGCTGTGAGTTAAAGAAGAGCATGAAGTCTCAAGAAGTAGGAATGAGAAATGTGTCAGGGAAGAGGGATTTGAGAAGCTGCTTCTGCAGGAGCAATAGCTCAGGGATGGCTCAGGGGTGAGAGGAGCCCCTGCTGTTCTCTGGGATGGGGCTAAGGATCCACTGGGGAGAGGGTTTGGTGCTGAGCTAATGCCTTCAGGAGGGTGGCACAGGGGCAGGGGCATGTGCTGGCAGGTCCTGGCAGGGACAGGAGCCAGAGGCTGTGCATTCTGCACACTGTCACTGCAGAGTGCATCCATCCAGCTGGGAACAGCCAGGGCTGAGATGTCACTGCATCCTCCACTGAATGAGAAGAGCAAGGTGAAACAGTTAATGAATAACAGGAAAAAACACAGTGATCATCATCTGTTTCAGGGTGGTGGTACTTCTGCTGAACAGAGTGCTCTTGTTAAGACCTGACCTCTTAAAATATTTTTAAAGAGTTAATGTTCCACGTTTTCCTCAGGTTAGTTGAAGCTTTTCATCCTCTTTCTGTCTTAGCAGCTTTTGTGCCTTTCAACCAACTTTCCTCTTCACCTTTCCTCCTAGATCTGTCTTTAAAGTCAATTCACTCACACATTCACTGAGAACAGTTAACACTTCCTGAAGATCGTTTCTCTCTGCTATTCCCAGTTTCAGCACAGAGTTTTTAAGATGTTCAGCAGCATCTACCAATGGCAAATCAAGAATTCCAGTCACCAGCCTTTCCAGGACAGAAATCCCACAGAGTAAATTTGTCAGCAAGGCAGCTCAGGTCCAGAGCCCATCTGCCTTCTTTCCTTGTCCTTAAAATATGGCAGATGGGAAATTTCTCTTTTCCCTCTGGCATCAGCAGCCAATGGGGTGTGAGGGTATTTGGTCAGCACTTTTCTTGCTGTGACTGTGCTGCAGAATTAAGGGTAATCTGCATTTTTCTGGCTTTGAAGCCATGTTCTCCCTTCCCAGGTATATGACATAACTGAAACCCACTTTTAAAATGGCATCCATTATTAGTGTATGTTGATCTTAAAGTTCTTCTGCACTGGATATTCCCTAATTCAGAAAAAAAATTTAGGATGTGAGTGTGGGATTTGCATTCACATTGTTTTGTTCTCGTGATGGTCCTGAACATGTTGGTAGTTTTGCATTGGTTAGGTTTGGTTTGGTATTTTTCTCTCAATATAATGGTATTTTTGGATCAATTTGAGAACATCAGCAGCAGCATTGCCTGCAGCATGTCCTGGGGTCTCGGGCACAGAGCCAAAGCTGGTGCCTGTTCTCAAAGTTCTTCTTTAGCTGCTTTTACTTGGATCTGCCTTCAAGCTTCTGAAACGGGAGAGGGAACACATTAAATAAAATCAGAGATTAATGTGGTTAATATTTTCTGGTGATCACATTTCTAGTAACCTAGATTTAAGTTTAATTATTTATCTCCAAGGAAAGCATTGGGCAACAGTGCTAATGCTTGGTATAAATGGTACCTTTTCACTATCATTTCTGGAGAGCTGTTGCTGTCATGAAGAGGTTAGAAGAAACAGAGGTCTTTTGTCTGCCAGTGTTAGTTGCAAAACTTATCAGTTCTGTAGAAATGTCATATGACAAACTGGTTACAGCTCTGTAGGGCACAACTATGTGTAAAAAAAACCCAAATCCAGAACCAAGTGAACTTAGAAACATAAACTTCCTGTCACAGCAAAAGAACCATTTGTTTGCAAAAAGACTTGAAGAAATCAGGAGATCAAACTGAGGAAAGAGAAAAAAAGTAAGCCTAGAAAAGAAAGAGTGGAATCCCCTGTATTTTATTTATGTGTTGCAAATAAAAAATGGGGGAGGATAATCTATTTGTTATCAGAGATCAGGATTGTGGGTTGAAAAGCATGGCTGCTATTTCTGGCTATGGCAGAGCTCTATAGAATAAATCTGCTATGCAGAGGGAGATTTCTGTGATTTCTGCAGAGGGAGATTTCTTCATCCTCCCAGAACTCAGGTGATTGTCCCTGTGCTCCCAGCAACATTGATTGAATATTTGCTGCTATTCAAATGGACTCAATGATCCTTGTGGGTTCCTTCCTACTGAGGATATTCCATGAGTCAAATGAGAGCATTAGAGGAGGTCAGCAGAAGAAGTTCCCTTGCCTGCTTTCCATGTGGTTTTCTTTTTAAGAAAAAAATAGAAAAGAATAAAAAATGTTCATTTCCTTTTTTTCATCTTGGAACTTCTCCAGCTTCCTTGTCCTCTGCCCACAATACTCAATCCAATCCAACCTCTTTTTCATGCTTGACTTCTCTCCCTGCATCCTTCAGCACCTGACCCAGTAAATTATCCCTGGGTATTTCTGCTGCCTTTAATATGTTCATTTGGAGGAAATGAAGTTCATTCCTTTTCATCTTTTCTATTGACTAAGATTCTTGATTAAGAATTAAATCTTTGAATGGCTCCTGCCTGTCTGTAAACCAACAGGAACCTTTCATTTTTTAATCTCCCCTGTTCATCAATTTCCATATTCTCCCTACTGTTCTGATTGTATGATCAGCCCAATATTTGGGGGTCTTAAAGATCCAACACTTCTTAAATGGAACTCCTTGATTTGCTATTGTTTGTAGCTTCCAGAGGTGTTTTCTCAGCAGACATTTCTGCTACTCAGCTTTCAGAATTTAATTCAGTAATCAAATACCTTTTGGCTAAAAGTGAACCAAGTCCAGCTCTGACCAATGACAATTTTGGGTGCACAAGCTGTGCAATATGGAACAGGGAGTGCAGGTTCCACAAGTGGGGATGTCCTTGCAATTTCCTCCTTGAACAAGGAAGATCCCAGTCTTCTTCCCTGATTGTCTACATATCATCCCAGTGTCAGTTTGGCAAGTTTTGCAAACATTTTTAAATCTATCTTGGTAAAATATATTTTTTGACTCAACTAGAGATATTTTATTCAGCATCCTATTCTCCTCACTATTGTAGATGCAGCAGCTGGAGGCTCTGGTTTCAGTGGGAGCAATAAGTGGGAGTTCTGAAAGTTATCAAGAGAGTTGGTTGTCAGTCATTCTCATCATCACCACCACCATGGATAGGCATAAGTTCAATGTGCCAAATTAAGTGGATTTAAAAAAAATTCCCAGGAATATAAGGGCCCATTTTTGTTTTTTTCTCTTTGCAGATTGGTGCTTCTCTGTTTGCCAGCAACATTGGCAGTGGGCACTTTGTGGGAATAGCAGGAACAGCAGCAGCTGGAGGAATTGCCATCGGAGGATTTGAGTGGAATGTAAGTGGCACATGTGTCAGTGAAAGTACTTGTGACAGCTGCATTATCTGCAGAGCTCCACCAAAATAACAGTGCCCTCTAACTTAGGACTGTCAAAGTTTGTGCTTGGCAACACTTGTTTTCTGCACAGGCCAGTAAGAGCCAATGTAATCTAGTATTTAACCTGTCCAAGCTACTGGAAAAGGATGACTCTTTTCAGTTCAGGCTTTTTGGAGAGCATTTGAACCAAATAAGGTGGTGGATTTTCTTCTCTATGCATATCTTTTTATTACTTTCAAAGTGTTTGTGAAGAACATTTTCAGACTGCAGGATGCTGAGAAGACTTTATCAGGTAGTAATCCGTGGTAATTTTTGCAGCATTTTGCTGTGTAGAAATTATTGGAGGGGCTTTGATTTCTTCACAGGCTGTAAGGAATTTTGAACATCCTTCACAAGTACCTGCACTCCAAAAATCTTGTCCTCTTTATCTTTTCCTTTCTGTAATTATGCCTGTGATTTGCTGATGGTTCCAGAACAGGGCAGAGATATCCAAGCTGCCCTTAAATGAGCTTCCTGGAGTAGCAGGGTCAGTGTAAACTGCAGCAGCACAGAGATTCCCTGCAGGACTGCAGTCCATTTCCTGGTGCTGTCAGCTCTGTGGGTGTGCCTGACAATGCTGTGCGTAATTCACCCTCAGGAGGGATTAGGCCATGGCACAAAGGGCTGAATGAGCCTCCACAGGACAATCTTCCCTCACATTTACTTCTGAGCAGTGAAAGAATCATCCCACCCTGAGGGATTTGGATTGTGTTTCTTAGCAAATAAATGGTTGTTGCAAGTAATCAAGTACTATGATAGAAATGTTTAAGGAAAAGGACAAAGCTTAAAATGCACTGTACAAGATGTGCAGTTTATGTGTCAGCTCCCTCCTTTTGTGGGCCTGTGACAGACCTGACTCTCCTTCTTGTTCCAGAAGAACCAAGCAAATCAAAACAGAGCACAGATCTCTAGGACCCATATCCTTCTTCAAACATCTCTACACGTTTTCTCCTGGGAGATTCAATGTCCATACACAGTGTACAGCAATGGCTGGTTGGGAAGCAGCAGTGATGTCTGTGGGGTGTTTGAGCAGACACACTGCAGAGTTCATGACTTACAGTGGGACAGTTAACAGACACAACAGAAGTAATGAAAGTAATACCAAATTTGACTGTTGTCATCCTTGTGTATCCCTGTTCCATTGAAATAATTTCTATTTTGTATCAGAATGACAGCAGAAGCTGACCCAGTATTTTCTTGTCCATCTTACAGCTTTGACCTAAGGGCAGAACTTAAAAGATACAGGTTAAAAGCCCTCTAAGCCCTGTGGACAAAATAAATACAGTGTCTACCTCTGAGGGCAGGAATCTGTTTTATATTTGTTGATTTAAGTATGTACAACTCGATATTGGACAGCATTCCAGCCATTTAAGTAAGGAAACTTTGGCACTGCTATACAGTAAGATCAGTAATTCACAGAATGCACATGAATACACAAAATATATTATTAAATTGTAATATGAAAATACAAAAGATTTTACAAATTGCATGTGGTGCATCCTGTACAGTCTGTGAAATTGTTGTAAAACATTCAACCATCCTGGGTGTGTTCTGAAGAGAGCTGGGATAAGCTGAGGCCACTGTTGGAGTTGTGATTGAATACTAGAAGGCAATCCTGTGAGGAGAAATCATCTGGTTTTGTAGAAAATCATGTGTGCTCCTTTGGGACAGCTAGCATGAAACCCAGGCTGCATTATACCTGATGAAGTTTTTAGCCAAGTTTTCATCCCTAAATTTTCAGCTGTAAATGAAAGGACAGAGAAGAACCTCCTCCCCCCACACCCCTGCAGTACCCAGGTTTTTGTGATTTCACTGGTCTCTAGCTGCTGTTGGGTCTGATAAATGGTCTTTGGGAGCAATGTGTAGACACAGGAGGCTAACTCAGCTGATCTTGTCTTGGCTGCAGGCTCTGATATTTGTGGTGATTCTAGGATGGATCTTTGTGCCCATCTATGTCAAAGCTGGGGTAAGTCAAACCACTCATTACACTTGTCTGCAAGGCCAGGACACGAGATCTGAGTGTGCCAGAGCAGCACTTTGTTATATCTGGGTACTTGAAAAATGAGGATTCTCTGTTCTAAGACCTGAGCTGAGAAGTACTTGGTGCTCTCTTCTTGTTCTCCTTTGATTCCTGGAGCTGCTCTTCCTTGAAATGCAATTGCAGCTCCCCTAATTTTGTGCTCCACTCTCACAGTGTCTGAGTACCAAAAATCTTCCTCTAATTTGATTTGTACCTGTTCTCCTTTATCTAAAATCTTCTCCACCTCCACAGGTGGTGACAATGCCAGAGTACCTGAAGAAGCGTTTTGGTGGGAAACGGATCCAGGTCTACCTGTCAGTCCTTTCCCTGATCCTGTATATTTTCACAAAGATCTCAGTAAGTGAAACTTCTACAGCATTTCTTCCATTCTACACTGATCTAAAGAAAAGAAATGTTCTTTTACAATATTGTTCTCACAACTGGTCAACCATTTCAGGTTTGGAGCTCTTGGCTGAATTAACAACTGTAAAAGTATGATTTTGTGGTTTTTTTATTCTATCCAGTGAGACTCTGTGATGCAATCTAAGGTTTTTTTCTTCCTGGCATTGTCTCTTGATGCTTGTTGTGCATTGTCCTCTTTTTAAAGTTTTAGGGTTTACTTTTACATTTGCACTCTTCTAGAAAACATCAGAGTGGAGGGAAACTTGTATTGTATTATGGTCCCTTATCTTAGGGATATGTGAAGCCTGGGGCAGGAATTTTTATCCCTAGATTTCTTATTTATCTGTTTTAGTATTCTCTGGTGAACATGCCGTCAGTAATATAGATGATGGAAAAGAGCAAGGGGACTGTGAATAAAAAAAGAGTGACAGGAATTAGAAAATGGAAGGGTGGGGAAATGGAAATTAGGGAAACTGTAGCAGCTGGGGTGAAAGGAGGGAAGAGGAGAGATTCTAATAATGGGCAAGTGATTGGTGTAAATTTGAAGGTGCTCTGAAGTTAATTTTATTAAGTAAATGGATTAAGTAAAGTGTTTCTGTGACATAGTAAAGGGAACTGGTATTTTCCATATATTTTGAAAGTACTGAGCTTCTAAAGAAGTCCACAGTTCAGGAATACCTCAGTCTGTTGTTTTGCAGAAGTTGTCATGGCAGATTAGTCTTTGCCCTCTGAATGGGAACTGAGTGATAATAGTGCAATTTAAGCTAAAAGATTGGCCTTTTGCTCTCATTCTCACATCGTAACTGATCCTTAGAGAGGTTATAAATTAAACAGGTTGGTGACATGAGCTGGCCTCAGAGCTGGAGAGTTTGCTGTAGTTGTGCTCAACTATCATAATCAGAGCTCCTGGGTACAACACAGAGCTCTGGACTTCCAGCAGCAGAGAAACTCCTCCAATCAGTCCTTGTCAGCAACACATGTTGGTTGGAGCCTATCAAGGTTATCTTAGGTTCTGAATTTACTATCCAGCTTTGATTTCTAGCCTGTGTCATGCCTAAGGGTCTGTTTATGAGATTTTTCACTGTTTCAGTTGGAGTGTCCTGTTTCCAGGAAAAATAGGTTCTGCATTTAAGCTTTCAGTGTGCTCATGAGGATCAAAGACCCTCTCCATAGTCAAGGGATCCATACAGCACCAGGCTACCTGGGCCCCACTCTACCATTGACCCATCCCAGCTTCCCATCAATCCATTTATTCCAGATGTTTGTGGGGAAGTGCCATGGAGCTGGGTCTCTGTGCTATGCAGGGGAAAACCAAGATGCTCAATTTCCTCTAAGCATTTCTTTTGTTTCCCCCAGCTGCCCCAAGCAGCTCTGGCAGTGTCTATGCCTGTACAAGTGAGATGTGCACAAACAGGTCTGCATTGCTGCCCCATGTCTCTGCCTTTGGATGGGCAGGATCTGCCCAGGACTAATTTACTTGTTCTATCTGCTTCAGATTAGGCAGAGCAGCCAGGTCTTGGAGGTTTCAGGTGCTGTCAGAGGATCTCAGAGTAGGTTTTGCTGTGCCATACTGTTCAACAGCATGCCTACATGGTGGCCAGGGCAGGGAGGGAAGGGCTGGTCCCTGCTGGGCTGTAGGGAACTGTGCTGTGGGGAGGTGCAAGCACAGGGAGGGAGCACAGGGAGGGAGCACAGGCCTCCCTCCCCACAGACACGTTGGATATCCAAACATCAACGTGTTGACAAGCCATTGTATTTTGCTTCCCTCAGTGCTGCCTTGGCAAACACTCCCTTGTGATCTCTGGGGCTCTTTGAGATTTGATAGAGAGGGATGGGCTTCTGCCCTGCCCAGAATGGGAGGTCACACCCACCAGTGATTCTCACTGCCCCTTATCATTGCAGAAGAGTGGCACCTCTTGCTTCTGGGGTAGTTATTTCATGTGCCTCTTCCTTGCTCTGTTGAAATATTATGTCGTGTACTTAATAACATAATTACAACAACGCTTTCTAGGGAGGAATATCACATATCAGGTTGTGTGACTCCTGCTGTGCTTTCTGGCACAGTGCCACCACTGTGTGAGGACCAGGTTCCCTTTGCACACCTCTTCAATGGCCTTTCCATTTATCTTTCCCTGCAAATTTTCTGTGGGTTTTGTTGATTTCTTGCCTTACTTTGTGGCTAATCAGACAATTTACAGACAATAACATGCTGCAAGGAGTTCATTCTTGGGATCAGGACACGTGATTTTTGAGCCCAAAGGATTTCTGTCATACAAGGACCTCAGCTGTACCTGCTCCCTAAGTGTGCAGTACATTATGAATACAGCCCATAGCAGCTTGCAGAGGCTTTTTAGCCACTAGAGTTGATTATATTGGTCATTATGCCAAAGGAAATGGTCTAGTAAAAATAAAGTCTTGATGGATAGTAATAGACTAAGTTATGAGACGATAAAAGGGAATTAAGGTCTGAATGTTTTTGAAGAAATCAGAAATCATAAACTGGAACTTCTAAATCTGTTACAGCATTTTCTTTCTGTTCATTGTACATAATTTCAGTAGGAAATCTATGGGCAAAGGCTTGCCAGGGGGAAGAGAAGAATAACCTTCTCCTAGGAGAGCACAGTGCAGGGGTTAAAGAGTAGGTGCCCCTGCTCTGGTGCTCACAGGATACACTCAGCTGGCATGTGTCTGGCCAGCTGCTCCTTTGTGATCCCCACCTTTGCAGAGACAGCTTGCAGAGTAAAGGAAAGAGTGACTCTAGTAGGAGATTAGATAATGATTGTCAATAAAAGAGTATCAGTGGAGAAACAAGGAAATATTGGAAGGCAATAATCTTACTGAGAAGGAGGAGCAGTGAAGCTGGAAGATAGCTCAGCAGCTTGAAGAGGCTGATACATTGCTCTGAATGCTCAATAATTAACTATACATTACTTTGTGGGAATCATTTTAAGTCCCTTAATATTTAATGATACATAGGCTAAACTAAAGCCAAGAACAGTAAAAGGAAGGTCTGGAACATGGACTGATTAGTGGTGTGAAAAGATGGGAAACAAACTACCATAGAGAGATGGGGCAAAAGATGTGGTCTGACAGCCAGTGGTGTCAGAGCTAAAGGTGCTAGTTCCCATTTCCAAAGTGAAGCTTGTAAGAAATCTGCTCCAGAGGCAGAGATTTGGGAGTGGGATCTCTGCTGTGGCTCACACTCTGCCCCACAGAAGTAGCTGGCTGCTGCCAGTGCAGAGGGGCCGCAGAGCTCCGGCCTCTTCTCGTTCTCCAGCAGGAGCCAGGGCGGGGTCCTGCCCCGCAGTGTCATTGCAGTGTCTCGGGAATGCCGATGGTTTTTCTCTCGGCATGTCCCAGCTCAGGGCTGCATCCCGTGCCCTGCTCTCCCGGGGCAGCGCTGTGACCCCGGCTCTGGCCGGCCCGGAGCCCCACAGGGCCGGGCTGGGCTGGGCTGGGCTGGGCTTTAGCCCTGGGCTCGGGCACAGCTGGTGCCTGTGCCTCAGCTCTGAGCCCCACGGGCACCTGCTGTCGGCCGGGGATGGGAGTCCCTGTGCAGAGCCCTCGATGGGTAGTGCGGGTGAAAAGGGAGGAAGGCAGCCGAGCTGCAGAGGAGCTGCATGCTCGGGAGTAATCTCTAATGAAAACATAATTTACAGTAAGACATCACAAGTGCACTGGGGCAGATTATTCTGATTGCAAACTTGTATAAATAACATTGATGCCAATTACCTCTAAATCAGGAACTGATTTAATGGGATTAACTCCTAGTGTTACTCTGAAACCTGAACAATTCCTTCCTTACGCAAGAGCTGAAGGTTTCCTCTCTTAGCCAACTGCTAATTCTTCTGATGGGAACTTAAAAATAGAAGCCATATGAGATGTTTGCCTCTAATGCAAATGCACTGCTTGTCCCAAACCAGCAGGACGAGCTACACCACATGTGAGCAGTAAAGGGAAAGAGGTTTGTGGGTGGCACTGAAGGAAGAGAACTGTGCTGTGTCTTGGAGGTGTCACACAGTCCAGCCCTGCACACAGCAGCAAATGGAACTCACACTCAGTTTTAAGCAGTTTGTTTTGAATCTGTTTCTTAGTGCCTAAGTACTGAGCAGTGAGGTTACTGTCTAGAGAAAACAACCCTGTTAAAAAAGACCTGGAAATTCTGAGAAGTATTACACCTCTGGTACTAAGAACTCCACAGCTCTGAGGGGACACTGGCAGGTGCACAAAAATGGCTTCTATTTTCTTTTTGATTTGTATCTACAGTGCTACAAGGGGCAGAGTTGTGTATTTCAATGCCCTCACCATGGAACTATAACATGTCATCATGAACCTAAACATTGCTGAATATATATATATATGTATTTTATTTATTTATTTATTTTTTTTTTTTTTTTTTTTTTTTTCCCCAGGCTGACATATTCTCTGGAGCTGTATTTATCCAGCTGGCCATAGGGCTGAATCTTTATGTGGCCATAATTATCCTGCTTGCTATTACTGCTCTTTACACTATCACAGGTGAGTATGCACAGAAGTCTGATAAATCAGAGATGTCGGGGGAGCCAGAAGAAAGAGAAAAGTGGAGAAAAAGGGAGAAATGAAAACATTAACAGTAGTCTTTGAAAGACAGAGGTGGTGAGAAAAGTGATATAAAGAAGAAGCATTTCCACTGAGACATTTGCTCAGGGGTAACTTATTTGTCCTGACTTTTCTCTGCCATCAGGTGGCCTTGCAGCTGTGATTTACACAGACACCTTACAGACATTCATCATGGTAGTGGGATCCATTATTCTCACGGGATTTGGTAAGTGAATCAGATGAATTAAACTGGAATGTTCAGCCACAAATCTTGCAGTAGCTATGGGAGTGGATCCTGCAGTGTAAAACTTACCTTAACCAGGAGGTTTCAGCTCTTGTATGTATTTATCAGGGAAGAAAACAGGCATGTTGCCAAAAGTCAGGCATATTGCCAAAGCCCTTTAGTCACTGAGTCACTCTGTCTCCTAAGCACAAGTGAATGTGTAAGGTAATAAACAACATCCCATGACAGGATTTTTACATCCACATTAAGGAGGCTTTTCTCTTCATGCTCTCAAGCTCCATTTGAGATTGCAGTGATAATCCTTTATTGCTACTTTTATTTTCTATGTTTCAGCATTTACTAAAGTAGGAGGGTATGAGGCTTTCATGCAGAAATACATGGCAGCTGTTCCATCCAACACCACCTATGGGGGCATTGAGGTGGATCCCAAGTGCTACACCCCTCGCAGCGATGCCTTCCACATTTTCCGAGACGCCACCGGGGACCTGCCGTGGCCAGGGCTGGTCTTTGGCCTCAGCATCATTGCCATGTGGTACTGGTGCACAGATCAGGTAATGGGGAACCCAATGCCTTGCAAAGGTCAAACACAGAAATCCATGCTCCAGTGTGATCTTCCCCTGCAATGCAAAGCTGGGATCACACAGCTGGCTGTTATTTCAAGACTGGTCAGTGACTTTTCAGTTCCTGGTTTCTAGACACCTCTCACATGAAAGAAAATGGAATGAGTGTTTTTTCTAACCTTCCTGCACATGTCTGCCCAGCAGATCCCATATCTGCCTCCTTTTTCATTTTTGGTCTGCAACTATATGTGAAAACGCAGAGAGGTTGTGCTGTGAATGCTTTCTTAGGAAACTATGCAACAAATAACCCTCATTAGACTGGGTCTAGATACCATTCCCCTTCCAGTAAGACATGTTTGTTTCTTCTATGTGCAGCTTTCATCTTTGCTTGCATAGCCTTGGGGGGATGCTCTTGGTATGTCTGGTCTTTCAGCCAGGAGACTCTTCCCTCATCATCCTTCCTTCTGTCTAAAACCTACTGTCCAGTTTCCCCAAGAGATCACACTGGCATGAGTAAAGAAAAGTGTGCTCACGCACCTGCAACATGTGAATGTGTCTCTAACATTTTCTGCATCTTGAATTGTGTGAAAGATCACCTTCATGATTTCTCAACAAATTAACAAAATCCCCAATGTAACTGTATTTACTGCTCAGTCAAACATTCTATTCCTTTTTGGCTTTTTAGTCTGTCTACTTTAAAAACTTTTTGTGAGAGAAGTCTTACCTCTCAAACACACACTGGATAAGTAGTATTTCCTCTACTTATTTCAAACATATCCTTTGATTTTCTTGTAGTTTTCATTTTTCCTAGCAGCAGAAATGCTAAATAAGCTCTTTTGCTATCACAGAAGTTAAGAAGTACCTTGTATCTGGAACATGGCATGATGTGATCATGGAAATGTTATAGCTACCATGTGTCATTGACAGGTCATTGTCCAAAGATGTCTCTCTGGAAAGAACATGTCCCATGTGAAGGCTGGCTGTGTCCTGTGTGGGTACCTCAAACTCCTGCCCATGTTTATCATAGTGATGCCTGGAATGATCAGCCGGATTTTGTACCCAGGTATGATACACATACAGAAATGCGAAGTTCTTGACGCCTGCTTTTCCTGTCAATCTCTCTGTCCCTTCCAAAATACCAAATACTGTTAGATTGTCATCTTCTCATCCAAATAGTCCAGGGACCTTCAGCTAACTGCATTGTAACAAGCCACAGGCCTTTCTGTTTTCCCTGATCCCAGGTTTCTGCTATTACTATTGCTGTCTGTTTTAGGGAAAAAAAAAATCCAGAGCATCCCTCCTCAGCTGTCTGTTTGTTACAGCCCCACTCTGACTGAATGAGTGGAAAATGCTGTTCAGGACAGATATTCTGCTGGCAATTGGAGGGACAGGGCCATCACTCACAGACTGCAGAGTTTGGGCCACGGGCAGTCCCAAGGGCAGCATGGGGAAATGCCACATTCCTGTCTTCCTGACCAGCACAGAGTTTGGCTGTGTTTGGCAGCAGACAGAGGAGAGAGGTTCAGGCTGCAGGGAGTGGGCTTTGTGTTCCTCTGCTTGTTTGTCTCCTTGGTCTCCTTGTGTTGTTCAGCCCTGGTCTACAAATGAGTGCTGATTTTCTTTTGACCTGCAGCATTTATCAGTATTCCTTCAGAGAGGAGGAGGAGGAGGGGGAGGAAAGAGGCTTAGAATCACCTTCCCTCCTGCCAGCAAACCAAGGATGAAATCAAACATGTCAATCCGGTGGCTCAACACAGAGATACATTCTAGAAGCTCTGTGAATTTGGGAGCAATCTGTTGTTTATGTGACCTTGTCTCACAGTCTCATTATCCTCTCCTCAGATGTGGTAGCTTGTGTTGTGCCTGAAATCTGTCAACGCCACTGTGGCACCGCAGTGGGCTGCACAAACATTGCTTATCCAAAACTGGTAGTGGAGCTTATGCCAAATGGTAAGACACTGTCTGTATTTGTTGTTTCTTTGTTTTAGGAAAGCCAGACTGTAAAAAAAAGTGATAGCGGGAGTCCAAGACCCATATTTAGTTCCAAAATTCTTGCTAGAATGCTGTACTATTAACCAAAGGGATTGTCTGTATTAGCTGTAGGTGCAGAATAGTCTCACACTGACAGTGTCAACTCTCAGCTTGCAAATATTGGGTGCTGGAATGGTAAATGAGCTCCCTTTTTGTGAAGGTAAAAAATAACTTGCTTGGCCAATGATTTATAAAAGAATCTCTGCCAGGATTTTTGAGCTGGAGGCCTATTCTTGTGGTCCTCTTGCAAACCCCACAGAGGTGGGTGCTGGCTTACAAAGCAAAAAAGCCAGGATATGGTTTTATAGAGACCATGGCACTTCCCTGATAGCTTTGCTACTTTCCCATCCTTTGATAACTCTTGTTAAAATCCTGCAGTACTTCCCCATGCTCTGTGACCAGACCAAACCACCTGGAAAAGTGACTGACCTCTGGCTTTCAGACAACAAAAGAAACTTGGGTTTTTTTGGCAAATACTTTGCTCACAAATATACTACAAGCAAGTGAGCACTCTCCTACAAACAGGAGGAATTATTTTTATAACTGTTGGGAAAAGTCTGCTTAATATTACTTTCTTTTTATTCCAGCATTTAATCAGGCAGCATTCACTAAAGAAGTACCTACATGCTAAAAGTTCAAGAGTTTCCCTGGCACTGCTGTAAATAGCTTTTTCCAAGCTCTGCTTCCCCAGCAAGGGAATGTCAGGCAGGATTTTATGTCAGGCACATAAATGTGCCAGACACACTCAGAGCTGGCTGATGGAAAGGGCTGGACAAACACCTGGTGCCAGGTACTGAGGCTCTCCATGGAGTGCTCATCTCCATTCCTGTGTTTGTGTTCCAGGCCTGCGGGGTCTGATGCTGTCAGTCATGCTGGCCTCCCTCATGAGCTCCCTGACATCCATTTTCAACAGTGCCAGCACTTTGTTCACGATGGACATTTACACCAAAATTCGGAGCCGGCCGTCTGAGAAGGAGCTGATGCTGGCTGGCAGGTGAGCTGCTTCTGTTCACAGCCCTGAGCGCTCCTGGGCCTGGGCTCAGGCCCTGGCTCATGCCCAGGCCCAGGCTCAGGCCCAGGCTCAGGCCCAGGCCCAGGCTCAGGCTCATGCCCAGGCCCAGGCTCAGGCTCAGGCCCAGGCCCAGGCTCAGGCTCAGGCCCAGGCCCAGGCTCAGGCCCAGGCTCAGGCTCAGGCCCAGGCTCAGGCTTAGGCTCAGGCCCAGGCTCAAGTTCAGGCTCAGGCCCAGGCTCAGGCTGCATTCTGTGCCTCCTCCCACAGTGCCAGCCCACTTGGGCTGCCTGGCAGAGCTGCAGTGTGCAGGAAGCAGCCAAGCTAATTCTCACTGCTTCTCACTGCTCTTTGAAGAAAAAGCTTTTAAATTACCTTCCTGGGCTCCGTGCTGCACCAGGCTGCAGCATCAATGAACTAGTTCTAGTTCATCTGCTATTGATTTGTCTCTGGACATAACAACCACAGGAGAAAAGTGATTTTCTATGTTTTGATTGCATATTTAACCATATGCTGATGGATGTTTGACATACACAATACCCAACTTGGATTTCTTTTGTTTGTTCAGAGCTAATTGGCCATTATAATTGATTTCGCTAGTTGAAATACAAAATGAACATGTAAATTATTGATTAATTGCTGGGGTTTTTTTCTTTCTGATAGATCATAGATACTTCTAAGCAGATGACTAATTGAATATCTGGCTATGTTTACAGGGCATTTATGTTACTCTTAATTGGCATCAGCATTGCCTGGGTTCCCGTGGTGCAGTCAGCTCAGAGTGGGCAGCTCTTTGACTATATTCAGTCTGTTACCAGCTACCTGGGACCTCCCATTGCTGCTGTTTTCCTGCTTGGTGTCTTCTGCAAGCGTGTCAATGAGCAGGTAAATGCAAATTAGGAACAGGTATGCTGCATGTTAGGAATTAGGAGAACTTTTTTTTTGTTGTTTTTGTTTTTTTTTGGTTGGTTGGTTAGTTAGTTAGTTTTGTTTTGTTTTATTTTGTTATGAGCAACCTCTTCTTATTCATTTTAATCCCAGTATAGCCCAGGGATTTTGCCTCTCCATACTCCAAAGCCTAACATTTCAGAGAGGAGTTTGAAGAAGTTCTTTCATAGTCTGATAGATAAACAGTCACCATAGATAGCTCTGAAGCTTAGGTTACCTATCACTTTACCAAGAAGTGTGTTAAATGCATAATCTATGAACTTGAAAGTTATAATTTAGGATATTGGTCACCAAGCTGCTTTACCAAACAAATCATCTCTTACCTATCCTGTCCAGTTGGGTTTTAAATATCCCCAAGAGTGGACACTCCACAGTGTCTCTAGACAACCTGTTCCAATGATCAAGTACCTTTACAGTAAAACAAAAAACCCCCATGTTTAAACAGAATTTTGCACATTTCAGTTTGTGCCCACACAAACTGTGTGTCTGTTACACTTTGGGCTGGAGTTCTGTACACCAGGCACCCACCAACAGAACTGAGAATTAAGCAATTACTCTCAGGACCATTAGCAGGTAAACCAGACACACATTTCAGGATGGATGACACAACATTCAGGCTGGTTCCATCATGCCAGAGCTGTCAGGGATTACACCCTTAAAGGTAAAAAGGTATGAGAACAGCCCCTGGGGTATACAATCCATGTCTGAAACCTGTCCTGTAGAAGGAGAGAGTTGTGTGGGCTGTGAGAACTGGATGGTCTGGACCAGTGTCCTGAGGTGTGCCTGATATCTCAGAGCTGTTCATTGCCCCTTTCAGTTGAACTCATCCACTGAGCTGTAAATAAGGTCACTGAAAGCATCTGGGTTAAAACCCACATGCCGAGGCCATTGTAACACATAACTACATCCATGTTTCCTCCAGCAACTGTTTGAAAGCACAGAGTTTATTTCCATGCCTGAAATTACTCATTTTGATCCTTTCTTGTCACACCCTTGCCTGCAGGGTGCCTTCTGGGGCCTAATCATTGGGCTGCTGGCTGGACTGGGCAGGATGATCTCAGAGTTTGCCTACGGAACTGGCAGCTGTGTGGCCCCTTCCAACTGCCCCTTCATCATCTGTGGCATTCACTACCTCTACTTTGCAATCATCCTCTTTGGGGTGGCTGCCATCGTCATCCTGGCAGTCTCCTTCATGACAAAGCCCATTCCTGATGTACATGTGAGTATTACTGCAGTCCTGCTCCTTAAGAAATGGAACACAATGAAACCAGCAGTTTGTACTTGGTGTGTTAGCTCTCAACACTATAGCCACCCCCAGCATACGACTCCTGGAAGAAAGCAAAGAGAATAGTCTTCATTTACCTGTCACAGGTCTTCAGTGACTCTAATAGCGTTAGACACTCCAGACATTTGGGATGCTGTGATCTCACAGCCAGCTCAGGTGCTGGCCAGGCTGGCTGGTCTCTGTGTGGTCAGCCCATGATCAATTCTCCTCCCTTTGTTCCGTGGCAGCTTTACCGCTTGTGCTGGTCCTTGCGGAACAGCAAAGAAGAACGGATTGATCTTGATGCAGATGAGGAGCAGGACAGAGCTGATGAAAAAGATGATGAATCAGGTAACTGTTGAATACCTAGAGATTCTGTCATATGTTTGAGCATCCTTGTTTCATTCCTGAAGGAACATTAGCCTGCTTGGTAATGGAAGACATCCTCCCTCCTCCCAACAACAAATCCTCACCGCCCACAAATTTAAACAGTTCATGAGCTGCCTTTACCATCTTTCAAGCTCAGAGTAAATCAGATTTGATTTGAATGGAGAAAATCTTACTCTCTTGGTAGCTGGGTGGCAGCTCTAGGATTAAACCAATGGCAATGCTCTGGGTCAGAGGAGCTGTGCATTGGCAGAACTGTGTGTGACTCCAGCACTCAGAGGGAATTCCTCTGGAAATAATGGGTTGTGGTCAGGATTGAAGGAAGTGAAAGCAGACTGCAAACCCACCTGCTCTCTTCACTGGATTTCTGGTTCTGCTCCCAAGTTCCTTTCCATCAGTATCCTCAAATTAATTTAATTAGGAATAAATTCAATAAATTTCAATTAAGAGTGTAGAAAGTATTGAAAAAATGGAGTTTAAGCTTTGAAGCATAGTTTGCCAGGCCAAGTCTCTGGGCTGCAAAAGGCACAAGTGTCTTGGAACATGTAGAAAATCCCTCTTTTCCCACATGAGTTGTGAAAATACATCATTAACTTGATTCTTATACTGTTTTGTACTAAAATGCTTCCCCTGAATTATGACCATAAATCAGAATGGGAATGTCCTCAGTCCCAGAGATTGTGTGCCATGATCTGTACTCACCTTTCCTAAGCAGAGTGTTATTTATTCCTTCTAGTTAATGAGGAAAACCAGGAGGAGCCAGGATGCTGTAGGAAAGCTTACAACTGGTTCTGTGGCTTGGACCAACAGAAGGGCCCCAAACTGAGCAAGGAGGAAGAAGAGGCAATGAAGAAGAAACTGATGGACACCAGTGAAGTGCCACTGTGGAGAAACATTGTGAATATCAATGGCATCATCCTCTTGACTGTGGCTGTGTTTTGCCATGCCTACTTTGCATAACCCCCTGATCACAGTCCTGAAATTGTTCTGCACGGTTCAAGTAAAAATGATGGCTTGTAGATTTACACAATTAGATACACATTTTATTTTCATTATCTACATTTGTAAAACATCAGAGTGATTTACTCACTGATTTTGTGATCATAATTTCAACAATTTAAAGATGAAGGCCACTGGGATTTCAAGAGAGAGAATTTCTATTTAGATATTGAACCAATCCTGGGCTGAGGTTCAGAATTTCCATCCAGTATTCTCTCTGCTCATTATACATTTCATATTTTATGTTCTGAACAAGGCTGCATGAGCCATATTTCATATTGGTTTTGTGAACCATCTTTTAGGGTTGGTGACACTATTTTGATTTTCAACCCTTCCTCTGATCATTCAATTTTCCTCTTCCTTTGGCTGTGATAATTTGATTGCAAAAAACCCACAACCACTGAGGGACTGTATTACAAACTCAGAACATTCCTTTTGTTCCTCCAAACATGGGATATCTTAAGTAAAGAATTTATGTATATATAAATGTATTTGATATTATAAATAATTCCCAATATTAGTTCCCCCCTTTTCATCACTTTCCATTGGGTTGTGTTTCTCAGTTGTCAGTGGAACACTAACCTCTGATCACATTTTGAAATTGGGGAACGCTTGTCTCAATCTTAAAAAGAATTTTGCTTACATTAGATTATCTGTTTAAGGTTAACTTCCAAAGGTCCTCCTCTCTTGATATTTTAATATATACCTATACTTGAATGTGAAGCTTTTTATACAAAATACATGTATTATATATACACAGACAATACGTTATGTATATGCACTCTATATATTATATATATTTAAAATATATTTTTATGTGTGTGTATACATATTTATTTCTTACTGATCAGGTTTCTTAACCCTGTGTGTCAAGGACCTCTTTACTATGGGCTTGGAGTTAATGTTCTGCCTCTCTGTATGGACTGCTACAAACCAGCCCATGGTGAAATATCCACAGCGTTGGAATGCTGGGCTGCATTTTGCAGATACACTGAAGGGCTCTGTACTGCTTTTCTGCAAAGCTATAAATCTTTCCTCTAAAGATTTCATTGAGAAATAGGATTCCTGCTGCATGGCAGCATGAGTTAGCAGTTCAGCAAGGAGAATAGTCACAGCTGTGGGATATCACTAAACCAGGCTGATTGTCTCCACTCGGTAAGTTTGGTACCAGCTGGGGACACAGGAAAACACAGATTTAACACTTCAAAGCAAAAAGCAATAGATCCTCTTTTCATCTCATTCAGCTTCCTGGGGAGTCAAGTGTAGGAAAAGATGCTGGTTGCTCAGGCAGGCAGTGCCACCATTCCTGCTCCTTTTTGCACTTTTTGGTGGCACTGTGCTGTCCCAGAGCATTCCCGAGGCTCTGCCACAGTGCTGGCAGCGCTGGCAGCTGAAGGGGAGGGCAGAGCAACCCCTGCACGTGCCACAGCTCCCTGCTCTGCCTCCTGGGCTTTCAGCACCCCCTAATCTCCTGGCAGGATCTTTGCTTCATTTGGATCTAACCCTGAATTCTCTGGATTCCAGCAGAATTGCTGCTCTTCAGTAGAATTGATGCTATTCAGCATAATCCCTGCAGGGTCCTTTGCATAGGCCAGATCAAGTCAATACTTCAGAAATACCAGTGCAAACCTTAACACAGTGATAGAGTATTTTAAAGACCATGGAATTAATTGCATTTAATGAGCTATAAAGACTTGTATGTATTAAAGGAATTTTATATTTTAAAGCATTTGGTGTCTACAAAGTGATGGGATTTTTATGCAATACAATGGAAGACAGAGAAACTTAATTTGGTGTCTAGGTTTTTGCTCTGGGTAATAGTAATGGATGAAAAACAAGCTATTTGGATAAAGACAAAAAACACAAGTGATTTCCTGGCAGTCTGAGCAGCCTTTGGATGACCTCCTGGTTAATCAGGCATCATTACATGATTTTCCCCCTCAGAACTACAGAGTTTTGAAAATCTAACCCACAGTTTCCCAGGGATATTCACTGTATGTCCTCAGCAACCTGATTTCAGTCTGGTCTGTCTGGTCTGAAGGTGGATGTTGTGGAGGGAAGAACTCAAATGTTTATATAAAGTTTGACAACTACTCTTGGCTCTGGTAATTTTGTAGAACTTCAAAGAAAAATTGCTTTATATTGTGAACAGTTGATAAAATTGTAATGTTTAGCTAACATTAAATGCCAACTGAGGTTGGTAGCTATTGCATTCACAACTTTAAGGATGAAAAAAACTTTTCTTCAGTTTTCAGGGGTGCTCTATCCATGCCCTGTTGTTGAGGACACTCAGATAAAAGCAGTAGCTTACACTCTTCTGGGCATTGTCAGAGAGATGGGAACTGTGATCATTCCCCTTTTCCCCTGTGTCTGACTATACATTTGAAATACTTCTGGTTAGTGGTGAGACTCCAGATAAATCTGGCTCACAGCACAGAGTACCTGCATGGCATGTGCAGCATAACACAGCTCTGTTTCAGGGGGTCTTGAGGCATCCCAGCTTACCCTGCCAGGTGAGATGCATGGTTAAAGCTTATTTTAGTGGACTTTAGATATACAAAATTATTTTAATAAATTAAATTAAAATAAAATATGCACTTAGTAGCACTATTAGCAAATTGTGACACTGCTCTGTAAAGAACACACACTAAACAAAATCTTCCATATAAGAAATGTTGCATATTTCTTAGGAAAAATCCTGAAAAGGGGTAATCACTGTTCATTTAATTAGTCTGTATCACCCACAAAAATGTACCCAAGTATCTCACAAATGTTTAGTAATGATGATGAGAACATACCGTTCTTAGAACTCAAAATTTGGATTCATTCCTTTTTCATTATTGAAAAACCTCATGCACTGAAATGCTAGGGGAGGGAAGGTCTGTGACTTGGCTTGGAATAAATCTGCAGCAGCCATGGTTTGGTTTTCAGCAGACTGTCTGGTCATGGTGAATGAGGCCATGGCATAAGGCTGAGCCCCTCAGGTGAAGGAAATTGTGGTGATTGGAGCCCAGCTGGAATTGCCAGGGGACTCAATTCCCTGACCTTCCTGTATTGGTAAAACCAGGAGTGCTCCTATAAAGTAAAAGCCAGCATAAAAATGAGGAGCAAAGGTAAACAATAAATCTGTGTATTGTCAGCCTTTGTATTTGAGGGGTACTTGAGCTCATTGGTTTGAAGTGTTGAGTCAGAGGACTTCAGAGCTGACATTTCTGGGGACAGACTGCACAGAAAAGGGTTTGGGCAGAGGCTGTGGGGAACAGCAAAGCTGCTCTCAGGAAAGCTGCTGGCTGCTTTAACTTGTTTAATAGTCTTATGTGCCAGTGCAAGTGTCTGTGCCCTGCACAGTGGTCTCTGGGGGAGCAGAGAACCCACAGAGAAGGAAGGGAGCAGCAATCAGAGCCCTTCCCTTGTGCTAAACTGAGAATCTGTAGTCCCAGATTTAACAACAGCAGGCAGTACACTGCTTAAAGAGAGGAGAAATGCAAAAAGCCCGTGGTTTTATTTGGAGAGTTGTGGCATTTTCACATGGAGTGTGTACTGTAGGCCTGTGCTGGAAAACCTAAAGGACAGAGCAAAACTTCACTCACTCCAGTTTCTACCAGTTGTTCTGATGCAAGACAGTGTAAGCAGTGCCTCAAGTTATCATCCTTATTATTAATAAAATAGGTTTCTTCTTTGTGCCTCCTGAGGAACATTCCTTCTTGCCATCTATCATGGGCAGCTGTGAGAAAGAATAATTCCCCTTGAGTTCCTGAGCCCACCCTCTCCTCACCTGGCAGAGTTGAGGCCAGAGCAGCTGTGCTTGCCTGGGTCAGCACCTCCCCTGCTTTTCTGAAGGTACCTGAAGAGCTTTAAGCTGAGGTGTGAGTTTTTTGTCACTCTGTGCAGTATTATTGTTTACAGTATTGGATCCTATAACTTTTAAAATGTAGTTTATATGCAAGGTACGCTAAAACAAATTGTTAAAATGGGTTTTATTCATTCAAATTCAACTTTGTCTTGTTAAAAATAGGTCCTGTGCTTTGAGCATATTAGCTTTGTGTGTAGCTGTCTCTGCCCTTCTAGTTTAATGTCATTAGCCAAATCTGACTTTCCCAGATTATCTTGTCCTTTAACAAATCTCTCACTATATGATTTTTATTTTTAAATAGAAAATGTAGTGGTGGGAAGTTAGTATACTCCCTGCTTTGAAACAAGAAGAGATGGAATTAAAACCTGCCATTTTCCAGAGCAGGACAGAATGGTTTCTACTCCTCAGCCTTCTGAAAGCACATAGGGACAGGGGAAATGAGTCTGTAGTTGCAAGAACAAAAAGCCATAACATTCTTAACCTTCTGGAAACTGTTAGAAAAAATTCAATGTGACCTCTGCCTGGGTGGGACACAAGACTCCACAGGGAAGTCTTGTTTCCCATGGATGCAGCTGTCTTGCCTTCTGGTGCTGCTGAGGATTGCTGGGCAACTGGTTTGAAAACTCAATCTGTGTAGAGTTTAACTGCATTAATTCCAGTATTGACCTGGGACTACATTAATTATATCTGGGCCTTAATAATTGTTGGCTTCAAGCTAAAAAGGCAAATTGATTTCATTGATGTTAAAAATCTGCCTTGGTGCTAAAGCCATTGGAGCACAGAGCACTGGGGAGGGCACAGTGCTAAAACCAGAGACTTGCTGCACACACAGCATTTCCTTTGTGAGTTTAATTAGGGTGTGAGGTGCCACATCCTGAGATGTTAATTTAAATATTTATAATGTGTATGAAGTGATTTGGAAAGACCTTCAGCTTTTTTGTGACCAAGTCTGTGGCAGCTTTATTATGGAGTATTCCTGACTGAAAGCTAAGTCAGTCCAGGGAAAGTGTTCATCAGCTGTTCCTTTGATCCAGCCAATTGTTTTATTGACACCTACAGTGCTAATTAATTCCCAGCCTCATGAAATGGGGACTCTTGTCTCTCATCCCAAAGCAGGGAATTAGCCCTTAGCACAGCATGGGACTTTTGATTATTATATCTGCAACCTTTTTGTCAATAATGCAGCTTTGTAAATATAAAACCCCAAATAACAGTGGTTCATGGCTTTCTGTATGCAGACTTTAAATTCTGGCATTTGCAGAGGCAGCATATGGTCAGTACAGCCCAAGGGAATTCCTGTCGTCTTTGGAGTGTGATGGTTTCATGTTGTCAGGTGTAACAGTGCCAAAGAATTGCTGAGACAAAAGCTGACATGTGGGAGGCCCCCAGTAGTGTCCATATCTCAGAGTTCACCTGAGGCTTTGCTCCTTTTCTGTAGTGTGTGTGTAAGCTGAGAACACTGATCAATGTAGAGGATTTTGGGGAACAGTTTATATTGTCTTTAAAGCATTGATAAGGTAGATACTTGGAATGCAGTACGTAAGGTCCAAGTCAGTTTCTTCTCATCAGAGCAGTTCAGTGTGGATGGTCTTATTTCTGCATCTGAACCAGCTAATTATTTTGGGAGCTCACTGAAAGGTGATACCTGAATTATCAGGGAAGGCTGTGCCAAGGTTGGACCTGGGTAAAATAATGATTGTTACCAGATTTGCCTGCAGTCCTGTAAGAGCAGCTGAGCCTACACTGTGCTGCTTTACTCCTTTAGCATGTTATTAAAGCAGCCTGGCTGCTCTTACTGAGCTGGATGCACTCTGGCATCAATATGTATCTTGTATGAGTGCCTTATGTGTTTAAAAGGCAGAGTTCCTCCAAGATCCTGCCTGGAGGGAATGAATCCAACTGACTCAATACTCTTAAATCACATCTTTATAGGAGAGGAAATTCACCCTTCGGTTACATTATGGAAGAGAAACATTTTAACTGTAATCACTCCTACAGGAAGAGTTTATAGTGTGTATAAGGGAAATGCAGTTTGCAGTGTGACTGTGGGTTTGAATGGAAAAGCAGCCCTGACAAATAACCCCTTTTATAGAGCTGATGCAGCTTCTTTGTAGCTACAACTCTGGGTATAAAGTTCCTATGTGGGAACAAAACACAAGTGAAAACAAATGGGACTTGCTGTGAAGCTGCTCCAGCTGCTCTGTCACATCTTCCTTGGTGGCTGACAATGGCCAGGGCTGTCCTGCTCATTTAGGTATTTTCTCTGCCCAGGCCTCCTACTGAAGCCTCTTAAATTGCACTCTTGTAACTGCAGACAGAAGTTTGCAACATGTCTGTAACAACAGCCTTGAACTCCCAGAGAATAAAATGCTACTGAAACTTCCCACCACTTCCACTGCCCTTCAGCTCAAACCCTGAGGTGCTTTTATTCCCTATTATAAGCAATTCCAATTAGGAATTGGAATTGGAGAGGCCCCAACACGGCTTTACCAAGGGATACCCTAGTAAAGGCTTTCTGACTTTGGTCTTAATCCCATGTTCAAAAAATATTTTCAGAAAAATTCATGTAAATTCTTGATGTTAGATCAATTTGTCAGTGCAGGCAAGACTGCTGGAGGGGTTGATTGTGAATCTTTCTAATATAATTAATTATTGATTAGTGTTTAATAGGCTGAGCTTTCAAAAAAAAAAAAAAAAAAAAAAAAAAAAAGGAGAGAACATTATGAAGAAAACAAAACCAAAAAGGATTGTTGTGTTGTATCATAGGAAAATCTTGGTAACTTGGGCTATAACTCCTAGTGGAGAACTCCACACTTAACATTTCTTCTCCATTTTTCTGCTTGTAACCTGCAATAGAGATGTTGCCAAATGACTTTCCAGGAGAAACCGACCCAGAGTAAGTGAGAAAGAGACTTCTGGTGTTGAAAGTCTCATATAAGCATGTACCTTTTACAGGCAGACAACAACAGAGGGCAATAGATCTCTAGGAAAGATCGCGGCTGCAGGAGGGTTTCCAGTCGATGACGGCGATGGCGATTTCGGCAGCTCTCTGCACGGCCTCGCTGCGGTGGAGCAGACACCGCTGGAACGCGTCCCTGTGACCCAGCAGCGTCTCGCGGCCCTCCGGCAGCTCCGCCAGCAGCGTGAGGGTTTTGATCGCATTCAAACGCGCTTTGCTGGTTTCCTCAGCAACCAGCGCCAGTAAAGGCGGAATGGCTTCAGCACCCATGGCTGAGGATCTCCCTGCAGGGAAATAAACTGGCTTTGAAATTGTGTTATGACATCTAAGCATCATCCTTTTGGACGGACACGTTCCATTCCCCGCCCGGCTACAGCTCGGTGCAGCCCTGGAGGTGCAGTGCAGAGGCAGAACATGCTTTTCTTTCAGAAATCGAGGTTGGCTCGCAGCTGTTTATTTTTAAGGAAAAAAGATCTTTCACGGTTAACTTCATCTGCCTTGCACATTAGTATTTAATTTGCAACAAATTATCAAAAAATATATGAGGCACCGAATGATAGAATAAACTATGTTTTGGAGGGGGGTGAGGAGTGGAGTGTGTTAGATGCCCTTAAGAACATCCTCCAGTCTCTCGTTTTTAAAAACACTTCAAAGACCGAGATCCACTCCTGAGTTGTCTTTAGAAGCCCGAGGAAGGTTTGCAGAGGAGGATTGGAACACAACTGCTGTTATTGAGTCTTTTATGTCTAATTACTCATTCATCACACTGGAAATTTAGCAGTTAGTATTTTCTGTATCATGTAAGTTACTTGGGAGAGAGAGAGATACAGACCTTATTAATATTCATTGCTCCCCCAGCTGTGAGAGAAGAGCTGCCTCTAATCCCAGAACGTTTCCAGAGAGCAGCGCTCCTCTGCTGAGCACTGGTGATTCAGTGTAGCTCCAGGTTTGTGGATCTCTGTGTGGTCTGGACTTGAATGGAAAATGTTCCCCCTCTGGAGGGAAATGATACAGGTGAGGTAGATAAATGACTTCTTGACCTACTTAGGGGAATAAAATGTGAAATATCCTGTCTTCCCTAGGCACTGTGAGGAAGCAACAATAGCTGCTACAGACACTTATAAAGAAATGTCCCACTCTCAGTTTCTGGACGAGCATTAACACTGTCAGAAACTGAGGACTTGGGGAATGTGGGGGGCCAAATGTTTTGTTACTTAGTTGCCCTAGAATTGCATTTCCAGGAGGTACCCCAAGAGAATTGCCTGTGTCTCTCACCCTGAGGTGTGACAATAGCAAACATCAGCGCTCCTGTTGAGTTAACTTGAACTTCGGGCTCGGTGTCCTCCAGCAGGCTCACCAGCACAGGAATCACCCCCTCTTTGCACACGGCGACTTTCCCCTCAGCATGAGAACTGTGGAGAGAAGAAGGTTAAGATGCTTCCACGATGTGCCTGCTGCCCGTGCAGCCCCCCCGCCTCTGGGCACGCCTGGAGCGCAGCCGCGGTGCCACCAGCACTGTCACACCTGTCACTGCTGGGCTGGGTTTTTAAAACAGCGTCCTGTGCACTGACACTGATGGGCAGCTGCACTTAACAAGATGGAGGATTAAGGGTGCTGCAACAGAGTTACAAATCTGGCTGGGGAAGCCTCTAAAGATTTTAAAACCTGCTGAATCAGAGGGCTGAAATGAATTCTTCTCCCAGATAACTTTTCTCTCTTTCTTTCCAGGCTGTCTAATGAGGAGAATACCTAGTGTGGCCCAGCCATTGCAGGGACCTAGAATGTAGCTCTTATTATATTTTCTGATTGCAGTACAGTGGACTTAAGTTATTTCTTTCATCCATTTTCTGATAAAAAAGTTTAATATTAAGATTGCTTTTTCTGATCCATCGCTGACCTATGTGGCAGCCTGTGGCAGAAAACTATTTGTCTTCAACCACAAGAACTTCTGATATTCCGAGAGAGAGAGCACTTTTCCAAAAACATAAGGGAGATTCTCCCTACCTCCATGGTGGTCAGAATTGTCTTTCTACAAGATTTTTCATGCAAAATTTTTTTCCTAACAGTGCTGTACCAGGAAAACAAATCCTGATTCCACTGCCAATACTGAAAACAAACAGAAGGAGAAGGAATGACTGATCAGCATCTGCTTTCTTCAGTGATTTATAGCAGTTAGGAATTTTTTATGCCCCATGTGTCCCATTTTGTTTTACCATGTGTGCATTCAGGCTGATAGTGCTTTACATATGAAATGTGGCAGCTTCAGTGTGTAGTGGAACACAGCTGTAAATGAATGGCATTTATTTACTCTTGGAATTAGTTCTTTCTTGGACTTAAGCATTAGAGAGATTTCTTTACCTGATTTCCAAGAGCACCCAGGCTGCTTTGCTCCTGATGGCTGCAGAGGGGTGTGAGAGCTTTTCCTTCAGCACAGTAAGGGCACCAGCTGCCAGGGCTTCAGAAACCTCCACACGGAGGCAGTTGGAGAGTGTATCAAGGATTAGCTCCTGGATCTCATCCAACTCTGTCTTCAACTTCAGGACCAGGGAGGGAATCAAGCCAGCCCTCAGGACACCACCAGCCCCTGCAGAGGGGACAGGGAAGGAATGGGGATGAGAGCTGAGTGCAGTCACTATTGCTACCTGCACCTGGAATTTCTTCACAGGACCAAAATACATGTGGGAACTAATTTTCTTACAGAGAAGTGGGATTGAGAGATGGAAGTTACCCCAAAACTGGCCTCTTTATAAATATCATCTTAGCATTGTTTCTTTGGGAAACTTCCCCAAAAGTCCTCTAAAGGAATCAAGACCAGGTAATAACCAACATGACAATTGGTTTGATGTTTTCTATAGTTTCTCTATAATATTTCTCCCAAAATTATCCTTGCAAGGAAAATATAGGAAATATATATGTATTACAAAGGCACCTTCTTCTTCTAACTGTTCTCAACATCACATGCTAAGAGAGGCAGAGATGTTGGCCTTTAGAGCTCAATCTTTGATTCTCCATGGTGGTTTCTAGTGGGGGGGAAGTCAGGATTTTGGGAACTGTCAGCTTCCTCACACATTTCTTTGTAGTAGTTCTGTCAAGGCAAAAATTTAAATTCTGGACCTTCCAGCAGTCAGTACTCTTGCACTGGCTCCTAAAATATAACATCAAAGGCAGAGGGATCATAACTTGCCCTGCAAGTGATGTCTTTGCTATGAGCAAGAGTCTGATTTGTACCATTTCTTACCCTTTACTAAGTCAACACTGCAACAGCAATGCCAGGGGAAAGCAGAACGTACTGTCCACAAGTAACTATGTGAAAACAAAATTCTCCAGCTTGCCTTGTTGCTAAGGCTGTTTTTTTGGTTGCTATGAGAAATGTGGCTCCTTTCAAAGTGATTCATATATGGTTAGATAAGGAAGTTTTGTGGATAAGAGTCATCAAGGTATTGTCAAATGAATCTCCACAGCAGAGACAAGTGGGAAAGAGATTTTTAATGACCCTTGGTAGTGCATAGAAGAAATCCATCACCTTGATAATTGGGTGAAAAACAGGATTCTAATCTAGAGGCTATTCTGTTGTACATATTTCTGAGGCTTTGCTAACACTGAATAACTGACTTATTAGGATCCACATTACAATGCCAAAGCAAAGAAATGCCTTGGGTTGATATTACAGCTCTACTACCTGTGCTACATTTGGAGGGCAGTTTCTGTGAGAATTCAAATAAATAAGGAAAACCGGTTCCAAGACAATCCACTTTGAAGGCTAATAGTATTTTTCAAACAAGGATTTCTCCTTGTGCCAGAAAGGCAAAGCAGGAAAGGAAAGTGAAATTATGTTCTTTGAAGCTGTGTCTCTGTGTGTCACTACACAGGGGAGTCTTTCACAGAGAAAAAAACCCAACCAAGCCTATATTGTTCCCTGGAGGAACAAAAGAAATTTGTCAAAGAGTAACTCCAGCCCATTTATACTGTCCCTGCAGAAGGATAAAGGACACCTGCACTACTGCACTGGCAAAGGACTCTCTTGGAGGGTCCCTGGCCCAACTTGTTCATCACCTGCATCAACCCTGTTGACAAGGATTGCTGAACTTTGGATTGTACATTATAGGTATAGAAAGGTTTTGACAGGGCAGACAACAGCAGGAATATGTGTGGGAATTCTCCATGCCTTATGGAATGCCAGGCAGTATGGAACTCACTAGTGAACTGCTCCCAGTGAAGCAGACTAAAGCAGTTAGATTATATTCAGAATTCCTTTAGCCACAGTTCTCAAGTCTTTTGAAATGGCCTGTGAAATACAAGATTTTGCAAATGCAGCTTTTTAAACTCCTAACAAAGCTCTTCATGAACAGAAACTGTGTGGCCTGAGTGCATGAAATTGGGATCCTCAGACTTCTCACAGTCACCACATGTACTTTTAAATTCTGGGTTGCTGTGGAAATCAGTACAGAATCTCAGTTTGGGAGGTACAGTTTCAGAGGAAGAGTAATAAATTGGAGGTAACACAGTTAAGCTCACACTGCTTGTCTCAAGCACCTGTGTGTAGCTTTAACTCATGAGGATTCCAGTGTTTCTTGGGACAATCCATAAGCAAACCCTCCTTTCACAGTGCAGACACACTCTGGTTTGAGCCCAGAGAAACCACTGGATTTAACTTAACTTTCCATCTGTCTGTAACAACTGCTGCAGTAGCATTCCCTCTCCCTCCCTTGTGCTGGGAGATCTACTTGACTCTTTCCTATTTTTTGTACATGCTTTCAAATTCTTACTAGCCATTTTTTGAGCTGTCACCTTAAATTTTATTTTCACTTTCCTGCAATCCCCTCTTTTTCAGGACTTCCTTGCTAAGTTCTCACAATTCTCTTGATCACTTTATCATCACACAGCCAGGAACAATAACCAGCATTCAGGTTTCACTTCTTTGTGTCTGGATGTTTCAATGAGCTTTAATGTATTCCACCAATACATTCATCCAGGCAGGGCTGCTCTCACTGGCCCTTAGCTTTATTCCTTCCAGTTAATGTTTATTGACTTTCTTTGCCTCAGTCATCCCTCATTCATTGCACTTCATGTCTTCTTTTGGTGTTGGCCTTTACTGCAGTTCTGGGTGTGAAACCCAACAAATCCATTTTGTATCTGCATCCATAAGCTGCTGAGATAACAGCGTTGTCTAGAACAGCTTTGATTTTGTGCAGCCATTGAGCAGTATTTATACTGGGGCTGCTGGTGCTCATTTTGTCTGAACACTTGAGATGTTCTAATTTTTTAAAATTGATTTTGTTTTACCAGGCCAGGTCTCTGTACCAGGAGCTTTCTTGTCTACTGTTTTTGTCAAGCTGCCTGAGCTCAAATGCTGTCGTGCTACTTGAGGGAGCTTCCCAGATATAAATATAGAAACAAAGATGAATTGTTTGACCTTGTCAAAAGTCTCAATGTGGTGAAGAGAAAGAGGGTGGAGAGGAAAGGCCATCCACAACAACAAAAAGAGACTACCTAACACTGAGACTGAAATTTCCACGTGGAAATTCGTCATGACTTTCCCAGGGGAACCACAGGTTGAAAGGTCTAGGGAGGGAAAAGGGAGGAGACAAAATCTGTGGCAAGTTGTTTGGGAGTCACTTGTAAGTGAGAGCAGTCTCAGATCATTGAGTCTTAGTGAGGGAGCAATAGGAGGGGAAGGTGAGCTGGGCTTTTGAGTAATCCTGTACTGAAAATACAGTAGCATCCTCAGGGTATTGACTTTTTCACTAAAATACTGCCCTTCCAAAGGGGATTTGGCTATTGCAGAGTGTGTTCTAGATTCCCTGGGTGCAGTGAAGTAGTTGGGAAAAATGTTTTCAAAATACAAATAGTTGCATTTGCAGCTGCATAGTTAACGTCATTATTGATCTGTTTTTCTGAGAACTTGTAATCTTCCCTTGGGCTGCATTTTATCTGAGCACTCATCTCTTCCTTCTCATAAGTCTCTGGCCTCTCTCATCGTCCCTTTCCTGATTTTTTTTTTTCAAATAGGCCCAAAGAGGAGCTGCCATTTATTATATTCTCTCAGTATGGCTGCAGGGCATGTAAACAAGTTAAATTTTGTAGAAGACAAAGATGTTACAGTATGTAACAGTGGTGTTTTGTTTTGATTTTCAATTACATAAATCACATTGCAAATCCTTTTCCTTAAAAATGCTGGTTTTCAACTCAAAATGGTCTGGTCTGAAGCATGTGCCTCATGCATGGCCACAAAGTGATGACTGGTGTAACAGAACATAGAAAAATAATATGGAAACACAGATTCTCTAGAATATGAATCTTTGTTGGCACCTTGGATGTCTCTCTGTGTTGGTCACACAACTATTTGAAAGGCATTTGTGCTTAGGAAGAGGCACAGAGGAAAAGCAGAGCAGAGCCATGGGAAAGGAATCTGCTGGTTGGCATCACAGCCAGCAGGGCAGCCCTGGGAGAGCTCACTGACTGAGGAGCCAAGCGATCCTGACAAAACTCCCAGAGCAGCAGCTCTCTTGCTTACCCTGCAACAGTTTATGACTTTCAGAGGGAAGAAAGGGTTTATGACCCTTGTGAGTGCCACCATACATAGACAGGCAAACACAGTGCTCAGGTGATGCTCCTTTTGTGCCAAGAGTGATACCTTGACTGACAAGATGAGCAAGGGGATGGCTGCCCCTGCAACCTTCCTTAACGACTCCTTGCTCACTACTGTTTAAATGGAAAAAATATAATTTATTCTGGGAAGATCTCTGAGTCACCTGTCACAAGAGCACAGTTTGAGAACCTTGTAGTAGCTTATTTAATGTTAAGATTCAGCATTTTGATTCTCAGTGCTTCCAGCATTATGGCTATGTCAGGGAGTAGATTCAACAAAATACTAGAAATACTATAAAACTGGGCTGAATTTTCTGGTGAGTTTGGAGCAGGAGACAGACCACATTCAATGAACTACAGCTCACCTCCCAAGAACCCACCAGCTTCACCAAGCCTTCTACCTGAAGAGGAGAATTCTCTCGACATCTTTGAAAATCAGAATATTTTCCTCTTCTTTGCAAGAATAGTTCTCTGTCTTTCCATGACAATTTAACAGGAACAAACAGCAGTGTCCCAAAGGATAACTGTGCCTAGAGACAGAGGCTATCTCTTATCTGAAAGAACTGAGGGGTGGGAAGTCTCTGTTTACATGAACTGAAGAGCTACTGGGATATTAAGAGAACTGAGGAAAACACTGCAGAGATTGAATCAGACTAGAAATAGTAAACAATTCTGTATCAAACCATTTCAAATGGAAGCATTGGCTGGATGCATTTATCTTATGAGAGCCCCAGGGATTCACCAGGTACAAAATCACAACCTCAACAGCAGTGTCTGTCAGATTCTCATTAAAAATACAAGAGCATTATAAAACTTTATAAGCTTTATAAAAGCATTATGTGATCTGCTTTTGAAGCCACTGAGAATTTTTCCAATACTCAGGATTTTGGGATGCTGTCTGAATGAAAGATGTGACAGAAATTAAGGTTATAAAAATATTAAAAAGTCAGCAGAACCTTGCAGGAACACATAATGTAACTGCCTCTGGGAAAGATTTAAAAACCCAAAATGTTTCCAGCATTAACAAGGAACAGGAAAGATTGGTCTGATAAACAAGAGGTTCCTAAGCCTCAGTAAAGAATGGAAGAGATTCCTGCATATCTTGCTTTTGTTTTTAGAAACTTTGCTTTAGAGTGTGTGCAATTGTAATATCAGAGCACTGAAAAAAATTAGCATAGGAACTATGGCTGAACTGCATTACCTTCTCTGATATAATTTAGAAATCTAAGAAACAGGTTATTAAAAAAAATTGTCATTTTGATAGTAATTAAGACTGCCTGTGACCACCTGCTTGAAAGGAGTGGGTTTAACTATTTAAATCACTCATGGCCAATTAAAAGAGGAATAGTGTCTAAAGAATTAAAACTTTTTAGTCTACATGATGTATTTTATCACATCTCTAAAAACTCTGGGGATGAATTAGACAGAATAGATTTGTATTTCACACAGAAATTTTCCAAAATAGATTCTGTTTTTGTACAAGAATTATCTACAGTCCAAGGTCAATAACTGACCAAGACAAGTCCCCTCATTCTGACTGATGGCAGGGTCAGATCCTTCAGTGGAAATCCCCCAGAACACAAAGGTGGAAATAATGAAATGTGTTCTCTGTTGTAACAATGCATAATCCAGAAACTGTGGATTGCTGCTCGTTCATATGGAATCTGAAAGCAGTCTCCAAAATGAAAAAACTTTTTCTTTTTTTACTGAAAGCAAACAATCAAAATGAAGGCAAAATAATTTTTTTTCCTAGCTCTAATTACTGAGAGTTTGCCTGTAATTGGAGGATAAGCTGTGCTATCTTTTGCAGGGGTTTTATTCAGCCCTTCTGAACTCCAGCTTCTTGCAACTCCCTTTTAAGTAAATTTCTATGTGTTTTCTAAATTTGTAACTTCATCTATAGATCCTCACACTCATCCTATATACCCAAATATGTGAAGGCATGTGCACACACACAGCATGCATTTCACTGATCTTCCATGCAGATTGATCACACAAATTGGGAAAATGCTTGGATTTTATTTCTCTGACAAAATATAATTTTTAAAAAAGTAATAAAAATCAAAGGGAAAAAATGGTAAAATTTCACCCAAAGGGTTGGGATTTTTTTCTTTTAGATGAAGAAGGAAAGGTCACCTGAAATTTATTAATTTCCTCTGCATGGAAGTCTTTGCCAAAATACATGATGGAAGAAAAACAATCTGACATGTGCACTACTTGTGCCAAAGTCCTCAGATCAATAACTGTAGAGAAAATGAAAGCCTTAAGATAAGTACTCCCAAAAAGCTGAGCCTCAGCCACTGAAGCTATCCCATTTTAGATTTTCCAAGGCAGAATCAGTCCTTTTTTTCTGCTGGTAAGTAATGGACACATGTAGCTCCCAGATGAGACTAAGAGGGACCAGTGCAGCCTCTAACCATAAGAGACTCTTAAATTTCAGCTTCCACAAGTACCCACTGAGACATACAGCACTCACAGAACTTAACTGTGCCTGACAGAAAATGTTCAGAAGAGAACCTGGACATGTCCACAAACACTGACTTAAATATTTGATTTTGTACTTTATACCAAGCATGTACATCAAGTGTTAACAATTCCTCTGACAAGTTTCAGTCACAGAAAAATTGATGCTGTTAGGTGAACATGACATTATCAGTTTGACAAGCATTCATATGGTTATTACTTCCATTGTACCAATTTTTAGAGGTTCCTGTGGAGAAAGGTCTGCCTTGTCACAGAGGTCTGTAAAGATGTCTGAGAGCTCATTTCCTTCAGACATCATTGGCTGGCTGGCTGGGGTGGAAGGAGTGCATGGGGAGGAGGGAGGCAAACATTTGTTTCAGGCAAGTCAGTTGAACAGCTGAGAAACCACTCAGAGCCATTTTACACTAATAAAAAGAGTTTTAAACTTTTAAGTCAAACTGTATTAAAGCCTATAATGTGAGAGCAATGCAAGTTTTCAGAACTTCTTCTGAGAAAACAGGTTGAAAGAAAAATAAATCTTTCCTCTTTTGGGGCAGGGGGCCAAATAATTAAAGAAACATGAATTAAGTTCAAGAAACAGTTTTCACAACTATCTTAAATTTCTATACCTGGAAGTTATGCCTGTGCAATGGAATTCTGAATTACAAAATGTCATTACACAGCCATGTGACCATTAGACCATCTTGGTTATCTTCAAGGCTCACATTCTGTAACCAGTGAATTAACCCCACACATGCTCAGGCATTTAAGAACATTTTTTCAGTTTTGTTCCTTAGGAAAAATATGTCATTAAGATGGAGAAAGTATTCTCTGAACTTCCATAACACAACTAAATGGGAATCTATCAGAAACAGAGGCATATGAGTGAGAGCATTTCCTATAGAGATTTGATTATATTACTATCAAACATTAAAAATGAGAGGCTTAAAGCAACCAAATATCTAGAATTAATTGTGCCAGATTCAGAAGAATTTTGTCCTGAAAATTAATATAAACTTGCTTTGAAGATATGAATCATTGCACAGATTGAAAACTGAACAGACTGAAAGACTGCAAATGGTAGAAGACAACAGGAAGAAATTAATGGGAACATGAATTCAGTCTCATTGTGTAAGCACTTCTTTTTTATATTTTCTCCATTGTTAGAAGGGTGGGGCACATGTTACGTTATATGTCATATGCCATATGTTATGTGTTATATATGTTATATGTCATAAGTGTTTTAAATGTTATGTTATGTGTGTTGTGTTATGTTGTTATGTTATGTTATGTTATGTTATGTTATGTTATGTTATGTTATGTTAGTTATTTTAAAAATTACCTAATAGAAATTTCAAAGTAACTGGAGAAATCATAGCCCTGACAAATCCACTGCTTCTATTTGCTGGTCAGGCCTGCTGGCAAAGCTGCAATAAGGCAATTTTATCCTACAGTTCACACTGCTTCCACTGGTGCCAAGATGAGCACAATTGACTGGTGAGGACTGATAAAAGCTCCTGAAAAAAAGAATACAGTACTACAGGTGGGTGAAATCCTTTTCTGCTTCAGATGCTCTTGCTTGGCAATTTTGTTTGAAATGAGAGCAGAAGAAACACATCTTGATTGGAACCACAGGCCCAGATGGCTGCACGACATGAGTGGAGCTGGGTGGAAAAGCAGATTGAGCCTCCCCTCTCCACTCAGACCTGCTACCTTGCAGATTCCATGTTTTCCACGGCAAGCCATGTTCTTAAGGAAAACTGCTCTCTGCTACTCAATGAAAATTCCATTCTGTTCTGACTGAGGCTCTCCAGTAGTGCTTTCCAGTGTCTTTTAGCCTATATTTTATTTCAAGCAGTGAAAAATCCAAAAACCCTAATTGAATACAAGCCTGCCAAGATGTGGGCTGCTTTGAGGATGATTTGTTTTTTGAAGTACCTCCCCAGTAAATGCTGGGCACAACAGCAATGTGAAGCTGTTACTTAACCTGGACTAAAATATTAGGTCTAGCTTCTGCAAACATGCCAGATTAAGCACAGGCACTTCAACAGTACTACTTAATGTGCTTATCTATAAGAACATTATATACAGAGGATTCAAAACACTGTTAAACAGAAACAGAGAACACACTTTCTGTGTCTACTTTGTACTTTACAAGTAGGTAGGTAGATAGATGGGAAACTCTTAGAGTTTATGTAGATGCAAAACCACTCGAGAGCCTGACATTGAATAAGTGAACAATTGACTAAACCAATTACTGCGTCCTGACTGCAATATTCCAGATTTTATAAGAACTGGACTGGCATTTGAAGTCCCCATAGTAAAGCTACCTGGATGCTCCCAGTTTTTTTTCTATAGCTTCCCAGAATTACCTTTGTGTTCTCAAAAAAAAAAAAAAAAAAAAAAAAAAAAAAAAAAAAAAAAAAAAAAAAAAAAAATCTTTTTTTAACTACCAAATAGCTTCTCTTAATCAGACACAAGGAGGTTGTAGAACAGATAAATAACAGTGCCTGATGAAATTGTGGTTCTTACATGAAGTGGAGTTATACTGTTTAAAGGATACAAGAAAATGTGAAGTCCAATTAAAACATTTTTTTCTCAGTATGTATTAAAATATAGATAATTCTTCTGAGGGCCCAATATGATACTTCTTCAGCTGGTAAGAAGATAAGTAGCAAAACTAAATATATTTGAAATCAATAAAATTCTTTTTGTTTGTTTGTTTGTTTGTTATTACAAAGAATTTTAAAACCCCACTAAATGCCTACCTATGCCCTCAAGTGGGAGAGACCTACTTCCAAGGCACTCCTCAGTGAAAATTTAAGCATTCTGATGAAGTGGAAAACCCCCAACCAGGAAGATTTCAGGAGGGAAGAGGGTACCCTAAGAATAACCAACAACCTGTTGCTATGACCACTTTAACAGAAGATCTGAAGCTGGTACAATTTGTTTTAAAAGGTTTGGTTTCAAAAATTTCCTGACACTCTCTAATTGCATCTCCTGGGTGTAATCCCCAAAGATCTCTGTATTTTGATCTCAAGTGATTTTTTTCTGTTCAACATTCACAGATCCTTTGTTGTATACTTCACTAAGTGATGCCCAATTTGGGTTAACGCTTGAGGGATTTTGGTTTGCTTTTTCCCCATTCCTTTGCCCTTAATAATGAAAAATTAGCAAAGAATATTTGAATTCACCCTTTTTTAAAATAACATAATAATGCAGTCTTGAAGGGCTCTTAGCAAAGAACTATGTTCCTTTATTTTATTTCACAGTATCACTGTAGTTTTCTTCCCATGGAGGCTCTGAAGGAATAGGAATGCATGGATCCACCCAAAGCTGAGGCTAAGCAAGGACTGCTGTGGAAAGTTTCCTGCATCCAAAAGTCAAGGTATCTTCCAGGGCTTGGGAGAGCAGGTCTCCCCAAGCTGCTGGATTTAAAGCTTGTTTTTTCTCAACTTGCCTTCAGCAGCAACTGCTGATGCAGCAGCTGAAACAACGAGCTGCAAACACAGTAGGTACATACTAGAACAGTGAAGGATGTAAAGCACTCAACATTTGTAGGGATTGGTTGTTGTTTTCTTTTTAAAGAAATTCTTTTTTAGTTGATTGTGATATTAGATGTAATGCATTGTCTGGGTTCACATTTTCAAATGTCTCTCATGATTTGCTCTCATAGGAAGAGTAAACTGCTGATATTAAGCAAAACCCTCAGTTACCTGCAGGGTGAGAGAAGATAAAAGGGTGAAGTCCTGGTAGAAAGTGAATTTTCATCCTAAATGATGAAGCCAAATGAGGTCAGGCTGGTACCACCTGATAGAAGGTGCATTCATGATTTTTCCCCCACCATCTCACAGTCACTGATACAAAGCAACAATATATGAGATAGATATAAATATCAGATCCCAATCATCTGTACATGATGCTATTTTATGCTCTTCCACGTGAGAAAAATTGTTAAAAATAAAAATACAGCCTTCTTATTCTCCTTTAAATGTTCTGTTCAGTTCTTCATGCTGAGAGAATCACAGACCTGTCTATAAATATCTAACCCAGATCTACAATTGCTTGTTAAAAAGAGAGTGTTTGGTAGAAGATTGAATGAAATACAAAATGTCTTTTATTATATTTTTATTACAGGCCAGATGTGGCCTCTCAATTTACCCTCTATCATTTGGAGATGTACATTCACCAAGAACATTGCATGTGTGCATATAAATATTTTCATGTTGTCATGGTATAATAAAGGGTAATTGATTAGAAAAATCCCTATGGGATTTTCCACTGAAGAGAACATTTTTTGTTTTAGCACTATTGTCTTCAAAATAAACATGTATGAATGCATCTATTTTGATTGATCCAGCAGTAAGCAGCAGTAAACAGGCAAGGCTTTGGCTTTTGGTTAATGAATAGCATTGGCAAATTGAGTGAAACTCGGGCAGCCAATGGGCCCAGGAGTTGTTTCTTGGATGCTGCACCTCAACAGTCAAACTGCTCCCTTTAAACTCAAGCCTGCTCTGGTGCAGGGAAAAAGGTGACCTCCCTGACATAGAAGAGGAAATGGAAATCCAGTCAGATTGCCACAGGTTTCTAAAATTACTCTATATTTCCACACAAACTATTTACTTTCTATAGTTATTTCTATGTGTTCAGCCTATCTATTTGCAAAGCACAACATTCAGAGTCCTGGGCTGAGGACCTGAATTTCTGTGCTATTTGACTTTGGCATTTAATCACCTGTCCAGGCTATTTGGAGACTTATTTCTCTTTTAATACCTGTGGGACCTTAGCTACATGTAATCAATACATGCTGAAAGGCCCTAACTGAGAATTTCTGGATGCAGGACAAGGTAAGACTGAAGAAAACTTAGACATATCTGCTGAGGCATTTTTCAGGCAAGTTGGTTTTTAACTCTGCCATTAATCAACAGCAAGCTTCCATACCGTGGTATTAAAATAATAGCCCCTAAACTTCTCAGACCTGCCCCATTACTCAGCTATTGCATATTTGTAATTTTTTCACTGCCAACATTTGATCCATGCTCTGGTGCCTCCCTCGAAGCTGGAGGAAAGCAGGTGTTTACTTATAGAAATGAAAATACCTAAAATTGCTCTCTCTGTAGACAGCGTGCAAACGATGATCGCCCTAGCCAGGATGCTGCTGGTTGGTGCTTTATTTCTGCCACAGTTGGTTAGTGTGTGGAAGATGCCTTTTCTCACATATCAAGTACTATACTAAAGATACATGTAATGTGACAGTTTCTATAGTAACTACTTATTCTTTATGGAATTGCAGATTAAACCTGTACACCTTTTTATTGTTCTTTTATTCTATTATCTAGACTACTCAGTTACCACAGATATATTTTTTTTATTCTATTCCCTTGCCAACATAACTATATCAGGGGTTTATGCACTTGCAAGTAAAGAGTATATATGAAAAGCAAAACACTTAAAATTGACCACTATCTCATCTTATAAATGCACTGAGATGTTTGTGCATGCATATTGAAAGCTAAAATTTCAAAATGGGACTGTAAAAATATTTTTATTAAAGCAGGTAAAAATTATTATTTGAATATTACTGTTTTGTGAGAGAAGATTGCAAGTTATATATATGACATTTCTTTTCTTACAGATTCTACTAGAACAAATTTGCCAGTCTAGATGTACTGGCAAACTCTTTCAATGTGAACAACATCTAAGATTCCTCATGACAGGAAAATTTTCTCTACATGATTCTATACTGATTTTTACATGAAATAATTTCATTATTATAACTCATCAATGCTATGGCTCTGCTGATAATATCAGTACTGGAAGTGATATCATTTACAGGAATCAGATGCTTTCTGTTTTGTATTATGTTAGACTTATTGTGGGAAAAAATGCCTGCATCCCGTCTGTGTGTGTGTCTCTTCCTATCTCCAGCAGAAGTGTATCAGTAACAAATCAAGCTTATGAAATTAGCAGTGTAGGGAGAAATCAGCTAGTTGATCAGGGCTGCAGATTCAACAATGCAACTAGTAATGTAGCCAAAAGGAAAAAGACACTGGGAAAAATGTAAAATAGAAATTGGGTAAATCCATTAATGAGATAAAAAGAAAATTATACTCGTCGTTAATTAAAAAACAAAACTGTAGTAAATTGCACATACACAAATGCAAAAGGCGGAAAGGGAAAATCAGAAAAAATTATATGCCCAGTACTGAGAGCAACTGAGTGATGGTAGAAGAGGAAAGCAAACAGTAGATAAATTCCATGTAACTAAAGAAACTGTTTTTTCTCCCTTTACCCTTGCCCGTATCATTCCAGCATGTATGTGACTGGTTTCACACGCATTGTGAAAGCAGTGCTAGAAGTCGCGCTGCTGCCAGAGCCGGGCGCTGGCGCGCTGCAGCGAGCGCGGCCCCGCGGAGCGGCCTGGGGTGCGGATGCAGTTGTGCAGAGGCAGAGCCCGCGGCACGTCTGGAGCCGCGCGTTATGTAACGTGGGAGTGCAGCGGGGCGTACGAGCCGCCAAAGAGCCACAGACCCCTCGCCAACACCCAGCCCCTTGTGCGGCGCGGCGGGGCGGGGCGGGGGCTGCGGGGCTGCGGGGCTGCGGGCCCGGCCGCCCCCCGGGCGGGAGCCGGAGCCGGAGCCGGAGCCGGAGCGGAGCCGCCCGCCGGCCGCGCCGCCGCCCCGCCCGCGGTACCCCCGCCGCTGCCGTGGAAACGGGCTGGCGGCTCCGGCTCCTCCTCCAGCGCCAGCCCCGCGCTCCCCCTGCCCGGCTCCCCGGCGAGAGCGCGGAGCACCTCCCTGTCTCCCGCGGGGGGCCGCCGGACAAGTGCTCCCACTGCCGCCTTTAGAACAGCCCGGGTTTTTACGGTTGTGTTTTCTAGGTAGAAGATGGGAAAGGGCAGGTTCCTGCTCCTGCCGGGGCTGCGGGGCTAGTCCCTGCAGCCGTGGTGTGTCTGCTCGGCAAATCACAGATGCTGATGTGAAAAAGGGCCAAAGCAGAGGAGAGGCGTCAGTGGATGCGAGCGTTTGTACTGATGGATTGAGGAGGTGGAGGCTGCCTGCCTGGTGCTGGAGAGGTGAGTGCAATATTCCGCATTTCCTTCTCTCTTGAATCAGTTCAGTGATGAACATTTTCAAAATGAAAAGGCACATCTAAAGCAAGAAGGAAAAGATGTCATTTTGAAACAATAAGCTATGCTTCTGCTGGATAAAAAAATATGAGTGTCACTGTGAGGTAGGAACATTTCACTGTGTGTAGACAAAAAATAGTAAGGGGAGGCAGGCTGCTGATACAGTGAAAATGACCTTCTCAAGGGATACCGGCCTTCTATTAGCTGCTGCTTCAGCTTGGGCCCTTTTTCTAAAAATTAAGTGGTCTCCCTATCCTAGCCTGAATTGTAACCCATTAATAGCCAATACCTGAGCCTTAATAAGATCTGTTGCGTTCCCTTAATGATTCAGAAAGATAATCCATTAGATTCTGCATGCTGGGAGAAGAACCTCCACGCTATGTAGCACCTCCTCCCAGGGAAATGCAGCCTGGATAACATTCTATCAGAAAAGGCTCCTGCTGCCAAATTTCTGTAATAAATCCTCCTGGTAACAGTCTCATCTGCTCATTGGAAGGATGTGTGGCTCTGCAGAGCCTGGATGCGTTTCCTCTCCATGTGTGCCCATGCATGTGAAGGAATGAGGAGGGTTTATATTAACCTGCACCTGTGGACGGCTCCTGTCTGCAGTTGTGAACCACAAGTTTTTTGGTATCTTTGCATTTGCATTTTTGGTGAGTGCTTCATACCAAAACCCCCAAGCCTTCAATGTTAGCTGAGAGAGCTGCAGACAATTAGATGTCAGTTTAATTTCTGCTCATAGAACTGATCTGCTCTGCTTTTGGCTTTTTCACTGTAGAAGCTGTTTAATGTGTGTTCTTGCAGTATTTATTCTGCAAGATCCTGACCTATCTCAACGTTTTCCTGGGAAGATTTGAGAAAAAATCACTAGTTTTCCCCCAGCATTTCTTTATATTTGTTTGCATCCCTTTTCTGATAGCCTCACACCCATAAATTGGTTTTTATTTGGGCTCAGTATTTCGCGCCATTGTGGGTCACACCCTTCGGGTGGCCATCAACATTTCATCTATAAAGGTTACAACAGCAGGTCAGGTGCTGTGAATACCTACTTGTGGATCACAAAGGGCAAAAAACGAGTGTATATTTTGGACATAGGGGAAATTTTTTTCCTAAAGTCTTAGGGGAGATTTTATGGATATAGACGTTCAAAGTCTGAGCTGATGCCTTAGGTGCTGTTATAGGCAGAAATCCTCACTTTTCTTCAACAGGCACAGATTTGACAGCTGAACAGACACAGCTCTGCAGAACAGAGAGTGTTTTGCCATTAACTTGGCTGTCTCCATCACATAATTGTTTGGAAGCTATCATGCAAAAAGCACAGATCCCTGCCCTTGGATAAAGGACATTATCAGAGGAGAGGCCTATGTGTATAGAAGGATGAAGATCCAGTCTTCAAGAAGCCAGTGACAGGTGTAATCAAAATAAAACCTCTTAGTTCTAAGGCACATTTAGGAGAAAAACTCATGCTGTCTTTCATTACCAAAGCACTGTTTGCATTTTCAGAGAAGAATCCACTTCTGTGGACATATGTATGCTTATAAAGAAAAAAAAGCTGATTAACTCTGTGTAAGCCATGGAAATTTCCCTCTGACAATGGACCTTACAGAGAGGAATAAACTCTGCATGCACATAAAGAATGCTACAGCTCTGGCTGAGATTATGTGCTTGTCACTTCACAGGCTACTGCTGAGCAGAGTTGAACAAGTCTTCTGGAGGTACTACCTTGAATTTTGTAAGCTTCCAGTACAGTTTCATGTTTCAGTTGCAGGCCTTGGTTTTGAATTTAGTGGTGGTAATCTAAAAATAACCAACCAGGTAGCTCTGAAGGACTGAAGTAAAAGTGTTCTGGTTATCTCACTTCAGATTATGCCCTGATGGAACAAGGTGTGTTAAATTTTAAGAAGCGTAGATAGAAACAGAAATTTGTCCCTTCTTAAAGAATTTACCTGCTAAGCAGTGGGGAAGGGGATAAGGATAACAGAAAATTATGTAGGTAATAAAAGCTCAAATCCTTAAATGGTGAAGTCAGCTCTTCCTCTCCAACTTAAGCAGATAAGGATTTTGACTGCAGATAGAGCCTTGGTTGATACACAGGGGTGAGGCAATATAAGGGAACAATGTATTTTTCTCTCTTCCCCTCCGTGAATTAAAGAAAAATACATTCAATTCCTTTGGGTTAAATCACAGCAATCCCACTTATTTCAGAAGAGACTCTTCAGATTTTGTAACTGAAAATGAGAGTTGAATCTGACTATTTCTGCTGAAGTTTTGGTCCTGCTCTCACAGGAGTCATTGGAAGTTTTGTCAATTATTTCAGTGGGAGACAGCCCAGCACATACGGTTTCACTGATCAGGGTCTCCCTTGCCTTTAGGAACAACAATGTTGAACAGTTCTGTAGTTGGTTTCAGTGAGGTAATTCACTTTGAATGAGTCTCAATGACAAATTCAGTAACTCTCTACTTACATCACAAGCTGTAATTCATATATTATCAGTTATTTGAATCATGCCTTTTTTACTGAGAAAATGGAACTGTTATTCCCATGTTAAGGTTGACAGTACCCACTCTCAGCAGTAAGAGTTTCTACACATGCAATCAACTATTTTCTTTTCTCTAAGAGAAAACTTATTCAAAGGCCCTTAAAAATCCAAATTTTGGCCTACACGCATAAAATCATATTTATACTTAGAAGAATTTTTTTATTTTTAATTAAATAGAAGGCTAAATTTTGTTCTTTGTGATCCCCCAAGTATCCAGAATAAATCCACATCAATTACTAGTTACGACAGATTCTCTTCACTTACTTGAGAGGATAATGAGACTTATATTTTGTATGTTATATTCAAAGTTCACATTTCTATTAAACTTTCCAGAATTCAAGACTGGTGATTAGGAAGTCCAAATTTCAACTATTGTATTGATGAAAGAATAATCCCAAATGGGAACAACTATACTGTTCCAAAGCAACCAAAATCAAGTCTCTTTGCAAAGCTCCCCGGATATTTAAGGTATGTGGAATAGACAAGATGACAGAGAAGGGCTAAATTCAGTTTGATTTATTCTGTTATTGAATCAGGAGTTGACACATATCAGCAATTTAAGTTGTTTTAGCTTTCAAGTGGAATCAAGGACAGAATTTAACCCTTGACATGAAGGCTACAGAGAAAATACTCTTCTCTGAGCTACTGCCTTTTCTTAACACTGAAGGGCACTGGTGGAGTTGGATAGAAGGAACAGATTGGTGATGGAGCCATCTCTTCCATCCTACCCAGACTTCAAACATTGGTTGCTATTAAATACATTTAAATTCACAACTTACAAAAGACAAGGCAAAAATTCAGAAGACAACAGCTTTATATGTTTTTAGGTTTTTTTTTAATTCTTCAGAGCATTTTCTGTGGTTCAGCAGAAGCTTGACTCTCCTCAGAATCCCAATTTATTATTTAGTATTGGGCACCCAGTGAATCATTAGGAAACACAGTTTTACCCCACAAATCCTATTTGCCTTTTGTTTTCTCTTTAAGCCCCTTATACCAGAGAGTTGTTTCTTCTCTGGACTTCTAAGCCATCACATCAAAAATATAAATGTAATAATACTTCCACACGATTCTAAATTGCAGAAATAACCTGTTGGATTACCAGTCAACATCTTGGCCAATAGAAAAACTTAAAGAGGCAAATCCAAAAACTCTAAGTATTTGTTTTGCTTACATACAAGACTAATGACCAGAAAGTAAATAATAATTTCACAGGGACTACAGCTGGTTAATCAGTTCTTTTTCCAGTGGATTATTAAATTGCCAGGACTTGGCAGTTAGAAGGAATTATTCTCATCATTTTCAGATGTCCATAACATTGATGTGTACATATGGAGCAGTTGTTAAGGCTTCCCTTTTAGCTAGTGGAAGAAAAAGAGATTTCTCCATTGGAGTTACTGAGACCAGTTTCTGACTACCATGTTAGTGTGAGATTGAGCTGACCTCTGGAAAAGACAGCTCCTCTCCACTGCCTCTGAGGGAAGCACTGAGTGAGTAGCTCTGAGGTAGCCACCTACATGCAGATGCTAAATCTGCACAGATGAATCCCACTCTTACTGTCTATAATGTAATGTTTAACCAAGCTTTACTAGTTAATTATGAAGATATTTTCATGGGTTCACCATAAATATTTGTAAGTCATAATGCAGTTGCCATTCCCTACCTACCAGCCCTGTTTCCTTGATAGCGACTGGGTTGCTTCCTCCTCAGAATATCTCAGCAATGGGATTGGTCATGGCTCTGGAAAGGCTTCACTGGAACAGCACCAGTAATCCAAAGAGTTTATCAATTTTTCCTGGTGATCCAGGCAGCATTCTAGCATACACTCCCAGTGCATTTCTACTGGTTTTCTGTGCCTGATTTCTGTATTTTCAACCTTGCCCAGACAATGTGGAATAAGCACCTTTATCTCCATAAACCACATGAATGCAAATACAGTTAGACAGCATAGCAAGTGTTGATGTACAAATAGAGTTGACACAGTTGTGTTGTGGAAGGAAACAACACAGTGGAGCTGAATTGATTACAATTCAGTGTCATGGCACAATAACAAAAGCCAAGCTGGGTGTTTAGCTCTGAGAGGGCTTGCTGTTCAGAGGGGGCATGCACCTGGTTATTATATTCCTTCCTTTAAAAGAGAAGCGTGTGTATGATTCAAAGAGATACCTACCAGCTAAGGGAACATCTTTCTGAAGATAATACAATTTGAGATGTTAGATTGGGCTTTTCAAGTAAAGAGTTTTGTCTTTGAATATCACCAGCTCAAGTCATACAATCCAAATATTGGAATGTGTTAACAAAATATGATTTCTTTTGGATATATAATATCTATTTATACATATATATGCATTAGAATATTTTCTTTAGTTTGGATGTCTTATGAGGAAAGAAAGACCAGGATATTGGCTGTTGCCCCTCTTTAGTGTTTATGTTACAGGAGAATTCAAACCAGTACTACAGGAAATATTTTTTATGTTATTTAAAGCACTCAATTCAGTAAATTAATGTATATAATGCTAATCAAATCCATTGCAAACTAAAATTTTCCAGAATTAACACTGTTGCACTGGAGCATCTCTCTGTACTGCCAGCAAGTTGATTGTTGCAACAGGGCCTTGGCAGGAAGATTTTCTCTCAAGATGCCTTTCTGGGCCTGACCTTTTAAATTTGGCAGAGTTCAGGGTACCACAGCAGAAGCCACTTGTGATTGGAAGATATTCATATATTCTTACTGCTGCTAAGAATCTACTGAGCTTCCATGTTGCATTGCTCAGTAATGGTAGAACCTCACCCTAATCAGTCATTTCAGAGATGTGTTTTTAATCTCCTTTTCAATCCATCTATGTCCATGAACAGATAAACTCACCTTAATTTGTAATTCAGTGATATTTATGTAGGTACTTAAAATTCTAAGACTAGCCTACTTCAAATTTGAACAATTGTTCTATTATCATATTGTTTCTGTTCCCTGACTAGATGTGCAATAAGTCCTCTGATTATGTTTCATGCTGTGAATGTTCCCAAAACCAAATCTGAACTTTGCCTCATAGCTGTGATTACACAGGTGTGTCAAGTTTGCTTTTTGCATGTATGCTTACAAAAAGCAATGGAAGACTTTATATATTTTTTAAGTTATAGGAACAAATTTTTGGCTATTAGGTTCAAGGGATCAACAGTTGTTTTAAATGTGGCAAGACTTGCGGCTGGTGCGCAGTTCAGTATTATATCAGCACAATATTATTTGCTCTCACAGGTCAAGTAAATATACAATGGTTTAAAAAAATTAAAGTATCAGGTAACACCAGGGAGAGGTAGGAACCAGTGACTTTTCATAATGCAGACTACAATTCTCCCTTTTTCCAGAGGCCTGATTGTACCCTGCAGTCCTGAACAGTGCAAATTCTCTATAACAGAAGTTAAAACATCAATAAAGTAATAACAGTAATAACCTACCATATAGACAAAGAACTGAATTATTGGATCTCTTACAGTCCCGTTCTCTGTCAGCGCACGCGGGTTATAAACCAAAATTAAATGTTTACAGAGGATATTACCCTGGTCTGTGACAAGAAAAACCTCTCTCTTTGCTGTATCCATGGCATAGCAATTCTGCTCTTTTCACACTTCTGCAGTCAAGGAAACCAAGAACAGCCACTGATATTGTGGCCTCTTGGGATCATACCTGGAAACTGTTCTAATTCACACTGTGATTTTAGGCAGCCCCTACCTGGCTCTACAATAAAGGTTGGATCACAAAAATTCCTTTCTCCCTCAGATTAAGACTAGAAGTGTTGGAGTTTCTCTGTATTTTTATTACTTTATGCTGCTTTTCTAGTTGTTTCTTCTGATACTGGAAAGCAGTGATCCCCAAGTAGAAAACACTGGAATATTCTAATTCAGAAATTATTTAGGCAGAACTGATCTGTAAGAAATGGGTGATGCCCATTATAATAAAAGTGTGCTTCGAAGGGGAGGTTGGGCACACAGGCATATGGAACTCTGGGAGTACCCTTAAATATGGTTGACTTGATTATCAAGTAATAGGAGAACTTCTCACTGAGCAGCACAATTACAGCCTTTAGGTATTTTCATTCAGTATCTTATTTGTGGTGTTGATACCTCCAATGACAGGAATCTGTAACTCATCAAAGCTTATCTATACAACTGTAGCTTTGGATATTGGATACATTATGTTTTCATGATTAACCTGTCAAGAATTATTCATAGACCTCATTGAAAGTTTACATAAACAAGTCAATTCAAGAAAATAGTGAAATGTTTGTTTTAAAGGAGACCAGATGGAATGCTGTCAATCCATGAAGCACTGTTCTTACTCAGTTGTGAGATATGAAGTGCAAATGGAATTTCTTAGACATGGTCCTTATGATCTGTCTTTATCTATGTTGCAAAGATTTATGGTTGATGGTGGTATGTTAACAGTACATCAGTCTCATTGTTTACTTGGTGGCTGCATCTTATTGTCAGAATCATCAATTATAGATTCCACAATTTCTAAGACGGAATTCAAAAAGATATTTTTTTCAGTTATCTAGTTACAAAATACATAGAAAATACTGCCTTTCACTACAGTTTCTTAAGCTTCTATTGGAATTGGTCAGAGGCAAGTGGGGATCAACAGAATACAAGCAACAGAAGATTAAAAGATTTCAGAAAATAACACAGGTGTGCAAGAGGTCAAGGACTTGGCTGTTTGTGGCAGATGGTGGAGACAGGAATGTGACACACACACACACCAAGTTCATGCAGCAACAGCTGGATTTTATTGAGGTGCCTCCTTTTTTAGGGGCTTCAAATTTCCCACACTTAGAGATGTGATTGGGTGATGTCTTAACTCCACCCTGCTCACTGGTACCAATGCGTTCCTGGTTCAAAGGGGTTGGCTGTGGTCCCCTGCTTGGGTTTGAAACCAACCTACCCCTAACACACTTGGGGACTTGTTTACTTCTTACTCTGGAACAAGCTAGGCTGGTCGAGGTGGTGTCTGTCATGGCTAAATTATCTTGTGCAGCTATAGACCAGCTACAGCTGTCACAGCTCTTCCTTTTAACTTTTGCAAAAACCTTTAGAAATGTCACCCTTACCAATGAGCTCCCTCCTGCAATCAACATAAAAAATGGGAAGGGACAGTTAAAATTATTTTTGTGCAGAGCATTAGTTAGCAGTAGACATGACAATCTAAAATACAAACCAAAATTGTACTTCATTCTTATGAACTGGATAAAAAAGAGTTCTCAGAATAGCCAAGAAAACACAACCAGTTTTATGATGACAATGCACGGACTTGTTCAGTGCCACTCCTGTGACTCTCACAGAGCAAAACTACTTACAGCTTTTAGTGGAAGTTTCCCTATTGCACTGAGCCTTCAATCAGCAAAGAGGTGACACAAACTGGGGTTTATTCCTCCTGAGATATTTGGCACAAAATATTCTTTGGGATGAGGAGGCTGCCAGTAGGTGTGTGTCAGTGGCATTGCATCCTAATGGGATTGCTGCCAGCTGGAAGAGATTGGTTCCAAACTGGAATTGCTGTGAGGTGGGTTTGGGATGAAAGCTAAGCCAGTTGTGAGTTCTGTAGCTATTGCCTGCCTTTGTGTCTTTGGCTAAGGTGGGGAGACACCTTATCAGGTATTTTCCTGGAGCTAGCTGAGAAGTAAGAAATTTTATGTGCCTTTTTTTTCCTGGAATGCCTGTAGCTTTTTGGGTAGATCATGAGTTTTTCTCTTACTAAGATGCATCCTGAGGGGGAATTTTTCAGCCTTGCTACAACAAAGATGCAAAAGTTGTTTGAAAGTCAGAGCTGGCTTTAAAAGTCAGTAGCCCTTTTCATCTTATCATAGTTAAAATCCTGACTCCAAAATCTCAATTTAAAAGTCTTGAGGTATGCTGCAAATGAACCAAAACATAACAAAACTGTGCTTTTAGGCACAATTATCCTGGTGGTTGTCCATCAAGGAACAGTGTGATACCTAACCAGTGGTAGCTGAGATCAGAAAATGCAGACCCCACACCTCACCCCTGTCAGCCAAGTGAGTGCCCTCAGAGATGTCCTCGTAGTCCTTTAATGAAGTTTTCAAGATTAATTGTTGTTCTGCTGTGCATGGTGGATATTTCCCTCCCACCCTCTCCCCTTGGTAAATCTGCTTTGTGAGTTTAAGGTGGATTTGGAATCCCTACAGCTGCATTAGCTTTAGCACTGTTTTGACCCAATATGGATTGCTGAGAAATTTGTGTCCAGCCCCTCCGCAGAAGGCTGGATGTGCTGTGGGTAACGTCTACCATATGTGTTATTTTGTGTCCCAGATCTGTGCCTGTTTCATAGTGCTGTTTTTACAATGGTATCAACAGTAGATTTTTAGTGAGCAAAAAGAAATAAAATGGTGAGTCATCAGCTTTTTTCCTGCATATCTCATCTGTGTGAAATGCAGAATGCTAACTAGAATAGTTAGGAATCAGTGATAAAATTCCAGCTTTATGTGCCATCTTAATAGTAGGCTAGAGTGTTACCAGAAGTATTTTTTTCTGGTAATATGAGAAATGAATAACTAAGAATCCACTGCTGAATAATGAATAAACGAAAAGCTCGATTAGCACCTTTCAGCTTTCAGATAATTTTAGCGCTGCAGCTCTTGAGTCAAGAAGAGATGTCACTGAGAGTAAAAGGAAGAGAAAAGCAACTACCTGAGATGCTGCTGTTGAAGCTGTGCTGTGGGGGTGGTGTTGTACATTTGGCTGGTCAGTGAGGCTCCCCCTTAAGCTGATAGGACAGCCTCACACAGACAAAAACTGCAAAATTTGGGGGTTTTACTATTAACAGTAGCAGTCTCATAAATCAACCCATCAGTTCTCAAAATATGATTCAAGAGCCTGCTTCAAAGAAAAGGAATAAAACTACCAGGGTCCCAAAATGGTGAGCTGACCTCTATGTATGTTAAAGAGGAGGAGACAGTTCCAGTTAGGGTGTGATACAAAAGGGAAACTTTTCTGATCTCAGCAAAGGAAAGGAGAGAGACAGATTATTTAGAGACAGAATTGAAGGGCTAAAGGATAAGCAAAGATATAGACATATTGGCTGCATGACTAGGAAGTTTGCAGGATTATAGAGAATAAAAAAATTGTGGGGAAATATCTGAATGATGAGAATGCCCTTACATGTAACACATCTTGAACAAGAGCAGTGATTACAATGCTCCCCCTCTCTCTCCACACACACACACATACACATACACACACATATACACAGAAAAGTACTGGTAATGTTAATAGAACACCAAAAACTCATCAGTATGTGCAGCAAAATTTGAAGCTACACCTACAAATATTACCAGTAGTAGTGCAGTTACCAATGAAAAATAAAACATCAAGAAAAATGACTGGATTTTGGTTTATCCGTAATAACAAAAATAAATCCATCTATCATTCATAGGTTTCAGGTTTGGGGAAAAGTAACAATTTACAAGCTTGCTTGAGGCTGAAAAATAAGAACTTTGCCCAGCTAAATCTAAATCATGGTACTCCTATGTTAAAGTTAATATCCAGACTAAAAATCTACACAAGCTTCCTCAAAAGATGGACTTATATTTAGCAGCTTATTTTGTTATCTGTCCATTTAAAAAGTAATTAATATTAACCAATATACAATACCTAATTTTTATATTTGTTTTATAGACAAAAATCTATTCTTGGAATGATATGAAAGCCATCCACAATTTTGACAGAATCAGTATAACCCTATGAATATGTGAAGCCATACAACCAAGTCTTGTCATAGCATGACTCAAAATGAATGTGGTCAAATCTGCCCTCTGCTCTTCTAAGATTGATGAAACCTAGAAACAAACATAGTAAATACCAGCAGATGCCAGGTTGGGAACATGTGCACAGAGCAAGAAATTAATGTTGAAACACAGTGGTACTGATCATGCTTCAGCATTTCCTAGAAATACAGTCATGCTGAGATCATATAAAAGCAGGGAGCTGAAAGTTAAACTATTTTTGTATCTATTCTTCCAGAAGTTCTCAGCGTAGATATTCCAATATATGAAAAGTATGAATCATGCATTTTCATCAGTAAATTGGTCTACATTGTGGCACTTTGGTTTCCTGCTTGAAGTGTTGTTAAATACTTTGTGTTCATTTTCATCCTGTTCAAAACCAGATACAGGCTCATTTCAGAGCCTACTGAAGTCAACAAACCCACTACTTTTTATGGTAAGTGGATCACAGCCACAGCATTTTACAGGATTTGCAATGTTTTTACTCTTATTTTCTCTTAATAAATACCATCACTGTTTCTTATGAAGAAGAACTATGAATACCCTCACCCTAAAGTGTCACTTATCATAGGGTGCCATTTCACCACAATTGCTTAAGTTCCTCTAGCTCATTTTACATTCTCATTTAGTGTCACATAGAAAGATTTTTCATCTCAGTAGAAAAACCAAGGTCAAATAAGAAGGAAAACCTAACATTATCTAAGGAACTTAAACTCTTCAGAGCACAAGTGGTGAAAAACACACTAAGACTATTGCTAGAGATGTTTGCACTGCTGCTTTAGCTTTACTTTTTGGATAAATCAAGCCTTCAATCTCTTTAAATCTGCAACATGTCTCTCCATCCATGACCAACTTGCTTATTAAAAGACTTTTAAAAAAGCCTGATGAAAGGAATTTAATCACACCAGTGTCCTCTAATATTCATTGTATGTTCAACATAAGCTTCTTATAATCGATCATGAGCTAGGAGCCAGCAGGGAGAGCCTGGGATCCCGCTGCCTGTGGTGGTGGGTGTGCAACTGCAGCAGCTGCAGCTGGGGTGTGAGGAGGGTGTGATCACCCCTCCAGAGGGAGGGAATTGAAAGGAGAGACTGAAGAGAAATCCTAGTAGCTGCTAAACCTCAAAAGGATGCTAGATTCTTTCTGGCAGTAGCAATTAGTGGGCGGTGGGGTTTTGTGTTGGTGTTTTGTTTTGGTTTTGTTCAGGGGGAGGTGTCAGTGGAGGAAAAATGGGAGCTCAAGAAGTTGATGCATCAGATACCAAGGTTTTTTTGCTTTACTGTGACTGAAAAAGAATTCTGATTCTATAGGTCTCTACAGAACTTTATCTAGATGGCAAAATGATGGCTTGGCTTGGCTTTTGAAACCAGGAGCTTATTAGCCATTGTACAATGTTATACTTAAATCTTTCTGGTTGCAGAGTTATTTTATGTGCAGTAAAGTGCATCTGTGCTTTGGATTTCACACAAAGCAATTTCATATCAAAACCAGAACCTGGGTAGCTTCCTTCATATTTGTCTCATAAAAAAAATGGTTCTTTGAATTAGAGAGTAGCTCCAAGAGCAGCTCACTGTCTGAGCTGTACCTGCCGAAGCTCTTGCAGGCAGCAGGAGTGTACGACTGTCAAAGCTTCTGAATTTCAAAAGAGAAGCAGAATGAGACCAGGCGTAGGCTGCAGCTGTAATCTGTGCTTGGTAGCATCCAAGTCCTCTCCCATGAGTCACACTTCTGAGAACATCGTGGATTCTCTTCAGCCTCTTGGGATTTTTTTTTTTTTTTTTCCTTGGCCCTGGACTTCAGTCTAATACTTCTTCCACTTCTCATCTCCCTTCTGTGGATAAAATCATGTTTAATTTGAGTTGTTAAGAAGAAACCTGGAAAATCCACAGTTCTGATGTAGATACCTTCTGACATAGTTCATATTATTAATTTTATGTGTGGCCTAGGGCTGGGGAATACTCTCTACCCTACCTACCAAATTAATCCCTGATGATAGCCCTGCCCTTTATGCTAATATTGACACTCTCTTCCTTTCTTTCTCTTATTATATTAGAAACAGCATTTTAATTCATAATTCTGTCTTGTTGTGGGTTAATAGCCTCACAAAAATGCTGAAGCTTTCTTGTCCTTCCCTTATTGGCTTTATTCTTTCATTGTACTGCTTTCCTCTCTTCCATTTTGACCAGCTCTTTGATGGTTTTTCTACACCATGTTGCTCTTTTCTCTCATGCTTTCATTGAGCTGCTGCTTCTGAAATCCCTTACGATTCATGTGTATCTTCTAGAATCCTTTTTTGACTTTTTCTCATGTTGGTAGCTTACTGCTCCTGCATACTCATTCAACCTATGCCTGTTTTTCTGTTTTTTCATTCACCAAGGTTCTTTTGATTTGTTCTCTGTGAAACATTACTCATTCTCTGTTGCTTAGTTCCCGGCTTTAACTATCACATTGCCAGACCTCCCATGCTTTTACCAGCCTTTCCATGAATTCAGTTTTTATTACTTCTACTGAAATGGTTCCTGTATTTTGCTCTTCTCCTTCCAAAACCTTTTGCTCTGCCTTTCTCTTCAAGGCCTATTCTTATCTATTCTTTACAGTCTTGATCCACTCCCAACAATGTCCTTTCTCTAACAAAACCATTCTGATGGAAATCTGATGTTCTAGGCAATTTCTTCCACCATGAACATCCTGGATTTACTCTCTCCTTTTTCTTTTTCTCTCCTAGTGTAATTAAATTCCATATCTGCAGACCCATCTTTACAGATTCTGAGTCAATCCTTTCCCTCTGGTCTTCTTTGTTTTTTTTTTTTTGTTTTTTTTCCTGTGTGCAGATTTCTGCTGATCTTATGCCAGTATGATATAGTAAGATGTGCCCATCTGCTCTTCTCACCTCATCTTTCCTTCCTCTATTGCTATCTCTTCCTTCTCTTTTTCATGGATACAAGATTTCTTGCTTCCTGTGTTTATATATCATCCAGTTTACCCTAGAAATCTTACCTAGCTTCTGTGACTTTATTTTCTCATTCCTTGCCTTATTCTTTGCCTTTCCATCAGTTTCTTCCCTTAAAACCAGCAGAACATATTTCTGTCTCCAAGATGCTTTCTTATGCATCATCACAGATAAAACTCATCTGTTGTTTCCAGGATTATCATTTACTGGAGCATCTTCTCTGCCTCCTGCTTGGCCTTGAGGTTCAATCTTTGAATCTTCACTGGCTGCTTTTCTCTGTTGCATTAAACAAACCTCCTGGCTTCAGGACACTGTTATCTGTACCCAGATTCTCATGTTCTCACTACAGAGATTCCCATAGCTCATGCCTGTCACTGAAACAGCTAAAGCAAGCATGGTTTTGCTTTATTATACCACCTTTTATGCACAGGAAGAAAACCTTCCTTTTACAAGGCTATACTGTTCTCCTGTTACAAATCCCTCTTAAAATTTCTCTTGCTGTAACTACCAAAATGCCCTTACTTTTCATAAGGTATTGTGTGCAATAAGGTTGAATGAGTGATAGGAAATTTACCATTACATTCATGAACAAATCTAATGCTAACTAGTGGTTTTTGTTTTTTAAAAAAATATAATAAAATAATCTCCTTGGCCCTATAAGATTCACGAAACAGCAACCCCATGGGAGTGAGTCTTAGCTCTTGAATCACCTACATATGGGTTATGGTCCCACTAATGACAAAAGCCAAAGAACAACTCTAATGACGAAACCTCCACTGCTGTCATCACCCAAGGTGCTTACAAAACACTGAGTGGCTCCTGCACTTTGTTTGCTGCTTTACTGCACACTTTCAAACGAGTCTGATGTTAGTACGTCCCTAAAGCAGATGCTGTGTGTGTTGTTTCTTCTCACCCTTGTCTAGCAGCCAGGACTTCCTGCACACCCACTGTTAGACCCACTGTAATATTCTTGTTCTTCTAATGCTTTTTTATGCCAGTCTAAAGGTCACCTCTAAAGTGGCTGCTGTGGCAGACTCTGGGCTTAGTCAAACTGCTGTGAAGCATGGCAACTCCCTGTGCAGTCACTGACACTGCTCTGGATTTTTGGCCATGCAGCTCAGAACAGAAGTGTTGTAGAAACTGGTTCTATCCAAGAGTCAGTCTTCTCATGTCTGGTTGTGTTGGTGCTTCTCACTGTTTCACAGTAGTTGGTGGATGTTGCTAAAATCCACAAACTACTGTGAAACAGTGAAACCACGTCATAATTTGAATCACTACCAAGTATTTTAGATATTAATGCTTGACAGGATTTATGTTTCCAATTTCCTCTAATAAGTGGGATGCGCACAGTTAAAAGAAAAATAACCGATAGGTTCTTGTTGAATACTTGGTTTATAAGAAATACTATGTTTTCAGTATAAGTTCTTAGGTTTCCCAAAATCTTAGATGAAGCCTGCATGCTATATTTTGGCTGGGTGATATACTTAGCTAGTGGATATCCCTAACCAGCATAATTTCTATTGTGGTACTGCTAAAGTTTGTTGGATATTTTCCAAACAATAGACAAAGAGGTTTAAGCTAATGAATATAATATCTCACTGCAGTAAATCTGTTCTATCCCATGTCAGGCACAGTCAAATATATACTGGTAGGTCTATGCCTACCCAGTAAGTAGTTTGTTTTTGGGTTCATTATTTCCTTGTAAAACTTCCTTCTGCCACATACCACAGAATGGTTTCACAAGGTGGCTATTCTGTTAGTTGAGCTCAGAGTATTTCTATAAAATCACAGTGGGAGTCAACAGATGAGAACCTAATAGATCTACCAATTGTTCTTCCTGTAAGGTGCTGAAAGCAGCTGGGACTGGTGAAGGCAGTGCTGGTAACATTAAGGAGCTCATGATATGGCACCAGTTCTGATCAGTGCCCTTCTCATCCTCTGCCTTGGACTGAATTCTGAATTAAATTTTAAAAATCAGTTTCCTTTTACCTTCTTTGACAACTTTTATTGTAAGAATCCCATCCTTACACAGCAACTTCTGTTATTTCATATTGTTTACTGTGGCCGAGGTCCTGTGCTATGAATATGCATTTCCTGACTGACTTTGCTACTTCTCTTATTTTGGTATTTTTTGCACAGACATTAATAATTTCTTGGCTCTATCTTGGGAAGTTGGTAAAGAGGTTAGGCCCTATTTCTCAAATAGAGATCAAGATGGATCAAGTAAAAAAAGATTCAATATTTGCATATTTAGAGCACAGGTATCACTGAGGCTGATTATGCTTGAAAACTCAGTGCATTTCTTTATCACAAACAGTATCTCAAATTGGGCATCTAAGAAATCAACAAGCAGAAATCATCTTTGAAAAGATGTGCTTAAGGGAGCTAATTGACCTCACAAAGAACCTCCATGACAAAAAGGGACAGAATTTGGTAGTGTCCAGTCAAACACTCAGCTAATTAAATAATGACACTTCTTTCTTCACTCATCTGATTAACAGAATACACGTTTTAACTGTTGCAATAAATAAACCTCAAATACAACAGCTTCTCTGCTGTTTTCTTGTTGAAGAACTACATCTGGCCCAACCTTCATTTTGGATGGGATTATAGTGCCTTAATGTGTAATTAAAAGTTTTGTCATAACTTGAACATACTTCCTTGTCTTTCATGTTTCAATGATTGTATAAAGAGAATGTCAGTAATATCCACTGTGGCCACAGTTTTAAAATAACTTTCTTCTGCAATAAATAGACTTCAATCACCATACATTAAACAGTAAATTAATTTCTGTGAAGTTATTTCAGCATTGTATTTCTACAGCACGCATTTCTGGGACTCTCCTGGATGCTTTCTAGTTTCAAAAATCAATTTTCCCATTCCTTGTGAGCCTCAGTTTCTTTTTCTCTCTCTCCCTCAAAAAAAGCCTGCTTAGTAGAACACTTGATTTCTTCCTCAGTAAATGCCTTGGGTATGTCCTGACATATCACACTCCCTTGTGTCTTCTTCTCTTTCATTAATAGTATAAGAAATGATTGAAAGTTAAAATGTGCAGAAATAAGGTTTTGTTAAAGTACAGGGATTCTCAGTGGATGTGTATAATCATTAGAAACTGATTACAGTAGCTTGGCTTACATTTGTAAGTCTTATATAAGTTCTGTGCCACTTCTTGATATATTTGCTTGAGTTTGCCTTTACATTGGTGTAAAAGCTTTTTATTGTGTGTGAGTGAGCTGGTGGTCATGAAGCTAAATTATCAGACCACTAGAATTTGAGGGATAATACAGCTTTGTGCCTACAACTCCAGCTGAAATTCCTGCTGCCAGCAGCATGCTGCATGCACAGTCTCTGTGCTGTGACAGTCACAGCTGCTGGTTTTGTTCTCAGCTTAGGAGTCACTGCCTTTCTAAAGATCACAGGGGAAACATCTTTCCAGGCAGGTTCTGTAACTCTGCATTCCATGGTGATGTGTCAGTAGCTAATGAATCCAGAGACAATACTTGGATCTCTCCTTATGGAAGTGTTTACAATTGAATTGTGGTGGTGTGTCATTCTCCTTCCCTATGCCACTCCTCCATCTGCTGCCATAACCTAGGAACATGCTGGGAAAAGGGGTGTTTATATGACACACACAGAGATCAGTTTGCACAAGTCAGGAGTGATGGAGAGGGGCAAAGAGCAAGCTTAGATATGAAAACAACAATAATGACTGGTTTTATTGGCTACAAATGGGTGGTCAGAACAAGGCAGCACTAAACAGCTGCTCAGCTTAAAGGCCTTCAACACTTTAACATAGGAACCAGTGCAGAATTTTGTTCAGGTGTCCTTCCCACTCCAGGAATTGGTAGCATCCTCTTTTGATGATGGAAATATATCACCATTAGGTCAGGATTTGGGGCATGTTAATCTTATCTTGTGGGAAAAGCTACCCATCCTAGTCACTACAAAATAGCCCACCCATATTGTCAGACTTAAAAACCCCATGTTTTCTCAACATTTTGAGCCTACAGTTGTTAGGAGAAGGCAAATATGCTTGTTTAGACACACAGATACTGTATCATTTGGTCATTGGAATAATAAGATTTTTTAAGCAAACTTTAGACAAGTGTGCAAGTGAAAGGAAACAATAGGGCTTTCCAGTAGAGTAACTGAAAATACACTCATCTAATTAGAAACTTACAGCCACAAAACACTTATATGTTTAACATGAAATCTGATTTTAAAAACCCAACAAATTCTAGACTGCCTTATTTTCTGAGTGTGTTCCAAGAAAAAGTAAACCTGGTAAGTGGAATTTCATCTGTATGTAGCGAGGGCAGTAAACTGTAGTAATGTAATAGTTTGTGAAGTTTCCTGATTTTTAAAAAGTATTGATTGTGAACATGAGAGATTTTTTTTCACTATATATGGGAAAACTTACTCAAATAAACCAAACTTTCTTACTATTTGAAAATAGTATTTACCACTCTGCTTTACAAAGGAATAATATAATCACCTCATTGTGTTATTACTTGAAATGGTGATATCCAAGTATCATTGCAATGCATGCAATAGAAATGACTAGAAGTAAAAAAAATAAATAAAAAAATTCAAGATTGTAAAACTAATTTACCCTCTAATATGTGAGTGTAGCTTACTAATATGTGTATTTACACACTCCTGCTCTTTCCTGCCATAAGTCCTACTTTACCTTTTCTTGGTGTTAAACATATTAATGAATGGCAAACAAAATAGTTGATGTGTAAAACACTGTGGGGGAATACGAATGATGCATCTGAATGTGTTGTGGAAATATGCAATAGGAAATACTCTACAGAATGTATGAGCTGAATAAAAAAAAAAAATTATTTCTAAGAGAGTCTTTCTACCCAGCCATTTGTCATAAGTGTTTGAAGCAAATAACACAAAACTTAAAAAAGGCTTGTCTTATATAGTCACAAAATCTCCAGACTGATCCTAAGCACTGCTGCCTTTTGGCAGGAATATGTGTCCTCTTGCTGCTTGAATGCCTCTTTTGTTCAGGATGGAGCTACAATAAAAAGAGGGAGTCTCATGTATGTTTCTTGCAAAATTTTTCATCTGTAATCACCAGGATACATAGAAAATGTCATAAAGAACTAGCAAGTAGTTTTATCAATGACATGAAAATGAGGCTGTGATGATGAGGATTTTAAGGAGAACCAGTTTGAAATGTTCTGAACGTGTTAGAATAAGTGTGATTAGTGGAAGCAACTCTGATTTTTATATAAGTAAAATCAGAATCTGGCCTGATATCTAATACAGAAATTTCATTCATTCTGCATGGCTAGAAAGTTATTCATTAAGAAATAGCTTCCTCAACTCTAATTTTTCATTTTCTGTGATGAAAGTGAATTATTTGAAGAAAGTGCAACTCCTCACTTGGGAGGGTTTTCCTTTGCACATCTTCAGAGTAAGTAAAGTTGTGCTAATTACCATTCTATGAATGTGTACATGATTTTTTAATTTTTCACTGGTATCTGTTCTTCAAATGTTAATGTCCTGTCATACAAAGGGAAGTAAGGTAAATACAGCTGATATTAAGACTCTCTTGTAGAATTTCAGACCAGGTAAGAGCAATACATGGTGCATTTGGGGCAAAGGATTTGGATGTCTTTACATTTAAGATACCAAAAATGCTTAAATTGCCAGCCTGTTCAAGCACTGTGGTCCCTACAGGCAACGACAATAGACAAGCACTTCAAACTGCTACAGAGAGGTGACTCTGTACTGACTGGATAGTTTAGAACAGCTCAGAGTAAGATTAGTTTAGAATATAACTCTAACCATATTATATAACCATATTCTAATAACCATTATAATATGGTTAGTTAGAAAGTTAAGTAGATGAAGTTGAAAGTAGTTGTAGTTATACTTCTTACAAAAGCTTGAGGCTCAACATCTGGCTTGGAACATTCTATATCTCTTCTGGTAGTGTGGAATCATTCTCTTTAATATGTATTTTAATTTATTGTCACATCTACATTGAAATATCGGTAAATTCAAACAGGAAAACTTCTAAAGGCTTGCAGGGCAACTTTAAAAATGGTGTTGGGAGGCTTAGTTTTATTGAAATGTAGTAGAAAGTTTTCTTTACTAGACTCTGCAAGTTTCTGTAAGGATTTCAGTGCTGTGTACTTTGGTTTGCAAATACACTCACTGAGGAGCCTGTAGGCACAAGTAACCAGGCAGCAGGAGAGGTGCCAGGGTGTGCTGGGGCAGCACTCGGGGAGGAAGCTGTGACATCTGTGATTCCGCTGCCCACTGTGCTCAGAGCTTAGTGGGAGCAGCAAGCCCTTCCTAGAAGAGAGGCAAATGATCACCAATCAGCTGTCAGTAATGTGTTTTCCCCCTGCGAGGGTAACTGCTTCCTGCTGCTGCCTTCTGCAGAGTTCCAACTAGTAGGCTTAAACTCTAATCTGGGAAAGAATAATTGCTCTAACAGTCACTGAAAAGCTCTCTGCCCTCACTTGGGATGGTGTTTCCTGTGCTTCTTGTATGAAAAATTCACCTGGTAGTCACTGTTCCCTTTTACTGCAGCTCAGATTTTCCTGTATTGAAATGGAAAGAGAGGAGGCTCAGTAACACTTAGCTTGGCTATGGAAAGAAGCTTACAAAGTTTGCATCTCTTTATTGAGTAAGCAAGATGCAGGTACTGTGTTTAACACTAGTGTTCTCCAAGGGTAAAAAAGAAAAGAGCTGTTACAAAGCTCAGTAACTCTTCCTTTCTCAAATTCATGACGCAAAGTTAATCAGCATCTTTTGTTTCTTAATTTAGTTATTTACATGTTCAGTGGAGATAGATAAGATGAAAAAACTCAGGAGGACATCTGTCTGAATACAATGTATTGATATAAATAGAGAGGCTGGGAAAAGTAGTAGTGAGTTTTCATTTTCTACTTCAGACAAACAAGTTGGAACAGAACTGTGCAGGAAAAACACTGCCATAAGCTCTTGCTGAGGGAGAAATTGGGGCACAGCTCAGCACTGTTTGTTTTCATGTAGGTTTAGATAATAAAACACAGAAGGCTGAAAGGGAGATTTGATTTACTATTGTTCAGAAAGCACATTTTCTTAGTCTGCAAGCTTCAGCTGTCCCTATGCTTTTGCTAAAATTTTAGATATTTGCTTTTCTTTACATATTTTTCCATCTGTATTTTACATTTGGCATAATAAAAAGTTTAGAAGTCTAGAAGAGGAGGAAAAAGTGAGTGGCTTGGTGCAAGCAAGCAGAGTTTCTCATTCATTTCTTTTTCCATTGTTTGGCAGGTGGAAAGCACAGATTTACAGAGCTGAACTGGATCAGCTGAAGACGTGGGGGAAGAGAAACAAAACAAGTAGAGTACCAGTGAAAAGAGATTCAGCTTTATCTTGCAGCATCACCACAGCAACCAGAGAACACGATCAGAAGAAAAGGCTAGAGCGGAGAAGGCGAAAGTGCTGCTTCTTACCTTTGGACAGAAGGCAGCAAAATAATTATGCAGAACAGAAATGGGTATTTGGTGGTCGTAGACAAACTGTGGCAAAGGGAAGTGTCCTGTCATTAACAGGAATGTGCCACAGTTTATGCACTGGAAAGGGGAGTGCCATGAGATCTACTGAAGAGACTATTTCTGTGGCTGCATACCTCCATGTGTTTGCACCCCTGCTGGGACTCAATTAGGTGGCTGTAGCATCGGGGATCATCAGGTATCGGAGAGTGACCTTTTTTCCATTTGGGGTGTACCTGGGTGTACGAGAACTAAGAGGCACCGCAGATCTTTTGAGAGACGCCAACAGAGTGAGCCAGTCTGCACCCCTTCCCTTCTGTACCTGCCTGCTGTACCATGGGATGTCGGCAAAGCTCTGAGGAGAAAGAGGCAGCGCGGCGGTCCCGTAGGATTGACCGCCACCTGCGCTCTGAAAGCCAGCGACAACGAAGGGAGATAAAACTCCTCCTCCTGGGCACCAGCAATTCTGGGAAGAGCACTATCGTCAAGCAGATGAAAATCATTCATAGCGGTGGCTTTAACTTGGAGGCATGTAAGGAATACAAACCTCTGATTATCTATAATGCAATTGACTCTCTCACACGTATCATTCGGGCTCTGGCCACCCTTAAGATAGAATTCCACAATCCTGACAGAGCATACGATGCAGTGCAGCTTTTTGCCCTGACAGGCCCAGCTGAGAGCAAAGGTGAGATCACCCCGGAGCTGCTGGGGGTGATGAAGAGGCTGTGGGCAGACCCTGGCGTGCAGGAGTGTTTTTGCCGCTCCAATGAGTACCACCTGGAGGATAACGCTGCGTACTACCTGAACGACCTGGAGCGCATCGCCGCTCTGGACTACATCCCCACGGTGGAAGATATTCTGCGGTCTCGGGACATGACCACAGGGATTGTAGAAAACAAGTTCACCTTCAAAGAGCTGACTTTCAAAATGGTGGATGTGGGTGGACAGAGATCTGAACGCAAAAAGTGGATCCACTGTTTCGAGGGGGTTACAGCAATAATTTTCTGTGTGGAGCTGAGTGGGTATGACTTGAAGCTGTATGAAGATAACCAAACAGTAAGTGCACCTTCTGCTCCTTGTTCTCTTTCCTTCTTTTCCTTTCTCCTTCATCAGTATTTGGTCTTTTATCTCCCTCTCCTTCCTTCCCTCCCAAGGCAGTAATCCCCAATCATTATGAACACCCAGAAGCTATGGTTCCTTTATTTGGGTAGTTTTCCCCACTGCACAGAGTTAGTTATTTAATGTTACTTTTGGGAAATTGAGGTGCTCTTCACATGACAGCCAATTTATTATTTTTCTGGTGACTTTAGCTAAATGTTTACATAGTTAACTGTTACTTCAAACACCACTTAAAAAGGTAGGCAGTAGTGACATCCTGGTGTATAGGGATAGTTCATTTGGACACCATGAAGGTCCTGGGAAATGTTGAAGGTAAAATAATAAGTAACAGTTTTCTCCCTCTTTTTTTTCCCCAGGATCTTCAATAGGAATTTGGGATGAAATTAATTTTAAAAAGAAATTAAACATGTTTTTTAATTGGTATAATTCTATATCTATAATTTCTATACATAAAATTTTCTTTGACTGTTTTTGGTTAAATGGCTGATTTGCCTTGTCCAAAGAACAGCCATTCCCATTTAATAGTCTTTAATGTTGTTAGCTTCTGGTTTTCACAGCACGCAAATACAGTAGCTATGGGAAGTCTGTGAATGCTTACAGATACGCAAATATGTATTTGCTGTAACTTTCAAATTGCCTGAATTGAGCTTCACAGGGGTTTTGCTTGAAATTATTTTTTTGACAGCTTTGTAAAACCTGCTGTTTAAGAGAAGGGAGTTTGTGGGTAGGAACACGTGATGGCCCCTTTTTTGTCGGTATAGCTTAACACATATATAATATTTCCCAATTCTTCTGTAGTGATTTTGCTGTTTATTAACAGCACTTCTATTTTCTTCTCTCTACTATTCTGATGAGCCATTCCACTGTTCTGTACATGGACTTATCCTTCATTATCTGGAAATTCTTATCTTGGCATTAGTGCCTTCCTATTGTAACAGATTTCGGTATCTGCTTTTTGTTTAGTAACTCCCACTTGACATGAGAGAAACATTGCCACTAATTCTTTATCTTCATTTTCAGACATATTAGAAAAAGTATTTTACATCTAGATCCTGACTATGACTTTCTTACAATTTTTTTTTACTTTTCTTGCCTTACTGTTCAGATATAAAAATCAAAAAGAACTACCTTAAAGGGAAAAAAATCAATATAATTCTGAAAAATCTTTATGAGCATTGGCCCATACAGGAGCAACAATAGTACCTAGATTGGTACATTACTGGAACTGCAACACTGAGACTGCCACTCATGAGAAAAGCCCTACAAATTAAAGAGTTGAAGAGTGTAAAATGCTTCCTAGTGTAGTATCTGTGGTGAAGAGAGCTGCTAAATAAAACTAGTCTACTGCCAAACATAACTTACTGCTTGAGAGAGCATGTAAGAATCTGGCTGATTTATAAACTGTGAAAGTTGAGCAAATGATCTGTATGAATATGAAAACTTCTGTGATCCTGTTGACAGAAGTGGAGAAATGCTTCCTAATGCAGTATCTGTGGTGAACTCTGTCTTTATTGAAGATGCGTTGAAGTAATGATTGACACATATGGTAAAAAATGAGGGGAAAACCAGTTCTGCACACTGTGGGCTCTGATTATAGCTGAGTCGTGAAGTCTGCTGAGGGTGAGATTGTTGTAGTGACACCAGCGAGCAGAAGGGAGAACAAAAATAATGCCCAAACTATCGGCTGCCTGGACAACCTTTCCTTTGTGTGTAATTTTAAATGACTAAGTTAAATTTATCCTGCATGAAAACAAATAACAGAAGGGGAAGGCTGACTTTTCAGGGCCTTTTGTCTTTCTCTTGCTGTGATTTGTTGTGGGTAACATCACTCCTAGGAGCAAAATCACCTGAGTTGACGGTTTGTAGACCTGGACAAACAAACATTTTTGCTTGTCTGTTTAACAAATGTGATATTTAGCTGTTGACTAAAACGAAAGCTACACGAAGAATTACGGTTCACTTTTTTCCTCCACCTTGTGTGCTCCATCACTCTGTAACAATATTTTTCCTGCTTATCTAGGGTTATCTGGAAATGTGATCTGTGTCTGGTTTTGTTTCTACAATGTCTTGGGAAGTTCTTCCCCTACCTAATGTAATAAATATAGCTTTATCATTCCATGCACCATAGCTAGTTAGCATGACTCAACCACATAATAGCTGTCTTTTCTTTTGACACAGTTGCAAAATTGTAAAATACCTTTGGATAGCTATTGATTTATTGCATGATTATGATTCCTGACCAGCACTCTGAGAAGGTTGCCTTAAATTTTCATATCCCATGATGATTTCTTTTCTATTATGTCAAATAAATTACTTGTCTTGTTTTTCATGGTCCTTAGCAGCTGATTGACCCATTCTATCTTTTACTACATGTTAAGATGACAGCTCTGGCCTTTGATAATGTTACATTATCAAGCAACAATTTTTTTCCCTTCTTACATGTTGCATCCTGCACTTTGAAGGCACTACCCATTAATATCAAAGTGTCTCATCTTTATTTCAATTTCTCTTTAAATGAATGTGTGCCAGAGAATGTTAAATAATCTGTACTCTCAGAGTCAGTGCTGCTGCCTATCCCCATGACAAGGACTCTTGCAGTTTCTTTGTGAGTGTCCCCATCTGTCCAGCTATACATTCTCACAGATGGTTTTCTTCCAAAGCCTGCAGCTGCAACAGGGTTTGAGAGTATGAGAAGCACTTTAAAGATGCAATAGTAAAGTACATAATGAACTGAGTTAAACATGAGTGTGTGCCTGAGAATTCTTGAGGTCAGTAGTCACAAGAGATTCACATGGTGCAGGAGATACCAAGTAAAGGTTTTGCAGGTCTAAAAATGATACTGGTTCACTAACTTTATAAATATGGGTGTTAGAGGAAAACTGCTTGCATGTAACAAGTAATTTATTTCTTACAGCCACTGCAAATGAACATAAAAAATTAAATTTTAGGCTTTTTGAGACTATTTTTTTTAGTATCTTGTTAAAAGGGACATGCAGATAAAAAGCCGAAGTACTGCAGCAAACAGTTCAGGCTGGAGTAGGCCTCATGCAACACTAACTGCTAGGGTCATAATGGAATCTCTCAATTATCTAATAATAACTGGGAAGTCTTCTGTCATATGTTAATTGTATGAATTTTGAGCAGAAATCCTGTTTCTGCCAGGATTTTGTTAATCAAGTAAACAACATTGGTAACATTTTTTCCTTCCTTTTTTTTCCCGAGGCCAAATACTTAAGGAGCTTATTTGCCTTTCCTGATAGTTCAGCTTTTTGAGTAATTCAGGGCATTAAAAATTCTTTCTGCCATGCAGCTTTATTCCTGCAATGCTAATACTAACAGTCAGGACAGAGGGGAAATTGTGATCTATGTACCCATAGCCCTTCTAGCACCTGTTATTATCAGTGGTAAAACATCATGTCAGGAAACTTTACTCTGACAAACTAAGTCACTTGGGAATCCTAGAAAAAGACTGACCTAAACTGTTCCATTTTTTTCTTGAAGCTTTTCCATTTCAAGACTTTTCATAGTGAAGTTTGTGTGGGAGCAAAGCCTAGATGACTTCAGCACTCTTGTGTGTAATCTTTCAACACTGCAAATGAAATTCTAGCCTTTTTGCACTTAACAAAATAATATATATAGTCCCCTACCAAAGTTTAACTTTATATAGTAATGCATCACAATTCCAGCCTCAAGACTTGTATCTAAGCATGTACCTTCTAAAATATGTAAACAGCATTAAATAATGAATATACATAACAGGAAATGATTGATCAACTGCCAGTTTTCAGGTTTTTCACTAAATATTCTTTCCAGTCTGAAGAATTATTTTTGTTTACATTGTTCATTATAATTGCATGCTTCTTATGTGAATATTCTCACATAGAACACATGGCACAGCAATTTTTCATATTTTGGATTTGTTGCCACACCCTGAACTTTACATTCTATGTAGGTTCAGATACTAACAGTAACTGTATAGGCAAATCATTCTGTCCATATGTTCACTAAATTACTTCTTCTAATTGGAAAAAAAAAGTAATAAATATGATAATGTATCCCATTATGGAATACAAAAACCAGACTCATTCTAATGCCATTATGACTGCAGGAAGATGCCAGTATCAGATTGTAAAAGCCTGTGAAGCTTTGCTGTGAGGCTTATCTATTTCATAGACTAATCCCTAAATCATCCCCATATTGAAACCTACAGATAAATAAGTATTTTTGTCACTGTAGAGCAGAAGGCTTAATTAGAAGAAATTCACAGGGGAAAAACCAGAAAGACTTTTACCTGCTTTGGAAAACCATGGCACAGAAGTAGTGGACCTACTGGGCAGTACTTGTCAGCTTTGGTATCCAGGGCTGGCTGTCAGAATCACATCTGAATTAGATGACTGAATTTCCTGACGTATTTAGGTAACAGCAGGCAATGGCTCAAATCCCCCATGACAAATGCCTGAGAAATTATGTAACTCTCTAGTTTTGGTCTCTGTGACCAGCTGCATTCAAGACTTCTAGACTAGGCAAGGTGTTTTGCTGTGATTTTTAATTGAATTCCAAGCATTACAGCACTAAGGTAAATAAAACAGTGAGGCATCAGGAATGGCAGAATGCTTCTAAATATCCTATAAACTTCAAGCTCAGAATAGATCTGAGGTGGAAAGACATGGGTACTGACAATGAATAAACAGAACTTAAGTTAAAATCGCAGTGATTCAGTAAAACTGCTGCTCTTCAAACTACAAAAGAAGGAAAAAACCCCAAGCAAAACCCAAAATTCCAGGAATGCCTATCATAGAGGCAGTAAAGCTTGCTCTGTAACGACAGGGTTAAAGCAGCACCAGCATAATACACATGAAAACAAGGCACTTGTCAAGCACTGGGAGAATTGTAAGGAATCAGAAAGCCATTGCCACTGCCAGACATAGGATATTATCATATACACTGGATAATATCAATTGGATAAAGAATCAGTTTCTGAAGGAAAGGAGCTGAATATCTCTCCTCTCAATGAGGCTGGAAAGCCACGAACACCTTCCCAAGTATATTGTCACAGGAAAGATCCAAGTGAAATTGGAGACCTGGTTATAGCAAGCAAGGAGTTAGGAGAGGAATACACCAGAGCAATCCAAGGTTCTTTGGCAGAATATTGTCATCTTTATGTGCAACTCTCTAGGTGACTCTATTGCAAATCATTTACTTAAAAGCAAGTTGTAAATTTGTCTTTGAAGAATCCCTTGAAAAGTAAGGAATGCCACATAATTTTAGGGCTGTGAGGAGCATGTGACAAACCTGGTCTAGCCTTATGGAAAATATGCTTCTTGGACATGTAGAGGTTTAATCTTCAGAAGTTTATCAGATTCTCTGAAACTTAATGCATATGAAGTAGAGTGGCATAGTTCAGGCAATCAGTTTTACTTCTTTGTGATGAAAATATGTAGCTTTTTATGTGAACTTTACAATAAACTGAGCAACTTTTAAAATACATATGAGAAATATTGATGATATAGATGTAGCTTGGAAATTCCCTTGACTGCATTGTAAGGGTCAAGATACCACTGAAGCCCAATGCCACAAAAAGAATAATGTGGTTTGAGTTTAGAAACTTAGAATCCATCTATTGGGTAGAGAAGTGTTGATATAATCTCTCATAATCCTGTATGCTGTCTACTTAACAATCACAGTGAATAGAAATGTGCCAACAAGGAAAAAAAAAAAAAAAGAAAAAAAAGAAAAAAAAGGAAAATTCCATCCTGGTCTAGAAAAACAGCTACTTTGGGTTATTTTTGTAGGTGTATAAACTGTAACAACTCTCTGTGGTATGCCAGCCCTGGAGAGAGGAGTCCAATTAGCCTTAAAAACAAGCAGAAATGCTGGAACAATGGAGGATCCTTGCTGTTAATACAGCTTCAGAGTGAGTTTTGGTAGTGGTGGATTTTTCAAAACTTTCTCCCGTTATTCCAAGTCAGTAATTTAGATTGCATATCAAATCAACAATCTTGTCAGGTCAGCAATGGCCTCAGACTGATCCCTGAGCATTCTTGTTCTTGGAGGGCTACAGGATTCATCATGTTGTCTTTTTAAAAATTTATTATTAAGTCTTTCTACTGTCTTTACACTAATATCCTTATAGGGTAATCACCCTGCTAACCTTTTATACCAATCAGTGCAACACTGACAAAACCACTTGGAGGTTATACTATCAGTATGGTCTGGCTGAGTTAGACAGCATGGGTAAAAGTAGCCATTCTAGCCCCTGACAGAAACTTTACAACTTAAGAAAATGTAGATATTTCTTACAGGCTGTTGGAGAGGTGTTCAGTTTTATTTAAGCTATAAAGTTTTGCAAATACAAATATTTTATCACCATACTTACAAATATTCTCATAGGGCAGTCTGAAGCAGCACTTAATCTAGACTAGAGCCTTTTCAGATATAACTTCCTTTGTTCCTTTTTTTTTTTTTTTTTCATTTAAAATATTCTGTGGATGCAAAACACTTACCCAACTTGAAACTCATTTTGCTTTTTCCTTTGTAAGGATCATTAGTGACTACTCTGTCAAATCTGCAGTTGAACTACTTACATGAATTTAAAAAAAACTGACTTGGCATACAGCTGAAATTAATTCCAGTTCTGCTATATTGTTGTCTTGATCCTGGTCTGCATTCATGGCATGTTTTAATGTAATGATATCTGTGGCTATAGTTACTCTTTCTGTCATTAACTAAGATATTAAAAAGCTTGGGCATTAAACAGGTCCTATACATTTGCAGAGATTTAGTAATTTGCCCTTGTTACTGCAGTTTTACTGCTTTCAGCCTTTTTTTTTTTTTTTAATTGTGTGCTGCTAAGACTAAATACGTATGCCTGTATCTTGGGAAAGATTTTTGAGCATCAAAATGCATTATTTGAAAGCTATTAATATGCTCAGTTAAACTTTTAACTTGTCAACCAATGACAGTGTCCCCTGATTATACTTCAAAATTAGCAGACAATGAATAACTCCTCTACTCCAATTAATTCAGCTCTCTAACTCCTGTCACTTATTTTTTAGATATTTAAGCTTTATATTGTCCTTTCTTTCCATTACTAAGCTGATTGAAACAACTTGCTTTCAAAATACACAGTCCACATATTCTCTGTGTACTTTTTCCCATTATTTACTGATTTGCCATATTTTACTTAGCAAATAGGAACCAACTCCCAGCCATTTCCCATCAGTAAAAACAACCCCGTTGATAATAGTTTAAGAGAATTTAGCATAAAATGAGAAGCAAGAATCCTTCAGTGTCTCAGTTTTGGGGAGAAAGCTTGTGGCTAAAGTGGTTTTGTGGAAGGCCATGATGTGCTGCACCCCTCCAGGACCGATGTTCGCCGCCCGATGTTCGGCGTTCGCTCCCTCTGCTGCTTCCCAGCCAGCACAGCGCTGGGGTGGCACCGCCGCTCTCAAAGGCTTCAGCCAAAGCTCCCAGTGCTTCCTGCAGCCTGAGCTTTCCCACAGCAGCTCTGACAGAGCAACGAGCTTATTTCCATTCATATTTCCCCAGATCAGTTGGAATTCCACTGGTGTAAATGTTTATGCAGTAGCTCCCTGATAATACTGATTAGGGATGTCATTGGACTTGTCAAGAGTACACTAATTTTTATAAAGCCTCTATTAGGTGTAGTCTGATAGTGTGCCTTCTCCTGGCAGTGCTGCAGAGAGGGATGGTTCTAACAGGAGCTTGCCAAGTGCCTTTGCTGTTCTTCAGAAATCAAAGTAGGAATTATAAATAAATAAATAAATAACCCCTCAACAACCCACACATGGAAAAAGGAAAAAAATCCAATTGAACTGGAAATGTGAGAGGTTAACAAACAAAGGAGGTTAAAGATATGCTAAGTAAAAAAAAAAATTAAAAAAAAAAAAAAAAAATTGAAGAGATTAAATGCTTTGTGACTGTGCCTAAAATGTCTTGGAGGCAGTGTTCTGCAGAACATGTGGCTGTCATTGCTATCCAGCAATTCAGACTGAGACTTACAGCATTTAAAAAGGTTTCAAAAGTTTAATTAGTTTTGTAGAGCTAAAAGAAGTTAAGTACCTGCTTAGTGTATAAATACCTGAAAGAGCATAAACTGCTCAATATTTAAAGAAATACATAATCTAACAGAGAAAGGCAAAGAACAAATTGCTAGATGTGAGGTCAGATAAATACTAACTTGAAATAGTGGGGGATTTAATTATATTTTTTTAGGAAAGAGGCTGAACCAACTTCTCTCTGGCAGCTAAGGCTGATCCAGGTGGCAGCAAAGACATAAAGGTTCTTGAAAAACCTTTTTCTTGTTAGAAATCATGGAAAAACCTGAGAATTGTCATGTGTAGGAATTAGTGCTCATTCCCTCTAAAAGGTAGTGGGATCAGTAGCTCAAGTGAAGCACATCTACACCAACACCCACAGCATGGGCAACAAACCAGGGAGGTGGAGGGCACTGCACAGCAGGAAAACCATGGCACAGAAGTGTGGTGGGATGGCTGGCACATCTGGAGTGCTGCAAGGGGTGCCCAGAAACTCTGCAGAAGGAATAGCAGAGCTGGTAGGTGATGTGCTGCTTACAGGCTGCCTTGGCACAGCGATCACAAAGTGACAGTTTGCAATTCTCAGAAAGCAAGGAGGGAGCTCAGCAGAATGACACCTTGGACTTGGCCTGTTTAGGAGACTGGCTGAAAGAGTCCCTTGAGGGGACAGTCCTGAAAGACAAAGGAGGCCAGGAAAGCTGGACATTCTTCAAGAAGGAAATTTTAAAGGCACAGGACAGGGCAGGCTGTCCCCATATGCTGAAAGATGAGCCAGTGGGGAAGAACTTGCCTGGGAAACCTGTCTGCTCCTGGCCTGGATAGGTGCAGTGGCTTAATAAAGAGTCCTGTAAGATATACAACTAGATCATGAAAATCCTTATATTTATATCATCATACATGCAGCTGAATAGTTGAAATCTTTGTTTTACTGGAGAAGTAGTACTGGGAAATTGTTCAGAATTTCAGCAGATTATATTGTAGATGTTGATTTCATTTTATTGACAGCAGTTTTCAAACAACAAAGTGAATGAAAATATTACTGCCACTGATTTTAATATGAGCAAAACCAGGCACCAGATTTTAATTCTTTATATTTTGCTTTCCTGATTAATACTTCTGTATTTCTGTGCCCTTTGCATTCATTATTTGCTGTGAGGAAATTGCTAATTTTTATTAGTATGAATTTTCTTTATTAATACTGCACATTCTCAATTGTTTCCTTTATTGGTAAATAGATCCTGGATGATATCTTGCTTTCTGACTCATGAAACTGACTTTCCTACTTAGAAATTATTTTATATGCAATTTGTTGTATTGCTCAATGTATAGGTACAATATAAATAGGGAAGCTCTTGCACAATAGTAGAGAGAAATGAGGCACTGTACAGCTAAGAAATATAGAAGAAAAAGATCTGGCTTTCCCCAGTTTGATTTTTCAATCATTCTCCCTCATTGATATAATGAATTTCATGACTGTAGTACACAGAATTCATCCCTAATCTGTTACATCACAGTGTCACTTTTTGACGTTGACGTAGATCAATAACAGCTCCTGCTAAAAGGTCATCAGTCACACAGCAGGGCAGCATCAAATGAGGTGCAGCTGGTCAGCAAAGAGAAGATGAGTTATAAGATAAAGTCTTGGCTCACCCACATGATTATGTATTGAATTTACAGGCCATGCATATGGTAGATTGCTAATACCTGCCACTCTTTATTGCTTGGTGTCTGAAGTCTTTCCCGTCCATAAACCTCTGAAAAAAATCTTGATTTTTTCTTCAATTTTTATCCCACTTTAAAGAATCATTATTAGCTTAAAGATAGCATGACTTAGTTTCCAATTTTGCACTAGAGGCGGGAAGATCAATAAATAATCTGATTTTAACATTTATGCAGTAGTATTTTTGCTGAGAAGCCCTGTCCCATGTTTTGAGGTTTTTTGCTCCAAAGTTGCCAGCATCTGTCTTGAATGGAAAGTAACTGGGAGTGATTAGTTAGAGATTTAGTTGAAAATTATTCTGAATATGGATTTTACAGATGGTATGATTTCAGATAGTTGCAGGTTCAATTTGATGTGAAGATTTTAGAGAAATTATAATGCTTTTTCCATGGAGGACTTTTGCAAGGTGCCTTCTCAGTTAGCCTTACACAAAAGATAGGGCATGCTCATTAAGAAGTGATCAGAGTTTTCTGGAACAGCTTGACAAATGCTTTTATACTTCTACTGTTTTCTCTATGTGAAGATGATTATCCTCTGAACAATAGGGAAATTACACGGTTATCCAAAAGTGCAAGCTGGAAACCAACAGGTTTTCTATGGTAAGTAATAAATCCTGGATATAAAATACCTCCACTGTTCTTAAAATTGAGTGCTGAAGTGATGTCTGTGTCATACAGCTCTGATTAGGGCAGGTGGCATTTCTGGTGGGAGAAAGAAGATAAGTTTTTAAAAAATAGAAGTGCAATATGACTGACAAATGCACCTTACAGAAAGAATGACTGAGCCATTGCTGTCTAAATCCCTAATGTATCCTCAAAGGATCTTTTCTTTAAGAGTGTTTAGTGTCCTGCTGTTCTCTCTTGTTGTTCAGGAGATGACAAATACTTCCTCTAAGTCCTTGCTGCTCCTTTTGATGTGCTCCTCTTGATTCAGTGTTGGTATTTATGTCATACATTGCCCTCCAAAGAGCCCAGTCCCCAGAGCTGAGGCCTGAATGGCAGCAGCATCATAATACAGAATTGTGTATGAAAGAATGTGTATTATTTTTAAATTTTAGTTATTAAACTTCATAGATGCAGTCATAAAAGCATATCTGCAGTGACTCTACTACAACAATTCTTAAACTTTTCCATATTATAATATTAATTTTCTGTCATAGAGCAGTGGAGATGAGGGATTTATTTCTCAATTGTTCTATCAGCTTGCATCAGTGGCTTAATCATCCTTGTCTGTCTCACTTTTCTCAGTTCCAGATATGTATGGCTTATTAAAAAAAATATGTTTTCTGAAAGAGATACTTCTTTAAACACTTTTTTAGCATAAAAATGTCCCAGAGTATTTGTTGCACGCAGAGCTTGGATAATTGGTTTAGCAGGTTGGCATATTACCCTTGTTTAAATGTCTTTCAAAAAAAGGATTTACCAATAAACATAACAGAAGTCAGGCTGGTTTTATAGATAAATACTAGTAAACATTTGGATAGATTTTTTTTATCATGCACTGGTCATCTGCCTTATGATTTGCAAGTTTTTTTGAGAGTAACTTCATGCAAACAAGCCAATACAACATTCTTGACTTCCATTTTTAAAAGGGACAGTATTATGACATATTGAAGTGTTTATTTTTGTTAACTTAAATTTTAAAAATACTTCTGTTGTTGGAAAATGAAAACCACACCAAGTGTCTATGCAGTAAATGTTTTAGCAGCTAGCTTTTAAATTATACATGTTTACTCTATGTTTTTCATAGATTTGTAAAATTTGCCCTTATATTACATACTGAGTATTATGGCCAAAGTGCTGCAGTGGAATCTGCCCCTACAATGGTCTTTTAAGGACTAGATCTTATATTTTGAATCAGGAAAACAGATTTCCTAGAATATAAATGCTTATTTATACTACTAGAATAATTTTAGTAGTGCTCAAGATTCAAATCTCTATAATGACTAAACAACCAAAATAATTAGTCTGAGTACGATTCATGAATAAAAATATAGATAAGTCAATGTGTTTCCTGCTTGCAATTAGATTTTCTAATATTAAAACAATGTTGAGGTTTTATAGTTACTTTAGAACATCAAAGGTACCCAAGAGTTCGAATGTAGGAGAGCCTTTCTGAAAGGGTTAAATTTTAATTTTGTATCAAATATTCTATTTGCAAAATCTGAAAGAAATCAGAAGATTTATACAGGCAAGATTTTAAAATTTAATTAAATAGTTTGGAGTTGTGCAATATTTTTTTTCAGTTAACAAAAGTAATTTTGTAAGTTTATATTCTCTTCCCTTGAGAAAGAGTTCAACTTCTAATAGCAAAATCTTAGGAGCATTTTATTTTGAATTGTTTTCTGGAATCTTGCATTCCATTCCTGCTTTTTCTGCAGGTCAGTTTTGTCCTGCCTATCCCTTCTCCTACTGCTGTGAGGAATTTTTTCTGGGCCTGTTCTCTCCAGAATACATTTGCTTACACCCATGATCATTTACAGACAAGAACCCTAAATTTGACTGCCTGCTTCAGCAATACAGCATCTGTCATTTAAACTATCTCTTTATCCCTTTTTATGAATATTTTAATGCCAAGAATATAAGCACACTTCTCTGCTATTTCCATGGAAACCTGAAGAGGGACTTGAAATTAATTCAATGGAAAACAGAAGTTGGATGAGAAGGCATCTCTGGTTCACTCTCTGTGCTTAGGACAGGTTCAGGAGTCACTAGACCAGAATTATTTCCTCTTATAACTGGGTACAAAATTAATTACTGTATTTCTGACCTAATATTTAAACACTAGTTTGAAAATAAGAAAGCCAAACAACCCAAAAGCCTTTTCCCTTTTAATGGATTGAATAGAAAATCCATCTACACTTGCTTATGAAATTCGAGAAATGGACAAGTGGTAAGCAGCCTTGCAATAAACAAAATCCTTTGCAGCCTGCAAGAGCTGATAACTTGGCTAGTTTTCTTCCTTGTTTCCTCTGGTATAAGTAATTCTCAGAATGTCCCTTTCTTGATTCAATCCTAGATCTATTAATTAAGAGTCCTCCAACTAGACAGGAGTTATTTTACAGAGACAACACTGGAAGTTGATTTGTTGCAAAAGACATCAGGCAGACATGCCAAGGCATTGTTACTCACATGGAGTAAACATTTAAAAAGAAAATAAGTTAGTGTAACTTGTAGTTCTGTAATAACAGAGAAGATCAAATTTTCAAACAGCTGCTTTTTTCCCCCTTCCCTGTTGCTCTATTCTGTTATCCAACTTGTCATTACTCTACCAGCACTTCCTTTGATTCCCCTTGTGATCCCACAAGAACCAGCTCAAGTGACATGATAATGTTTTTGAAATAAGCCAATAATGCTGTTTCTATTGTCTCCTGAGAGCAGGAGAGTCCCACAAGACACTTCCTTGTGTAACTCAGTTATCAATTTCAGTTGGAATTATTAGATGGCAAGTTAAAATAAATAATTTGATGTACTTAGACATATGGAATCCCACGGTTTAAGGAAAAACAATCTAGTCTGCCTGAAATTCACATACACAATGAATAATAAAATTTGGTGATGGATGTATAAAGTACACAGCCCTAACTTCTAGCACTGCAAATTCCAGGATCAGTGTGAAGTACCACAAGAGCTTTTCCCCAATGTAGGAGAGAAGGAATTTTAGAATAATACAGGAAGATCCATTTAGAAGTAGCCACAGCCAAGATTCTTCTATGCCTGATACCTAGAAACACACTTAAATCCAACAAAATGACTCTTACTGTACTAGACTAGTCATGAGAAAGCTGGGGACAGAAGACAATAAATCTACCTTTCTTCAAATGGTAAAATGTATGGTGGTTTAAAAATAAGAACAAAAAAAGAGATTCATTTAAAGGGAAAAAGTACTTTCAACCATTATTATTAAAAAAGAAAAATAATTAAGAATGTCATTTTTTTAATGAGGTCTTAATATTTCAGATGGTACGGCCATGGTCTCAGAGGTCCTGGGGTTTTTTCCTAATTCCTTTGTGAGTTTGAATTGTTTTAAACTGTGCAAATTTCTGTGCTAATGTTAATGGTACAAGGCATTATTATGGAGATCGGATCAGCCTCTACCGGCACAAAATTATATAAGCACTGTTTCTCATCTGGAATGTACGAGTCAGAGGAGGAAACAGCACTGGAAGAGTGAGGAGGTTGGGAGTAAGTTTAGATTGTGAAGCATTGTGGGTTGAGGATGAGGTGGAGAGGAGTTTGAGTGCTCTGGTGCAATCAAATAATCAAGAGTTAGTAAATGGGAGAATGTTGTTGTAACCTTATTTTTACTGTCTTGTTTGTGTATATTTTGATTCTGACCTTATATTGATGATGGGTTTTTTCCCATCAGATTTTATGTCTCTTTCAATTAATGAAATGATTTTTCTATGATTAATGGGGGCTCATGTGATAAATAAGACTGTCAACTGCAGGAAAATGCCATCATCTCTAGCAGAGGGAGGAAAATGTGAAATGAATGGAACATAGGGTTGCAGGACAACAGACAGCTAATATAGCTAAAGCAGTGGAACACTACTGAAAAACTGTGCTAGAACCTGGCAGAGATTCACATTCCTTTTTAGATCCAAATGTGTTTATTAAATTACAATTTTCTTCAGTAATCCCACATTCTTCCTTACTTTTCTCATAGAAACCTAATTTGACATTCTGTGATTTTATGTGTAGTAGATCTGATTATTCAGAGCTACACCAGATATCACTGATAGCTTGAAAAACCTGTTAAACCTTGTTAAATAAATTAATACATGTGCTGAAAACTTATGTTCTAGAAAATTAGATTGGGAGTCTAGAATTACTGTGTTCCTTCTAACTATAATTTCTCATTGTATAGATTGTTTCATTCCCTATTTGTAAGTTCCTTTTAACAGCACCTCTTGATCTGACAACATGCTGTGGAAACAAATGTAGTCAATGAAATATTCAGATACAATAATTATAAGCTTGAGGAGAAACCAGTAATTCTGGTTTTTGAGCAGTTCATAAATAGCAAGTCTATAGTAAAGCACGAATCTATAAATTCAGTTGTGACTCTAAAGACAAATATTGACTAGCACAGGACATTCTTGCAAGTTGAATGAGACTGAGTTCAGTGAAGAGAAAATGTATTCCTGTAACCTGAGACCACAGTGTCGGATTGTTAAATTTGCTTAAATACAGTCCTGTATTGAACAACATCATTTTTACTCCTTTATCTGTAGCCCAACAGATTAGAATTTCCATCTCAAATATGACAGAAGCACTTTTTTTCCAGTATACATCACCATATCTTTCATTCTTCTCCAATTGTTCTGAAATAACTCCATAGAAATTATCTCTTGAAACTGATTTGATCTGAATCCCAGTAATGTTGCTAAAAACCAGATGAATTTATTGAAAGTGAATACAAGATTCTCCATGATGCTAAACATCTTATTTTGCACTCTTAGCACTTTGCACAGTTCATGCAAATAAAAGGCCAAGATCAGACCCAGATTTAGACCCTCTGCTTGAGGCTGCCTTGTGGTTTCCCTTCAGCTTTCTTCCTCTTGCCTTTTCATTCTCTACTCTGAACACTGACCTTTGTGCCCCTCTGCCTCTGTTTCTTCCAGGTTAGTAGGAGGCAAACTCAGAACCCCCAGAAAGGGAAGAACTTTGTTAGAATTACAGGCAAGGGTGCTAAAAATAACCATTTGCTCCTGCTACCTTAATCTTGCAATGTGGACAGGCTACAAAGGGAATGCAGCTGCTGCTCCCAAGAGTTCTTGCTGTGCTAAACTCCGTAAGCATCCTACCCAAAATATCTTCAAAGGTGCAATAAAGCAAGAAGCCAGTGCTCCTGCAAGAGTTTCAGCTGCCTAAGCTGTGAAGGCAAAATCTCTTTCCACATGTCCCATGGTCTGAGAAATGGTCTCAGGGTTTGTGGGACTTTTTTTCCCTGCAGTGAATTTCTCAGCATAAAGAGCCATTTACCTTTTTTAGTGTATAATAGGCTGCTTTTATTGTTCAGATACTACTGAAGAACGAGTACTGGCCAACTTTTTCTGGTGAAAACTGGTTCAGCATCAATGTGGACCAGTCTCTCTCTCTTTTTTGTTTCTTTCTTTGTCTGTCTGTCTGTCTTCCTGCCATTCAAACACTCCAACATTGCACAATGCAAATCACTAGAGGTCAGTACTTGTAGTGCCAAGAGCCTTTGCCTACCTTTCAATGAGAAACACTCACTGCTTCAAATGATAGTGAAGTGTGTGAAACAAAATTTTTCTGAACTGGGCAAGACTGACGGGAAAGGCAAAATTGCCTGGGAACTGAAGTAATTTCACATGGGTTACATAAAGAAGTTTTTACCAACAGGGAAATAAACAACTGATTTCTCCCCGAGGATGAGCTGTTCTGACAGATAAAATACACAGACCAGCTGTACTAGGTCACAGCCAGTACCTGCAGCAGTCTGTGTCTGACTGCAGGCAACAATGGACATTTAGGAAAAATATGGAGACAGATCAAGCATGCACTGATATTTCCTGCAAGTTATCCTCCCAGGTACCTGAACAGCAGATTGCATCAGCATCTTTCTGTTTAAGTGTCCTTTTAATTCAATTGCTTCTTGAACCCAATTACACTTTTCTGACTTTTACTATTATCATTATGATTCTCTAACATCTCATGACAGAGTTTTACATTTAATTATGCACTGTATGGAAGGAATACTTGTGTGCTGTCAGAGAAATGAATTTGATGTTTCTTACTTCTTGCATTGTAAGAAATGGTGAAAAAATGATCTGCTATTCAACATTTCCATACCATTCAGGGTTTTATGACATCTGCCATATTCTCTCTCAGCTCTTTCTTTTTCCAGATTGAAAAAAACTAGTTTATTTTAATTTCATATGATAGTCATTCCATGCTTATGATAATTCTTGTTGGTTCTCTCTGTTTTCTAACGCTTCTGTTACAAATGATTCCTCATCTTACATCTTTCATAAAGATCTAGAGTCTTGTTTGAGATCTTGAGTGTGTTGAAATGAAAACCTACTTATTTGATAAGCCCTCTTTTCTTTGTATCACAAGAGTATTTTCCCCAGAGAAAGGGCATTCACAGGCATTTTGCAATCTGCCCCCCTGCCACTATTGTGTTACACAAAATTACTGAACTCACTGGTGCATTCTAGTGGCACACTAGTGGGCAAAAGTATTGGAGTTCTTTCATTTTTTAAATGAAAAAATTTATTCATTTCCGCTTCTGTATCCAATATATTGTTTTACTTCAATTAAGATAGTTGTCAGAAAGCAATATTCACCTCATTAATACCATTTCCCACCCTGAAATGTATTAGAAAAATGCCTGTTTCAAAGGAGGTGCAATGAAAAGCATTCTTTCTTTACACATACAGTATCAGCCAAAGCTTGAGTTATGAACAAACTATACAAAAGGTAGATCAGTCAGTAGCCTGAAACAGTGAATAAACACTTCACTTGTGTATTTCTGTGTAGTTCTCTTGCAGATTTCTGCACTATTTCAATAGCTTAAGGGCTATTCCAAGGACCAGAGAGCATGAAAAAACAGAAAACAGTAAACCCTGGGTATTCCACAAAGGCCACAACTCCATTTGTTAACTATTTCCTTTTCATCCTGCCTCAACAACAGGATAGTGACTCTTTCCATCAAAGGATAGCCCTTGTGCTTGAATTCATCTCTTTGGGAGGCAAAGTTTGAGACCTACTCAGAACTGTGTGTGTAAAATTGACTTCTTGTCTCTGCATTCAACTATAAATATGTTTTTACATTGCATGGAATTACAGAAATGTAGGCTGGATGTGATCTCTGAAGGTCTGGACTACTGCCAGTAGTAAATCAGGCCAGCTATGGCTTTATCAGTTGAGTGAAAATCCCGTATGGATGTAGATTTCACAAAACTCAGCAAATTGTTGCAGAGCTCTGCTAGTCTTCTAAAGAAAACCTAACACCTAATCTGAGCTTCACAAACTCCAATTCATGTTCATTGCTGTTTATTCCTTTCCTCTAATACTATTGGCAGGAGTTCTGTGTCCCCATTACTTCAAGTAATCATAGGCTATGACTCTTTGGCCTTCTCTTTGCCAGCCCAAACAAGCCCAGCTTCCTCAGCCTCTCCTTGGAGGTCAATGCAGAGCTAAGTTATGTCTTCTGGGTAGATGGAGACTGGAAATCAGAAAGAAATTGTTAACTTATGAAGGTGGCAAGGCCCTGGCACAGGCTGCCCAGAGAAGCTGTGGGTGCCCCATTCCTGGAAGTGCCCCAAGGCCAGGCTGGACAGGACTCTGAGAGACCTGCTCTAGCAGAATGTGTCCCTGCCATGGCAGGAGCTGGAACTAGGTGATCTTAAAGGTCCCTTTTTCTGTGATTCTGTGAATGTCTAGACACAGAAGGCTGACAGTAAGCTTAAGGGTCTCAAACAAGGACAGCTAAAGTCCTGGACCACTTTATGTGTAAAACTGTGCAATATTTCAGCTATGTGGAATATGTGCTTGAAATGCTCCCTTTGCCCTTGAGCAAAACAAGTAATCTAAAGACCTGGAAGAAAAAAACCACTCCACCTGAAAACACTGAGTAAATGTTGAAAGCAAATGAAATATATTACCAGGAAGAGAAAAGCTGGACTCTAGTAACATATAAAAAGCTCAATCTAAGGATAAAACATCTAAAATATGGATGTTAATGATACCTTGAATATATTTTCAAGAACTGTGACATTTTAAATGAATATGCTTTTATCAAGAAAATGTTTTTAAGCTAGATTTTTGCTAACCTCCAGAAATAGGCAGTTTGCCTGAGATACTGTACAATGCTTAAAAACCCCCACCTCCAAAGCAAACATAGATCTTATATGCTGCAAATTTACTTCTTAGAACTACATGAAGATCCTAATTTGTACTTGGGGCACTCTGAAAGACCTTGGAGATTTATTTTTATATTCTGTTTATGGGATGTTTACCCTTATAGTACTGTTTGTGCCCCAAAATACTTCAAAGAGAAGCAGAGCACATGCACTCATAACACAGTAGCCAGAGGCTTCTGTAGCATAAAACTTTGCTGACTTGGAGGCAATAAAAGCAGAGTGTCAACAGTTGTTTGCTGAGCAACTGAAACACAGCAAGCCCTCCCTTAAGGAGAAAAACCAAGTTACCAGCCCATTTAATGATTGAAAGCACTGCCCCACCTGGACATTGTCTGGGAAATGTGTAGATTTTAACATGCTGGCCCATTGTGACATTAAGTTTCTTTTGCCAGCTGCAGCAGCATTAATTTTGCCAATCTATCCCTATTACTGCTTCCCAGAAATGTTGACTTGTGTGGCTGCTCTGTCAGGCATAGGACCAATATTTACTGCCCCATATTTCTATTGTTTTGAAGATACCTTTTTCTAGAACTTTCCTCTGGATTTGTAATTCTCTTATGGGTGTGATAAATATAACATCTATCACATGCCCATTTTGTGACTTCTATATATAATTTTCCTGTACTTCAGCTTACTTAAAATATATGTATAGCTGGTCACAAGCAATAAATCACTCTATATGTATTTCTTCATTTCTATTTTACCCCTTTTCTTATTTGTGGAACAGCCTTTAATACCCTGGTCAGACATACAGGAGTAGCCTTTATCTGGACCTTCTAGCATTTCTGTGGAATGATGAATGTCTCACCCTTTCTGATCCTTGAACTCAGTAATCTTTTCCACTGTTCTAAGAGTTTTCTATACATCCTTTCTTTAAGTTCCCTTTAATTTATAGGTCCTAGCAGAAGCACTGGTTGTCCTGCTCCTTTGCTTGGAAATCCCCTGGCTCAAAATCTAATCCTCCAGTCAGGAAATTTAATCAAACTTTTTTCAGCTCAGCTTCCTTTACTACAACCATAGCTTGTCAGATTGTACTTAGTAGGATTAACAAATCTGCACTGTTCCTGATCTAGGAATATAAAATAATTTTGTTAGATAGTATTAAAGATTGCTTTACCCCAGTCTGTCACTGGCACACGTATCACACGTATGTAACAACCACACACCAATTTTCAACTGGGCATGCACTCCTAAGATGTGACTTTCTGTTTCACTGCAGGTCTGAAAAGTTTCTGGGATCAATTTTCAAAGACAAATATTCAGGACCCTGATAAAGTAATACTCCCAATTAAATCTGCTTTGTCTGGTTTACTCCACCGTAAGCCTTAGTAACACTGCAGGGTTTTCTCAGTCGCAGAGAACCTACATGATAAAATATTCATATTGTTGTTCATTGCCATCCTATACAATAGCCAAGCCTAAAGGTCCTCTTGTAATTCTCATTCATACTGCCAGTTTCAGTTATCATCTACAGAGTTCTATGTAAAGAGAATAGCAATATTCAACAGGAAACCATCATGGGAGATTGCATGCTGCACTACCACTTTATAAGGTCTATTTTCCCGTGCTTCTCTGGAAAAGAGGTAACAAATACTGACTACTGCCTCCTCTACCAGTTCTATATTTGCATGTACAAATTGTAAGTATGAACAATTACAGGACATTATCTTTAAAAACAAGAATTAATTTGGTATCTTACAAATTTTGTTCGCTAATGTATCGTTTCCTCCTGATTTGAGAATGCATCTGATTTGAAAAAACTCAAAACAAATTTGTTTCATGCTTAATACATTTTTTGCCCTCTCAATATAAGTAGATCTCCCTATCAAAATCACGCAAAATTTCTTCAGGGCTCCACTTCATAATGCATATGTTTCTCAGCCTTCTATAAGCTGAAGGATATAGTATCTCGCATAGTAGAGAATCAATATTCCTACAATAGAAAACCTTTTACCATCCCTTTCAATTTCCCTTCATTGTGGTGGCATAAACTAAGATGCTATGTTAGGTTTTCTCCTTTCTACACTCCACAGTACTCATATATGCAGGACAGTGAAAGGCATTTTGGTAGGAAGGACATAAATAGATGGCATGTGCATTTATATATCTGTATGATAGGTGTTATATTGATATAGCTGTTTTTAATTATCCTGAGCTCCTTTTTGTTTATGATGTGACTGGCCAGGATTTCCTGCAGTGGTTTTAGGCCAATGGAACAAATTGTTTGGGTGATGGGATAATGAGTTTGTCTGCTGGCAGAATAAGTTAAGCTGCTAAGGGACTTAAGAACACTTCTTAGTGAATGCACAGTGGGACTTAGTCTTCTATGTCACTTCTTCTAATTTTGGCAGTTTAGAATTCCAACATTTTCCAGGAAAACTTTAGGCTCCTAGGATTGGGAAAAAATAGTTTTGTCTAGTCAAATCCCTATTGCTTACCCCATCTCTTCTGGGAGATGCCAAGGCTAGAAACAGGTATATACAGGACAACCCAGGTAAAGCGTTTTATCTCAGTTTAATTCTACCTCAGTGGGGCTCTTCATTTCTTTGAGAAGCGTTGGATTAAGTCTATTTACTTCTCTCCAACAGATAGTTTCTTCTTTTTGATTTTCAGATGAAAGGAATTTTTAAAAACTCATTAAATTATCATAATTTTTCCCATTTAGTCCAGCAGCCACCTGAGCATATAGATTCTTGTAGAAGCCTTCTTCCTTTGAACAAAAGATGAATCATACAATAGTTTTGTATGCCTCTTATCTAGCACTCAGTCAGGACTGCCTGACTGCTACACAGGAAGGACATTTCCACTAGCACTCAGTCTTTTTTACAAAAAAAGTGTCTCTTTGTATTTACCCAAAGTATCATGCTTTCTCTATTTTTGTTTGTGAAATTATTCTGCTTTCTCTCTGCCTTTACTCAAGCATAGTTTGGATTCCTGAACTGCTTTGACTATGAGTATCCCAGGCAAAGATACTTCCTTCATTTATTTTGTACTGTCCTTATTTCAGAATGGATCCCCTTTTTTTTTTTTTTTGGCTATTAGCCTTAAGGAAAAACATCCAACTGATTCAATTATCTTTTTATCCCTTCTTCAAATACTTTAGCTTCATCTGCTTTCTTCAGAAGATCTTAAGTCATGGATCTCTAAAGAAGGTATTTGAAGCAGGGAGTTTCATGCCATTTTGTGAAATAGCTCATAGCTACCAGCATATGCTAAATGTCAGCCACTATTGCAAGGAAAGCCTCTACAGGAAAATGGCAACAGCTTCCACTGGTTATTCCAAGATTTATTGACATGTAAAGATTTTCTAACTTTTCTGGAAAGCAAATATTACTATTCCTGCACAAATTTTATTCATTATTGTTTATGGCTTACACAAGATAAATTTTACTTGGTTTAGTTAAGATTTTCAAACCCCCAAGTGCCTATCAATTTTAAAATAATGATGATGAAAGAGATATAATGATAGAAAGATGAAGTTCTTAAGCTTTTAATACAAATGACAGTTAATTCCCTTATTTGTAATAGGTTCTCTCTTCATAATTTTTCATTTCTAATTTCAAAGATCTCCAGCTGTGACTAAAAAGCTTTAATGTGAAAGCTGTAAGGAGATACTACATGACAATTTGGCTCAATTTACCAATTCTGTTTTTTTAATTACTTGCTGTCTTGATAACTGGGTCTTCCCTTTTGAAAACACTTACTTGTCCAGAACTCTCTCCTGCTAAGCACACCTGCACTGTTCCAGAGGATGACCAGGGATGTTTGTACGTCTGCAAAGTACTGGAAGCAGAGAAGCAGCCATCTGTTCCTTAGCATGTTCTTTGCCTTAAGCAACCAATTCCTTGTTCTTATGCTCAGAGAAGAATTTGCAATTAGCCTCCGACAAGGCCATCTGGGTAAGGCATTGGCATTATCTTGCTTATACCCCAGCCTGTGTATAATTATAAAATTACAGCAGCACATTTTTTTCTGACCACTTGGCTATATACTCTCTTCAGGATTCCAGAACTAGAAAAGACACTGCAGAGAAGAATGCCTATCATTATTTTACTACGTTTTATTATACCTTTGAGAGTCATACAAGAGTTTCTTCTATTTTTATTATAATAAGACATAACCCTCTCAAGTTCACTTTCCCTATGATACATAAAGTAGTTTTACAATATTGTCAAAAGCAGAAATGAGCCTGTTATCCTGGGAGTTTATGAGTGGATATACCATATATTTTTAGTGTCAGCCTTGAGCTTAGAACTGTGGATATACCACTTCTTCAGATATGGCAAGAAATCACATGGGATGAGGAGATGGAGCAGTACTGGGGAGGACTCAGGGATGCTGGTGGGTCTGGCCCAGCCCTGCTCTGTCCGTGTGTGCCAGGACCCAGAAACCTCCCTGTGCTGGGCTGATCCCCCGGTGTGGGCAGCAGGGGAGGGGGAGATTCTGCCCCTCTGCCCCACTCAGGTGAGAACCCACCTGAAGAGCTGTGTGCAGCCCTGGGTCCCAGCACAGGAAGAACACATAGCTGTCCAAGTTGAATAGTTGGATGGAGCACCTCTCCTACAAGGAAAGGCTGAGAAAATTTAGATTGTTCAGCCTGGAAGACAAGGATTAGGGGTGACCTCGCTGTGGCCATCCAGTACAAGAGAGGAACCTATAAGAAGGATGGAGAGAGACTAAATACAAGAGCCTACAGTGACAGGACAAGGAGGAATGGCTTCAAACTGAAGGACAGTAGATTCAGATTAGTATTATTAAGAAACTCTTCCCTGTGACAGTGGTGAGACACTGGCATAGGTAGCCCAGAGAATCTTTGGATGCCTAATCCCTGGAAGTTCATGGCAAGGCTCAGTGAGAATGGAAGGTGTCCATGGCCATGGCAGGAGATTTGGAACTAGATGGTATTTAAGGTCCCTTCCAGCCCAAACCACTGTATAACTGCAAGATTTAAAGGCAAGTTTTCCTTTCTGATATATTTCCCTTCTTTCGCTATTAAAATTATGACCTGGATTTGGGGGGTTAATTTCCCATGCAACCAAAGCCTAGCACTGGCATAATATCACCTGCATCTTTGTTGGAAAGGATTCTTGGTTGGCTTACTTGCTTTTTAACTAAAATAAATTGTATTCAATTTAGTTAAGGATATTATGACTTTCAGATATTGAGTCAATATGATAATATTACACTGAAGAAGAAATTTATTAGATGTCAAGATCAACAATTTACTAATATTTTCTTTACATCACACAAGAGTTCACCAAGTTTACAATAACTTAAAACAATCTTTCCTCTTGTATGTGTTCATAACACCTCTCCTTATTTATGGAAGGGTTTTAATTCTCTGCTTTTGTCCTTGGATTACAGATTCCAATGGAGGATTTGGTAGCAGAGGTACAGTGTATGATCCACCACAAAATACCCTAATGAACACAAACATCTTAAAATGCAGTATCCTGTTGGCATGATTGTTCTAAGAGTTGGCCAAAACCCTCTATTAGCTGTCAAATATTTTTTTTCAGACTATTAGTAGCAAAAGCATTTTGACTGAGATAAAAATGTCTTGCTTGGTTATTATCAGCTACAAAATCAGGAAAGGAAATCCTGAGTATTTGAAAACAGATCTATGATGTTTTAGGGGATTATCTGCTGTGTCAGTACTTGCACTGAAAAGAAATGCTCAAACATATTTTTAAAGCTATGGTTTTGCACCTATAAATCTGTTTATATATAAAGTAGGCTGGAGTGTCAGATGACCCACCTCACAATGGAAGAAGTAAACTAACAGCCCCCAAATGAGAACCTCTGACTGAGCTTGTGTTTCAGTGTGCCTCAGGAGGCTGCTGAGTCAGCTCTGCCGCGGCAGTGCCAGCCTTCATTCACAGCGCTCCGGGGCTTTGGGAATGACCAGCAACTGCCACCAGCCTTGGGTTCCACTGCAAACACAGAGCTAAAGCAGTGCCTTCATGGAACTCGGAGAACACAGGGTGCAATTCTGACCCAGTCAATCCTTACCAAATGAAAAGGAGTAATAACACAAAGTGAGGAAAGTATAAGAGGTGATTTGAAAAGCTTATGTAAACCAGTCTGCTCCTATTTCACCCACTATGCATTTTTAAGAGGCAGTTTTCTCAATACGAAGCTTTAGTGTAACCATAGTGATCAAAATTGTTTGATTTCCTTTGAAATAATAACAATACATTTTGTTTCCAAATAAAACAAAGTAAAAATTAAATTTTAAATAAATTATATTTTCATATTAATTTTTGTATTATTATTATTATTATTATTATTATTTTTATTTTCTCTTCCTTTTACCAGGTGACTCTAGTAAAGTCAAGGAAGTTGCACTAGACACAACAGATACAAATTTCAGGAGTATTAGGCTGAAAATAGTTTATTTCTATTAAAAGCCAAGGTCATTCTCTTGCCTCCATTGTTTGTTACTTCCAAACCGAAGAACGGGCCAGAATACTTCAGACTTAAACAACAAAAATACCCAGACTGATTATTTTCACCCCTCTGAACACAAGCCAGACAAAAGGAACACATACATATTTGCAAATAGTCTTGTAAAACAAATATACCCTTGGTTTTTGATATCCCAAATCCCTGCTGTTCACTTACCCTGGATCACTTCTATGACTCACGCTGTATGCATAATATCTTCTAAAATTTAAACATGCTGGAAAAATATTGACCTTGCCAAAAAAGCCAGATTAAGACATTTTTTGTATCTACTTTTGACAATACTTGAGTGATACTTCTTTTAATGATTTATAATATTTTCTATTCAAAATATTACACCTATTTATAGATATAAATCAAGCAATAAACAGCCTTCCCAGAACGTAGTACCATGGACAGCTCCAGCTACATCAGTGTGAGTGTCCCAGTTACCTCTGGAACACTCAAGACAGCCACTGATTTTTAATGGACCTCTCTTTAATGGACCTCTCTTCTTTCAGTCTGTAGCAGCACTGGCTTTTAATTTCCAAACATTATTGTGGTGGTCATGCTCAATTGTTCATAAATGGAGTTTACCTTTCAGGGCAGCAGACAGAGCTGTGAGCTTTCCACAGTTCTGCTGGAGCATTGTTGCTGACACTGTTGTTTCCTCTCCTACAGAGTCGAATGGCAGAAAGTTTGCGTCTATTTGATTCCATCTGCAACAACAACTGGTTTATCAACACCTCCCTCATCCTTTTTTTGAATAAGAAAGATCTGCTGGCAGAAAAAATCCGACGCATTCCCTTAACAGTCTGCTTTCCTGAATACAAAGGCCAAAACACTTACGAGGAGGCAGCAGTCTACATCCAACGCCAGTTTGAGGACTTGAATCGCAACAAGGAGACCAAGGAGATCTACTCACACTTCACCTGTGCCACTGATACCAGTAACATACAATTTGTGTTTGATGCAGTGACAGATGTCATCATTCAGAACAATCTCAAATACATTGGCCTCTGCTAAGAATCCCTGGGTTTAATCAGTTTTTCTGGAGTGATAAAAAAGGGGCTAACCTCTTCCACTTCCAGTGGAAAGAAATTGGGCAATGCTTAATTGCCCAAGGAGAGAAAAGGGAAATCTGATATATGAATACAGTTCCTCTTATGCCCCTTTAACCTGCTACATCATTTCCCCCAAATATATGTTCTGGAGAGTGAATCCCTCCTCTCCAAGAAAACTAAACACCCCCAGTTAAAAAAACCCCAACCAAAAACTCAAAAATCCCAGACAAAAACAAAAAAAGAGATTGAGGCCTGACTCTGTGGAGATGTTTCACCACAGTCACTGCACTTTTATTCCATTTGTTTCTTTCCATTTCCTACAGTGGGAGTGTTATCATGTTGTGTGTAAGAAATGACTCTTCATCCAGTTGTCCTAAAATTTTATTGACATAAAAATATAAATCTGGTGAGTGACAGATGAACTTGTTTGCAGGGTGTGGAGCAGAATGCTTGTGTTGGGGAGAAAAGCTAGTTCAAACCAGAAGCTATTGAATGAGAGAGTTTAAGCAAAATACTGCTTAAATTTGTAGAGAGTGGGCATGCACCCACAATATTGGTATCCACAGTCAAGAGTATGTACACATCCATCATGTATGCACATGCACATGACTCTCAGCATATACTATGTACACACCTCTGCTTTACTTTACTGTTTCTCATGGACACCTTGCCTATTAAAGGAATTGTTGGTGCGCAACTGTTTTGTGATTTCCAAACTGACTAGCAGCTCTTCTGCTCTTTATGGCTTCAAATATGCAGCAAAACTACATGAAATGAATCTTTGAATAGGCCAAAATAAGGTCGGTGTTTCTTCTACTGATAAGGAGTTTTATACATCAAAACAGTCTTCTTTTACATCTTTTTTTGCCAAATCTTGTGGTGTTTCATGAAAAACCAAATTATATTTAAGAAATAGGTTAGTGTTCCTTTTTTAAAACAGATTAAAAAAAAATAAATCACAAAGCAATTTTTAAAATTACTGTTGTAGTGTCTGGATTGCTGAATGTGAAAGTTGCCAACGGACAATTGTGTTCCACTGCTCCAAATACCTTCTGGGTATTGTAATATTGTAACAGATTTCCCAAGAAGCAGGAGCCATGGAGATTGTGTAGTATATAGCCGCCAAAGTCTTTTTTTGTTGGTTTTTAAAATTATTTTTAAAATGTGATGTGTTATTAGAAGGTTAAAGATGAGCGATATGAACAATAACTAAATGTCTTGACATTTCAATTTAATAATTTAAATTATTTACAGTTTAGTGAAGTTAAGGAAACTGAAGAGATGCAATCCTCAGCTTCAGGTTTCATCTCATAAAGAAACACTACTGGATGGAGTAACATTCCGGCAAAAGTTTGAATGCATAAGAAGCTCTGTGGGACTATACTGGAAAATCTCATGTGGATCATATAGACCTAAGTCTTTGTTCAGTTGGTTCTTTCCCCTGCCATAGAAAAGACTTCTTAAAAGACTTCAGTGTAAAGTTGGTGTGTAAATATATGTTTGATAACTGTAAAGCACATACGTACACAGAGACACAGACACACATGCACACTGGAAAATCACCTTCTACTTTTGTTCCCCTTATGTACTATGATTAGTGCAAGAAATCTCAGCCAAGGGCTTTAAGAAAATTAAAACAAAATGGTTAATAACATCAACATCTAAATTGTCCACTTCAAAAATAAATAATTCAAATGATACTGAATGTGTCTATAGTGTGTTCATTAAGTAGTGTTATGGCAGTCACTTAATTGGATAATGCTTGTGAAGTTTTCTTCTAATCTGCATAATTATGAACAAGATATTTTATCCCTGTACTGAAGACATGGGGTCCCTTTAAGCATTCCCTGCCAACTTTTACACCTGAAGAGTGGAGGCAAAAAAGCAAATGAGGCTGTGCCTTCAGGGTATAAATGGTCTGTCATGGCACACAGAGAGTTTTTAGGTCTCACTTGTAGTGAGGAAGTACTGCTGCCTGCTTGGAATATTTGCTCTCAGGCTTCTTGGCTTGGTGAGTTTATTAAAATCTGTATACAGTAATTGCTAGTACAAGTTCCTCTAAACTTGTTTACTATTAAATTTCTATCATTTACCCAGGAAATTGTGCAGTAGTTCTAGTTTAATTTGCTTTTTCCATGCAATATCCAATTATTAGCTGCTTGAATTGTGGAAAAGGTGGGAAGCGAGTCAGGGCTCCCTTTTCTAATGAATGGTGTATTAGGTGTTATGTTTCCTTCACCTCTTTCTTTCATCAGACTGTGGCCATCTCAGATTAGTGAAACAAGTGACAAGAAAAGACCAGCATTCATTACAGCATAGCTGTGAGGTAAGAAAGATGGATAAAACCAAAAGTGTAGTAAATTATCAGGAGGGTAACAGACACTTTATATTAAAAGCCAAATATTTATTCAACTAAGAAGGGCTTTCTACCTTAAGTATTAGAGGTGATGAAGTGGAGAACCTAGAACATTTTAACAAAGGCCCAAGGGGATTTCTAAAGGAAAGCAGCCAGTTCCATTCCTCATTGAGTGAAAGCCATCTTGGAAAGGAGAAAAGAAAGTGAAGCACCACCTGTGCTCCTACTTGACTTAAAATCAGAGGCATGGGAAGTAAATAATTACGTTTAAATAATCAAGTCACATAATCATGTTATCTGAATAGCAATTTCTTGTTATTACTCTCTAATAATTTAATTACTATGATGATTTCAATTTTAGTATTCCTAGTAATTCATGGTTACTCTGTTTTCTCTCTGAAGAATTCAAGATATTAGAATAATTATTATGTTTTACACAGAGTTTTCTGTACAAAAAGTCCTGATTGTATAAGAAAACTGAGGCATAGCAAAGTTAGAACTTAAAAGTCTGTTGGCTGAAGACAGGTGCTGAAATTAAATCCCTTGACTCTTAGTCATCCACCTGGATAAATCATGCAATTAAATTTGCATCTATTTTCTCAGTTCTCAGGTTTATCAGTGATGCAGTGCACTGCCACCTGAAAGAGCTGCATTAATACAGCTGGGATTTCACTTCACCTGGGCAACAATGACATTCACAGAAGAGATGTCCCATCTGCTGCAGTAAGAATGCCATCTGTCTTTTCAGCATTTGCACTCCATACAGCAAAACAAGTTTTGAAGGGAAAAAGGTATCCTTAAAGAGTCCTTATCCACACATTCAATTGGTTATGATTTTTCAAGGGTGAAAAGGTGAGACACTAAGAGTCAGCAGTGTAGGAGAAATATCTCTTGGGCTCTTCCCAAACAGAGCTTAAAAATCCATTGCCCCATCCATTCTACCTCAATCTTCACCTAAAAGGATTAAGTACCCATAAATGGCAGGATTGGTAATGGGTAAGAATTATTAAACCTTTCCAGTGTCAGCCATATGATAATGAAAGATATTTTTTCCAAGAACTATTTTTGCAGTTGGTATTTCCAAGGCCATTTATCATTGCATAACACCCTTTCACTAACATTATCAACTATTATATATGTCAATGAATTGTTTTTACAAAGAGAGGAAGTTTTGCTATTAGTTTCTGCTCCTAATTTTCTCCTCCTGCTGGCCCTTCTCCCTCCTCTATTCTCTACTGAACACATACACCTATCTATTTTTGCCTTTCTTCTGCTCATTAATTCTTTTCACTAAGTTGTTGTTTTTTTCTTTAGATGTTACCCCTTGGTGTTCTCCCAGTCTTTGTGCATTGGCCCATGGGTTTTTAACTATCCCACTGTTCCTGGAAGATACTGGTACACATCCTTAAATTCGGGAATGAAAAATACTCTGCAAATGGATTTGCTCAAAATAACCACATTTTCCTAAATTACTCCTGTTTGGAGAAAGACCAGGTGTCCTGGTTTAGAGCTAGGTGGAGTCACTGATCACTTCCCAGTTAAAACAGCTACACTTTATGCCAAGGGCAGGTACAGCTTCTCTTCCCTTTTGTCTAGCACAGAACACGTTGCTTTATTGGCCCTGCCAATTACCTCAGCTCCAGAGAACAGCACAAGTTGAACTGTGGAGTGCTGCAGTAGTTCTGAGCTCCTCCAGCTGACCCAAGGTACCTCCTATCTCATCATCTGCATGTGAGGTGTAGAAGTGAATGCAAAGAGAAAGACAGACACTTTCCTGGCTAGCTGGAAAGAGCTGAATTACCAAGCAGACACCATTTCTGTATCTGTAATATGCTAAATGAATTATGTCAAGCCTTGTGATTCTTACTGCTTTTGGAAAATATTTGTGGTTATCCCTGATACTTCCCCAAATTTCCTCCCAAGTTTTGCACCTTTTTGTTTTTCTTTTAAGTTGCCCTCTGTATGTGAGTCCATTCTACACTGACACAATTCTGCTCCAGGATTTATCTTCCAGCCCTTAAATACAGGCATGTATATTTTTATAGATACATTATATTTTTATCTAAATAAACAGCACACATGACTCAAAAAACACCTTTTCTAAGAGTAATTACTCAGAACTGCTTTTACAGACTTTTCCATACTGATATTTACAAAGTTGTTTAGCTCAACATATTAATATCTTTCATATGATTGGAATTATTGAAGATGTTAGAAAGGATTACTTGCAAGTAAAAATACATCTTTAGATTTTTTAGAATTCATGTACACATAGGAAGGCTCTAAGCATTAATTTAATTCTTTTTAAGCATCAGTAATGAAACTGAATTTCTCAGACAATATACTTTGCTATGAATTTAAACAGTAAGGCTTTTAAACTGATAATTTCTACTGAAATTTTAATTTTAAAATTATAATTTTTATCAACTGGAAGAGAAGTTTAAGACTAATGTTCAGATTAAAACACTTATGAAACTAATGCACTGTGATGAATAACTGATCCACACCTTGAACAGAAGGGATAAAGTGAAATTTTGATGCAAGATTCTGAAATACCAATTCAAGCATGCAGTGCTCTCTATCTTGAGCAGATAGCCTTAACTTGCATAAGAAAGTTAACTAAGGAAAATGAAAATAAGCAAAAATAGACAAGGTAGTGTTTTAAAATATGATTTTCAAGGGAAATGGAATAAATTAAATCTGGAGCATAGGTGAATTCACCTGATTTCCTCTCTGTGTTGTCTACTTGAATACTTAACTGCTTAAAACATCCTACCTGCAGGTAATTTTGCCAACATGTCAAAAGTCTGATGGGTGTTCTTCCGACAGATATCTACTGGATCATCCAGGAGCCCAGTGAGGGCAGAAATGACTCCACTTTGTATGAGCCCTTCCCTAAACACAACAATGGAGGACAGATTTAACACTGCCTAATAAAAACTGTATATATTTGAGATATTTAATCTTAACTTCTCTTCTTTATGCTGCATCTGTCTGACAAAACTTAGGAACTCTGTTCTTATTTTTCACTGAAACATTACTTCCCACACAGTCTAGTAAACTTTGGAATTGCACTTACCTGCCAATACTGTGCAAAGCCATTACAGAGAGAACTTCTGTTGTTTTTTGCCTGACAGTTTGGTCTTGATGAACCAGCAAAGTCTTCAGACTGCCCAAGAATCCTATGAGACATCAGAGTTCATTTTAACATTTCTTATCTCCAGCATTAATTTCAAAAGCAATATTCATAATTTATCTCACAATTTTAAGTGCCTCAGAATTTTCAGCTTGTCCTGACATTGTCATCTCTCAAGTAAGGAAGAAATTTTCAAATTTCAAGGCCTACTGCCAAAAATGTCATGCTACAAACAAGCTCCTGACTCCTTATCAAGTTAAATCCTAATCCTGCAAATATAAAGTGACATAACTCTAAAAATAAGTCAGTAGAGCTATTGATGTCTTTAGAAAAGTATCTTTTTGCAGGATTGACACTCACTTGTCTTTTTTGAACAAGAATAAATGTGGTGAACCATTAATGATTGTGTATGCACATATGGCACTGACCAAAGAGAAAAAACCTAGCAACCCCAAACTAACAACATTCTCACATTTCTTTGGCAAACAAACTGTTCATCAGACACTAACTTAATAAATTTTGAACATGATCAGTCTCTTTCATGAGAAGAAAAAAATACAAAGGAAGTAAATGGATAAAAAAGCAGTAGCAAACAAGGGTTTTTTTCTGTGTTACATAATGAGCTATGTAGACACACCATAAATGGCTAAAAATTGCAAAAATAAAATTGTGGTTAGGGCTTTTTTCCTCCCCCAAAATCAAAATTCAGGATTCTTCCAGGCTTTTTAAATAAGCCAGATGAGTAAGATGAATTTGGTTATATTCCTTTCTTTTCTAATTTCTCATTAAGTTCCAAACAAGCAGACGATGGGGATGGTGATGGGGTTCTAACTTTGAAATAATTAGGTAGGGTTTTTTTGTTGTTTTTGTTTTTTGTTTGTTTTGTTTGTTTTGTTTTATTTTTCTGGCTTTTTGTTTGTTTGTTTATTTTGTTTCTGTTGTTTTTTTTTTTTTTGTGGTTTTTTTTTTGTTTGTTTGCTTGTTTTGTTGGGGTTTTTTTTGTTTGGTTAGTTTTTTTGTTTGTTTGTTTTATTAGCCTATGTTAGGAATTAGCTAAAATCAGAATAAAGTCTGGGGACATGGTTTAGTGGTGATCATGGCAGGGCAGAGTTAACAGCTGAATTGGATTCGCTTAGAGGTCTTTCCCAACTGTAACAATTGTATGGAAAGAAAGATTCTGCAGTACTTTTATATTCAGGGGTCGATAAAACATACAATGAGCCACTGATGAATCCTAAAGTGATGATAATTCTTAAAATAACTGCCAAGTATATGCTGTTATAGTATTCTTCACCTTTCTGAGGTAAAAAAAAAAACCAAGAAATTTTTCCTGGGCATCTTGTGTCATCAAAGATACTGTAAGGAAAAAGTAAAGGAAGAAAGTAAAGTGGGGTTCCCCCTCAGCCTGCCCCACTGTGTCAGAGCGAGTGAGAACACACCACTTACCTAATGCTACTGCCTGGTAGACTTTTTCTGGATCGTGGACCAGATCGCAGAGAGCCGCCAGCGCCCGCTGCTGTGTCAGCAGCTCGGGAGACTGCAGCTCCTCTTTCAGCTTAGGAAGGGCCCTCCTCCCAAAGGCCAGAGCAGCTTTGGTGGGGTCTATGTCAGGGGGGAGGTAGGCTGAGATACGAGGTGTTGCCATCCCTAATGTTCCTGAGAAAGATTCCCCTTCCCCTACAAAGACTTTAAAATGGCTGTACTTGGTGACTGGGCAGATATTGTACCACAAAGACACCAACTGACTTTAAACAGTGCCCTGTGTCCCCAGGGAGCTCTTTTAGCAAACATACACTGTCAGGAAGCTGGGAAAGAGGCTGGAATCGAGCATCATCAGCACTAATGTGTGTTCATCTGCTGAACTCTCTTAATCTGGTTTAATTCTCTCTGAACACTGTAAAGAAAAGAGAAAGAAAGAAAGCAAGCTTAAAATTTCAAGGAAGGATGTTAAAACGGTTAGAGGGAATGCTTTTTAAAGGGTTCAAGTGAAGCAGCCAGCCCAATGCCCAAAATCGAACGGGGCTCAAATTAATAAAATAAAAGCAAAGGAAAACAAAATATCTCTTTTTTTTTTTTTTTTTTTTTTTTTTTTTCTCAAAGGAAAAAAAGCATTTTTAAAAGCGAGCTGGTTAAAACCAGCCCTCAGAATTCGGTAACGTTTGATCGAATACGTGAGGGCTGCCCCCCCGCCCTCAGCAAGCCCTTCCCTCAGTACGGAAAGCGCCTCAGCTGACTGAACACTACGACCTCCAATACTGAAAACTGTTAACAACAAAAACAAAAGTTAAAACAGCCTCTAAACAACTCCACTTCTCACTTCAAAGCAAACGAAATAGACTAAATAATCGAAGGCGACGTGTGCCATTACCGAGCCCCCGCCTGCCTCCCCTCAGCGCCGGCCGGCCCGCGGCGCGCGCGTGCCCCCGTTGCCACAGCGCCCGCTTTTCGCGTACGCGCCTCTTCATGAATAGCGAGCAACGCCTGCGTCACCAACTTAGCAGCGCCCGCGCGGAGGGAGTTACGTCAGTGGCGTAGTTGGGAGCGGGGCGCGCGCTGAGGCGCGGCCGCTGAGGGGCCCGTGAGGGGACGGCGATGTCGCCGTGCGGTCCGGGGGTGGCGGCCGCTCTGCCTCGGCTCTTTGCTGAAGTGTGGGGTCTCTCTCCTCGCTCCTTGTTTTCAAAGTAATTTTACTTGAGCAAAATCGACGAAAATTCTGAGCGAGCAAAATGGTGGTCGAGTTAAGGGCAGAAATACAGCAGGCGAGTGCCTTGGGGTACGATGGCTGAAGGCAGCGCAGGAGTTTTGGGCTAGGTTTTCTTTCCTAATCCTCCCCAGAATGTCACTATGAACAGCTAGAATGTGCGGTAAGGGTTTCCATTATTACTTAGTTTCACATAACTGTTCAGCGGAAGGTACACGGTAAGAACAGATCATTGCAATGTTGTGGCACAATTTAAGGGTGTTCTGGATTGTCAGATGCTACCGGCATAAAGAAAAAACTCTGAACAGCTTGTGCCATAAAAGGATCGTGCAGATAGTGAAGTCATTGAGATGTTTTTCATTATGTCTGAGTAACAATTTTAATAATCAAAGTTCTTAAAAAGGATTTTACAAATCCAAAGTAATTCTGATCAGTCAGATTAAAATGCATCACGGGAATAGGTTCTGATTTGTTACTCTTCAAAATCCATAAAAGAAAAATTGCTACTTTAAAAAGTATTTTCTGGAAAGGATTCTTTTTTTTTCTGCAATATTTTAGAGCTGATTATTTACTTCACAGGTGATTTATGTGAATTAGATTAGACTTCCATTAACTATATACTTGTAAAAGTTCACCTGATTTCCATAGGAAGAACATGAACTTTTCTCAGTGTAGAAAGAGCAGGACCAAATCAGAGACTTGTCCCTCAGTGTTACCTCTGCTTTTGGTGTGAGTTTTTATGTCTTGTCCTCCACCGTAGCTTGGAATACTGATTTTGTTAGTGGTCATGGCATTAATTTATTTTATGTATGCCTTCTGAATGCCTTCCTCACATCCTTTGTCTATCCACAGAAGCTGCTGGCACTACTGTTCTTGCAATGATGGGATAAGGAGGGTTGTGATACCATGGAGACACTGTGTTTCCAGCCCTCGATGGTGACTGAATCCCCTTTCAGCTCTTTAAAAAGAGAAAATATGGATAATTCTCAGTATTTTTAGCAGCTTTTTATTTCTTAAGTTCTTTTCCTGTAGTGATGTGTCTTTGTTGATATGGTAATACGGGATATGCTTATGTGTGTGTGAGATTTAGATTCAATACATTAAGTATAAGCGAAGATGGCCTCTCAATTTTGAAAAATCTGTGTGGTTGTCTTGAGATTGTTTTCTTGTGAACGTTGTGTTCATGAGATTGTTGAACTAGTTTTTTTGTAGCTTAATTTGTGAAAGAGCTCTAGGAGAGGAGCAGTGAGTCAGTCTAAGTATGCATGGCAGGTGTTTACTGTGCTTAGGAGGAGTTGAACTACAACCAGAACATGCAGAAAGAAAGTTTGAAACTCTTACCAACTCGTGAAGTTTTTATTTTCAGAACTATACTAATAGTTCTGACATAAAGATATTAATATTGCCCTAAAATAATTCAAGCTGGCCAGGACAGGAGCACACCATAACAAGGGTCTAGATCTCTTGAGTTTTATATGGTCGTAAGTAGTGTAAGTAGAACTCTACATATGGTGATAGATAAATCTGTAATCTCACCTTCTTTGGTGAATAACCCATCAAACCTAGGCTCTTAGTGGGGAAATGGCTGTTTTGGTACAGTTGAGATCATATTTGTGCCTGAAGTGGTCTAAAAGCAATTCCTTTATTCCAAGAGAATAAAACATTAATTCTAAGATTGGACTAGCGATTTTCTTAAGCACTATTCTTTGTGTGTGCTTGTAAAACAACTGTAGGATTTTTTCTTCTGTGCTTTCTCACTGTTTAAAATGACTGGTCTGCTTCGTTGTGTTCTTTAACCTTTTCAGTCTGCTGCAGAAGTGGGAGAGGCTTGTCTTCTGGTTCAAAGCTTCCTCCAGCTTTATCAAAATATGATTGTTAGAATGGGAGAGCTTTGTTTTCTTCTGAAAGTTGGAAATTTAAATCCTAATAAAATACATCGCAAAATCTTTTAGCATCCTAAGTTGCACTCTGGCTTACTAAATACTGTCTAAATTAATGAGTTAATTAACAATACAGTAAAAGAGCTGTGTAATTTCTTATTCCTTGTCTTTGGTGTTTTGTACATTAGAAGGCAAGATTATTAATGAGTAGAAAGACATTTATATAATTCAGAATGTCTCATTAGTAGCATGCGCATCCTGACTTTAAAGCTGAGATAAAATCTAGTTGAAATGCTGAAAAAATCCCTTGGGAGTATCTTTAAAATTGCTGCTATGCTTAATATTAGCACTGTGACAGTTCCCCACTCCAACAGTTCCTTGTCTAATAGGTTAATCTAGCTCTTTGTATCCATATTACAACGATCTTTGAAGAAAATGGAACTGTTTGCTTATCCAGGACTAGGGACCATTTGGTTTATGAAGAAGCAGTTTCTGATCAAAGGAATCTGTATGACCACTAAAACGAGTTTGTTGTCTTAAAACTATGGTTCTGTGTATAGTTAAATTACTCCGACCCCGCCTTCCCGCCCTGTGGAGGAAGGGAATTGTTGCAAACCTGTTGCTATGGCCACGTAGCAGGGGCTGAGCTGCTTGTGCGGCTGGAATCCTGCTGCATCAGCTGCTGCTCGGTGAGTCCTTCCTTCTACTTTGCTACATGATGAAAACGCTCCCATTAGAAATGTTCTTTTGAACGCCAGTAAGAAATCGGTGCTCTATTAAGGCTCCCCTCCCCCAGCAACCCACGAGGTTTCCTTACATAACCAAATTGATATATCTCAGGTGAGACATCTGAATGCATTTGTGACTTTCATGTGAACATTATTCTTTTTCCACGTCAGACGAATTTCATTCTTTCTGAGCTGATCTTGGATGAAAGTTTGATGTTGTGCCAAGAAATGTGGCAGCTTAATCTTTCCTCCCTTCTTCTGACCACATGAAATCTGGGATCCCATAACATTAATTAACACACGTAGTGCAGAGCATTTGAAACAATGATGAGCAAGATTTTTAAATTAAACACTGCAGAATCCTTTGAGGGCTGAACTGCAAGCACTTGAGTTGAATTAAGTGAGCAATTCTCTGCTCTCCCGGGGGATTAGAGTTGGTGCCTTGTAGTTTCAGAAGGCCACTGTTTGCTACTACAGCTGTGCACACTGAGGTGTTCTTTTTACTTGAGAAGCAGCTTTCCTTCCATGCAAACCCAGTTCAAGAACTACCAGTTGTACCAAACAGAAAAAAGGAAAAAAAAAAACCATGAGAAATCTGCAACAACTTGTTTAGTTTTCATCATGTTGTCCCTGTATTGAGGTAATTACTGAATACTGTGTTTCTCTTTGCATATTTTCAGTCTTGTAGAATTTGACTGAACTTGGAGGATGAAATCCAGCCTAATGCATTTGGTTCCCCCAGTGAGCAGAGAAAGAAGAATCTCCCAGTTTCCCAAGGTAAGCATTTTTTATCCCTTTGGTCACAGGATGTAGCCTCTGCCACACTGAGCTATCTTTCCATTGTGCTAATGGTATTTTAATCTGATTTAATGTACACTTGTTGTCTTCTGTCAAAATTACAAATTATTTGTAATTCTTTCAAAGTTTAATGTAACCTCATAGACCCATTCAATGCTGAGCTCTTTAATAATAATCCTCATTCTTCTATCTAACCTTTACAGAAAGTGACTTGTTACAGAAGCGTTATGTTATAATATTTATCTTGTTTTTTTCAGCAAAACAGTAATAATTACATGCTTAAAGCACTCCAACACTGAGGGAAAAAAGGAACCATAGCTGACATTAAATTTGCCAAAAAATCTAATTAGGAGGCTTTGGTTAAAGAATTTGAGGCGATTTTAATTTTGTGTTTGTACAAGAACCTTAGTCATACAGTAGATCAAATGTAGTAGGCACTGCAGAAACACAGACAAAATACCTTTGATGTCCCCAAAGTCTTTTGTATTTGAAGTATAATTGAACAGTTGAGGACAAGGAAGGGCAAAGAATTAATGCTTGTTTTTTTCAGTTGTTCAAAAGATCCTTTTAAGGGAGTTCACTTTTTTTTTTTCCTTTCTTGATCTCAGCCACATATTTTTCTTTTAATTTTATGAAAAATACCACAGGTATTTTAAGCAAATGCAAAGTAAAATATATTTTCCTCATTTTTAACTAAGGGCTAGTTAAAAGGTTCCCAGTTAAAGGACTAGTAATAAAAATAGTGCTTCACACTTATAAAAGATTGAGAAAACTTCACAGTAATAATGACTTGCTGGTGGTGTGCTCCCATCCGTGTTTGTCTTGTGTGTCTTAAGATTGTTGGGATAATTGAAGGCACTTACTGTTGTACAGAATGATGAGCAAACAGATTTGGCCATGGGTGCTTAGGCAGTGCTGGACACTGACACTCAAAAAAGTGCTCAAAGGATGGTGTTGTCCCAAGGAGTTTTTACAAACACAGCTCTGCAAAACCTTACTACCCTCTTAACCTATCTACTCCTTTTCTTATGCCAGGGTAAGTCTGTTCTTGACAAACCCTGTGATCAAACATTTCATCTGTTTTTCCTTGCCAGTTTAGCTTCTTGCCCAGTAGCCATCACCCAGTTTGTGCCAGCAACTGTTTTCTCTTTTCAGTGGTACACACCTGAGGCCTGTCTGCAGTTTAAAGAGCACTTCCATGCACAGGTCAGGACTGCTTGTCAGCAGAGCACTGCAACAGCTGGGTAAGTTTGTACTAGCCCAGGTATGCAAGGAGGGAAGTATTTTAAGCTCTTTATAGCCTCCTTTCTTCATTAGTTTTCCCCCACCTCCTTCCTCATGTTCCTTACTCCGGTGTGTTTCAAGGCAGCTAAGCCCCTGCACAGGGCAGTTCTCTGACCTGTTCTGCAGTGCATGAATCAAGTGCCTCTTTTTCTGCTAGAATAGGTAATGTTGAAAAAATAGTGTAGTAGTTTAGAAATGAAAAGGTTTTTAACACCTTTTAAGTAAACACTTAGTTCAAAAGATCTAACAGATCCAGCCTTGTTGTGTTCTGTGTTCTCTGCAGGTGTTCTAAAGGAGCAGTTAATAAAGGCTTTGGAGGGATATAAAGGCAGCAGTTCTGAGTTTCTTGAAACATCTAAAAATCTGGTTTTAGTCTTTTTGAAGTATACATGCTGAGAAGTTTTCTTGAATGGTTCCTTAAAACTGGAGGAAAATTCTGGTAAATATATAACATTTAAAAATTAAAATAAAAATTAAAAATAAGCTGATTTATGCTCTACTAATAATCTTGAAGTTGTTTTTTTCCCACGCATTATCTCTCCTCCAGAACTATTATTATTACTGTTTTAATCTCCGAAGCAAGGCAAGAAAATAAAACTGTGTTGAAATCATCACTATTCAGTTAAAATATATAGCTGTACATTTTAGTGATAAATGCTTCTGGTTTCAGTGTGAAGGATCCTTCATAAAGTGGAGCTCCTATGAATACTGACAATTAGCTCACTATTCCTCCAGCTCTAGAGTTGCTGACATGAGACTTGTCATGATATACATCTTTAAATGCAACTTTTTATTCATTTCACTAGGGAGTCTTGCTAAAAAAAAAACTTTTTAAGCCAAAATATGTCACCCTGAGAGACATCAGTGACTTTATTCCTTTTTAGAAACACAGTCACTATCTTAGTTTCATGTAAATTTGTTGCAGGTGTCTGGACAATTTTCCAAGTATGACATGCTTTATCGAATTGAGGTATTTTTCCTTCCATTTCCAAGATGTATTTGATTGGGATTTTTATTAGTAGTATTTTTTAAACTGTATTTCTATAGTAAACTGACTCACTATGTAATTTATTCTGGTAACAGAGTATAACTAAAAAAGCTATATGTTTCATCTTTGTGAATAGAAGAAAACTACTTTTCTGTCACTACCTTCCAGGTATGATTATTTTTTTGGTCATTTAAGTCCTTTTTTTGGTGAAATGGGGGTAGAAAGGGCAGCCAGAGTATTTTGTACAGTACTTATAAAGCTTGGCAGGAATAACTGTTATCTTCCTTTTCCATTATTCCAACTAATAAAATATTTCTTTGTCCTTTGGAAAGCTAGTCTGATAAATTCAGTAGCTAATGGCTTTATTTAATACTCTCCTGATAGTCCATCATTGTGTTAAATGGTCTGATCTAGGGAGTTTTCTTCCTCAGTATGAGTTAATGGAGCACACACCTCTAAGCCATCACTTACTCTTTGGCTTTTCCCTTAAGGTCGTTGATTTTATTCAGTATTTTCACAGTAACAGTAATCAGGAGCAAAGGGGCTTGTGGTCACCCAGTTAATGTTGACTGGCACATAAGTGTTTTTTTGTTCTTTTTTGGAAATATTAATCATGCAGTTTACCAGTCAATTTTTCAGCTATTTTGGTAACTTGGAATCAGCATCACATGGAAGTTGATGTAACCAGAAATAGTATTCAATAGAAGATTACCTCCTTTATTAAAAAGCCATTCCTTGATAGAAAAGAACATTAAACCTCTTAAGCTGTTTTTGTTGTATGTGCACCAGAGATATTAATCTCAGTTTAGGTCAATAAATAAACAAATTTAAATTCACTTATCCACCTGGATCTGCCAAAAGAGCCACAGTTTCAATTTTAAGAATGCAGGCTGAGTCACCTAAAGCCCATCTGCTGTATCCTGTGGGAGGACCTAGAGCAAAGAGGATTATTTGCATGAAGCCAGGTTCAGATTAATATTATTTCAGATAGTCAGAAATTGTATTGGCTCTAACCCTGTGGGTTGTTTTTCCCAGAGGCACATTCTGCAGTGGGTTCTTTTATTATCAGCAATTTCTTATTTCTGCACTTAGGACTTCGTTTGTACTATTAAAGTCAACGAGAAACTTGGGATAAATTGGAATGGACATGATGCAGATACACTATGGTCTTATGTGTGAACTTATGTAAAAATATGCCAAATGCATCTACTTGTAGTCAAAGCAATTTTAATAGAATAAATTTTTTTCTGCTGTATTGAAATTAAGAAAAAAAATAAACAGAGTAAAAAATGGACTACTTCTTCTCCAGAAGGGTTTGGTTTTTGGTGACTTTCTTCAATTTAAGACTCAGATTATGCAGCACAGTAGCACGTAGATAAACTGAAGTCATAGGTATGTAGGTATGTGTGTTCCTCACTTGCAATTTAAAGAGCTAAATCAGAATTTTTAGAAGGATACTGTTGAAATTACTACTAAAACTATGTAATATTTTCAAATATTTATAACAGGCTGAAAATATCTAAAGTGGTTGTGGTAGGAGACCTGTATGTCGGGAAGACCAGTCTTATCAACAGGTACAGTATATCTCAGCTGATGGTTTGATTCTCCTGTTTCTCAAAAAAATCCTATAACATTTCCATTGTTGGCTTTAGAGCAGTGCTTCATGGTTCTGGTTTGAACCTGAACCAGTACTTTGTGGTTTTGTTATCAAATGAAGATAAAATGAAATCAAGAGTATGAGACTGTCTTGATACATCAACACAGGAAGTTGTGCTCTAGCACTTAAATCAGTATATGTTACATTCTGAGGTATTTATGAGTCAAATATGAAGCAGTGTTTTCTTAAGGAATCCAGTCTAAAGGCTAAACAATTGGAAAAAAAATCCAGTGTCTGAGTCTGTTTCATTTGGGTCATTATTTGTGACCCAAAATAGATTCCCTTGTAAATAAAACTGGAAGATGCTGTACCTCCCTTGAGAGCCCAAGGATGTTTTATTCTGAGTCTCATGCTATCCTAAGATCATGCTAAATATACGTGCTTTCTAGTTTGTTAAACAGTATCTCCTTTTCTTTTAGTTAGTGTCTTTATGTTTCTGTGTCTGCTTCTACATTATTATACAAATCCACAGTTAGTTTTTTCTTTTCTTCATAATTTGCCCTAGATAGTGGTAGTTTTGCAGTTATTTGTAATTGTCCTACTGGTATTTAATTTTTTTTTTTTTTTTAATTGCAGATTTTGTAAAGATAATTTTGACAGAGACTACAAGGCAACCATTGGAGTAGATTTTGAGATGGAACGTTTTGAGATAATTGGAATGCCATATAACCTCCAGATGTGAGTTGAAAGAGCATGGTTAAGCATTGCATAGAGTACAGTCTCAGCAGAGCTCGAATTGCTGCAGGCTGTAGTGGAATAAAGATTTAAAAAATGTAATACAATTGCACAAAGAATAATGTGATCTGAAGAGAAGATTCTGTCTTTGGACATGCAGTTTTAATAGAAATTATGCTCTTGGATTTCTCATCCCTAAAAAAATATTACAAACTTGTTAATGAAAACCCATCTTGGATGTCTTGCACTATTTCAGTGGATTTCTGTCTTTTTTACTCAACGTTCATGAAAGAGAAGCGGAAGCATTTGCCACAGCTTTGGCCAGTGCTAGTGTAACCCTAGTCTGTGGTTTGAGTTTAGCAGGCACAATGAGCACTGAGGCTTTACTGGGGGTTTTATTAGTGCAGTCATTGAAATTAATATTAAGGTGTCCAGTGATTTCAACATCTCTTAATTAGCAACTGATTAATTATCTTGAAATCGTAGAAAAGCTGGAGTGGTTTTGTTAGAATGTGAACCTAGTATTTTCAGCTTTGCTTGTTATACTAGTGGGAGTCCTGCCCTCTTCCACCTGCTTTGGGTCTGTGGAGTAGTGTCCCTTTGTGTTTCTGGTGGCCAGCACCATTGTTCTATAGAGGGCATTATGGAATCATCTATAGTGTGACCTAGAGCAGAGATAAGGTGCTTTGTATGAGGTATTTTAGTGTATGAATCTTAAAAACCTTTTTACTTAGGAACACTTTTTTTTCTGATAAGAACACTGGTGTAAGTAGATGGCTTGTGGTATTTATTGAAAAATACTTAAAAATACATTTCCTACTGATTTCACTGCAGTTGTGTTTGGAAAGTTCTGCCAGGTGCTATCATTTTGGAACTTGAGTCCCTCTAAAAATCTAGACTCGTGCATCAGCACTTTGCAGACTGAAGCAATAAGGTCAGATTGCATTGTCTGCAAAGTCTTCAGAAGCTGGGTAGAGCACTTCCATATGATAAGCACTAGTGCCCCCTCTTGCTGAGAGATTTCTATACAAGATATATTTGAAAGAATCCATGACTGGCAGTACAAAGCTACAACAAAACCCAAACCTCTGTAGTGCTGGCAGTAGCTGAAGGCACTGTGTATCGTGTTCATTAATTAGAAGGACATTCTTGATTTTATTTAATGGTGTCATTAGTACCTGGTAGACTGAGCTGCAGGTCTCTAATTTGTAATGTAGGGACAGATATCTTATCTAGCAGTTGCAAGATTTTAACATGACTTAGCTATTATTAGCAGACAAAATTTACAAAACTAGATTGCCCCTAGAAATACATGCAAATTACACAGGTGAAAGAAAAAATGTTTTAAGGAAAGGATATTACCATGCAGAATACAAATATTTGAATTGCCTCCAAAATTATTAGCATGTTTTAAGAAAAGGTAAAAATTATGTTCATGGCTTCATTGACTAATAGAGCTTTACTGTGTTTCTATCAGTAGTTAATGAGTAACATGTTCCAGATGGTGACACTTCTCTGGTATCACATTCTTCTCTGCCTTGTACCAGTCTGCTGCTTCATTAACATGTTTACTCAGGTTACCCTGGCTTTCATTAACCTAAAATTTCTTTTTTCCCCCCATTGCACAGATGGGACACAGCAGGTCAGGAGAAGTTCAAGTGCATTGCATCTGCTTACTACCGAGGAGCAGAGGGTGAGAACAATATTAATTTGATCCTGCTGTTGTTGGGAGATTGTGTTTTGTACAGCAATATATAGCCATATATGCTCCTCAGGATGGTACCTATAGACACTGTAGTGGAATGGATTGTCCATTATTGCAGGGCAGGAGGGATGTGTCATCACATCTGCAGGCTCTGAGTGTTCTGATGATGCAGTGCTAGAAAGTGGCACTTGTGACTAGGGGGAAAAGAATTTGAGGTTGGGTGAGATTAATGCTGGAGTTAGAAGTGTATACTTCTGGCTTTCCCTTTGGTAAGAGACAATCCTGTGGTTAGTGGTCCCAAAATGAAAGGGTTGATAGCACTATAGACTGCAGACTACAGATATAATGTTGAAGACTAAGGACTTAGGCCTTATTGGATGCTAGAAAAAGAAAATGAATGGGCAAATGGATAGTCTTCCACCTCCTATGTGTTAAATCTATTCTTAAACCTTTTACATAAACATTCTCTCTGTTTAACAAGATGGGTTGGAGACACTTCTGATACACTTTCTAATTTAATTACATTTTTCTATTCTTATGTTTTATTGCAGTTATAATAACTGTGTTTGATCTGGCTGATATCCAAACTTTGGATCACACCAAGTAAGTTTCTGTGTTTTGGCTTATCTTTTAAAGGTTTTTACAGCAGGTTTAATTGCCTTCCATATGTAGGTGTTAAGAACTTGCTGGATCATGAGTGTATTTTCTATTGAGCTAAGAAATTAAAAATGACAGTCACTAGTTTAGATTACATAGGGAGGGATTTTTCTGAAGAAAATACAGGGCATAAATTTGAACCACTTGCACTTGACTTTCTTTAAAATCAATGCAGAGAGAGGGGCACTTCGATAAATGCTTGATCCTTGCAAAGATAGACATGCAGAAGAAGTGTACCCCAAAACTTTTTTTTTTTTTTTTTTTTTTTTTACTTCATTTGCTATAAATAGGATAAGAGGCTGGAATCGAATGTAAATTATAAAATTGATGAGATGCATCTCATGCATAATGTCTCATCAGCCTTTCATTTTCTAGGTTCACTGTTATCCCAAAATTTTCTTTCTCTAGTTTCTGTGTTTCTGATGGGAGACAGGCTGTCAAAAAGAAGTGAGAAAATTAAAAACTCCAAGTATGTGTAGATACAGCTAAACTTACTAGTTCAGATCCTTGTAATGATTTGGTTATGACAACACACTAATTCTTATGAGTAAACTCCTTCTGCTTTTAGTGCAGGCTGCAAAACCCTTCATAGACCTGTGATCCACACTGCTGTCACAGCTCAGAGCATATGTATTTCTGATGTGCTGTTGTGACTGTAATGCAGGTGCAGACTTCTTTACAACCTGTGCTCTGTCTTATTTGAATGTACTACAGTGCTTAGCTCATTTACATAGGACTTTGTAAAATAATATATATATTAGTGTCTCTGCTTGGCTGAAAGTAATTGAAGCCTGTGAACCTGATTTCCCACACACACACACACTCCCTTCCCTCCTTGACTTGTTGGATGACTCAAGAGAAACTTGATTGCCAGAGTAACAAGAACATAAAAGCCTGTGAGACAAGAATCGTACAGCCTTCATAGGGAGCTGTTTTATAATGCTGAATAGATTATTTCACTCTTTTTTCCCGTTTGTATCTAACCTGCTATGTGGTTCATACCTTTTCAGTTGCTTCTTGCCTTTTTATTCCTTATCTTTACCAGACTTTGCCCTCTCACTTACACTGAGAAATATCCTCTCTAGGTGCTAAAATGATTGTTGAATTTGTACTCTGCCATGGGTATGACTTTTCCTTGGTGGGAAACACATATTCAAAAGTGTTGGAGCTACTTCTCTCTCTGTCTAGAAAAAAGGCTTTTGATACTCTCACATAAGTTCTTCCAATCACTTTTCTTGTGACCCTATTATCTGTCATCTTCTCCTGTACTCCTTGTTCCCCCTGAGTGATTCTATCATTTCTTTTTTGTATTTCAGACAGTGGCTAGAAGATGCATTGAGGGAGAATGAGCCAGATTCCAGCTTCATCTTTCTGGTTGGAACAAAAAAAGATTTGGTGGTGAGTAAATTGAGTGCAGATAAGGAAATCAGATTTTCCCTAGTTCCTCAAGTGATTTCCCTTGCAAATTGAGATAAAGACCTTGAGCGAAAAACTTAAAAGGTAAATTGAACAGCACACTTGAAACCAATTTAAGAAGAGGCTTTCTAAAAAAATAGGTAGTTAGTGAAATATTTATTGCATGACATTTTTCAAGCATGTATAAACATACAGAGTGATCTTGAAGTTTTTGTTGTTCTTCTGTATCTGTTCATAGGTTTTCTTTTTTCTCTCCATTTAAAATAACTGCAGTATGTAATTTAGAGCATTATATTTTCCTTTTGTTATGCCAGCAAGCCTGACATGCTGGATATGAATCCTAGAATTATGGAATTCTAAGCTAGATGCTCACAACTGTGTATTACAGTCCAGAGAGCTATTGGAAAAATTAGAGGGAAATTGGTTTTTAAGAGAGAGTGTGTTCATTATTCAGGAACAGGGAAGGTTTCTTACTTAATTGAATATCACATAATTTTCAAAAGAACAGGGTAAATGCAATCTCTCTATACAATTGTCAGTCCTGTGTTTGTCTTCCTGTAGAAAAATATTTTTAAAGCTTTGAAAGCAAACTTATTTCGTCTGTTACTAGTTGGTCCCACGACTCTTCTGCTGAGAATAATGGGGTGACAAGGATTTAAAGACCATTAACAGATCTACTGACTCGATAGCTCTTTACCAAGGAATGTGTTAAATACAAGGGTCACTTGTTAACTCTTATTTTGTTTCAGTGCTGTGGGAGCTGAGTGGAGACTTCCATTTAAAGCAGTACTAAATACTTTAACGTTCTTGCAATCATGTATGATTGCCCAAGTCTAGGCAAGGTCAGAAAGGCCACTGAGAAAACTGGAAGCATCACAGTGTGGGGGCTATGGCAGTGCCTCTGTGCTGTTACCAGCCCAGACACACTTCTGCTCAAGTTATTGCACATTGTTTTCCCAGTCAGATGCTGTGTGTGAAAGGACAGAGCTGGATGCCATCCATTTTGCCAAGGAGATGCAGGCAGAATATTGGTCAGTCTCAGCCAAAACAGGTAAATTACTGCAAAGGATGTAAAAATAGCATAACCACGAGGGCTGATGTTGGAGTGGGAGGAACTTATCTCCTCATTGCTAGGGGTCTTTGTTGTTGTTGTTGTTGTTTTTCTTGCATTTTGTTGCTGTTAGAAGCTTCAGGCTTATTAATGGCTGATTTTTTTTGAGCATTTGTATGTGTGCTTTCACTGTTGTGTTTGCAGAAAGAAGTAATCAAGCTGCTTTGCAATATCTGAGCATGTTTAATTCATAGATAGTTACATAAATACACATGTGCACTACTGCTCAACGTTTGCAATGGAAAAAGATTACACCACAAAATGAATTCTCTCTGTTGCTGGGTAAAAATAAAGGTGCAGCACAGGGTTCAGTATTCCAGAGTAAGAAAATTAGAAATTCTTTCTGCAGTGATCAGAATGGGAGACAGATTGTTGGAGAGGCCTGTTCTGTCCCAATATTGAGCAGTCAGCTGTTCACAGATGTGCTTGTTATGCTTATGACAATCTGTTGATGTAACTTTATAAAAACACATCATTTCTGTTTGTTTCCTAGGAGAAAATGTCAAAGAATTATTTTTCCGAGTTGCTGCCTTGGCCTTTGAACAGTCCATGATAAAGGAACTGGAGAACATTCCTGGGCACAGGCCCCAAATTGGGGCAGGAAATCTCATCAGTATGTGGAGTTTTGCTTTTTGTGTGCATTTTACTTGTTTATAGTCTGAAGGATTGGGGAGGTTTTTCAAGCATTAGAGCTGGTTTCAAACACCTGCAAGCATATTAATTTCATTGTCTGCCCAGGTTTTAGCCTACAGGAGTGACTAGGCCTGCATCCAGCTTTTGTTACCCTTAATATCAGATGGGATAATTTCTTTTAAGTTGATTTTATAACTTTTTTTGTTTCCACAGAACTAGAGAAGAACATTATGGAAGCTCCAGAAGACAACGCTCAAGTCAGCCTGAGTTGCTGCTAACAGTCAACTCCTTTTGCAAGTGCCACACTTCTCTGCACCAATGCTCTCAAACCAGAAACAGAGAGCTTTAATTTTAGAAATGAGGGAGGAAAAACTTAATCAAACTTTCCTGCTGAGAGTTCCCTTGCTGCTGCAGGCTCCCTGTGCTGGGTGGTACAATTGTTATGTAAACCTTTCTCTGTGTAGTTGAAGCATAGCATCCTTGTCTTAATGCAAGAAGACACTGCGAGTGCCATGGGCTCACCTGTCTGCCAGAAAGGCTTGTAGTCAAAAATGATGTCATTTTAGTGTGTGTTGTTTTTTGATAATTCTCTAGAAATCTTAGCTAGTGAAGTGGCATTCTTGTGGGAGCAGGAAACAAGTGGTAGTTTAGAATGAAGGGAGCTATCAATATGGTTTTGCCTTTTAAAATCATCATGTAAAATAACTCTTGATTTGCTTTTATGCATTACAAGTATTTTAAAACTCTTTGAAAATAAATATTTTTAAGTATCAGGACTGGAAATACACAAATGCAGACTGCATAGTTTCCACTGTGGTTTCTCCATCCAGGAAAAATGTGTATTACTTTTCACTTTCCACTTGAGAACCAGAGCCCAGTATTAAATATTTCCAAGCCTAAAAGAAGTCCAGATAGAAACTTGGTTATTTTAGAACAGCTATCTAATATTTTGAAAATCTTGCCAGATAAGAATGCTATTCTTTTCCATTCTCTTAAATAAGAAAGGTGCATAATATGGAAAATGTATTATTTTTCTCTAGTTTTTCCAATAGCTCTCTGAACTCTAATACGCTGTTTTATCTCTGAATTCCATGCTTCTAGGATTCATATCCAGAATGTGAGGCTTACTGGCATAAAAAAAAATATAATGCTCTAAATTTCATACTTCAGTTATTTTAAATGGAGAGAGAAGAAAACCTATGAACACTTACAAGGTACAATTTCATGAGATATTTATTCAATCATTGCAGAAACAACAGTATCTTTAAAAATTATTATAACAAGACTCAGATCTGAGATGCTGAGAAATAAAGGCATTTGTTGATAAAGAAATACATCAATCTAAAAATATTCTGAATTCCCTGCTATTTTTCCCACTTTGACAAGAAATGGGAAAAAGTGGAGAAAAGATAGCTTGAACATGCTTTTCATTACTTTTTCCTTTTGACATAAGTTAGAGCAGTTTCCTAGAGTATGATGAATAGAGATCTAGGAACTCTGTGTCTTTTTTTATCAGACAATCTTGACTTTGGCAATTGTACTGCTTGCTGGCAAGGACACAAATGCTGCATTTGGTGGAAAAAATGAATCTCTGAGGGTACGAAAGTAGCTCTTTATCCAAATATGTAATGTTTTGACCTTATGATATTCTGTGTGGTTGTTCAGTTCCAGAGTCTGTTTCACAAGGGAGGTGAATTTACACTGTGCTTGTAGCATGTGCTCTGCTGGGTGGGCAGCTTGGCCATGGCCTTTTTGTTTCCTGAGCCTGAGTGAGAGTGGAGATGGTTCACTCTGCTGCAGCCAATCGGGTTAGCTGGGCTTCACTGCTGTCATAAGAGACAGTACTTACACTGCAAAATTATTCAGGAACAAATCAAAGAAAAGATATGGTTTTGGTTTTTTCCCACCAACAAATATACCTCCTAAGGTTTTCTTCTGTTGCTGAGCTCAATTATTGTGCAAAGTCAGAAATGCAGTCTCTTCAGCAGCACCATCATGTTGCCTGGAAAATTGACTGGGGCAGTTTTTTCTAGGGATTCAGCACATTGCATGATGTCATTACTGTTTTGTATCACTGGAGCTCCCAAAACTTCACATACAAATGCAATACTCTGTCAGTCATGAGCTATCATGGGACAATAGCCTGAGTTTGATTATTAAATGATGGATGCTTTGAGACTGGGTGTCTTTTGATTGGTGGTTTGTTGGGATTTTTGTTGTCATTTCTTTGTGTGTTTATGTTTGGGTTTTTTCCTTGCTTGGTTGATTTTAAGGGTATTTTTAGCAACACTGAAACCTCCCCTGCAAAGAACTCTATATTAATAATTTATCATCTAAAACAAATCTTGGATCATGTTGCAAATGATGAGTTGCTTAGGAGAGCACAAAGGAAACTAACTATAGAAAATAAATATAAATCTGTAAGTTCTACCTGGCCAGTGTTCTATCTCTGTAAGTCCATTCTATCAGCAACTTAATTGACTTTGAAGAAGCCTAAATATTTTGGAAAACGGTGTTGAAAAAACATGATAAATTCTAACTATAAGCAAGCTAAACCACAAATTCTACCAGTTGAAATTCCCCCAGTAATCATGGCAACAGTCACAGTTTCAGCTTCCTGGTGGAATTTGCAGGTGAGAAATTGAAGTAAACTTTGGAGTCAGTCTGAAGCAAAGATAAGAGCAATTGTAACAATCCATTTCCCAAAAGAGGTACTAAAGTTGTGCTGTTTATTTTCTTTAATAAGTAAAAGCTAATGTGTTCATGGATTGTGGGTGTATTTGTGCTGAGTAATGGATGAAAAACCATTTAAGAAAGCCATGTGACAAAGTTAATTTCTTACTATAAAAGCCTGTTCTTTTAATTTTTAACGGTGTTATTTTACCTTTTGAGTTATTTCAAACTTAAGGTATGATTGTTTATATTTACATAGGTCATGGGATTCAGAACTTTCTGAATCCTGTTGTTTCCCAGCTCGGGTTTACATTGCAGTGGAACTGGAGTCATTTCTCCTTTGAATAAATCTGTACCCCTCTGTGTGTTTTCAGCTTCCCATCAATAGTTAGAGGTTCTAATGTAACACATTGGTGAGTGAATGCCCTGAACACTCCATATCACATCTCTGAACGTGCTAGTGAAAATCGGATGTTTAGCAATTTGTAGGAGATTATGTATTTGGTGGTGGAGAGGGTTGATCACTTTCCTATACTTTTGTCCTGAAAGTTGTTCTCACAGTGAGAAATTGCCATTGTTTGAATTTGGAGAAGGAGAGATCTTTTTTCACCCCGAGTTCGTAGAATGATTTAGACTGATGGGACTTCCCAAGACCTGTCAGCTTTGTCAAACTACCAAGAGTGCTGGTTTGTGTTAAGAAAAATACGATTTTTTTAGTTTCTGCCACATATTAGTCAGAAACCGTGTTTTATTTCTCAGTTTAAGAGATCAGCTTATGTCGTAGGGGTTTGGGGCGTTTGTTTGTTTGTTTGTTGTGTCCTCAGAAAACCCGCGGTTCTTCCGCGTGGGATGATGCTGAAGAGAAGTTCTCGAGTGGCAGCTGGAGAGCTTTACCCAGAGCCGAGGGCTCCTCTTCCCACCAGAGGGAGCCCGGCGGTCACTGAGGATCAGCTCGGGAGCGCTTCGCGATCTCTCGCCGGCCAGCAGAGGGGATGTGCCGGGCAGGCTGGCCCGGGTTTACCCCTCATCGCAGATTCTCAGTTTCAAATCACAGGTATGTGTCTGCCACCGGAGTCTTAAAGAAATTCTGAATCCGATTAAAATACTGCTCTGTTCAATGCATAAAGTATCAGCAAAAATTCAGAGAACACTTCAATTCCCAGTGGAATTCCTGGAGTTGTGCTACCTCAGTAGATAAAGAGGGTGTAGTTGTTTAACAGTATTATTCACTAAAAGGTAAGTGTGTACACAGAAATCCCTCATGTGACTCATCCAATTCTTACTCTTCTGTATGAATTCAGAACATATCCCAGTGATGTCACATATCTGCCATTGTTCATAACCATGCCAGTACAATCTTATTATTTCTAGAAACACATTGCATGTCAGAATTTTGTTGGCCAAACTGTCACTAAGCAAGCAAATAGTATCAATGGAGAAAAGGCTTTTTATTTTTATTTTTTTTTATTTTTTTTTTTTTTTACATTTCTGTGACAGATTGAGACATCTTGAGAGATTTATAGAGTTATTTATTAAACATATAGATTTTATTATGATTTAGGTTATAATCTGTTTTCCATATAGGTCAGCCAATGCCTGTTACGTGTTAAAAGCTGAGGAAACAAGTGCAGGAAAAGCAGTTAAAACCAGGAAACAAAAACCAAGAGGGATGAACAATGCAAAAGTGAATACATGAGTAGCCATTTGTGATATAGCTGAAAATACTGCAAAATATTTTGATTCACGTATAAAAAACCATGGAGAGGAAAACTGTTTAATGAATTTTGAAACAGTACATATCTCAAAGGTAAGAAAGCTACTCCTGTGGAGTTGTGCCTTTCATTCCTATGGGATTTTATTAGTTCTTGTCAGGGTTATATCCCACTCTCTTTTCTAGCAAAATGTATTAGAAAAGATATGCTTCACCATAAAGATGAAAGAAACAGTTTTATGGGGGATATGAGGGGTACATATCACCTTTTCTTGTCCTCCAAACAGGCAAGATGGAACTCTGGTTGCATTTTTTACCCTTTTTTCAGAGGCTGAATTAATACACAAAAAGGGCACATGCCTTAAGCAAGGTTAAGAAGGAAGTGTGATGGTGTGATTTCAGAAAGGAAACAAACCCCAGCAGCCAGAATTCTGTTTAAATCATTTGCCACCCTTCACCCACAGGTGAAGTGTGGGACTGGGGCTAAATAATATACAGGACAAAAGTGAGACTAACGCTCAAATAAAGCAGGCTTTTTTGTCAGTATCAGTTATTTTGGAGTACCAGTTGCCCATCTCAGAAATCCAGCCTGTCATTTATTGGTAAGGAAGGTAGGACTGAGGGAATGACAAGCCTGCTGCTACCCAGCATTCACATGAGCGGAGGAAAACGACCTTTGAAGGTGAGCTGCATCTGTGCCTGGGGGGAGAGCCTTGCTGTGAACACAAGAGAGAGCAGAGAGACGTGCTGGATTTACACATAATAGATGAGGGCATGGCTGTATGGACGGGAAGGGATACCTCCCTGTGCACACAGGGCTGTGTGCACGCTCTTAACCAGGCTCAGCTCTGGTCATGTCTGCACGGTGCGGTGATGATGCCCAGGCCTGTGGCTGTAAGGGCGAGCGGGCGGGACCGCTCCCCACTTTGCCTTTGTCTGGCAGGCAGCCGCGGGGAAGGCGCTGGGTCCCCCGGCCCGGCCGGCCCGGCTGCCCCTTTAAGAGGCCCCAGCGCCGTGTCAGTGCCTACGCCGGGCGCTCCCCTCCCCTTCCGCAGCGCCGCCGGAGCCGGGCCGCGATGGGCCGCGGCGGGCAGCGGGGGCCGCGCCGCCGGGGGGGCTCCCGCGGGGCCGCGCCGCGCTCGGGCAGCGCCGGGTAGCGGCGGAGCTCGGCCGGGACGCGCCGCCGCATCGCCGCCCCGCGCGGGGACCGAGCGCGCCCCGAGCGCAGCACAATAGCCGGGAGGAGGAGACAGGGAAAGGGGCAGGGGGAGAGGAGGAGAGAGAAAGAGAAAGCACAACACGGGGGCTGCCGAGGCAGCGCTGAGCGGAGGGCTCCGGAGCGTGGCCGCGCCGAGGACCGTGCCCAGGACGGCGGCGACAGGAGGTGGGTGGGGGGCGATATTTACCTTCCCTCCCCCGCCCCGAGCCCGCTCCTTTGTCCACGCGCTTTGAAGTGCCGGGCCAGCGCCGGGGTGGGAGCATTGTTGTTCGCCAGCAAACGATCAGTCATGCCGGGGAGAGACTAGCGAGCGTACGCGGGGCTGGGGCCGGCAGAAGCAGACGGAGACGGGGAGGAGAGAGGATTGCTGCCTGCCTCCCAGTGCCCTGCATGGACCGCGAAAGAGACGCGCTGAGTTGACCCTGCCCGAGCTGTTTCTGCTTCTACATGTGAGATCCGGTTGGTTTTTTCTTTCCACCTCTTTCTCTCCAGCCTCCTTCTCGTATTCTCCACTTACTCCCGTATGCAAAATGGTGGACCCTGTGGGGTTTGTAGAGGCTTGGAAAGCACAATTTGCAGACTCTGAGCCTCCTAAAATGGAGCTGAAATCCGTGGGAGACATTGAACAGGAACTGGAGATGTGCAAAGCATCTATCCGGAGACTGGAGATGGAGGTTAACAAGGAGAGGTTCCGCATGATTTACCTGCAGACTCTTCTGGCAAAGGAGAAAAAAAGCTATGATAGACAGAGATGGGGTTTTAAACGTGTTTCTCAGTTGCCTGAAGGGGGTGCAGAGCAGCAGATCCAGGACCTGCATCATCACCAGTCTGCTGACCAAGACGAATATGAGAAAAGCAAGTCACATCATGGGGAGGAAAAGTTCAAACCCAGGATACCCTCTATGCGGAAGCTGTCAACCCAGAGTGATGGCTCAGACCTGTCACCTTTGGACAGCCCCCACCATGGAGAAGGAGAGCAGGACAGGTGTAAGTACTATGGAGAAGAGAAGCTGAAGAGAGTTGTAGAAGACATGGAGAATCGCTGTGATACAGATGGCTCTCCTTCAAAACACAGATCGACTTCCACTCGCAGATTGGTGGGATCTGCTGAGAAGGAGGGATCCTTTGAACCTAAGGAGAGAGGGAACAGCAGTGTGGCAGCCCTAAGGTCCAATTTTGAGAGAATGAAAAAGGTTAATTCACATTCTTCTGGAGATAACAAGGATGTTGTTGAAAAGCCCTTTTATGTGAACATGGAGTATCATCATGAGAAGGGTCTAGTAAAGGTCAATGATAAAGATGTTTCTGATAAAATAAGCTCCCTTGGTAGCCAAGCCATGCAAATGGAACGCAAAAAGTCTTTGCATTCCCTCCCTTCTAACATGGTACCCAGCTTCAGCGAGTTCCAGAGGCCTGCCTATAGGGGGAGGTCCTCAGAGAGCAGCTTTGGCTATGATGGAGAATATGAGGATGCTGAACTGAACCCCAAGTTCCTTAAAGATAACCTGATTAGTACCAATGGCAGCAACCGCTCACCTTGGCAGCCCATGGACTTTCAGCCGTATCAGAGTATCTACGTTGGTGGGATGATGGGGGAAGGAGAAGGGAAAGGACCTATTCTGCGAAATCAGGGCCCACCTGACCAGGAAAAACATCTCACGTGGCCCAGGAGATCTTATTCCCCCAGGAGTTTTGAAGATATTGGAGGAGGATACACTCCTGATTGTAGCTCTAATGAGAACCTTACCTCCAGTGAGGAGGACTTCTCCTCAGGACAGTCCAGCCACGTCTCCCCCAGCCCCACCACGTACCGCATGTATCGGGATAAAAGCCGCTCCCCCTCGCAGAACTCTCAGCAATCCTTCGACAGCAGCAGCCCCCCAACCCCCCAGTCTCAAAAACGGCACCGGCAGCAGCAGGTCATCGTGTCTGAGGCCACTATTGTGGGTGTACGAAAAACAGGACAGATCTGGCCAAGTGATGGAGATTTGCCTTCAGGGAGATGTCACCAGGACAGCTGTTTCCACGGGGATACAGGTGTGTACCAGCTTTTTGTTTAGTCTTTCTATGTGTAGAGCAGGGAATGGCATTGTGGAAATGAATGGGAGACCCTGGGTGAATCACTGAGGGGACAACTGTTTCATGTGAGAATTCTGTGTTTAATTTGTAGTTTTACTGTTTTAGGAAGATTCTACAGAAGTATATGTCAGACTGCATTTTAGGAATTCAATCTGGATTCCCAGACGGGTTGATTCAGGCTTCTCTTGAGAGGGTCAATGGAGTCCCATGTTAATAATTTCTTAAAGTTTCAGTCTGAACACTGAGGTAAAAAGGGGCCAGAGCTTCACCAGATATTCACCATCTGTGGTGAATAAACACCATGTTTATTCCCTCTCTCATATTTGTGCACTATGGAGCAGTTAAACTCTACCTCAGCAGTGGTAGTGTGCCAACAAGCCACAACCTGAGGGTTTTGCCAGAGCTTTACTGATAATGATGCTGCTCCCACAGTCTTGTTTTTTCCTGCCTGTATTAATTACAGTGCTAGTTTCTCGTTCTGTCTCGTGTCAGCCTTCAATTAGAGTTGATTGGAAGTGATGATTGTGTATCTCAGTTCTTGGAGCTTTCTGCTATTGCTGAGTGAAGGAAGGACTTGGAATATCAGGGAGCCCTGAGGGAAAAATGTTAACTAAATTTCAGCAGAAAACAAACTTTTCATTTGGGGAAGAACGGGCAATGTTTGAACCCGTTCTGGTGTAAGTCATTCAGGCACGCAGGTGTGTCTGTGGAATCACAGTGAGTTTATAAGTGGAAGAGGTATACAAGGAATTATATTAATTCAGATGGATTTTATGTGGATGTCTGAACCTATTTAGCAGGGTGAGGCATGTAACGTAAATAGTATCTTGTGCTAACACCAGTAGTTTCCTCTGCAGTAAATGAAAATCAAATCCAGGAATGAGGAGAATAGGAATATTTGTTTCCTATTGACAGATTTCTTTAATTACAAATCTGTGAGTTCTCTCGTGGGCTTTCTTTGTCTCTTTCAATCTCTCATTTTAATAAGGGATTAACGTGTTATTTGTCAATGGGACCAAATTCCTGTAGTAGTGGGTGAATTCAGAGGCCTGTCAGAGATGTCACTTTCTCAGATTGTCAGAGTTTGCTCTATTCTCAAAAGAATAATTTTGCTCGGAGGAGATGCCTGGTTTTACTTTCCCTGCTGATTGTTTTTGTCAGCAATACTTTTGGGAGCAACAATGGAGGGAGAACTCTTCTGTGCCCTGGTGCCATCCTCTTCCCCATTGTATTATTGGAAAGCTGGACAGTTGTAGTGGATGTTCCATGTACGTGGAAGCTCTGCACCTCCTCACAGTGACTTATCCCTTATCAGATTTGAGGTTCATCCCTGTTTTCTCTCTGGGACTGCTGCATTCTTCCTGGGTTTTAGGGGAGAGGCTGAGTTTTGTGCTCATTTGAACTGAGCTCAGCCATCTGTCTCTGCTCTTGTTTACTGATGCTCTTTAGATGACTGGGAAGCCTCCTGGCAATTTCGGTTTTTGCAGAAGGAAACAAAGGGGTAAAAATAACAAAGGTTGATAAAGCTTGAGGACAAATTCAGCTTTCAAAAAGGCAATAGGTAATTTTTGTTTTAAATAATTTAGCTGGGATGCAGTGATTAAAAAAAAGCAGCTGAGAAGTCAGAACACTTACAATTTCTAGATGCGCTGGAAAGCTTTGTGTCGTGTTCCTAAGGATGACCACACATTGCAGGCAAGGACAGAATGTAACTGATCCACCTTCTGCTTTCCTCAGCTCAGGGGGTGACATGGCAAGCTTAGCAGGAACTTTCACCAGATGGCTAATCAGTGCTGTCTTGCACATTAGCTGGTGGCAACTTTTTACTTAACCGAAAAGGCTTATGCCTTCAGGAGAACTGTGTTTCTGATTAATTCCTACTGAGCATCATTTTATAGGAATTTTCTTTCCTTCCCAATTGGCATGAATTTTGATCTGAAACCAGTTGGCAGAACCTCCTTTTCATAAAACACACAAAAGGCTTGAGAGATCACTGTGTGATTATCTGGCTGGCTCCCATTCCCAGCTACCCTGCTCTGATGAGGGCTGTTCTCCATGACTGTGTGATATCAAAGCCAGACAGATTTTCCAGCACCTGTGGTTCAGTCACTGCTTCTGCCAGGCTTCCCTAAAGTTTTGCTTGAACAAAGTGCAAGTTTGAATCACAGTAGGTTCTGGCCAGCCTTAATGTTAATTAGCATCAAGTGGGGTTTATTCAACAGTGCTTGACTTCCCTGTGTATTCATATTTTTCTGTGTTTTCTGGCTTTGCCTTTGGTCACTCTTCCCATAGCAATGCTGAGTGTGCTGTGGACAGGTGCAATGTGAAATTTCCATCTGGATCTCTCCCAGTGCACCTTGAGCTTGGCCAGCAGATGCTGTTCTGTCCAAATTATTTCATGAGTTCACAGTTAAGTGATGTTTTCCTGATTTTATATTACAAAAATAGGATGTAACTCCTAAGTGGATGGGGTCTGAGCCAGAATTTGAATCTGTGTTTTTGGAGGTGGATTATGAAAAATCTTAAAGCAGACTAAGGTGTAGTAAGCTTTCAGTTTTTTCCAAGAAGCAGCATGAGAGCTTCAGGGTTGAGATTTGGTAATAGCTGTACTTTCTATTAAATGTACTTAATGGAGCCTGGGCAAAGATATTGATATTAGGATTAATTATGTATCACTAATTTCCTGTAGTGGGAATAGAAAAAAAAAATCACATCTTAACTTTGCATTAAGCTTGAATATCTTTACTATGATTGTGAAGGAAGAACAAGATTTTTTAAATTCTGCCTTCTGTTAAACATTAAATGCAGAAATAGACATGAGAAAAGCCACTCATTGTCTGCTTAGGGTCAAGGGGAAGGTTGCACAGTACTGTTGTGGAATGATGAGATCTTGCAGTGGCCTCAGCTGGGACAGTTTTTAACTAACAGCAGTTTGTTAATGAAGAGCACACTGGAGCTTTGCTTGGTTTTAGAGCTTGCTGCATAAAATCAGTGTTTTCACTCTGTGTAAAATGATTTTATCTGTCTGCATAATAACATGGAAACTATCTAGAGTCCACATAAATAATATTTACCTGCACAGCTGCTTCCCTCAAGGTGCCCCAGGGGTAGTTTCTGTTCACGTGAGAAGACTTGGTGGTGCTCTGAGAGAGTCGTGCCAGGCTCTTTCTCTAGACAGCCACCAGCCACCACAGTGCTCAATATGAGGTCAGTTTGGGGATAGGTGTCATTTAATTCCATTGCAGTGAAGTTTTATTTATTTTAGCCTCTACTAAATGTGAGACTTCTGAATGTCCCTTTCTGGAGAGCATGGAACGTTCTCTATATTTTTAGTGAGTTTAATGTAGAGAGGAAAAAGAGCAGTGGAATTTATGCATGTGAGCTGCAAACCTCACAATTCCTGTTATGTCAGCAGAAGGCCATTTTAAAACTCCTGCTTACCTGGAGCTGTAGGTTCTTCAGGTTTCGTGTGTCTTAAATGCCTGACCAGATAGGAAACTATCTGAATTTCCTGCTTTTAAGGCAAACTTGCTGCTACTTATTTGTAAAGCCCCAAGAAAGCATGTAGTGTATCATCATGGAGGGACCTTGCTCTGTACCAGTATCTCAGGAAGCAGGTGTTTGCTTCCCTAGTTGTCTGCATCTTCTGAGATCTTAGACAAGTTTCTTAACTCTGCACTTCTTCCACCCAGTATTATATTCTGTAGATTTTAGTTTTGAGATGTAGTTTGAAAAGTTCTTGGTGGAATTTTGCAGACTCCTGAGGCAGCATGCCAGTGCTATTGCTGTTGTTCAGAAGCACAACTTCCCCTTTGAGCAGCTGAGGCAGACTTCAGTCCACTGTATAAAGATTCTTCCTTCTGAGGAGCTGAAATGTAGGAACTTTTATAATGTGCAGATTGCTTGTTGATTTTAAAGACCTGCTGGCCACAGGTCCTGCTTTCCATCTGTGACTTACATTGGATCAATAATGCAGTTTAAGTTTTTCTGATACTTGTTTAGTTTATTTTACTATTACTTCTTAAACATATTTTAATTATTCCCTGTGATGATCAGTGATTTCCTGGGAGCACTGGTGCCAAGATGCTGTTTAAATGCAACCCCTCACCCTGCCTTGCTTTTCAGCGATTTAGCAGCTTTTGAGATTTTGGAGATTATCAGGATGAGTGCACTACCACTCCCCTCTTCTTAGTCTGGGGGAGTGAAGAGCTCTCTCTCTCTTCCAGATTTCTCTTTCCCTCCAGCAGAGTTTAATGGAATCTATGGAGCTGCTTTATGTCTCCAGTGGCTATAGTGGACTCTGAAGTGTTTGTTTTGTTCCTTCTTCCACAGAGGCTTGCTAACATTTGCCTGAGGCCTACCAGAAGTAATAGCATGCAGGCAGATTTTATTTTTTCTTTTCTTAGGCTCACCCTAGATCAGGTACTTCTGCTGTCACAAAGCACCTGCCTTTGGAATGGGAGTGTAAACCAATCCATATAGTAGTTGTCTGGTAATGGGGAGCCCTGGAGACTGCTGGTGTCTCCTCATCTGGCTATTAAGCTCATTTTCATGGTCCATGACAGGGAGATCAGTGGGGCTGCCTTTCCTGTGGAGTAAGCAGAGAGCTGTGAATTCTGCAAGTATTGGGTCAGAAAGCTGCTTGCCCTCCCTGCAGCCTTACCAGCAGTTTCAAAGGGGTTTCTCTGGCAGTGGAAATGAGCTCACTTTGTGCAGCTGCCACTGCAAGAGAGCATGGGTCTACTGGAGGCAGCCTGTGGCTGGCTGGTGAAATGTATTACCAAGCTTCAAGTTTGGGAGTGGTGTAGGAACTCAGCCAGGACCAAGCAACACCAGAGCTACAGGATATCTGTGCAGCATCCATACTGTGATGAGCACAGAGTGGCATGCTGTGCTGGGCACAAAACAGTTGGACCCAGGTGATTCCAGCTTGGTGGTTCTGCAGAGCCAGGGGCTCGTGCTCTAAAGCTTTGCAGTGACTTCTGAAGTGATTTACTTGTATGTGTAGGTGATGGATTTAGAGCAGTGAATTTTATTGGTGAATGAAGTGCTTTGGTCTCCTGTGTCTTCTCATCTCTAGCAAAGCAGTTAATGGGTGTGGTTTTATTTCTGAAGATTTTTATTGTTTGGTGTAAGTATACATGACCCCATGTACAGACTTCCAGGGTGCAAAACTGGAACATCATGCTCTTAAATCTCATAGTTATGCTATTCAAGCTAATGCTGAGAAAAAGAAAGCTAAGAGCTTGCTAATTTCTGGAACTAATTGCTCTACCATTTTTCCTAAGTGCTGCCATTTGTCTAATATCTCTGGTTTGGATATTTGGATAAAATGTTAAGTACTGTATTCAGTCACTCCTTCATTGACAGCTTGCTTTTCACTACTGCCAGAAAGTTTCACTGAGACCTGAGAAAAAGTATAATAAAATGAGTTGACTGGAATGGCAAGGAGGCATTCGGAGTAACACATTTGGGATAAAAGAAAAATAAGGTTTAATTAGAAAATTTGCTAAGCCTTTAAGTGTGGGTTAGGAAATGTTTATTTTTGACTACTGGGCAGCACGCTGGAGCTGTATACTGACTCTTAAAAGAAATGTTGTGGGTGGGGGTGTGATTTGTAATCCAAATTTGGCTTTGCTGGCTATCTGAAAAAAGGGGCAACAAAGGAGGCCTAAGCCTATGAAGATTTGGGCCCCAGTAACAGTCTGGTAACAGTTCTTCTTCCAGTTCTAGCATATTTAGCAGTTTGCTCTCTCGTGCCCTTCCTTGCTCCCCAACCTCTTGGGGGTAAACAGTTGTCATGCAGAGACAAGGGGGACCTGTACTTCAGCTTCAAGGAATTTTGGAGGTCAGTCCATAAAGGTTAATGAGGTGAGACTTGGCAAGCTGTTTGAGAATTACTCCTTTTCAATTACCATAAGGAAGCATATTGCTGCTCATGAAAATCAGAGTGTTGATTGGAGGCACAGCTTATCTGGAGCTTGCTTTTCCCCAGAGAAACCAAGACCAGCAGTTTGGGGTTTTGCTTACTGTCTCCTCTTTGATTTGTTCTGCTCAGTCAGATAAGCATGGAAAGAATAATAAGGGCATGATCCTGTTCTTCCCCTGGTGAAATATCACTGGCTTTAGTAATCTTTTGCTGGCACATATTGAAAAAGAAATGGTGTTCCAGTCCAGGTTGAATGGCAGATGGATGGAGGGGTAAGCTGCAAGTGACTAGAGAAATGCTGGCATGGATTAGTTTGGGTGAGCTGCATGTGAATAAAGTATTTCCAAAACACCAATTTGAGTGTCTTGGGTTACAAAGCAAGTTTTGGCCAGCTCACTGATGACAAAGTGGATTGCTTTCCTGATCGTATCTTTAAATTACAAGTGATGTGAAAGTAGCCATAAGCTGCAAATAAATCCTTGAATGTTGGTCTGTCTTACTGCTGAGACAGTTTTACAAATCCATAACTTCTCCATTTTTTTTTTCCAAATTGTACTTTATGTATTCTAAACAGTAAGTGTCCTGTGTAAGACAATGTGTGTATTTTAGTCACAAAGTCTGGCTGCAGTTTGCAAATCTGTCTGTTACTAAAACAACAAAGCATGTCTCCCTCTCCCTTTTGTCTTCCTAAGTGCCAAAATGGTATCTCTCAGACCCTTTCTTAACCAGGTTATGGCTCATGTAGTAATCAGATTATTGCAAATGTAATTGGAGTCTCTGCTTTAGAGAAAGCTCTGGCCAAATGTGGCAGCTGGAGTCAAGTTAGTTGCTCATGGCTACACGGGTACTCAAGGAGTATATGTGTGAGAATCCACAAGGACTGCCCTGCAGGAAGAGTGAATTGCTAAAGTTTATTGTGTTGGTTTATACCATGAAATTGTGCCAGCTGGTATTACAGGCCTTGTGCATACATGTTACCTTCTATTGTTTTGTTATTTGCAGTCATTTCACCAATCTCTGTTACTACTGGATGGGGTGGGTTTTTTCAAAATTGTTTATTTTATCTTGTGGATGATAAGGATTCTTTTCCAGAAGGCTAGGTCCACCACAGCCTTCTTTCTTTTAAAAGTAATACATTTTTAAAAACTCTCAGAACTACCCCATCCTCTTCAGGAGTTCTGCACAAGTTCTGAAGTATCCAAAATCCCCAAATTACTTGCAGATTGGTCTGTGACAACAGCACAGTAGCAGCTATGGCAGGCTGCTGTGGATCACACAGTATTATCTGAAATCTAAGCAGGCAGCCCTTGCAGGGGGAGTTACTCAATAGTGAGTAACTTGTGTGCTTGGACTCCAACTCCTCTCCTTGAGGTGTGGAGAAGTTCACTGTGCAGCCTTGGCTCACTGTGTGTGTTTACTTATGAAGAATTTCAGAATATTCTGGACTCCACACTGAAATGCAGCCACTTCTCTGGTGGGGTATTTACCAGCTATTCTGTTATCAATGATTACGTACTCCCTTGGCTGCAGAGCTAAGGAAGGAGTGCCCGTTTGGAACCCACGAGATGGGTGAGGCTGGAGCAGGCTGTTGTTAGGACAGTTTTAAGAAACCCAAGACACAAAAAGCCACCAATACTCAACAAATCCCTCAGCTACCTACAGTCCCATCAGTCTGTTACTTTGAAATGGGCCAGCAGCTTCCTAGAGCAATGTGTTCTGAAGGAAAATACCTTGTTCCCTAGAGCATCAGGCTCCAAATGTATTTGAGCTGCTAAAAAGTGAATGTAATTGGTCTGTTGTCACTAGGGAGGTGTCCCATACAAACACAGTGCTGATTTGCTGCAGTGAAGTTACATGGCAGGGTATGACTGCCCAGCAAGGCAGCCCCTGGCTGGGCTCAGGGCTTCCCAAAACAGTTTAGATTATGGTACTTGGAGTGAGCCAAGGCACAGAACACTTGTTTCTGTGACTGTTAGTCCAGCTGCCTCAGTCCATAATTCACTGCCTCATCTTCCCTTCTGTTTCCTGCTAGTCTAGAGCTGCTCCGGAAATGTTTTTATGGTGGCCTGAAGTGACATTACAACATGAAGTTCCAGAAAATAGTGTGCTCAGAACAGTAGATCACTGTTGGAAGACTTGGATGTGTCTTCCCCTGTCACTGTCTGTCACTTCAATAAATTGTCCCCTTTGTTTGAGTCCTTTTAGGTAGAACAACTGTGGGGTCCCTTCCCTGGGTCGGACTGTTTTGCTTTGCACTCTCCTGAAGTGTTCACTGGAGCCCTCAGTCTGACAGGGATGAAGTCACTGACATCATTCTGAGAAAACACAGTAATGCCTCAACTGTCTTTGAGGAGATAATGAATATTTGGATGAATAAATTTGTCTTTGCCAGCTGTATCAATAACTTGTTTGAATTTCTAGATTAGCCAGCAGAGAATGTCCAGTTGCAAAATTCTGTTGCAGTTCTCCCACCCAAAATTAATTGTGAATACCAAAGCCAGTGCTTAGCTAGGATTATGTGTCTTGTATAGGTGATGGGCATCCTACAGTACATCAGTGGCTGCACTAGGAGCAGCACATTTTACAGTGCATTCCTTGTTTTACTTTTCTTTTTCTTGATTAGAAAGCTGACGAGTGAAATCTGAATTACAAGGAGGAAAAAGAATCTGACAAGCTGTTAGATGAAAATACTCTCTTTAGCCTGGGGACATACACCACTTCTCTAGTCCCAGTATTGATCATCTGTGGCTCCTGATATGGGGTAAATGGATATCAGGAAGAGAATGTTTTAGTCAAATCCAGAGTATTGTCTGAAAGGCTTCCTAAGCTGGAACAAGCATCTCTCAGCTCACATAACCAGGATCCTCAGGGGCCCTCAAGAGCTGCTTCTGACTGACAGAAAGCTGCTGCAGTTAGCATGAACAATACATTTGGCTTAACCTGGATAATTGTTTGGGTGAATCTTTTGTTCAGCCTTTTCTCCATTGGCATCTTTCCTGAGGAACTTACTCAGGGGAGTGAAGTTTACTGGATAACTCATTTGAGCTCTCCATTGTCTGCTGTTGCTCTCTTTGCCTTGAAACCTGTGACTGTAATGGGCCCAGAGGCAGATGCTGCTCTAACAGAACTCATGATAAGTGTGTGTCTGATCAGGTGAGGGGGCTGGTGTGTGGCAGGGAGGATTGTGTTTAGTCCTTGAGTATATCCAGAGGAGCCAGTGTGTGCTCAGCTCAACAGGGAACCTGGAAACCATTCGCTGTCTTACACTTAGTCAACAGTTCAGTTTTTTTCTGGCAGAAGGGCTGTTGGCAGGTCTGACTCTGGTGGTCCCCATGGTCTTTTCAGGTGATAGGGATCAAGAAAATTCCCTGGTTTTCATTTGGTGTTTCAGATGGTGTATTGAGCTACAGGCCTGACTGCTTTCTTGAATTGATCTGTACTGCATGACAGGGATAAGAGACTGATTGCAATTGAATTTTGAGACTGTTTACATGGTCTGGTGCTCTTGCCATTTGGTTGAGGGTTGGGTTCTGCTTCATATGAAAGCAGAAGGTTTCTCTTATGAATTTATATGCGGCCACAGTGAAGACAATTATTTTCCACATTCCTGTATTCTTAAGTGACGTTTTAACACACGATGCAGAAAATGCAGACCTGTCACTGCACCCATTTAGTCTTTGGAGGGTCACTTCCTCTGTTTGACTGGCTGAATTTCTTGAAGGTCCTCTTGAGCACAGCTGAGCAGTTCCACAAACCCATAAGGCTTTTCTTTTGTAGTTATTGAGAAACCACACTGCTTTGTATAGAAATATTTACATAGGATTTAAACATCACTTTGACCCTTCTTAATCCAAATTGATTTTGCAACTTCTGTATGCACTGAGAGAAATATGCAGTCACAGAGCTGAAGCCAACTTGCTTTTGTGTATTGCTAAAAGAGTCAGTGCTCTCAATAGGAAAAAAATATTAGGAAAGAAGGTATGCATTTGGAATAAGTAACAAGGAAGGAGCAAGAGAGCTTAACAAATTTAGGTTGGTTATTTTTTTGGCTTGGATTATTGTTTTTTTGTTTTATTTAATAGTTGAACACACCACTGGCTACTCTTGAGACCTCTAACAGGGTCTTGGAAAGACTTGCTTGACCTCTTGCTGATGCCAGGGGATTTCTAGTGTCTGTTTTGCTGTGAGTGAAGCTCCACAGCACTAGCTGTTTGTTTCTATGTAACTACCTGAACCAGAATTTACAAAGATACTTTGATTTTGAAGTTTGAGCTTGAGCTCTGACTTCAAAAGAGCTGATAGGGTCTTCACAGGCTTAGATTATAAATGTTTTAAAACTGACATGCATGCAGGTCATGCTGTTTCAGTAGCAATACTGATATGGCTGAGAGCTGGCTTAGAGCTGTGCTGGGCAGGCAGTTCAAAACTGTAATTTTGTTTTAAAGTTTCTTGTACCTCCTGGAGAGCTGTGTTAGCTGGCTATATGTATCTGCCATGCTTCCTGGTTAGGTGCTGTGGAAGCACAAATGTTATTTGGAAAGCATTTTTATTGAATATGTTTTTAGCCATCCTGTATCTGCCATCTTAAAGGGGAAAACAGCCCAGCAATGTTATAAAATGGTGTTTACTTCAAATATGTTCTTTCCTGTTTGCCCAGTCCTCTGAGCTAGGACTCTCTCAAAATGAGTTTTATTTAGATAGGGTTTTTCAGTATTCATGGAGAGAAAAATATGTCTCTGATGTCTCCAGAGTGTCTGAGACAGCAGCAGAAGGTGCCTTCCTTTCCATGGGCCATCACACCCTGCTGTGCTGGGGCTGTTCCAGGCACTGACCTGTCCTGTGTGCTCAGCAAACATGCCCTGGGCCTGACCTTGACTACCCCAAATTCACTCAGCCTTGAGCACTGACCTATACATAATTTGTTGTGGTCTCTGCTCACACTGAAACACGTACTAATGTGGTCTAAGCTCTGCTTTGTTCTGTGCTGATAGGTAAACATAATAAAATTTCTATTGCAGGGTTCCACATCTTCCTCCAATTAGTGTCCTCCATTTCAAAGCATTTTAGAAATCTCAGTATCTCCACTTAACAGATAATCAGGTCTCCTTCTTTGCTTTATATAAATATGTTCTGAATATATATGTGCACAAGAAGAATCTGAAAAGGAAGAAATTTTAACTTGAATCTTTTATTCTGTATATAGGTGTTTCAGGCTGGTTTCAATGTATGTGCAAATATGCACTGATGCAAAGATAGAAACAAATTTAGAGAGTTCTGCCTAAACTTTATAAGGAACTTCTCCCTGTACTTAGACCAACATCTGGTTAAGGAAGCATTCTGTTGCTAAAACTGGTTTTCATCATTAAAAGACACTTGCCATGTAGGGCACATTGAAACAGGCTTGTCTAATAGTCTTTAATAATTGGTTGCTTTGTGGCTGTGTTTTTTAGTTTGTAAGGAAATGAGTCATTTGCAAGTTTTTTTCCAAACACATGTAAAGAATGAAAAGGGAACTTAAAAAGAAAAACAGCCTTAGGTTTATAGCAAGCTTTTATCTTAATATAGTGATTTGCATAAATAAACTTGCAAGTGTGTTAATGAGGAAATATGCAGCTCAGTCTTTTGAGTTGTTGAAACTCAGAGTTTTAGCTGAATTTTGGTGAGCTCTAGTGTACTGGAATCAAATTTGCTGCATTTCTCCTGGATCATGCTTTAGTTAGTAAATTTATTAGCTTTCTCTATAGGTATATGTGTTTAGAAATTGGTTTATATCCATATTTAACTTTTAAAGGAAAATACTGTCAAAAAAGAGAACAAAACACAACGAAAAAACTGAGTTCTGTTGCTGCAGGGCTTGTCCTTTCATGGATTTATACAATTCATATGCTTGCTTCCACTATTCCTTTTTCTCTATTTAATTCTGTGTTCATATTAACTCAGTTTCTTCTCTAAATAAGTCAGTCCAGAATCTGGGTTTTTTGCCTGTGGCTGTGGTTGCTGCTTACGTGTTAATCTCTGGGTTTTCTTCTTCTTCTTTTTTTTGGTTTATTTGCTTAAAATTTGAAGCACTGAGCTGTCTTGTCTTACAACATGCATCTGTGTATGTCTTCCACTATTCTCGTATTATGCCCCTTGAGGCTAAATCTTGATTTAAATTGTCTCTGGTGCTAAAGCTTCGTGCTGTGACCTGCTGCCCTGTCAGTCGTGCCAGCAACTGCTCATTTCTAGGTCCATGCTGAGAACTGGATCAGTGAATTCATCTGTGGCATTTTGGGGGGTTTAGTTTGGTTTTTTTTCTGAGCCAAAATCAATCAAACAAAAATCGCAAAACTCACCCAACCAAAGCACAAAACCCCTCTAACCATGGATCCTAATCTATCCTCCTACAAATGTTGCTGATGGAGCAGTAGCTGATTGGGTTGTGTTGGGGCAGACAGACAATGCCATGAAAGACAATTTACACTTAAACCCCCAGTCCCTGGACACTGGGGCTGTTAATTCAAATAACAATTGAGTGTTAATGCTGAGAAATCTTGTTTAACTTCAGCAATTTCACTTATGACTATCCAGCTGCTTTGGGGTTTCACAGAGAGGTTTGGGGTGTCCTTTGAGCAGAGTACTTCTTTCCCAGGCAGATGCTTTGTTTCTGCTGCTGGGGGGAGTATGAATGAGTAAAAGCTGCCTGAGAGCTTGCAGGCATTTGAAATGGTTTTGTAGAATAAATCTAAGTGGAACACTAGGACTGAGAATGGGAGTACTTACAGTAAGTATTTGCAAGACAGACATGATGACATCCTGGTCTGTATGATTGACTCCCCTTCCAGTTGCCTATGTAAGTACTTTGTGGTTTTAATTATTACATCTGCAAATACATTGACTGGCTATGGAGTCAGGAGAAAATGGAAAAAAAGATACAGTTACTCAAAAGACTCGAAAATGTGACCAGCTTCTGCCAAAAGGTTGTTTAGGTCATAAATAATCTGGAAGGAGAACAGGGTGGATGCCAGGTCAGCACAGCTTTTAGAGGTGAGTGGATCCTTCAGTAACTTGTGTTTACTTTCTCAGGGTGTATGTGTGAGTGTTCATGGGCTAAGATTTTCATTTTTTATGATGTATTTACTGTAATGCGACATCTGTAGTATTACATCTTATAACTATGTGAATATTTTCCCTTGATGAGTGTTTTTGGGAAAGTGGAGTTTTAGAGGTCATTCTTAGTCCTTTTAAATTTGTTTATATTTGAAATATAAAATGTCATGTCCTGGCTTAATAATGCAACTAAGATTTCTGTCAAATGGTGTGATTTGCTTAAAAAGCTGAGTCTTGAACAAGGAGAGGGCAAAAGTCACCACCAGGAGAAAATGCACATCGCTTCCAGCATTGAAACATCTTTACAGTGTCTGTGTTCAGTTTTATTTTGAATGCTTACATGACTCCCAGATAAGACTTCTATTTTTACCTGTGTCTGCTGGCTCTGCAGAGATTTGTGAACCCTTCTGGCTTAGCTGAATTCCTGCCTGTGCACCAGCCAGGTGCTACATTTCTGGCTTCCAGCTTCTTTTGCTTTTTCTGTTCCTGTTCAGTCCACAAACATGGGAAAAAATGCCCCACCCTGCTGACTCATTGAGCCCAGAGCAGTCCCTATATTCCCAAAATAGGATTACTATCTGAGGCACTCTGGGCAACTCAGCAGAGCTGGGTCTGCTTCTCTTCTGTGGAACCTTTTAAAATAGCTGATTTCTTGTTCTTGGCTGTGTGCTCTGCCTCAGCCCCAAGGTGGTTTCCTTAGCTTGTATTCATTTAAAGGGCTTTTGCAACAAATACAACTGTTGTAGAAATCAACTGGTATGTAGAATAATCCTTTTAACAGGTTTATTCTGATACTCAGTTGGGTATTTAAGTGGATTTGACTGCATCGTTTAATATGTCCTTGAAGATGGCTCCAAATGAAACCTGTCAGAGTGTGTCCTATCTCTGTGCATACCAAGTGTGCCTGGGACATGTCAGCCAGTGCCGTAGGCAGTGGGGAGGAGCTGCTGTTTGTAGGGGAAAACTGGGAGTAGCAAACCATTCCTTCTGTTTAACACTGTGCTGTCTACAGCTCAGTCTCTCAGCAGTGCTGGGAAATCTCCTTGCTCTGCCAGGACTCAGCACTGTCTTACAAGGACAAACTCATGTTCTTTTGCCCATTCTTCTCCTCTCCTCCTTGCACAGCCTGCAGGTGTCCAGTGGCTCACCCCAGGGGCAGCTGCACTACTGAGTGCATCCCTTTAGCTTGACTAGCTTTGGGATCAAAGGGCTGTGTGAAGGCAAATATCAATTATTAATTCTCGGTTTTAAAAATACACAGTGACACACTTTTTCTCTTTGATTGAAGTAAACACTGGTCTACTTTCTGTCAGCAATGCTGTGCGGCCCTGTGGAAGTGCCTCAAGTTTTGAGTTCTTGCAAACAAGTGCAGCCTGGAAAGAGCCCTATTTGGCAGTGAAATAGTCAGCAAAATGCCTGGAAAAGAACATTATAACCTTGAGCACAGCCCTTTGGAATGTAGCAGGTTCCTGATAAGGCAAAAATTGGGTGGGTGAATGTTTTTCAGAGAAGCAGGCCTGGAGAAAGGAGTAGTGCTAAGGATGTTAGGAGTCATGTGCTTAGAAGGTCCTGGGTTTTGTTTCAAGTGGATTGAAATCTAGTTTAATAATATGAGAGTCTGTGAAACTTGTGATTAGGGTCAGTTATTTACTTTTAAAAGATTGACTTGTCATTTTATGTTGTAATGTGCTGAACTGGAGATTGGCTTAGAAAAAATGCACATAAGGATCCTAGACCTGACATGGGAATGGGGAGGAGAAAATTCAATCTGAGGTTTTCCGCACAGAAGAGGAAGGATACACACTGTTAAAACTGAGGGTCTGTTCTCCCATTGAGTTTGCTTAAGAAATCAACCAAGCCTTTAGCTGGAAACAATAAAGGAGACAGGAATTGAAAAAGTTGCATTTTTCCTGTGCTACAGGATTGACTGCTAGACTAACTGGCTTTTCTTATTTGCAGTTCTCCAAAGGCAGATCTGTATGTTGGGGGTTTTTGGATTGATGTTTGGTTGGGGGATTTTGTTTTTGTTTGATTTGGAGTTTGTTTGTTTTTTGTTTATGTTTTAATTGCTTAGAAAGGTGCATTTACTGTAAAGGTAAATTGTGTTTCAGAATGACTTACTAACCAGTAAGTTCCTGCCAGAACAGTACTCCCCTAAATTTTGAAGCCTTCCAGGTAGGTCTCATTAACATTCTCTTGCAAGATCAGTGAGAGAAGCTGGCGTGCTCAGCCAAGAATGCAGCTGTCTTGTGATCTGTGGTGTATTACCAAGCCTAGGAACTTTCAGTGTCTTCCTTGCAACAGCTTTGCCCAGGTTTTCACTGTGTGATTGCTTATTTATACCCTTTGTACCTAATAGTTTTTCCAAAACTCTGTTATTGTGTGCTCTGCTTTTTCTACAACTTTAAAAACTGAAGTTGCTGATGCTCTGAATCAGCAGCTCCCTAAACCAGTTCCTATGATGAGTCTGTTTACAGCAGTATCAAGAAATAAGGTGGTACTGTTCAAAGGAAAAATAAATACCCAGCCCTAGGGAATGTAGGTTTGAGAGGAGCAGTACCTCCACAGCTCTCCCTGCTGAGCTGAGCCCTCCTGCACCATGAGTTTGTTCCCCAGCATGGCCTTCAATCAGCACAGTGGCACACTGCTAGAGAGGACCACACCCTTTTTTAGCTGGTGTTGGGAGGATATCTGCCTTTCCTAATGCAATGAAAGGGACAGCTTGGTTTATGCATTGGGGAATTGCTTTTTTCTTCAGTGTTTTTTCTTCAGCCCAGCTGTGTGGTCTGAGCTGTCAGGTATTGAGCTTAGGATCTCCTGGTGCTTTGCTATGGTTTTAGTTGTCTTTTTCTTCACTGCTGAAATATGTTCATTTTTTGCAGTCCCATAAATTAAAGATTACTTCTGTATGGGAGCAGAAATGTATCTTCTCCAGGAGTGGCTGTGGCCATCTTAGATGCTGGTTTCTTTCCTTGTTGACATTTTTTGGTTGTGGTGTTTTTCTCCCATCTCAGTGACCTTTACTATTCTGGTATCCCTGGTGTCTGTGTGCCATGTGTGATTCAGTTCCATGTGTAATTAGTTTCCTCATTGGTGTTGATTTGTCTATGCTGAATCTAATTAAACCTTAATTGCTCTCTGATACCTGTGTAAGGATTCTTTCTGTGTATTATTTGCTGCTGCACAAACCCACACTTAAACTAGCTTAGCCATACCTTGAGCTAGCTTAAAACCACCTTTTATTTCAGAGTCTTTGTGTTCCTGTCTTAACACTTTGCTTTTTATCTTTCATTTCTCTCCATCTCTTGGCCATCATCTGCTTCTACTGCAATGCACTGTCACCTTTGGGGCAGCCCTGCAGTGTGACTGGGAGAGAGGAGGGTGGGAAGGTTGCAATTTCAGCAGCAGCCTTGGGGAACCCTAGAACCATGTGAACAGGAGCATGTGAACTCTAGGAGGGGGCTAATGGACTTGGCAGAGATGCTTCTGACTCTGCTTCTGCTAAAGCAGTTATTCTTTATCTTTCATAGAGAGCATGTGTGTTTGAGTATCAGGTGATGCATGGGAGTCAGGCTGCAGTAAAGAGAGAGCAAAGAGCTTTGAGATATCTGAAAAGGTGTTAAAACAGTAAAACTTCTCATTACCTACTCAAAGCCAGTTGTTCTGTTACCCTTAACCTTTGATAGCTTTGTATTTATTGTCCTCAGGGGTCACCTCTACAAGTTCCAGAAGAGCTGTGCTGAGGAGCAGTAGAGTTGTAGGAATACATTGCATGTGAGTTACTCAGTACAACCTTCATCAATAGAGTTTGTGAGACTGCTGCCAGCACATTGGGAAGCAAAGGCTTAAGGAAAGGGCAGCAGTTCTGTGCATTGCATCCTTCTAAATTGCTGCCAGACCCTTTGGGTTTTTTCTTCGACTGCCATTTCCCTAAAAATCACACATCCAGTGCTTAGGTGGTAGGGAGACAATGCCTACAAATCAACAGCATAACAAGCAAGAGTATCTGAGTTCTGTTGCTCTGCTTTTGTCTCTAAAAATGCCATGGCACCATTTCTAGCTTCAACATACAGGGAGGGGTTTTCCAGAACAAATTGTTCGTGATCTGAAATGGAGCAGCCAGAGGGGGGGTAAGGAGCTGTCACAAACCAGGATGAATAGGTTGCTTATCTGATCCATCCTGAAGTGTCTAATCTGTCACAGCTGTCAGAATCTGGGTATATGCTGGAGGATAAGCCATATCTACATAATGTCTTGGAGGGGGTGCAACAGAGAGGTGAGGCTGAGGGGGGAAGAGGTGACATTTAATCCCCTGCTTGCTGAACCCTAAAGGTTTGCTTTGTGTTGGTCTGCTCCCCTGCACTTCCCTCCTACTTTAATGGCAGTGCTGAATGACAAATGGAGGCAAAGCAGTGAAAACAGGAAACATAATCCCTTAAAAATAACTGGTGGGAAAGGAGGAAAGAAACTGTAAATAAAGGAACCCCTGCTTTCATGGGGCAGCTCCACAGAACAGCTACTTGCACGTCAACAAGAAGGAGCTGATATTGTCTGAGGTCACCAGAGAGTTCTTTTGTACTCCTGGAAGGGTGAGGAGGACCTAAAAGCAGGGGAGCTGTGGTCTGCTCTGTGCTGTTTTTTGTTGTTTGTTTTGGTTTTGTTTCTTTTTTAAAAGAAGGTGTAGAACCACTTGTCTTGACTGCAGTGTGAGGTTTGGCTGGGGTGTGATATATATTCACACGTTGTTGTAGGCTGCAGAAGCCCTCAGTTTTCTCTGGCTGTGAGAGGTGAGCCTGGCTGTATTGTCATTCAGTCCTGGGGAGCAGAAGGGGTGGAGGAGAGCTGGAGCTGTGTCTGCATAGGGAGGCAGCCATTTCCAGAAGTGAGGAGCTGCTCAGCAGGACCTGTGCTCCCTCAGGCTGGTTTTCTCACTTGGCTGTCTCTGGACCCTGGTTCTTGTTTCTACTATGTAAGAGAGGGTGGGAGTGTCACAGCTTTATTGCACACCCAGCAGGGTTACTGTTTGAGGGGTGGACAGAAGGAGTTGTGGTGGGCACAACAAAAATCACTTGGAGTTATTGTTACTGCTTGGAAAGGTTGAAGGCTCAAGATTTCCACAAAACTTGATTAAAAATGCCAGATAGAGGCATCCTACCAGTTCAGGTGGTTTATCTTTTGATACCATAGCTTTGGATAGGTGGATGGAATGCCTTCAGTGGGAAATTCTGGACGTTGGATGAAAATGAAGAAAGCAGAAAGGGGAATCTCTAGACCACTCTTACACCCTCTGTGAATAGCTGAGCAGCTTGTGGAGAACCTACTAAACTAAACTGGTAAACAAGATTCTGCTAGAGCCCAGCCTGCCCAGCTCCTGTCTCCTGATCACCTTACTGAGGACTGTAAAAGGCAATTTGCCTTCTGACTGTGCTGGTTCCTGTTCAAAAAAGGAAAGAAAGCCTGAAGGGAGTGGGACCCTTTGGTATGGCATAGGACAGTGAAAGAAACCACAAGACTGTTGAGGGGGATGTGCTTCACCTCTGCACCTCTATCATCTTTTTGTGGAAGATGAAGATTTTCTTGGTAAATGGTTCTGAATGTCACTTACTGCAAAGGGAGACCAAATCTCTGCCAGAATTACCTGGATGTATCTGAAATGCACCCTTTGGTAACTCCATTAGGAGCAGCCAGTGGCACTGCCCAGCTTGGGCTGTGTTCACATGTTCTAGTTAACTTTGGTTTGGATACCTTTCCTGAAGCAAGCTGGGCACAGCTTTCTTTTTTTTTTTTTCCCCTTAAATTTGTACGTATGAGAGAGCTTGACAGCTCTGTAATATCTCATCTGAAATAGCAAGAAGAAGAAAATAAGTGGCATGTATCAGTACTTTGAGTCTCTAGTTTCCAAGTGGAGCCCATGTTAATGGAAAAATGGTTCCAAACCTGTGCCCAGGAACTGCTGGGTGAGGACTGGTGGCCACAGTTGCTTGGAATGTGGCAGCAGCTTGGATGCTGCAGAGTCTGGGCTCAATAAAGGGATACAATAAAGGTAGGTGAAAAAGTTGGATGACTCACCTGTTTATTTCTTGTTTTCTTAGGACTTCTGTTAGCGGGGTGTGGATCTATAGTAGTGTTAATTTAACTGTAATTAAGTCAGTGTTAGAGAAATTTGCCTGTGCATATTTTTAAGCAGTTTCAGCCACTACTTGTATGTTTGTATATGTTTAAAGAGTTTGAGAAATACTGTTTGTGTGGCTCTCACACTCCAGCCTCTCTGCAGCCATGCCTCCATTCTGAACTTTCTCAGAGTGCTGCTGCTTATGCATTTGCCTCATCTAACCCCTGTTAATCCAAGAATTTAGTGCTCAAACTTCTGCTGCCTGGCCTGCCCCTTAAGTTTGCAAGAGTACATGCAGAAAACAGCTGGTGGACCAGCTGTGACAGCATTGAAAACCAGAAGGTGCTGTCAGAGCTGAGCTGATGTTCATTACCTGAGCTGTGCTGTGGAGTGAAACTCCCTGCTTGAAGGAGGCCTGAGAGGAATGTGATAGGTATCTACATTTGAGTATCACTGCTTATCTGAGTTTAGAGGAGTAGCAGTTCTTCAGCTGAAGGAACACTGAGGACCAGAGGAAGGCACAGAAGAATTTTTAGAAGGGAATACACATTTCATGTGTTATCACTGACTGTGGTAAATGTTACCCAGGCATGTTTCATTGGTTCTCCCATTGTCCCTCCTGTTGTTACTCTGCCAGTTTTACTTTTTATCTTGTGTTTTATGGTCTGAAGTTGGGGGCTTGGCTCCAGGGAAAGCTGCAGCATTTGCTGCTGCTTAGATTCCCTTTCTGTGGCCTCCACCCTCCAAACTCACTGCCCTGGGCTCCAGCTGGGTTCTGCTGGGAGCTGTCACCTGTTCAGCTGCTGCTTCCCTTCTGTGGCTTTGTCACTTGCCACTTGTTGTGACCCAGCTGTTGCCTGTGGAATGGGAGCTGTCACACACCCTGGAGTGGCATCTGCTGCTGGCTCTGGGGCAGGACTGAGACCCTCTGGCTGCTTGTGCTCACAGCCACTTGGGTTTGGTGTGGTCCTTTGTCACCTGCATCTTCCTGAAGCCTAGCTGATGGAAGCTCTGGGTTGTCAGACAGGCTTCTCTCCACTCCTTTTCCCAGAAAGGCTGCAGGCAGGTGAGATTGTACTGTGCTTCACATTTTCTTTTTTCAATTTTCCAGCCTCAGGTGGATTTGGAATTTCCCCAGCATTAAACATTAACCCTCAGAATAAATAACTACAAGCTGGAAGGAAGGAGAAGATGCCAAAACATGCTTGCTCCCTGTCCCTATTCTCCTGAGTCCTTTTTTGTGCTTTGCTGATGCTGTGCCCTGGGAGTGTTGGGGAGAGCCCCCCGCTCCCAGCCCCCACGGCTCTCCCTGCAGCTGCCAGGGAGGGAGGCACAAAAGCTGTCTGTGCCTAAGGGAGACAGCTGATGGCTCAGCCCTGCTTTACAGACTTGTGCTCTGCTACAGGTGCTGGGCTGGGGATGAACATTGCTGCTGTTTCCTTGGGGACCGGTGGGAATTTTGGAATTTTTATCTGCTGCAATGGACAGTGACAGAAAGAGATCCACCACAAACACACTTCTGCCTTTTCCTGCCCAGTGTAGCAAGATGGGATTTCCTCTGCCAGCTACACAGTTTAGTTTGTTAAAGAACTGTGGATTGATTTTGGAACACAAGTGCCTTTGTCAAGATTGCTGTGCACGTCTGGAACAAGGGTTATTTCTCTCTTAAGAGGAGGAATTTGGAGTCAAAATTTGTATTTTGAAAGTTCTGTGCATTGTCTCAGTGTATCCTGTCACTTGTAAATATTCATCACCTTCAAAGAGATTAGTGATGGTAGTTCTGAGCCTTTCCTGAGAAACCTACCCTAGAAATCCATGTATTTGTTCAGCTCTGATTGACAGCCATTTGGATCTGTTTGGAATCTGTTGTAAATTAAAGTGTACAGGCAGACTTTGTCCTTCCATATTTTTTTTCTATGGGGAAGGTGGAGGATAGTGAAAAGTGGAGAGGAGTATGGAAGACAATACTATTTCTGATTGTGATAGGGATACAGAGAACTCCATTGTTTAAGACTGGGGTGAAGGAGTATTCATCTTTGATAGCAGCCTTTTTCTCTGTAGCCTCTGTTTAGGTACTGCTGAGTGTGCCATCTCCAGGTACAAAGGAGTGACTTAAGGACAGTGTAAAGTGCGACAGAATTTTCTGCTTGTGTTTTAAATAGAAAACTGTCACCTTATTGCATAAGTATAGTTGGATTTAAAAAGCTTGAGAAAATTACTGCTTGGATAGACAGTCAGTGAAAGCTGTGAAGATGAAACAAAACTGAAATTGTCTTTTCTTGTGTTTGTTTTCACTGATAAACTTCATGCATCTTCTGGCAAGAAATTAATGCTCAACAGGAACAGAATGTCTGGCTCTCCTGAGGTGCAGGCATTTCTGTAGCTTTTGCACTGCTGAAGTCAATGACACTCAAAATGACACTTAGTATCTGTTACCACAGTTTCTGGGTTTAATTTAGCCTTGTTTCTATCTCCCTGGCAAAACAGGAGCAGTTCTTGTATTGGCTTGTTTGTCTTTCAGCTTGCTGGTAACCACACCCAGAGTTCAAGTCCCAGCACACTTTACATTCCTAATTCTTTGCTGAAATACTGGTCAGAAAGTGCCAATAAATTTGTTTGGGGGAGTATTTATTTCCGCCTCAGCCTGAAGTACCTGGGAATGTACTGTAACCTTAAAAATCTAAATGTATCACGTACACCTGTGGAATCCTGATAAAGAAGGTTCCTCAAAGCTCTGCCTGGCACATTTGAAGAACTGTCTGTGATTTAGAAAAGCCTTGTAGTACCAGCTTTGAGATGCTATTCATTATCTCATGTTGAATTGTTCATATGAACATATCAGAAACTCTCGCTCAAAAGACATTGGTCTGCAGAGTATGACATCATATATTGAAGTCTGATTCCAGAATGTCTTAATGCTAAATTGTTACAGCTGAATCAGTATGTTCCCTTTGGATGACATTTAATTAGGGATACACTGTCCTTGGGAGACTGTGTCCTCTTTTAGCTGCAAAGCTGGGCTTAAGAATGAAATTAATGGATCAGTTGAATGGAAAATCTGTATCTTTTGGTTTGCTTTCTTGCATCATTTCTTTGCCAGTCTGTCTTAGTCAAGGGCAGATATTATACTGAAGCTGCAAACTGGTGTGAGACAAGTGTAATTTATTAAATGAATTGTTACTGAGGCTTTCAAAGCCATGATTTATCTCTGAGCAGGAGGCCAGACTCCTTGTGCTGGTAGGGCAGAGTGGTGTTCCCACAGTGCTATCCAGCTGAATTGGCAAGCTGTGTCCTCTCCTGCCAGGAGATGCTCCTTCCTGCCTTTGTGTCCCCTCCTCTCTGGGGATTTTGCTGTGATCAGAACTAAGGCTGCAGAAATACCTACATAATTTCTTAATTCCACGTGTCTGAGAAGCAGCATATAAGGCATTAATGTTGCCTCTTTTTTTTCCTGTAGTAATGTGTAATTTGTGACTGTGCATGGGCCTGGCATCAGGCAGGTTCCTCACTGGAATCCATTCTCCTTGGTCTGTGATGCCTCTGGGGTAGCTGTTTCCAGAACCATCTCTGCTGCACTCCTGCTGTGTCAGTGCCAACTTAACCACACTCATGGCTTGTTCGGTGTCCCTTCCTTTGATGTCCTTGCTGTCACTGTAAGGTGATACAGAGGGAAAGAGGTTTTTATCACTGCAGTAATCCTCAGACAGCTGGTTGTGCTGGTGGTGAAAAGCTGCCTCATACTCCCCAGGAGGCTAATGTCTTCAGGATTTGTTGAATAACTGTGTTATGACTGCAGGCATAATAAGCTATAATTGCAGATGAATGCATGTACAGGTTGGTGACTGACACCATTTTGTGCATGCATAATGTCCTTACCTGTGTTCTTTTGGATAGCTGTTGCAGTCTGGTCTCACCTGCTCTGCTGTGGCAAAATCAAGAGGCTTCTTCCCTAGGAAATCTGTTTTTACAATGTTCTGATAGCAGGACAGATACCCTCCTTCACATGTGCCATAACAGATGTGCTTCTCATGCTATGGTTTGCTGTGCACACACTATCAAGTGTTTTAAAAGTCCTGTGGAGAGTGTTAATGTTTTTTGTGGGGTTTTTTGGTATTGTAATGTGCAGTTTAATGTGGTTTAGCAGTAAGGCCTTTTCACATTTGGTGCATAAAGTGTGAGATCATTTGAAACTCATGTCAGAAAATATACATTATCATTCATTGACATGCCAGGTTTTGATGCACAGTGTTGTCTCTATGCATAATGTAAATTTGTTTGTTTAGTCAGCATAAGAACTCTGACCCTGGAAGGCTTTGGCACTGTTTAACTTTTTCCTACTTGCTAAATGTACAAGCCTTGAGTGGAGTGGTTTGGTCACCTGGAGCATCACAGCTCTGCCACAGCTACCCGTGGAAAGGGAGAGTTGTCCTTTCTCAGGGCAGAGGCTGATGCAGAGCTGCTCTTCCAGAGTCAGTGTGAGGAGGCAATGGCTGCTGCAGAGCTCTGTGCAGGCCCTAATTTCCCTAAATATTTAATTGCAGGGTGTAGGTTACCCATTGCTGTGTGTTAGTGTGGTCTTTGCTGTGTATGTGTGCTGCACAGTGTGCTGCTCATACAGCCCCTGAGCTCACTGTGTGCCTTGTCACATCTGAGCCCCTGTTCAATGACTTGCCCCAGTCATTGCCCCAGGGTTACTCCTTTTCCTCACTGAAGGGCACTTTCCTGTTTATTTTAATTATGAGTGTTTCTTCTTTCTATTTTAAATAAAATGCCATATCTTTTTTTTCTAAATTGACAGGCAGTCTTGTGGTACACTGTTAGGAGCCATTGATTAAACAAAATATTTGGATTTGCTTATCTAAGTGTTTTTCTTTTTTTTTTTTAACATAAACATTTTAAAGAATTGAAGTAAGTCAAAGGATCTGCAGATCTTAGCTTTGCCTGCTTGTACATACTGAGAGCATGTTGCTTTGTGTTTGTGTTTCTGGAGTAGTGGTTTTGTTGTTCTAATTTGGGTTATTCTGCAAATTACTTTCTTGTCTCAAGTAATATGTATTTCAAAGCACTGGAATACTTGACTTTTTAGTGTTTCTTTTGAGAAAATGTTCTGAGATATAGTCCCACTAACTTCAGTGAAAAGAACTTTCTCAAATGAATTACAAGAATCTTTTTTGGGTAACAATTTCTTTCATATTTCTTGTTCCTGGCCCACAGGTATCTCAGACTTTTCACTGGGGGGAAAAACAGTCTCTGAGAGAGACAGCAGACATGTACATTTTTAAGCCTACAGTAGTAAATATTTCATTATGTGTAGGGATCACCTCAGGAGTTCAGTTTGGAAATGTCTGTGAAGTGTAGATATCTGCTGAAGATCTGGGCTGACAAGCATCCACACAGGATTTGAGTTAACAGAAGAAACCAGCTTGGAAGTGGAAGCATAGAGAAAATCTACTTGAAGTGCTGGGCAGCATTTTGATGATCAGAGCACATTATTGGAGTGCAGAAACATTGTCTCAGCTGTTTGACTAAGTTTCCAAATGTTTGATAGTGCAGACTTGTTTTCTTGCATCTCATTTCTGTGACCTTATTTCATGTGAAGTCTAAATATGGAACTCCAGATTTGTAATGGCAATTACCATGCTGATAGCTGTCTTTAGGAATGTGGCAACAACTAAAAAATATTGGAGAATGCAGCACATGAGAATAAATGAGAAGCACAGTTGTTGAAATGGGTTTAGGAATTCCCTGCTTCTGTATTTCTCCAAATGCCGTCTGTCTTCTTTTAGTCCGGGGGACAGACGTTATCTATAAGGATGGGCAGGGTGACAGAGGTATTAAAAGTGCATCTGTTCTGTCATAGCTTGGGGTGGTAAGAAATAGACTTTACAATGCCCTGATGTTTGGAGCACATTTTCTTTGTCTGTGGGCAGTAGCATGCACGGTTTAGGGGCACCAAGTAAGTTTTCACACACCCTTCTTAAATCATACTATTGTATTTTGGGACAAAATAAAAGGCAGGACGTTGGCACTTCCTGGCATTTGTTGAAGTACTAGAACTACAGTATATTTTAAATGCCCCCCACCTTTGTTTTTTTGCTCAGTCATCTCTTTGATACTCTTTAAGTGATGCTGCTACCTGTGCCTCCCTGCAAAGGATGAGATGGCAAAGCTTTCTTATCTGTTAGTGTGATCTTCAAATTCCTTCCTGTTAAAGGGAGTAAATATGGATAAAGGCTGGTTTGAAAAGCTTTGCCTGTAAGTGTTGCTCTCCAAAGAATGGTTACACACATCAGCTGTTCACCCTCAGTTTTCCTAGGGAGGAGAGCTAATTTTCTTTCCTGCAGAATTACAAGATTTGGTTACTTCCTGAGCCTGCTGCTTAAACCTTGTTAGCAAGCTTAGACTTGCTGAAGAAGCATTTGCTGCTTCTACTCCTCAACCTGTCAGGTTTTCAGATTATCCTTGATTGTGTCCTGCTTGTAGAGCCAGGTGGAAAATAATAAAGCCCCTCTGCTTATCTGTGGTCAGCACTGACTGAAAGAGAGAGCTTATCTCTTCTTCCCATGTGTCCTAGAGGAAGTCAGTCTGGAGCAATGAATCCCTGTTCCTGACAACAGGAAAACCCAGAATTTGATTTAAAGGGGATGATTGATTGGAGAAAACAAACCAACAAAAGACACCAAGTAATTTGGATTGGTGTAAAGTGGCTGAAGCTGCATTTGTGGTCTGCCCTGCTCAGGTGTGGCAGTGCCCAGCTGCCTTCCCAGAGCTCCCAGAGCAGCCCTGCTTGGGCTGCACCAGCAGTCTGCTTGTGTGTGCTGGAGGTCTGAGCAGCATCCCAAAGATTCGTTTCTATTTGTGTTTTGAAGTTTCCCTCTGGAGAAGCATGTATGGCAGGTTTCAGCTCAAGGAGGAGCAGAGACTCCAGGTGAGCAGAGGGGTGGTGCAGGATGTGTACAGGAGCTGGCTCAGTCTTTGTTGTCCTTCCTCACACATCAGTCCTGTGACAGCAGATGTGATGATGTATTCCAGGGCATGATTTCAGGAGAGCTGCAGGTTGTGTGGGAGGCATGCCCTTATACAATGACCTTCCTACCTGTAAGCTCTCAAAATAATAATGCATAAGTGTTCAAGGTGTCAAGTCAATTCCTGTGTAAGCTTGTGTGAGGACCAGCTGCTGGGACTGCATCCATCACAGAGGTGCAGTGGGGTAAAAAATGTAAACAAAATGAATTTGAGACTGAGGCAGATTTTTCTCCATGCTTTTGCAAAAGCTTTGACTAAAGGATTGGTAGTAGAAAAGGTGCAAGAGGAGTAAACTACTGCATCTAGAAGAACTTGACTGCAAAATAGTGCCTTGAAGGGGAGAGTATGCAAGATTTTGGGGGTCCTGAATTTATGTAATTCTGAAATTCTTCTGTTGTGTGTGGCAGTCTGTATTGCTTGTTTCTATAGTAACTTAAAGCTGTCTAGTTTTTTTATCTCAAAAAGCTGTTTCTGGATGATACTTTGGAATTTCTCTTCTTTGCAATTGAATATTTCGGCTTTGAGAAGTCTAAGAATAGTTAGTTACCTGTAGGAAGTGACTTTTGCTCAAAAACCTGCAAATATGTTTTTTTCTAGCTTTTACTTTGCAGTTCTGAGTATATGTAGATATTATTTCAGTTTAAAAATGGAGAAAGTCCATCAAGCTGGATTCTAATCTGGCTCTTCCTAGAGTCAAACTGTGCACCTGCAGAACAAAAGACCCTGATCTCAGCTGTTGTCTTTCTATAGCATGTCCTGAAAGAAATGAATAAAATAGTAAATTCAGCAAATCTACACATGTTAGAAAGTTTAAAAACACGGGAAGAACTTGGGGTGTTGTCTAAAAAGCCACATTTTAAAATATATCATGCCTTTTCTCTATTGCATGAAAGGAATTGCTGCCCCAAATAGTTGGACCCAAAGGGATTTGGCATACAGCAGGATTTTGTACCAGGTATTGTCTTAATAGCCATGGTGCCACACTATCAAACCTTGCAGAAGAGTTTCCTAGACACTCTTCCAGTGATTGCTGTGAATCACTGACAGGCTTTTTTGTTTAGTTGTTTTTTTTTGTTTTTTTTTTTTTTTTTTTGGGTCAGGCTTTGTACATCTACAGGATCCAGAAAAGTACATGGTGTTAGTCTCATGGAAAATGAACTGCCCAGGTGATACTGGAAATGAGGATATTTTTTGCCAATTTCCAGAGCTGTCTGATTGGACTCAGCTGTGATGTTATAAGCAATTGAATTTAAGTTACTGGAATACTTCTAATTTCCAGCAGTCCTGAAGGCATGGAAAGTGCTTTCTGCCTTTGCTGCATGCCAGACTTCTTTGCTCCAGCTGTCATTCTCAGAGAATCCACCTTCTCATTGCCATCCGGTCTTTTTGGATGGAATTCTCTGTTTGTCACCAGCTCTTCTAGCCTTCTATGTCTCCTCAGCTGAGATTTTTCTTCCTAGCCTTGCCGACAGAAGTGTACCTAAATTAGGCTTTAGTCCTGATTTGCAGCTCTAGCTCAGCATAAAGCTGTTTCCCTGTAAATTAGTTTTATCCTTCGTGGTGGAATTTTGATATTGTTCTGATGTTACCAGGATCATTTGTTAGCCACTGCCAGGAGGGCATTAACTTACATGCAGGTGTAATCTATTACAAAGGTGACACTGAATGTGTTCCCAGGTAAGGGAGAAAAAGGTTTCAATTCCTTTAATGGGGTAAAATTCTCTGTTAGCCAGGAATTCCTGACCCTTTGAATGGAATACCGAGGGAATATTCAGAAATTACTGGGATTTGTTTGCTTGTGCAGGAGAAAGTTATTTAATGTGTTTGCATTTGAAGCAGCTGTTTTTGAACTCCTGTTTCAAGCTTTTTCTTCAGTCTTTTCTTCCATTTCTTCTGGACAGTATTGCAGGATGTCTGTGCTCCATTTCTTGCAAGGAATGACATCCCCAAAAATGCCATTTCTTTTTCCATGTGCAAGCTCTTTTCAGCCCTGATTGGGAGCCTGCCTCTGTAGGACCACGCTCGTGGGCTCTGCTGCTTAAAGAATGGAAGAGGTTTTGGCATTGGTGCCATTGGTATAATACTCCTTGTACCTGGCATGAGGACAGAGGGGAAGAGTAGCACTGGCAACAGGGAAATAGGTTTGACTAGACCTGCTGTTACCATTTAAAGCAACTGAGCAGAAGGGGTTTGTCCAAGGTGGTTTCCTCCTTCCCTTTTATCAAACTCAATAACCATGGACAGTGGAGAGGGAGAGATTTAAATTACCCAACAAATAGATAGGGAGTAACTCCTGACATCAAAGCTTTAATCAGGTCTTTTCCTCCTCCCTTCTTTCCTTAAATAATATGTATTTTATATGCAGCTTTTGGGCCCATTAATTGAGCTGGTTTTGGTAGGTTCAGAAGGGGAATGTGGTGCTTTGAGGGTGGCACTAAACCACAGAGCTGAGCTCACTGAGTGGTGCCTGAAGTTTTCCGGCTTTGGCTTCCCTTTGCTTGCAGGCTGCAGATGTGGGGGGCTATGTGCATGACCCTTAGGATTTCTGTCATGTATGGACAGCGTTCAGTAGGAAAAGCAGATTATTAACAGAATCTGAGGGAGATGGGATCTTCACTGAAAGTCTCCTTTTCCAAATTTCTTACCAAGCTGCATAGGGCAACCTGCTGTGCTGGAAGCCAGGTTTCCTGGGCCCTGTACAGCAGTAGGGTGTAACATTCTTCCCAGCATTTTTGTAAAACAAGGATAGAGAAACAAGAATATTCACATCCAAAAACTTTTCTAGCCTTTTCCAACCTCGTGGGCTAAGCAAGAGGAGTCCCAGCTTTTTGGAAGGCAAGAAAAAGCTTTACATTTTGTTCAGAGAGAAGCAGTAAGGAGAGGCAAACTTGTCATCTTTACAGGGCAAATTAGAGAGAAAATACTGAGAGAGAGGGATAGTTTAATCCTGGATGGAGCTTAAAATGAGGGATGTGGAACTGCAGACAGGCTTTTTAAAATGTTGTGTATTGTATTTAAATGATGTAGCAATTTATGGGTCATGGGTGACAAGAGCTTAGTTCACAGTTTTTTTTAGCTACAGCTGTGGGTTCGTCTGAAAAGTTTTTTTTTTTAGTTTTGGTTACAATGCATTATATACTTTTTATTACACAGCATTTTAAAATATGACAACTAATTAACACTTTTGCTATTACTTATAGTTTATTATAACTATTAACATTACTATATTTATGTTACTATATTTTAATTACAAAAGGTTAGTATGTTACTGTTTAAGTTAGTGGTTTTTTAGTATTTTGTAGCGGAAATTTTTTTTTTTTTACTTGCAACATGGCATTTTTGTTTGTGAAGATTTTTTGCTTGGTAAAAACATTTTTTGTTTGAGGTGGATTTATATTTTGCTCTAAGTTATAAAAGCTCTTTCCAACTTACTTGCTTTTTGCTTTTTTAGTTACTCAGTAAAACTGGCTCAGCAATTTTTTTTTTTTTATGTATTAAATCTTGCTATTGTTTCTATACCTTCTTCAGATTCTACATTCAGAGATCTTTCTGTTATACATACATATCTGTGCGACCTTCCTGTCAACTCCTTATTCTTCCCAACATCCACTTGTGCCATTTGGCTGCCCTGGTTGTGGGAATGGTGCCCAAGCTCCCGGCTCCAAGGGCTGCTCTGGGTTTGAGCCCCACCAGGTGCACTGTTGGTATCTGCAGAGTTAATTCTGTCATTTGGCAGGGCCCTCCTGCTGCAGTAACTGCAGTGCCCTTCATCCCCAGTGAGCTGGGCTCTTGTGGCTGTGTCACCTCCTGTCTGTGCCACCCCTCCTGCTAGGACAAGGGCAGCCTCATGGAAAGAGCCCCTCTGAGAGTGGCTGGTAGCCAGTAATCCCTGTAGAAGAGTCTATGTGCTGTGAGAGTGTGGTGCTGCAGATCCCACTGTTACTAAATTTTACATTTCACCCTTGGCTTTTTGCCAGGTCCCATGGGGACCTTGGTTTCCAAGGAACAGTTACAGAAAAGGAATAGTGGCTGCTCTTTGCTAGGGATCTATCAGGCAGTGCTCATCCTTCCCTGGGAGGAGAGAGAGGCAGCCCTGGAAGGAGGGATCACATGTTAGGCTCAAATCCTCCAAACCAAGACTGAGCAGCAGCAGGGATACTTTGTGGTATTCAATTAAAACAGTCTCTTTGTGAGCACTTGGTGTCCCCAGACTCTCACTGCCTTTGCTCCCATGACCCTTTGTACCTCTCTGAGGCAGAGCAGTGTGTGCATGGCTTCAAGCTAACTTCAGATTTAGTCCCAGACTAAATCTCCAGGGTGGAGAGCAGGGATGGTGAGTAATGACCTAAGTCCTGGTGATGGCCAGGCCATTGCAGTGCCACCCTCTGATAAGGCTCAGCTGTGCTTTTTGGGTTTGCTCTTCTTGCTCCCTTCCCATTTGTCAGCATCAGGTGCTGATCGTAGGTGCTGGAGAGCTGCCTTGTGACAGAGCTGGACAGAGTGTGGGTCCTTCTGCTCCTGCTGAAGAGGGGCATAGTAACCAAAGGCAAGAGACCCACCTGCCTGGCATACAGCTGGGGATTGAGTGCTTTACCCTTGGAGATGTAGTGGCTGAACATAAGAGTGTGCTGGCTTTACCTGGGAAGTCCCCACCTTGCTCACTGAGTTTGACCTTCAGCTTCATGAAAACTGTGTGTTTAGATTAATTCACATGGATCAGCAGTGCAGGTAATTGTGAAACTTTACTTTTTTTTCTGATCTGCTACATTCAGGAGTAATATGCAAATGGAGTGAGTTATGCTTGTTTTGTTTCTGTTCTCCTGTTCCCATCTGTTAAAAACAAACCCTTAAACAAAAATGAAGCTATTCCATCATCTTTCATCTCCACCAGGCTGCTGTTAGCAGCAAGCTTTGCCTTTATGAAGTACTGAGGTCCAGCCCATTTTTATTTTAGGATAGAAGAGACACAGAGGCTTGTTTCACTTCCTGCAGCTCCTGCTGTGTGCAGCTACTTGTGGTCCCCAAGCCCTGGGTTGCTGATGTGAAACTAACAACTTAAACGGTTGTGATTATTAACAGGAAGAAAGTGCCTGAGGATATTTGTCATCTCTTTTGTGTGAACTGTGTTTCTTCCATTACAACTTGATGTCAATCTCTGTGGCATCTTTAACACCTGCTGTTTTTATAGTCTACACTTATTTGATTGAAAGCTTCTTGGCCAAGGATCTAGGCTAAGATTTGCTCAAATAGCTTGAATCTAAGTTTTATTTTCATGAGTTACTTGGGCTTGTGAGGTACCAGTATGGTCCCAGAAATTCCTCATTTTAAGTTACCTTCCCAAGATTCCTTTTTTTTTTTTTTTTTAATGTCTTTGGGTTTAGAAGGAGAAGTTAATATTTAGGACAGAAAAGGAGCCCCCTTGAAGGTGGTGATTGTTGTTTTATGGCAATGATGCCCTTAACAGGGTTTCCATTGCCACACACAGCTTTTGTAATGAAATATGTGCCCACTGTGCTGGGTGGGTGCTTTTTATGAGCTATATAAAATCTGGACTCCAAAGAAGTAAAACAAATCCCCAGGTTGAGGTTTATGTTTTTGGAGACTGTGTCAAACCCTGTTCTTGGGGCAGGATCAAACTTTCCTCTTTATGCGAGTGGATGCTGTGCTTGAAATTATTGTCTGGCTAGTCCCATATGGCAACTTAGAAGCAGTGTTTCTCTTTCTGCTGTAGTAATATTGACAGGAATCTTGTCTTATCCCATTAATTCCCCAGTATTTCAAACCTGTCAGAGTGTGTGAATCTGTCAGACAGTGTAGTTGTTGTTTAAAAGTGCTGCTGGAAATTAAAGGAAGCATTAATGCAGGAAACGTAGCGGCGTGCAGAGGTTTTGCAGAAAACAGTGACTGTGCTGTTGAACAGTATCTGCTCTGTGCAGCTTGCAGGCTGAAACATCAGAACTTCTATTTCAGGGCTGTGGCAAATTGCTTGAAGCTTTTTAGGGCTGGACCAAGCATCAACACAACACGTCTTCCAAGTTTCTGTAGCAGTCCCAGTAAAGCAGTATCTAAATATAGTGCTGATGTACAAGTGTTCCTTTAATTTCCCCTGTTGTGTTTGACTTGCTTCTGGTTGTACGTGTGTTCCATTTAAAGATGGTTAGGCTTTTCTCTGAAGTTTTCACTCAAAATATTTGACTGTCTGCAAACATGAGATGAAAATAAATAAATACATTTCCTTTAAAAGGAATGAAGATTCAAGGCAGCTGTGCTGCATGGAGGAGTGCAGCCATCCTTCTGGGTGTGTGCTCCCTTATTGGCACAAAGATTAGCTGTACTTGCAATTTACTCAGTTCAGAGCAAGTTTCTGGGCCTGGCTAATCTTTTTCCCTTTCAAAATGGTCCAGTCAAGTCAGAAACCATGGCCTGGATCCTCTCCCTCTGACAGTGGGAGCATAAGTGTGAGGATTTCTGCTGTTGACAAGTGATTGATCCCGCTCCAGTAAGCAGTTTATCCCATCTAAGATTTTTGTTTGCTTCCGGACATGCCTCTGAACTATATAAGGAGTTTAGGTTGACATCATTTCTAAATCAGTTCCTTGGGGGTAGGTGGGGTTAAAGTACCTTCCACTGCAATATGAGTTGCTGTGAATTTCTATATCCCCACCTCTGTTAACTTGAACTGAAGGAGCCCTAAGAGTCATTTAGGTGAATATTCTTCCTAAGGTGTCTGCTTAAAGTGCCAAGACCATATGTGTACTTGTAATGCATTTTGGCACCAAGTTCTCTTATCTCTTGTCTGACATATAAAGGGCTTTTGGAAGCTCAGTGTCCTGCAGATTTTGGATCTTGTCTCAAATATTTGAAGTTGTTTTAATTGTAATTATAAGTTGCTCTCCATAGAGCTTCTCTTTGTGTTTCTGTGTTTGCAGAGCTGTTCTCTCAAAATACTGACTGCAGGGTCAGTTCACGCAGAACACGTCACAGGCAGGGCTTCCACAGGCACTGGTGTGGTGCCAGTGCCAGGCAGGCAGGCAGCTCCCTGCAGCACTCAGCCAAAGCCAGGGGCTGGGGCTCAGGGGTCCCTGGCACAAGGGAAGCTGCTTCCATCACCAGCTGCCCTCCGGGTGATGGGGGTGCCTTGGGGCTTTGGAGCTCCTGAAAACAACCTCTCTTCTGCTACTCCCACACACTTTCCTTTTTAATGCTTTGTTCTCTAGCAAAATGTTGCTTGTAAAGGGGGGAGGGAGGAGATCCCAGGCTATTATCTGCTAAGTAGGTTGTAATTCTGGTAAATAATTGATTTTTTTTTTTCAGGCTTGAAATCAGAAGCAGGCCTTAAGTGCCAGTGTCAGACCACTGTGATTATCACTCCTTCTGGAATTTCAGTGCTTCAGCTTGAAGGATAGTTGTCTGGCTCTTTTGGGAGGGGTGTGCCACTGAAAATAAAAGGAGAAAGTAATTGCAAAAACATATGGAGAAAGTGTTTCTTTTGCTGCAGTATTGGTTTTAAAGTTTTCTTCCTTTTAACTAGCTCCTGTGAGAATTCTCTGCTTCTGGCTTCTGTTATGCTCTGGAATAGCTGCTTGGACTCTTCACCTGTTTTTATGAAGCAGTGGAATTTGGAGATGACAGGGTTAACATCAGTGAGCATCATCATTGGCTGTGTCTGCTCTGTGTGTGACTGTCCATACTGTACTGCTTAATCTTTTAAAATCTTATCCTGCTGTGCAGACTGCTCAGTAGGAGTCTGTGGATTGCTTGGGTTCAGTCTGTATTTTGGTAGACCAAATCCTGCTCCCAGATAGCTGAGAGAACTAAGCAGTCTTCTGTGGGGTGTATATGTGTGTATATATATATGTGTGTGTGTGTGTGTTTATGTACAGACACTTGGTGTATATATTTTGTGGTTTTTAACTCTGTGTCTAGAGTGTTTCCTTAACAAGCTTTTTTCACCTTAAGGGAAAGAGGTCTTGTGCAGGGATGTGGGATGTGCAATCACACTCTGCAGAAACTCTGTTTATTTTGTGACTTGCCTGGGGGCGAGTCCTTGCTGTGGGCAATCCCTTGGCTCCATCACCTGCACTACAGCAATAGTGCAGAGGCTGCTGTGGACAGAGCTGTTTTCACAGGTAAGTCTTTCTCCTGCTTTGCCCTCTGCTGCACCAGCTGAGCTGAGTTGCAGCTTCTGGGTGCCCTTGAAGAGTGTGTGTGTGTGTGTGTGTAGCAGTCACAGCTGTCTGTTCAGGCAGCCAGGCTCTGATCCTGCCTGGCTCTGTGTATCCCTGCATATCCACAGCTCCCCTCGAAATACTAGGGAGCTGCAAGAGCTCAGTTCTTGGCCTGGGTGCTACTGAGTGGAACTGCTTTGTGACTTGCTGGGCATGAGAACACTCAGTCTGCTTTGGGAGCTGCTGTCTGAGCAGGAGCTCTGCTTTGTATGCACAAGTCTGGGTACAGAACAAAGCTCTTGGGGGACATCATCAACTACACAGGTTGTTTTGTCTCAGTTGGGACACAGTTGTCATGTGGTCCTGTTTTCCTTTGGCTGAAATTCATTGGCATTTTTTAGTGCTTCCCCTTGGCTTGGCTTCAAAATCCTTTGTTGGCTCGTTCATGTTGTGGGATGGCAGGGCTTAATGAAGTGGTGGTGTAACACATCTGTGTTACCAAAAGAGGCTCCCTCTTATCCTATGCTTTCATAAAATCTGAACAGCAATGAATCAGTCAATGATGCTGAAGTGTAAACCAGCATTATTGGTGGCTGATGAAGTATACCATGAGCTCAGACTGAGAGCTCTTTCCTCTCATCTGCTTTTCATCTTCTCAGAGAACTCTGGCACCACTGTGCTGCTTGTTCTTGAATTGTGTTTTTCTAAATTTATTCTTCATAATAATGAGAGGAGGACTTCCACTTCTAAAAGCAGGTTCCACACAGAAGCTCACAGTTTGTGAAAAAGGTGGTGTGGTATGTCATCTGACTACTTCCTAACCCAGAGCAGATCTTCATCTTAAACTAGTGGTTTCAAGAGGAAAGAGACTGGGGAGAAGATGATCTTTGTTAGTGTTGGTAGGAAGCTGTGTTCCACCTTCAGCATATTTAATTAAAAGAAATTCCTATAACTACCTTGCCATGATTATGAATGACACAAAAGTGTTTTTTCTTCTCCAGCCAGATGACAGGAAGACACTGAGCTTGGGCAGCAGCTGTGTTCAGAAAGGGTTGTCAGTGGTGTAGGCAGAACCATCTGCCTAGCAAGGCATTTAGCTTGGGCTGCTTTTTCTAGGCCAAGATAGTAAATCAATGGCTTATTTTTCACTATGTTACAAGTAAGATGTCAATGGGTAGATTTACAGTGTAAACAGGAAGAGGGCAGCTACCTTTTATTGGCTTCTTGGTCTCAGCTGCGCTAGTGAGGAAACCAAACAATATTGCAAAAAAATAAAGCCAAAGCAACTCATCCTGAAAGAGGTTGAAGACCTAGAAACAGTGTTCCTATCAGACATTTGACTGTTTCTTTTAAATAGACTTTAGTACCCCCCACTGCCTGGGGCTGACCCTCCCTTCCCTTCTCGCAGAACTGTCAGTTCAGTTAAACTCTTGTTTGAACAGGCCCTTTCCTCTCCACATGCCAGGACTGTTGGTCTGCTCTAGTTAAATACAGGAAAAGGTGTATATAGAAATGGGGAGGGGTTTTAAGAGATCATGGAGTGATAATTGCTCCATTCTGTTTCAATTAATTTTATAATCTAGTTCTCTGGAGATTCTGGTTGCCAAATGTTGTTTCAAGTGACTGCAAAACTCTGAGACAACTCTGAAGAGCCAAACAGTAAATATTATGCTGGTCATGGTTGGAATTTTCTTCCATTCACCTGGCAGATGACAGAGCCACACTGGGTATGAGAGCAGCAGCCCTCCCAATGCAGTCAGTACATGCAGTTTCCACTTGGGCTTTGTTACTGATGTTTTTTTAGAGCTGAAATGAAGGCTGTAGATTTAGCACAGCAGTAGTGCTGACCTGAGCAGTCACATTTGCTGCATCCCACCTCTGTGCTCTTACACTGCTGCACTGTGTGCAGAGGATCCGTGAAATGGAATAGGAACTGCTCTGCCTTGTCAAATAGCACTCCTTGCAGTTATTTGTAGCTTAGCCAGGTCCTACTGTGGTCTGCCATGGTCCCTGCAAATGTGATTTAGGGGACAGTGGATTGGCATGGATAGGAACCTCCACAGGGGAAACTGCTTGAATCCTAAAACTTTAACTGTCATAATGAAGACCCTACTTTTGTTGGGAAATACTTTTGACTTCCAGTTTCTTCTCCTTACAGCTGTGCATGGTTCATGCTTGTTTAATTGTTTAGTTTTGCTCTTGGTGTTTTTTACCTTAGTTTTCTTGGAAACTTTTCCTATCTTCCAGTCAGTTTGCAGCTCTGATCTAGTCAATGCTAAAGCTCCTGGTGCCTTTGGCACAAAGCCACATGTACTTCTGAATGTAGCTACCTGTCCATGCATCTCTGTGCTGAAAAGTCTCCACATGTGAACATCCAGGCCTAAAATTTGTTTTCTGTCTGTTAGACTTGCAGTAAATGAGGACATCTGAACTTGGTGCACAATTCTGAGTAAAGAGAAACTGCACTATTTACTATTCTGAGTAAAAGAAAACTGCAAAGGTTCCAGTGTGCTTTGGGGTTTCCTTTGCCAAGGACAGTCAGTGGCCTGACTGCCAATATGAGCTGAACATGGAAACCTTTCCAACTTGCTTGAGAAACCATAGAACAGGAGAGGAATCTAAAGGCATGGAATCTGTAAAGAAAGAGATTCATCCTCTGCTCTCTCTAAGGCAGGAACCTGAGGTATTCATCCATGTTATTGAGTGTAATGTTGTGCCATTATTACTCAGTGGTAAACAGAAGGAATAGTGAAAAAAGAAAAAAAGTCACAGGAGTTTCACTGCTTTGGGCCCTGGCCTGCACTGTGAGTATTCACACTCTCTTCCTTGAATGGATGCTACCTGTGTAATTCAGCCTTGACTAAATTTCTGTGTCTTTACCTGTTGGCAAGATATTTGCAGCCAGTCATACTGGGACCATCCCTCGTTCTGTATGTGTGTGTGTTTGCTGTTTAGGGCTCTAAGTGAGGGTGATTAAACCTTGTAAGTGCCTGGGAGGATGTGCCCAGCCACTGGGACATTGGCACTGTCAGTGTCGCAGACATGCTCAAGTCTTCACTTCTGCAGTGGCAATGGGTGTAACTTCATCTCCTAATGTTAGTCACACCCCACTGCTTGTAGTATATCCTAAAATTTCCAAATGGCTGTGGAGACACCCTGTATTTGAAAAGCCACATCTCCTGAAGGTGTAACCTGTTCTCCTAATCACAGCTGTTGTTATCAGCTGGACTCCCCTGTCTGGTTTGTGGTGTGCTGTGGTTGTGCCTCCCTCCCAGTATTTCAGTTGGATTGAAACTGCTCAAAGGGTCAGATGTCTTGGAGAGATGGGAATCTGCTGCTGCTGCCTGCTGTGCTGTGCACTCTGTGCAGGCCTGGCTGGGTCTGAGGTGTTGATTCCTCAGTGTGCAGCAATCCAGGGCTACTGCTGGAGCTCTCCAGAGTAAAGATGAGCAACAGGAAGGTTGTGCTGGCAAAAGGGAGATCCTTGGAATTTGCACGCTACAGAGCAGTCTTGTCTGGACTCTGCTGGATAATCAGGTTAGCTTCCTGGATTTTTCTAATGACCCTCAGTAGTGAGCAGCTCCTTCTGTCCTGTGGGAGGATGCCTTAGGTTTCCCTGAGGCGCAGAATGGCCTCAGTAGCCCCAGCTTTCACATTATGGGTGGATGATGGAACCTCTTCTGCATGGGCATTAGATCTGTGTGGATGTTTAATCTGTCCCCACAAATACACCAATGAGAGCAAATGCAACATGTCTCAGTAAGAGACTGCTGCAAACACATCCAACCTGTCCTCTAGTCTCTGCATGAACTCTGCATGGAATACTTGGGCAGATTAAAGAACTCTGATCTTCTTTTTTAGATGTTTAATGATCTGAGTTTGACACACCTAAAAGATTAAAAGTGGACTGCAGTTAATTCATCTCCTAAAGACTTAAAGGCGCTGTCTGCTATGGGGATAAAGCTCATCTGTGGTAGAGACAGAAGTTTCTTGGAGGCTGGTTAACATCCATGGCCTGGGATCCCCCGGGGGAGGGAGGGTGGAGAGAACCACCAGCTGTCTTGCTGCTTCCATATGCAACACTTACATTGCTTTCTCCTCCTTCCATCTCAAAAATAAGAGGCAGTTCTCAATCTGAAATGCACACACACTCTTGACTTGCATGTGAGGAGTTACCCTTCCTTAGCAGACATGGAAGCATTGTGTAAAATTTATATGTGACAGGTCTTTTTTCTGCAGCCACTCCATGTGACAGAGATTACTGACTGGAATGAGAGAGCAGAGGATGCAAAACTGAAATGGATGTTGGTGATTGTGGGAATATCTGCTGAAATTTTGGATTTACAAACTCCTTTTTTGCATGGTGTATAAGATGCAGTTGTTGTTCTAATGTCCAGCATTGTATTTAGAAACCTCCTTTCCTGGGATGCTGTTTCTCTTTTGTTCTGTTCCCTGGAGAGGGTTTCAGATCTCCTGCAGAAAGGACAGTGCAGCCTGTGTGAAACTGCTTGTTTGACTCTGGCTTTGGGCTGATGGCTGTTTCCTGGGGTGTGCTGTGTTGTGTGTCACTGCAGTTCTGCTTCTGCAGCCCATGTTCCCAACTTGTTCAGCAGTGTGAGGGATCATCCTCTGGACATTTTCTATGGCCAGTGATGGGATGCCTGGTAAGAGTCTGTCAGCACTGATAGCTGGCTTCACTTCATGTGCCTAAAGGAGGAAAAACAGTCTGAAGCCATAGGCAGGCTTTGAGTTAACTTGGGATGGTTTTATCTTTGATTTCACCTCATACTGAAGAATGAGTTTACAAATTAATGAGACTTTGTTGCTAAATGAATTGGTTTTGTACTTGAGTGTGGGCTTCAGGGTTCACTAAACATCCTTACATGTAGTTGTACTGTCTTTACATAGAGAAGAGAGAGTAAGCATGAAGAAAATTGTTTTGAATCTGTTTAGCATCCTAGCTTTTCTTCATCCATACAAGAAAAATAAAGTTGTAGCAACTTGACATGGCAAACATATTTGTTCTTTTTCTTTTGATATTTGTAGCCTGGGGGACAGGCTCCTGGTATAGGTAAACACCATAATTATCATTTGTGGATCTCAGTTTTGTGTGCAATTGTACATATTGAATGTGCTGTTTCCTGGGTTTGGAGATGATGATTCAGGATCTGTCAAGGAAATAAACAAGATGCTTAGCTTTCCATAGCTTAGTTATTATACCTTTTAGAGAGTGGTGCTGTATTCCCCAGGCAACTGCACTCACAGCCCCTCCACGCTGATGTACTTCGACATGTGCTCAGCACTGGGCCCGAATCCCTGAGCCTTCTCCAAGTAGCCTGGCCAGCACTAATAAAATGACATGTTTCTTTTTTGTTTATCACCAAGTAAACAGTGATATGCAAAAGCTGGAGCTAAGGTTGGAAGGCACATTAGTAACTTAAAGGTTACAGAGGAAAAACAAAAATAAAAGTGGTATTACATTCCAGTAACTTATCCCTAAAGCAGCCATGTGTAAATCCCAGGAACTGACTAAGCTTCAGCCTGAAGGAAAATGAAGCAGTATTTTGCTAATATGTTCTTCAGTTGGAGTAGAAGCTTTTAAGTGTACTCACCCCCTATCTGCTGTGCGTGTATCCTTCCAGTTTGGATTTCTGAGCCATGAACTAGATCACAGAGCTGATCCAGCTTAGAAGGGAAGCGTCAAAGATATTTTTCTTTGAGCTGGCTGAGTTCTTTATCTGGACCACAGGCATCTGTGGGGTTGCAGAGCTAAGGGGATAAGAGGGGAAAGGACAGTGAAGTGGTTTATGGCTTGGTGGGGGAAACCTAAAACCCTACTGCTGCCAAGACAATGCATTGTCAAACTATGGCCTCACACATTCCCTGGCACAGAAACACAGGGGTGCAAACTGCCTTAGCTCTGTTCTGCTCTGCAGCTGTGGGGATGTTTTTGGAGTGAGTGTAGACATTGCAGACTTGTGCTAGCCTTGGTACCACTCACAAAGAAGCCACAGTGATGTGGGGCTTTGGCAGGATGTACAGCTCCCTTCCCCCTCCAGGATTCTAGGTATTTACTTAGGCAAGCAGGTCTGAGCTGCTGTGGCTTCGCTGCTCTTTTAGCAGGATTAGCTGGAGCACAGCTCGCTTGGAATCTTCTCTGCATGCTGCTGTTAAGCCTCTCAAGCAGCTCTGGATGTTGTGCTGCTGTGAAAGTATGACACGTGCGTTTGAATCATTGTGTGGCTGTGGATTAGATGCAGATAATCTTTCTTTTTACTTAGAAGTTAATTTCTTTTACCCTTCCTGCTTTCACATGAGGTCTGTGATTTCATATTTCCAAAGAATGAATGTGGCACCCAGCAGGAAGGGTGTAGGCAACAGGACAAGGGAGCAGTGTTGCTGTGCTCACTCTGAGTGCCAGTGAATTTGTAGCTGTAAATTTGTTAGATTCTTCCTTATCCCCCAGCCAGGTGAATTGAAGCAGTGAGGGAGGGAAGCAGTTTAGAAGAGGGGAGGCACAAGGTCACAGAAGAAAGGAATATTATGTTTGAGAAAAACAAAAGAAAATGAAAATGGGATAGAGGTGAAAAATAAGATGAGAGGGTGGAAGCAGTAACTGAGGAGGGAAATGTTAGAACAGACTCTTATAGGCTGAAGCAGAACAAGGCCAGGATGTTGCTGTCAGAACCAAAGGTGGAAGTAAATGATTGAGCGTTTTTTTGCAGAATTTGTGAATTAATGATGAGCCTTTGTAGCCCCAGCTGATTCACAGCCCGTTGTGCTGGTGCAGGAGAGTGTTACTGTAAGAGAATGTCAGAGGGCCAGGGGTAGAAATAGTTCTTGTGGGCTGAGAGGCCTCATTTCTGTAAGCCACAGCTGCTGCTCTTCTCTGTGGGATGAGATCTCTTTCAGGGTGCCCAGAGGGGAGGAGAAAGGGCTGTGCCTGCTGGTGAGATGAGAAGCAGAGCACACGTGGAGCTGTGTCCTCAGTGTCCCTGGTGCTCTCTCAGCACACCCTGTTGGAGCTCTGCTTGGCCTCCCTTTTTCCTCTCACCAGTTATCTGTTGCTGCTGTGGTTCATCTTCCTCTGGCCTTGATGGCAAAGTTATTGACAGTAACCCTGAGACTGGCTGGCTCTAAAATGAGAATAAGAACCTTCTTAATGCTCACCTTAGCAGAGGCACGGGCTAAGAAGCCAAGTGCTCATGCTGGAGCCCATGTGCTGTCTCCACTTGCCATGGAGCACAGCAGCACCTAGAGCAGCTGGAAGTGCCAGAGCAGGTGAGCTCCTGGCTCTGATCTCTTTACTCTGGTTCATTGGCTCCCAGGTGGAGGCTGAGCAGCCTGTGAGCATTGTGCTGGGCTGAGGAGATGTGAATAACCCAGTTTCCCTGGCAACAGTGGGCTCTTTAATCACACAGACACAAGGCTACCTCTGTTCCTGGTGTTCAGGCTTGCGTGCTGGCTATGGCAGTACTTTGCTTTTCTTGGAAAAAATGGCAAATAAAAGCAAGAAGGTCTTTCTGCCTTTGAGATAATTAAAATCTCCATAGGTGGATTTCAGTGCTTTATTCAGCAATAATAGAAAGATGAAGGATTATAACCACTTCTAAGCTTTTTAATGTGTGAAGAATCCCTGGAGGATACAGATATAAAGTTTTAAATTCTGTGTGGGGTTTTATGAACAGATCTCATAGCAGTCTGTGACACTGATAGATTCATTCCTTGTCAAGATGACTTATTTTCTTTTTTTGTAGCAAGGGAGACAAAGTGATTTGAAGGTACACTGAATCTTGTTGCAAAGCTAGAAATAAATATCCCTCTGAGCCAATCCTTCTCCTGGCATTCCCTCCAGTTTCAGGTAAAAGTTTTCCTGTGCAGTGGGAGAAAGAACACCTTATGGGAGGTAGAAGTGTGAAGCTGTTCTCTAGCTGGTGAAAATGAGGAAAGTGGAAATACTGTTATTCACTGCAAGCCTTTCTGCTAATGTATTTTAGTCTGCATTTACTCCCCCACTAACAAAAGTGGAGCAAACTATTCCTTTTGAGAGTGAGCACTGGGAGTGAAAAAATATTCCTGCTTTAATTTCTGCACAGTGACTCGGTCTTGTTACTGCATGAGTGTGGAGAAATTGGTTTGGATAACAATAATCTGATGAAACTTCATCAGGAAAAAGAAACTCTTCCTTGAGTAGGCTTGGGGCCAGCAGAAGTGCCCAGTACTGATGTTCCTCCATGGATAACCCTTGTGCTCAGTTGTCAGTGTTGTATCACAGGTTTCTTGGGTTAGGAAGTTCTCGTTTTCAGCAACGCCCATTCAAGCTGCTGTTTAGCAAATCAGCTTCTATGATGTTTTCTAAATGGTTGTGGACTCTGGAAACCTCTAAGTTCCTTCCAGAGAACAGATACCACCTTTCCTCTGCCCTTTGTTGCTGTGATTGTGCACAATCTAACAAGTCTTTTGAGGAGCTCTGAGAGCTTGAGCACAAGGTGAACACTCAAGCAGGTGGGTGACATAAAACTCATGGAGTTTGTTAAAATAATGTTGCCATAGTCCTTCAGCAGCCTAAAGGCCTTGTACCAGGCTGTTACTTAGCTGGGTGGCATTTGGTACAAGCTGAGACAGAGGCTCACATCTACAGTGAGTTTATTGTTGGGTTTTCAGTATATTGTTTGTGTAAATTCCCCAGGCCAGCTCTCCCTCCTGAAAAAGCCACATAGATCAAGTTTTATTCTGTTCCACATAAAGTTCACATCTTTTACTGAAATGAGTCATGCTTTAACTGAGTTTGCTGTGAGGGAGGAAAGTGGGCTTTAAAATGTTACTCCTCCACCCTGCCTTAGTGATGTATAACAGGATTATTAGTATGCTTGGCAGCAGCTGCTTATTATTTTCACAGAACCTGGATATTTGTGAAAACAATAAATTGCTTCTACTTGTGTTCAAGTGTAACTGTTTTTCCTTTTTTATGGCTTTGTCTTCCAGAAGGCTTGCAGGCTTCTGTAAAGGCAGATCTAGCTTATCTCCTTGGGGTTATTTTTCAGTTTGGAGAGGAGGTTGGCATTCTGTGACTTGTGGGCATTGTTAGGTGAAAGTGCTTCATAGGCCCGTGGGAATTGCAGTGACACTATGTAGACACTAAATTTGGCCCCTTTGTGGATATTTCTTTGTGCAGAGAAGTGAAAAGCCTTTTAGCTCATGGCAGAAGGAGCTGCTCAGTGTGTGTGTGTGTCCTTGTCACAGATTTTTGCAGGAGCAGTCTCTGTACACAGCAACTAAAGATGCCATGACCAGTTTTGCAGCTGGTTTTTCTTGCAGAAGTTCATTGCTGTCTCATGCAGTAATGGTTTACTTGGCTCCTTGTGCCACCATCCTTTTCTGCTTGTGTTTTGGATGTGTTGTTGCAGGGTTTTTTGAGGGAGAGGAGACGGGATGTATAGAAGGGGACAGTGTGGTGGTTGTTTATTTGTTTAAGGGGTTAAGCTCAAAACAGGAGGAGGGGCAGCCAACAGAAGATGACCTTTTAGGGTTTTATTTTTGGCAATAGGTTGTTTCACTTGACATGTAGGACCGTTCTTTCCTACTCTTCTTGTTGGTGAGAGGTATGAAGAGAGTTACAGTTCTTCCCTGAGTTATTATTACCTATCTTTCCTAAACTGGCAGGGGAATCATCCGCTCTTGATTGACAGAAAACCCAGAGTCTGTTACCCAGTAGGTTCATAAACCCAGGCTAGTAGCTTTTATGGAGACACAGAAGCATTTATTTAGATGCTAATGCTTTTGAAGGAAAATGTGAGAGAAAGAGCTGTAATTAAATGACCACTAATGCAAGAAAGGACTTTGCCTTTTAGGACTTAGAATAAGCGAAATGAACTTTTGGTGACAGCACAAATGTAATTATATTTACTCCTCTCCTTGACCTGCGTTTAGCCATCACTGGCTGGGTTTATTCCTGGCTGAGCCCAGCAGCTGGGGGCCGTGGCTGTGTTGCCCTGCAGGTGAGCAGAGCTGTGTTGTGTTTTGCAGATGCCCCGTTCGGGGGGACCCCGCCCGGCTACGCGTACGATGCTGAGCGCGCCGAGGAGCAGCGGCGGCACCATGACATGATGCCCTACATCGACGACTCGCCCTCCTCCTCGCCCCAGCTCAGCTCCAAGAGCCGCGGCAGCCGCGACACGCTGTCCTCGGGCTCGCTGGAATCCACCAAATCCGTGAGTGCCCCCTGCACCCAGCACCAGCACAGCCCTGGGCTTTGTGAGGGTGCCTTGGTTTGAAAGGAAGGCAGGAGCCTCTCCTGAAACGGGCAGTGTAAACCCCCTCCCTCCAAATTATTATAATTTTGAGACTAAGGGGCTCTCAAGCAAAGATACGGGAACAGGAATAACAGTTCTTTACTAGGAAAAATTAAAATAGAAATACAGTATTACAAAAAAACCCCAACCAAACCCTAAACACTGACAGAGTCAGAATCCAGTCTGACACCCGTCAGTCAGTCAGGGGTGTTGGCACAGTCCCATTAAATGGTGGCTGCATCCTCCTGCAGTGACAGATGTGGTTCAGCTGGAGCAGTGTTGCAGTTTTCCTCTGAAGGTCCTGGGCTGATGTAGAAGGGTCTGGGTTTCCTCTGGAATCCAATGGAAAAAGGCTGCTTTGGTGTTCCAAATGTCAGTTTTTATCTGGGTAGGAAAGGCTTGGCTCCTCCCCTGGCTGGAGCATCTCCCAGTGGGATGATGTAATTTTATCAGTCATGCCCTGGGACTCAATGGCCCATTAACAGGAGATATCCCCTGGAGGAAGGCTGGGTTGTGGAAAAGATAAAGATCACTGTCCCACCTGGTTTCAACAGATGGTGATAGAATCCATACTTTTGGTCATATCCCAAGACACAGGGGACAGACAGGACTGCTGGTGCTGTGGGACATCACCCACCATAACTCAGCACTGCCTGGCTGGTGCTGGGTGTTTACAGCTGAACTTTTAGCTGGTGCTAGGCCTAAACTTCAGGGGTCAATGCTGCATATATGATTTTTGAGCCCTTTGTGCATTTTAGTGGAGAGGATTGGTGACTAATTGCAGTTGAGAGGGTCTCTAAATAGCAGACATTTTGGAAAGGAGACTATGGAATGGAGCACATTCATACATCTCTGTGTGGGAGTTGTCATTGCCTTTCACAAGGGAAATAAAAGTTATTTTCAGGTAGGTTAAGGGTTTTGATCAAGCATCTGGAAGACCTATTTCCTTCACCCTGTGAAAATGGAATGAAAAGAATTAAAAGTGCCAGCTCTGAAATGATGACTTTGGGTGGGACGTGGCCACTACTTGTAGTGGATTTGACTCTTCACTAAATAGCTGTCTATATAATCAATTATCATAGATTAAAAATACAGAAGGGACTGCCTTGCCTGACCTGTGGCTTAAGTCTTCAGTCTACCTTGCTTTGGTTTTGCATCAGGTTCAGTAGCATGGCTATAGCTTGGAACTTCAGGTAAAAATTCTATTTTTGGTTTTACAATATTCCTAGTAGTGGGTCATCTGTAGTGGTAAAAGACTGTTGGCTCTGCTGTCTTCACAGTCCAAAATGCCTTAGTTTCAGCTTGAATTAGTCTCTTTGACTTTCAATCTTTTGTTTCTTTTTATCCTTTTGCAATAGATTGCAGAGCATTTGAGTCCCAAGTTGCTGTTTCCCTGAATATCTTTGTCATTTTCAAACATTTGGGTTCCCCAAATCATTCATAAAAATGTTCAATAGCACAAAGCCAACTGTCACTTCCTTCCTACAGTACTTCTAAGGAAATGAAACAACCTTGAATTCCCACATTGTAAATGACACTTTGAAATCTCTCATCCAAGTATTTTAACTTATGTGTTTCCTTTATATTGTTCTTTCCTGTTAATTAAGATATCATAGGTGATAATTATGGATATTTTGGAGATATCAGTGTACATGTAAATCAGCACCATCACCATTATCAGGCAGTTGTATTTACCTTGCATCAAAAGGCAAATCTGAGAAGTGCCACAAACCATCAGTGCTCAGTGTTCTGCTCTCTGTTGGTTACTGTCACAGCTATGCTTATTTCTTCCAGGATGAATTCTAGGCTAAAAATCCTTCCTGATACACTGTCCTCATTCTTTCTCATTTATAAAATTCATTGTCAAGATCTCTTAAAGCATTATCGAGTAGATATATTGTTGGTGTTTACTTAATTTTTTGACTGTAAAGTGTGAAATCTAGTTAACTGCTTATGCTTTAGTGTATTCATTTTGAGATGCTTTGTTATCTCTCAAGATGAGAATTCTTGGGATATGTAAGAGGCTTTTGAATGAAAAAACTATCATTAGTAAATTAAAAAAGCTCCAAAACCATTTTAATATTGGCTTGAGATTTCCAGGTTATGTTTCTCAAGATGAAGGAAAAACACTGAGTGACTACACATGGCTGAGAGTTATCTTCAAAGAACCAGTTGTGACAGTGCCTGTGACTGGAGGCCTGCAAGAGACACTGCCTAATAGTCAATCTTGTTCTTTATTTATTTAAATATTGCCTCATAAGCATTTAACAGTAGTTAATTTTAAAGTTACTTTAATAATGCTTGAAGGCTGCTTCTTCAAAAATTATTTCTGACATAAATTGGCTGCTTTCTTTTCTCTGACTATAAAAAGATGTTTCATGGTTCCAAAAGAAGGAGGTGTCCTGACACAGATTAGACTTCTAATCATGAACCTCAACTGCTTCACTTGATCCTGGCTGTAATCAGTCCACAGATGACAGTCCATGACAAGCAGAAAGAGATTAATTTATATCCAGACATTTCCCAAGCAAGTTAAACTTTCAGTCATCATGAGCTGTGAGATGGCTTTTGCTGAGCTGTGTTTTCAGCTGTAGTGGAAAAGACATCAGTAACAAAATCAAATGTCAAACACTGAGCCAAACATGTAACATGTATTGGACCAGAAATACCTGGACATAAGTCTTTTCTGTTTTCTTTTGTAGTAAACTTGATTAGCAGAAAACGTTTTGTTTAGATGTGTTTGCTTTTAATGTTGTCATCTCGCCCTTTTACTTTTAACTAAGGTGCCTGCAGTTACTTCTGAAAATTTCAGATTATTTTTATGACCAGAGTCTGGAAGTGAAGTGAATTGTGTGCAGCAGCACAATGCATGCACTGCAGACATCAGGGCAAAGCATTAAGGTTGTAAAGTCATTCAGAAGCTAAGGAGTCTTGAATCTTTACAAAAACTTTGAATTTCTCAATTGTCCCACCTTGCCTGTGGGCTCCTGCTCTGTGCAGTGGATAGAGTAAATGATACTGGATTCAGTTTTTCATCTCTAGAGCTGCACCTTATTTTCATCTCTAGCATGTGTACCTTATTTGCAGGACACTGCAAACTCCAGTCTGGGTACAAAGGTGTTCATTTGCATTAACTCCAAATACAGCTGGAATGCCACACAGGTCTTAATTGTCCTTGCAGTGTTCCTGTGAGGTAAGAGGATGGTATGTTCACTAACCACAGGTAATCAGGGCAGACAGGTTATGGGAGAAGCATCTGCTAATTTTGGGTGCTTAATGTGAGATGTGTAATGTTCTGCAAAACCAAGTTCTGACTTTTAACACAGCTTTCTTCACATTGAAATAAAATTCCTTTAATTTCACTTTGCAACCAAGAGTTAACAGCACTCCAGTCAGCACCCGGAAAATGGAAGATGTAGCAAACCGTGGTATTTTAAATTTATATTTTACAAATATAAATCTAAGTCATTCATTATGATCACATAAGAATTGCAGCATTTTGTTGTAATGTTCAGCTGCCTCCTCCATGAGACCTCTTGGGGACTGCATTGTTGCTATCTGAATATTGAGGGCATTTTGCTTCGACACATTTTATGGGCTTGCTCTGTGCTTTGTATTTTTCTCCCAGGTGTTTGACTGAGTTCTTCCACCTTCCTAGAGCAGCTATCCCCCTTGGTTGGGTAGCACATCAGGGTTCACCTGCTCTGTCCAGCTGCCACAGAGAAAGTGCAAAGTGCCAAAGCACTCAGAGACACACAAATCATCTCTTGCTAGAAGAGAATGAAGGGAAACCTCTTGGACCACTGGTGGAGGGGCTTCCTGCTGTTCCCTCATGTGTAGGGTGACCAGCTCCCAGCACAGTCTAGTCCAAGAATTGAGGGTTGCAGTTGACTTCCAGAGGTTTGTGGTGTTTACATTGGGCAGTGTTTTCTACTCCCTCCCACCACCTGTGTCTCATGGGCAGAAGAGGAGGTGCTGCTTGCTCTGTCTGCTGTGCCACTCCAGCCATGGCTGCTGTATTCCCATCCCACCTGCTCCCTGCCCCCTGCACAAACTCTTGCTGTCCATGGAGGAGGGTGAGGCTGCACCAGCACTCATCTTATCTGTGACCCAGAGAGGGACAAGCAGCACTGATGTTTGTAGTGTGGATCTCAGCAGCTACATTTGTGTGTCATTTGTGTGGAAAGGAGGCTCTAACAACTGTTTGTAGGGCCTGACCCAACTTTCTCAATTTCTTCTGGCTGTTCTGGAGTCTCAGGCTGGGCTGCTGATGCATGTCCTGCCATAAAACCAGTGCTTTTGCCAAACTTTGTTCTGAAGCAAGCCTACAGGGACAGAGGAAAAAGTTGAAATAGGTTCCACTAATGCTTAAGTTGTTTGTTTATTTAACTTCAGAAGAGATTTAATTTTCCCAAACCTTCCTTTCTATAACAACTGAACTGTTGTGATTGAACTTAACAGAAATTCTGGAAACCTCTCTTGGAAAATGCCAGCCCAAATGTTTGCCAAATAAGACAGTGCTGGTAGCTTCAGAAGGTGTCAGACTGTTGGTAAAAAAAATAGTGATAATTCACTCCCAGAAAGAGAGAGAATGTGTTTGTCTTTCCCATTCAGTGAGGGTGAGGAGTGGTGAAAATACCTGGATAAAGTTAGAGCAGGACAGAGGGAGAGCTTGCTACACTATTCTTAGGCCACAGGAAGGTGTGGGGACAGCTGGAAAATCAGTGACTGACACCCTTTGGAAAGAAGAGTTACAGCCAGGAGTTTTGGAGTGGGTAGCTTGCAGCTTGGAGGCTGAAAAAGGCTGGGAGCAGGGGGAAGCCTCACTCCCTGTCAGCCTGGCTGCTCCTCATATGAGGAGAGGGTGCAGCCCTGGAAGTGCAGAAATAGCAAAGGCCTTTCAAGATGCTCAGAGGCTGCCTGGGGCTCTGTGCAGCTGGGTGCAGGGCAGGCAGTGGAACAGCAAAGCTCATTCCACCACCCCAGGAAATGAGGGGAGTCCCTTCTCAGGAATTCAGAAGATGAGTTTTTGACAAAACAGATCTCTCAGATTCTTGCATATATCAAAGCAAGGGAGGCAGGAGTGCTAAAGCTGAGCAGCTACCTCCTACTGTCAGTTCTGTTTGGAGGAGAAATTGGCCAGTGCTTACAGACTTTCAGGTAGAATTTCTCCTTCCTTTTCTGCTGTGCATCCGTAGTTGGTGCAGCATTGGCAGCCTGTCCTCAGATCAAATCCCTTTGTTCCTGTTGTCTGCCAGCCCAGCAAGAGCAGGGTGTGGGTTTTGCTCCTAGCTTGGTCCCAAGAAAATGCAGAGAAGCTGACCTCTGAAGCTACAGCAGTAAATGGGATTACTGCTCCTATTGGTACTTCTCTTGCTAGCTTGTCCTTCCCCCTCCAACACTTCCTAATCATTCTTTCTTCCTCTCAGTATTTGAACTGGTTTGTTTGTTTTGTTTTACTGTCACTTTCCCCCCACCACCCCCAACAGATGCAGTTTTTCCTTTTTATTCTCCAATTCTTTGCTCCTTAAGGCTCTGCCTGGATGTACAGCCCTTCCTGAGGAGAGCTGGCGCACCAGTACTGATGTTAAAAATAATGTTGGCTCTTCTCCCTGCTGCTTCCCCTCCCCACATGGAGCATGATTGGCTTGATTACAGAATTTGGCCTCTTTAATATCACCAAGACAATGAGACACCTCCAGCAGAAGCTTTCAAACATATTTACACTTTATAAATTGAACTGAATATTTTTCTCCTTTATAGGCTGTCAGCTTCTGTATGAGACTGTGAGCTGTCCTTATGGGAAAGCTTGCCTTTGAATGCATTCATTGCATGCTGTATGAACACCCTGCACCAAAGGAAGAGTTAAAGTGCCTTTTATACACCCACTTTGAATCCCTGATTCTCTTTAAAGAGCTGTGCCAGCAGCAATCTCTTAGCAAAATCTTACGTATTGTGGTTTCCAGATTCTTAATCTGTGCTCTTCTAACATTTGCAAGAAAACAATCCTTGCTGTTAATTTAAACAGGAACCAGGAAGCCCTGAGTTCTTTAACCAGAGTCAGGAAGAGCTGAATCTGTCTAAACCTTGGAGCTGGTGAATGTCAGCTCACAGTAATTGAGCACAACACACGATGCCAACCTGGTTAGTAAACTCAAGCACTTAGGCTGACAAGCTGTAAACACATTGAACCCAGCCATGGCTCGGGGCCAGCGGGTGTGCTCTGATATCTCCAGAGCTTCCAGCCCCTCTCTCTGGCCGTGGGTCAGGTTACAGGATTGCACTGTGACTCAGTCTTTTGGTTTTTAAGGCTTTGGAATAGCAAAAAGCACCACCTGGTTGAGAAGGGAGAACACGAGGATCTTATGGGCATGAGATACCTGTATTATTTCCTGTAGTCTGATTTCCACCTTCCTTATTGTTTTGGTGGTTTTTAAACATAGTTCATAAGGAGTGGAAGCAAAGCACTGATTTCTTGTTTGTTCAGATCTGGCCGGGTGCTGGGTCCTCACAGCTCCCATAGCAGGGAGACTGGAATGCTCTGACTGCTGCCCTGGTACAGTCCTGTAAGATTCCCTGTAAGATTTATTCTGAAACTCGTGGGTAGAGAGGTAGCAAAAGATGGGAGGGCAGTGGACAAAGGCTAGACACGGATGCTGGCGTCAAAGAGGCAGGGACAACAGAGCATGAAATACCAGTCAGACTTGTACCAATGGAAAACAGGCTAACCAAGCTGGGTAGGAAGCAAGGGATGGACTGCTGACCACCTGGCACTCCCTGCTGAGTGGTTGGCTTTGCCAGTACAGGCTGCTCCCACTTCCTGCTGGGCACATCCCATCTGCACTTCAGTAATAGGTGTATTTTCCCCATCCTCTGTGCTCTGGTAGATGTGGTACCAGCTCCTCCACTTGCCACAAGCAGCTCAAATATTTCAAGCTGCTTCCTTCTTGCCAGGGTAGCCTTGGCAGGTCTCCCTGTACTGGTGGGGAGCTTGACACCAGTGCCCAGGATGTTCCCTTTAGCTGTCCTGGCTGGAGTGCAGGAGCAGAGGGGCTGTGGGGCTATTGGAGTCAGCCTTGCTTTTTGTTTCCCTTCTGTGTCAGACCCAGGCAAAGCAGAAATGCCCTTGGCCCAGAGTGCATCGCAGCTTGGCTGCTGTGCAGGGTGGGAGGACAGTCCCTCAGTCTCTGCTCACTGCTTTTCTGTTCTGGGGGAGCAGGTGAGCCTGTTCCCACCTCTGTAAGTGAGGAATGTTGTAATACCAAATAATAAACTTACTCTTCCTCCTGATTTTGGCACCAAGTGAATTTCTGAGTCTTGGAGTACATTTCATAGCAAGTGTGGCTTACAAGGAGCCTGAGGCTGAAGAAGCACAGGGGCTGTTCTCCAGATGTTCATGGTCTCCACTCCCCCCAGCTGACGCTGTGAGCAAAGGCTCCCTCAGCAGGAGCTCTTGTCAGGACACAGCTCCCAGCAGGGAACAGGAGCAGCAGCACAATGCACTCAGCAGCTCCCCAGTGCTGCATTGATCCCTGGCACAGCAGGAGCAGGGGATCATCTTTTCACACAGGAGGAAGCTGTATGTAAATCTGAGGTACTGCTTTGGAGATCCTGTAATGAGCCCTGTGGTTGTTGGATCAGCTCCCCTGAGGGTTCCTTGAGCTGCTGCTGTGCAGAGCATAGAACAGCCAGGCCCTGCCCTGTGTCCTGGCTGGCTGTGGCCAAGGCTGGACTTCTGCAAGCATCACACTGGGGAAAATGCTCCTATTAAAGAAGGACAAACCCGTGGACTTTGCACAGTGCCCTTGGTAATGGGCAGGAAGGAAGGCCTGCAGTGTGTCCTGGGAGATGTTTGTCTCTCTGAAAGTGCATCTCTTTAAACAGGAGGAAATTAACATTCCGGCAGAACGGTGCCCAGCAAGAGCTGGCTTGGAAATTAAAGCTTTTACTTGTGAAGAGCAAAACTGTTCTCAGTGCTGTAAGGAAAACTGTTGTGCCACTGTCGTGATGGGGATGTTTAAGTTGTATTTAAATAACTTGTCATTGTGTGCTGCTCTTTACAGCTGTTACAAACATACCCAGCTGCTTTTTAAATCCTCACCTCCTCCAAGAAAACCTGGTAAAGATAATTATAGTGCTGTGTCAATATTGAGCAGTTACCTCATCCTCAGCACTGCGGACTTTGGAGCACTGTTAGTTTTGCTCAATGTTTCTTTGTGTGGCTGCACTTTTTCTTTTGTAAGTGTTGTAAGAAATCTTTGGAAACCAAGAGCAATTGTTTTTTCCTTGCACCAGGGCTGCCACATCCCTTCCTCTTTGGGTGAAGGCAGTCTTTGATAACCCTCCTGGGGCTGCCTGTCTTGACTATGTGTGTGTACCATGCCTTACAAAATGGTCCATGAGCTGGACATCCAGGCACTCCCAGCACAGAAACCATAAGCAATGGTCACAGCCTTGTTGAACATTTCTATGCCAGTCACACGGGTGCTCCATGGATGCACAGTCTGCTGCAGTATTCATTCTACCTTGTAGTTTGTCACTTGTGGTTTTTTGGAGTCTTCTGAAGACTGACTGGTGAATTACAAATTTCTGCCTTCTTTGAGATGCCCTTTCAAGATTTTAAAAGGCACTGTGGTTTTTACTGAGTGTCACTGAAGGGTGGGATGCAAAGAGAAGTTCTTCTTTCCATGTAGTACCTAACGTGTGTAAATCTTACTCATTTCCTTAGAACAGCTTCTGTCTGCCACTTTTATTTAAGAGGTGGTGGTGATATTTGACACCTCACAAAATTTTTATGAAGTAGTTGCTGCAAGTCTTTTAGGCTAGAATATAGTTTGTGAAATTTAATGAAACTGCTCAAAAATCAGGATGGTTATTGATGAGACAGAATCCAGAAATATCTGGGAGCGTGAGGATCTGTTTCTTTCTTTGTGTCGTGCGTGGGCTCAAAGTCACACTCAGGATGTGATAGTTCCTGCAGACTGAACCTCTAGCCCAGGTACCTCATCTGTACATCTGCAGAGGACCCTAAACTAAGTGGAGCATTTTTGAGGGCAGCTATAGGGCTGCATATCCAGTCACTAGAGTGGAGTGTACTGCTCTGCTTCCTGATCCTCCCACTGGGAAATCAAAAGCTGAAGATTCCTCTGGATATTAAGAGTAGGATGGGGCCCCAAAAAAGCGACCCAAATCCCTAGAAAAGCATGTACCCTTTCAGAGCCAACTTCTGACTATTCTTAGAGACATTTAACAACATAAAAAGGTTGCAAGAGTTCTAAAATGCTATTTCTGTGAATGACAGAAATAAAAAGGACTGGGAATAGGACTTTGTAAAAGGGGGATGTTTCTCATTATTTATAACCTTTGTTGCTTGACCAAGTTTTTCTAGAGTTTTTGGAAACACTCAGTTTCACTTTATCAGGTTAAATGCTTTTTCAGGTGACAGTTTTGAGAGGAAGGATAATTGAAATTCAACAGAAGGGATTACTGCTTTTCTTAACACTTTATGCTAGTCTTCCCCATTAGCCCTTGAACGGAATCATATGGGGCTTTCCCCCCCTCTCTTCAGTTGTTTTGGTTAAGAATTCCTTCATGGAATCCCAATAAGAATATCAGCATGTGGATTCCAAGCCATGCTGATTATTCCATCCTCTCACTAAAAATAGACAGTGTGCAAGCTGGCACTGAGAAATTATTTAGGGAATAGTAGGAGCAGGAGGAGGAGCAGCCCTGTGGAGCCAGGGCAGGCTGTGACAATGGTGTGTTCATGCACACCTGGGGAGCTGCAGAGCAGTGATCCTGTCTGCTCACAGAAACAGCTTTGGAGAGCTCCTGTGGGGGGAGGGAGGGCAGTGCACAGAACAAGGGCCCTAAGATTTGTTTAGGAGGATGAATTCTGAATTTCTAAGTTCCATGTTTTGCATTGTGAGGAGGTCTGGGCACCTAATTGGGACACCTCAGTTGGATGACTAAAGTTGAAGCCTGTAAATGATCTAAGTGGTATCAGTTGCTGGTAAACAAAAATTTCTTTAATGTTTTTTGTTTGCATATTTCTAGAAACAAGAGACTGAGCACATGTGGATGTTTTTGTTTGGTTTTTAGTCTGAAAGTAAATTTAAAAAAAAAACAAGTGTGCTCTGGCCAGCTGAATGGTCTTTTACTCTCATTCTTGAGGTTTTTTATCACTCTCCCTACAACCCACTCTTTACTTCTTAAATTTTTTTTTCTCCTAAACAACTTCTTTGTAGAGTGAACCAGACCTGGAGAAGGGCCTGGAGATGAGAAAATGGGTCCTGTCAGGAATCCTAGCCAGTGAGGAAACCTACCTGAGCCACCTGGAGGCCCTGCTGCTGGTAAGGCTGGGGACAGGTGCCAGTTCAAACACTGTTGCTTGAATTTTCACTGCTGCTTCTATCCAGAGTTTCTCTGAACTTCCCATATCATGGGTTACAAGTTGCTGGGGGCAAAAGGTACCTGTTACTCCTCTTCTCCAGCAGAGAGAGAGGCTTAAAGGTAGGACTGGATGTAGTAGAGTTTGGGAGTTGTTAGTGTGGCAGTATCCAGGAGCTCTGTCTTTAAGTATTCTGTGCTAATTATTACATGTTGCTGTACAGTTAGACAGAGATTAGGGAAATGGAGTGCAAAGGGATTTTAATTGCAGCATTAATATCCAGGGAAAATCCACCTACCATGGTGGCTGATCCCCATGAGAGAACTTGTTCATGTGTAGTTTTCAGGAGTTGTGTGAATGCAAATCTCACTGTTTATTAGGATGAAAAGCATCTCTATGGAAGGATGTGTTGCAGCGTGGCAAAGGCGAACGTTCATGGTTCTCATGATAATGATTTCCTTCTTTCCTCATTTCAGCCTATGAAGCCTTTGAAAGCTGCTGCCACCACCTCCCAGCCCGTGCTGACCAGTCAGCAGATTGAGACAATATTCTTCAAAGTGCCTGAGCTCTATGAGATCCACAAAGAATTCTATGATGGGCTCTTCCCCCGAGTGCAGCAGTGGAGTCACCAGCAGCGTGTTGGGGACCTCTTCCAGAAGCTGGTGAGTCAGCTGCCATCACCAAAGGTGCTGGAAGCCCTCCCCCATCTCACAGGAGCTGGAGGTTCCCTTTGGTGGCTGCACAGACCAAAGGGATCAAAGTCTGTGGCTGGAATAGATGAGAGGTGTCTCACCTCCTCACTTTGCCACTGCAGTGGAGGCCCACAGCAAAAGTGGCTCTTTCATTGTCTTTAATTAAAGATTGCAGCAAGCTGTGGTGGTAAAATAAATACAGTTTCACATAAATGTTGAATCTCCAGGGTTTCTGCAGAGTCCTCAAAGCATTTCCTTTAGCTGGAGATGGGAGAGTGGCAGTATTACAAAGTGAACTTCGTAACACCAACAGTGAAGTGTTCCTCATTACTGTTGAACTCCCCCACACATCCTTCCCTCTCTCTCTCTAGTGCTTTGCTCTACCTGGTGTTGATTTATGGTCATCACCACTGGCTTTGCTTTCCTGCCACTATCCTGAATAGAAATTCCCCTTGCTGTTGTGCTGATGCAGTCAACCTGCAGCTGAGAGTCCTCCAAGCAACCTCAACAAAATTCTCTGAGTGCAGAAAAGGACAAAGACATATACAACATATTCCTGAGGCTGAATTAAAATTGCTGAGTTTCTGAGCCAGATGACAAATTGTTTGCATTCTAGGAGGTTTTTTTTTTGCCCCTTTAGCCTCTCCCCTAGCATGTGCAGAGAGCAAAGGATTAAAGGAGCTGTTTTTTCCCTTATAGAAAAGAAAAGAAGCTCTGCATTCCTGAGGTGCCTCTGGTTCTCAGGGTAGGAGTGACATTCCAGTGAGGGGTTTATTGGCTGGGGAGTGTGCTTTACCATGGTCCATCAATTGTTAGCAGCTGTGTAGCCCAGCATCAGCCCCATCCCCTATGGAGCTGGGGGAGCTGGCCTGGAAGATGATGTTTTCTGTACATGCCAGCAGCTCAAGATGAAAATGCAGGAATCTGCTTTTCACTGCCAGCATGTTTTAGCCAGGAGGGGTCAAGTTGGTGCCTTGGTGAATAGTTCATGGTATGCAATTTGAGCAGCTGCTTAGAGAGGACAAACCCAGCTGCTGCTGGGTGCTGAAGCAGACACAGAAGGCTGCTGGAAGTGGCAGCCTCACAAGCCCTGGACATGTGGTGCAGCAGTGGGAACAGCACTAATTGGAGAAGACCTGAATGTATTCCTTGGCAGGGCTGTCCAGCAACCCTCTACTCACTGCACAGCCACTCAGGCTTTTGTTTGACCATTTCTTGTTGCTGGCTGATTCGAGTGCAGGAGTTCAGCCCTTCCTCTGCTCTTACATTCCCCTGATTTTTCTGCATTTGTGGCAGAGCTGTTGATTTTGTTGGATTAGCATTGGAAACAAAGGAACAAATTGCCCTGGTGCAGGAGGCTTTGAGCTGGCATAGCAGCTTCAGTTTTGGGTGGTTTGGTCCAGCAGTAGTGGGAATTGTGAGCTCTTTGCTGGATAAGATAAAGCTAATAATTCTTGGCAGGCACTGGGAAGCAACTAGATGAGAGAGGCAGCAAGAACATCAGGCTTTATAAGGCATCTACACTGGATGTACATCAAATCTTTTGGAGCAGACTGCTTACTCCTGGTCATGTCATGCAGTCTGACAACACTGAAATATCCAGATGTCCTTGGGGACATTAATTTTCTGTACTCATGCAAAAAACAGCACAGTAAATTGAAGTTACAGATAGTGGGTGCAAAGAGTTTTAGAATTTCGTGTGTTCTGGCACGAAATACCATCTATTTGCAACATCAAATTGACTGTTATTACACCTTTTCCTGTTGAGAAAAAGAAAAGATGCCAGGCATGTGGGAGTGAAATACACGTCTCATTTTTGGGGAATATATTGTACATCTTTTTTTATGCCTAGAAAGGAAACTCTTTAGAGCTGTTTTTAGAAATGAAGAAATATTTAGCAAACATCCTCACTCAGACGCAGGCCTTAGAAACAGAAAAAAATATGTCCAAAAGCCAGCCCTTTCTACCAACTCTTGTTTCATTTTCAGTGGGTTCTTTTTAATTGAAAAAAAATCAAACCAGCACGAAAATGGAGTGTGAGCATTATTGCTTTGATTGGAAGCTCAGTTTTTAAAGAAAAACATGTCTTTGTGATGATGCATTCAGAGGAGGAAAATGAAAGCTTAGAAAGACTGTTCAGGAGTAGCAGGAAATGAAAGAACTGCTTGGGAATGGAGAAACTTTAAAGCTCTGCCATGTTACCTGGCATAATCCAAATCTGAATGGCATAAGCCCTGCAAATGGTCAGTAATTCTGACAGCAGCACCTTCACAGGATTGTGCCTCTGTGGCAAATGCAGATTTCACTGTTCCCATGCTGCTGGGGTCATCCCTGGTATGAGTGAACACAGTTTTTTTCAGCTTCAGTCATAACTATATAATTTGTATGAGGGCTAAGGTTGGTTTCTAGTCTTTCAGTAAAACGTGACCTAAGAAATAGCTCACTGTTTCCCAGCCCTGTTAACAGAGTTTGTGCAGGGAATTTTATCCTGAGAGTGGCTTTTTCTCTCCATCACCCCTTGCACAAAACTCCATGGAGAATGGGGAGCACAATGGTTATGAGAGAGAGCAGGAGAGGGAAGGAGCAGTGGGAAGTTCCCTGCTCTGCCTCTGGCACATCTTGGGCAGCAGCTCAGGAGGGTGCAGCAGTGCTGAGGTGAGTGCAGCCCCTGGCAGTGTCTCCTTGCTGCAGCCATGGCTGCTGCCTGGCACTGCAGGCTCAGGCTGCTGAGGTGTGCCCAGCCCAGCCTGGCAGCTCTGCAGCACAAAGCCAGCTCTGCACTCCAGACAAGCTTGGAGGCTGCCCAGGGATTTCCCATGCTGGATCTTGTGTTCTCTGGCATGAATATGGCTGCAATTCCTAAGTCAGCAAACAGGATCAGTGCTAAGACTCTGTGATAATAATGACTTACTACTGCACTCTCAGGCCTATTCCATCCTCTTCTGGACCAATTCCATATTCCTTCTGCTGGAAAAACTGCCATTTTCTGTCACCTAGTGCCCCAGTCACTGCCATCCAAACAAATTGTGTTCTGGATCTCTCTTCTGTATTTTCAGCACTCTGCTGCCCTTATAATAATGCTCACTAATGCAGATATGGGTAATACCTGGGTTTGATTTAGTATATCCATCATGCAAAGGCCAACAAGTAGCTTACTGGGGTCACATTTGTGCTGTTGGGCTGAATCATTCCTCCCTGATTCATATGTTGTGGCAAAAAGCCAGCAGCTCCAGTTACATCAATGAGCTGCAGTATTAATAGATACTAATCTGGCGGTTCAGAAGGGAAAAATAGATGTCAGAAATAAGGATGTGTCATTCTCATAGGCTTTCACATCCTTCACAAGTAAACTTGTTCAGCATAGGGTGGGACTGGGTGCATGGGGACACCAGTGCTGGTTGGGCAAAGTTGAGAGGTCAGAGATGTGGTTCTGGACCTGCTCAGCATTCCCTGCAGCTGTTTGGTTTGAGTGCAACATGACCTGGTCGTTGATACCAAGACTGACCATCCCAAACTGCCTTCTTCCACAGCATTTATTGTATTTTGTTTTGCTTCCTGCAGGCCAGCCAGCTGGGAGTGTACCGGGCCTTTGTGGATAACTATGAAGTTGCCATGGAGACAGCAGAGAAATGCTGCCAAGCCAATGCTCAGTTTGCTGAAATCTCTGAGGTAATGTCACGGTGTTCAGACACACGAGCTGTCTGGCTCTGACTAATCCCTGCCATGTCACTCCTGTCCATTCTCCAAGTACCTCTGCAGCCCTGACTTCTGGAGGAGCTGTGAGCTCCACAGACTCCCTGCTTCACTTTGTGTTCTTACACTGAATTGTCCTCAGCTGGTCAGACACAGCCTCTGTGCTGTCCCAGCTATGGAACCTGGTAAAAACTGGCATTGCTTTGAACTTCTCTAGCTCTGTGCCACCTTCATGCCTTGCTAGAGGGGAAAGCTCTATCTGAGTTTCTCAAATGTTTCTCCTTTTAATGATAATTCTGGCTGTGGTGTAAAAGCCATCCTTAATGGCTTGAACTGTGACAGTCAGTGGGATTGCAGGCTTCACTGGAATGGAGAGGAGAGGGTAATTCTCTCTTGAAAAAGGCAACTGTATCAACCATAAATCTGCAGTACTATTCTTTGGCCTGCTCTGATTTCTTCCCTGTCACAGAGTACCTGTCTCAAAGCATTTTGAATATTTTTTCAGGCTTCCCAGACCATCAGCTTTCCCTGCAGTGCATAGTCTCCTTGACTCTTTGTATTGCAGTGATTATTTCTTGAAGAACTCAGTTGCCAAGAAAACATGAATTTCATATGTGTCTCCTTAAAAACAATCAGATAAATCTCAAAGCTGAGTACTACCAGGGGCATTTAGTGCTCTGAGAAAACTCCTGAGTACATTCTATTTCACATGTCCCTTGAGAGTTCTTTCTATGAGAAAGAAGTACAATATGATCTCTCAGTTTTGCTATTTCAGATGATTAATTTTGAATTATGCCAGTATCTACTGTATTTGGAATGATGGTGATGGCACTTCTGCATTTGTGTCCTGGTGAGGATTTTGGAGCTGAGCACATTAATGCTTGCCATGGCCCATGGCAAAGGGCAGAGCCACAGGCAGTGTTCCTTTGCTGCTGTGGAAGAGCTGACGTGTCCAAGGTCATCCAGTTCTGAGTACAGGAATAAAAGGTTGCATCTGAGGGTATTGAATGCCAATTCTATACTTTATTTATTGGTGCTAGGACAATGGCTGTGCCCTTATGGATGTCTTTCTTCTGCAGGTGATTTAAAAACTCCCCATCCCTGTTGCTGTGGGTGGTTCCCTGCCTTGCTGCATGTCTATTGACAGGTGCTTCTAAGAACATTGCTTAATATTGGAGATGTGTGGGTGCCTGTGACATGGCAGTGGTGGATTTACCAAGAAGGAAAGCACATTTATCCATCATTGCCTTGGGCTGTGATAGGGCTCTCCTTCTTTCACACCTAGGCCTTCCCCTGAAGGAGCAGATAGTCTGTTGTGTTCCCATGTGTTATTGCAAGGCAATTGACCATCTGCTACATGGGTTTTCTTTTTCTTTTAGAATCTAAAGGCCAGAAGCACAAAGGAATCTAAAGATCAGACGATGAAAAATTCCTTGGAAAGTGAGTGATCCATGGAGAGGAGACTGGTCTCTCAGTACTGTGTGGGGGTTGCTGCCAAACCTCCACCCTCCCTTTTTCCTTTTGAATGCTGGAAGGTTATTGGATCTGCTGGCTCTACCTGGGAAATCAGTTCCCTTTTGCTAAGTAGCAGAGTTTGTGCAAAGTAAGCTGCCTGCATGAGGAAGTGCCTCCTGGCTTCAAACCTCACCAGTGCCTTTGGGCAAAGGCAGCCCAACCACAGGGCTGCTGTGGTTTTAAGAGAACATCTGGTACCCAGTGATAGCACAAATGCACCCCCAGCAGTGATGGTTTTATGGGGTCATTTAGAGAGCCTGGCCAAGATCAGGTTCCACGCTGCCTGTCTTTGTGCATGTGAGTAGAGGACACCCCATGCTAGAAGAGGCTTCCATACTCACTCTTCCTGATATTCCTGCTGCTTTCTCTCCACAGCTCTGCTGTACAAGCCAGTGGATCGAGTGACCCGCAGCACACTTGTCTTGCATGTGAGTATCTCAAGGGGACTTTTCAAACTTTAGACCCTTGTCCTATTTTCTTCGACCTTCACATTTTCCATGGTGCTGCAGGACTGCAAAAATAGACCTATTGAGCTGTACAAGAGCCATTTCCCTTTACACTAAGGAGATGGAGTCCATGTGTAGGATGCTTTTATCTTTGCAGTGATGCCACCAAGAAGTGCAGGGTATTGTTATCTTCTGGAGATAAAGCCTTGCTCTCATCTGTGTGAAGAAGCTGCAGCATCTTGTCCTAAGCTCTGATTAGGGGTGCTCGAGCCCTCCTGCCACCCAGTGCTGCCCATGATTGTGTTGTCTGTGTTCCTGCTGGCAGGATTTGCTCAAGCACACTCCTGTGAGCCACCCTGACCATCCCCTGCTGCAGGATGCTCTGCGGATCTCCCAGAACTTCCTCTCCAGCATCAACGAGGAGATCACTCCTCGCCGGCAGTCCATGACTGTCAAGAAAGGGGAGGTGAGTCTGCCTGCTCTTGTCATTTGCTCAGGTTCTAAATACTGGCTGTGTCTTTTCTGTAGAGCTGACTAGGAAGTTATGCTGTTAAGCTGTTTGTTGCTAAGATACAGTTTATGCAGTGTCCTTGTTCTTTAAAGGATGTGGTACAGCTCCCTCTGTTTTTTGTTCAGAAAATGGTTTGGAAACCGAGAGGAAAAGTATGATTAGAGTTTTGTCCTCAGCACTGTTAGAATCATTTGTCATATGTACATTCTATGATGCACATTGCCATGCACTAAATGGATTTGTATTTTACCTGCAAACTGAAACCAAACAGGAAGCTTGGGAGGAGAAAAAGGTGAGGAAACATCAGAAGTCATGAAAGATTAGGAAAAGCTGTTTTCCAGAACCTTCATTTTCACCATACAGTTAATTTTCTGCATCGTTATTCAGAAAGTTGTAAATCCTTATTCAGAATGTTGTAGATATGACTGGAAAGCAAAACAAATGGAATGGGTTGGGAAAGCCAGGGAGAGGCTTGACTCCTAAGAGTGTGATATAACCCTTCTCAGCTCTGTGAGGAGCTGGACTGCACCCAGAAAGGTCTGAGATGTGCAGATCCTTCACCTGCATGCAGTGCTGTGCAGGGAGGCCACAGAGTTGCTCTGTGGTGCAGTTTGCATTCCTCAATGGCTTGGTTCAGCTGCCTCCTAATTCCATTAAAAAGGGATTCAGTCCCTCCTGAGAAAGAAGGGCCAGGACTGGGAGAAGATTGAGAGAGAGAAGGATGTAGAAGATTGGATACAGAAAGGTGCAGCTCAGATAGTAAAGGTGTAAGAAGAGCTGTGGCAGCATCCCAGACACGGGCTGATCAACAGTGACCTAAATTACCCTGTACAAAAACACCTCTTACAAAGCCCAGGAGATTGTTAAGATACCATGAACCTTCATGATTTATTCCCAAATCATGACAGCCAAGCATGCTCACTTTTAGCTATTAAACTGATTTTCAGCTGACAAAAGGTTTGCTGGAAGCTGCTGTTCTGGGAATTTGGTGCACTTTGTCCTGCAAGTTCTGCTCATTGCCTCATTTTGTCAACCGAGGACACCTCCAGCTGAGAAAAGGAGGGGCTGAGCAATTGGAGGCTGAGATAGAAGCTCAGCCATCAGTCACCAGTGCCTCCCTGACAGGGGATGGCCTCGTTAAAGTGGCTGCTGATTGAGTCAGAGCAGAAAGCACAGGCTAGAATGGCCCTCGCAGGGGAGGGAGCAGTTTGTGTTCCCTGGTTGTCTGTCAGCATCTCAGGGATGCAGGTTTGAAACGTGGCATGCAGAATCCTAATGAGGTGCCAGAGCCAAGGGAGAGGAGTGGGCTCAGGAGGATGATCCTGCTGGTGGCTTTTTGGAGCAGTGGATTTGTCAGATCTTAGCAAGCAGGAGGAGGAGGCACGGCAGGGCTGGTCACACTCTCTCTGCTCCTGCAGTGACTCCAGCTGTGATGTGGGGAGGGAGGAAAAGGACATAGCAGAGGAGAGGGCTGTGGGTGTGCTGGGGGGCCTGGGAACCCTTTTTGACCTCCCTCACTGCACACAGCTTTTCCTGAGCCCACGTGAGAGAAGGACTTGCCTTCCACTCTGGGAATCTGACCATGAATATTTTCTTTAGTCATTTGGCACCAATATCCCACTTCTATCAAAGCAATAGTGACCCAGTTGAACCCTCCATGAGAGTAGGTATGTTCACTCTCCATGTAGTAATGCAGAGACACAAATCTGCTCCCAGCTACTCTGTGTGGGTTAGTGATGGCTGTTCCTTCCTACAAGCTGCTCAGCTTGGGGTCATAGCTGGGTTTTGTTTATGCCTGTAAATCTTTCCCTTTCTATTTACCCTTTCCTCCTACTCGCCTTGCTGGTGCTTCCCCCGGGGTGACAGGACAGTGTGTGGATTGCATCTCCTAATTGACTGCTCTCAATGCATAATGCATTTTTTATTTTAATGAATCACCAGCTTGCTTTGATGGCTTTTTTCATTATTTGTCTTCCTCCCATTGAAGTTTCCTTGGTGGAAAGGAAGGAAGGAGAGTAAAACAGCCTTTTCTTCTCATGTATTGCTTAGGTGCTGATCTCAGTTATCTTTTTTTCCCAGTCCTTGCTTTTTATGTAGAATATTTTTTCCCCTCTGAGTGTGTTGTGGGGAGGAATCAAATCTGCTTTGCCAGCCTCTTGCTCCAGCTCGTTTTTTTCAGGATTGCTTTGAACTGGGGAAAGCAGCCAGTTGTTAATCTCCCTAGTGACAGGCTGCTGAGGAGGGGAGTGCAGGTCAGGAGAGAGCACACACTCGTTGGCACAGCATTGTTCTCTTTTGCAGAGGTGATTCCCTGCTTTGGGAGCAGTGACTCAGTGCCCTGCCTGCTGGGCTCCCTGTGTGCTGCCAGGTGTCCATGGTGCACTCCAGCCCCCCAGTTCTGCTGGGCTCCAGAGGCTTTGTTCTAATCTAGATTTATGCATAGGAACTGGAAGGTTTCTGATTTGCTGGGCTGGATGAGTATTTCAGGTAGTGCAAAGAGATGGGAACAAAGGGAGTAAAATCCCTCCCCAGAGGGCTAGAAAGAGCTGCAGCAGGGAAGGCAGAATTGGTGGAGTGAGCCTGTGAACAGAGAATTTGGTCCTTGCTGAGTGCAGCAGACTGTGCTGAGGGCCACAGTGCAGAGGAGCCAGCAGAGCCTCAGCCCCAGCCTGGCTACACAGGAGAGCCAAAGGGAGTCTGTTTCCATTCAGCTTGATCCACTGCATTCTCCTACTCCCTTCTTTTCATCCCATCTTTCACTTTTATAGTTAAGCCTTTTTTTTTTATGAATTATCTATAGGTATCTGCTTTGCTGACCCTCCAAATAACCAAGCAAATGCATGGAGGAGAAGGGAGTCTTAGTAGCCCTGTACGTGGTGGCTTGGAAAGTGAGTGGTGAAGTCACCCAGCCCTTGGGGCCATGGAAGAGGCTCTTCTTGTCACTGCTGATCCTTCTGCACCACTGTTGGCTTGGTTTAAGTAGGGAATGAGTTTAAAGTTCTACTGGGGACAGTGCCTTGGGGAAGAAGGAAAACAATTGTATTAGGATGAAGGATGTGCCACTGTCATGTGCAGAAGGAGGGTAGTAATAACCTGCTCTAGTCTTATTAACAGAGCAGCTCTAGGTGCTGCATGTTGGGTTTTTTCAGCTAAGCCCAGATACAAATGACTGTAGTGCTTGTGTCTTTGCCTGCCAGAAGTCAAGGCAGGTGTTTCCAGCTAATTCAGTGCATTTGGGCAAAGCAGGAATTAATGAAACAGCAAAAAATTGCAGAGTTCACTTGAGAGAGTGATCCCTTTCTTGGCTGCTGCTCCTCTCGTACTCTTTGCAGAGTGTTGTTCCAGGGCAGTTCAGACCAGCCTGAGTGTAGTGGCTGCCACTCTGCCTTGCCTTGGCCATGCCTTTCCACCCTCTCTGAAGTGTTCATACTGGTATTTGTGATCCCACAGTGGCACAGAGGGATGAAGCCTGGAGTTTGGGGTCACTGCTGGCTGTGGCTTCATGTCTGGTCTCATCAGCACCAGTGCAGACACAAGGGAGCTGACAGGCAGCTTTTTCTGGGAATGAACCCAGTAGATCACATCACAGATCAGCTTGTGCTACTGTACACCTTTGTCCTTGCCCTGGAGAGGAGGGGCTGCTTGGCAAGCAGTGTTTCTAAATGTGGTTTTAAACTGCAGTCATTGCCTTAGGCTTCTGTTTGACTTCATGGAGGACCAAGTGTGCTAGAGAAGGGAAAGGACAAAGGACATGTGCAAGGGAGCAGAAGTGCAAACTGAAGCTTTGAAAAGCTGGAAGTGAAGCTTAGACAGCCATGCACAGCATGGGACTGGTGCCTACTGCTGCTGGAGCCTTGGGCAGATGTTGGCAATAGAGCACTCAGAAATTATCTTGGCTGCTTCACACTCTGTCTTACAGCTGGAGCCAGAGAGCTCCTGGTGACAGGGGCTTTGGGAAGAAGAAAGAGGCTATTAAAATGCTCAAAGAGCAGCCAGTTTAACTCCCTAGGCAGAGCATCCTTTTTTTTTTTTTTTTTTTTTTTTTGCAGTGCTGGTCTTGCAACACACTTATACACACGAGGAATCATTTTCTTCCTACGCTCTGCAGAAAGCCAAACCACCTCTTCCTCACTGACATGTGCCAATACCCATCTCCTGGTTTCCCCCTCCTCCCTGTGCCTCACACATCCCAGCCCTTCCCAGGGCTCTCACCCACGCACGCTGCAGGTCTCTGCTGTCACCACACCAGATGAGCTCTTTCCTCAGCACACAAGGGGGGAGATGGCCTTTTGTGCAGCTCTGGGTCTGCTTGAGCAGGTTTTTAAATTCCAGTTTTTGTAATGTGTCTCAGACAAGCTGGCCACACTTCCTGGAGTTAATCATTCTGTGACAGCAGCAGGATTTATCACATGCAAACAGCACAAAAACACTGTAGGATGAATAGATGAGCACACAGGTAGTCGTGAGCTTGGTAGCAGAGGAGGGGAAGATGCTCCATGACAGAGGTAAGAGGAGGAGGAGGACAGCAATAGGCAATCCAAAGAGGATAACCAAGCTCTGGAAAAGGTACAGGGAGAGCTCTTTTGTTCAGAGCACTGAGGTGGGTGGGAGAAGAAGCAGATGAAAACATGCAAAGAAAAGCAGGGCCTGGAAAAGAGATGTGGAACTTATATTGCAACAGTACAAGAGTTTTGCAAGAGCCACTGAAGTTAACAGCATAGGCCTCATGTGAGAGGTTAAAGATGATCCAATTCACTCTATTGTGACACAAAATCAAGACTTTTCTCCCACACTTCCTGGAACATTTTTCTGATGCTGAGCTGAGCTCCTGTGCTGGACACCTTAGAGTCCTAGGGCTGTCTGTGGATGAGAGGGGGTCACTGCCACTTTCCTGCCACTGTCACCCTATCACCCTAATCTCATGTTCTCTTGGATGTTTAATTGGTGTTCCTGTTGTCAGTGTTATTTCTGAGTATTTTAGGAAATCTTTAGCACCTTTGATTACTTTAACAGAGTAGCTCTAGGGACAAGGTAGAGAGATGGTTTCTCACATGAGAGCTATTGGATGTCATGTACAGCAGGCTCTTTCATCCAAAAAACCTCGTGTTTCAGGAGACCCCATTTAACAGGAGGCCACCAAAGGAACAGCTGTTGGTGGCCCTGGGTGGGAGGAGTTGACCAAAGTGTTGGTTCCAAAACTGCAGAGCTGAGGTGGCACAAGCCCTGTCTGAGGGGGCTGCTGGCTCCCCCAGGGTGGGAGAGGATGGGCTGACTCATGTCAGGAGGTCCAGGAAGGTGCCCTTTGCTCCCACACTGTGGGGTTTGGCAGGGATCTGGTAAGCCATTGGGAAATCCTTTTATTGTTTCCCTCTGACCTGCTGAACCTCCCAGCAAAATGACTCATGTGCAGCAGAGGATGTGCCCCTTTGCTGGAAGTGCCCCTCCTCAGCCCCACGGATGCTGAGCGGCCTGGGGCATGCCTGTTCTGCCCAGCCCTAATGAAAGTTCTCTTTTCCAAGAAAAGCTGCTAGTGAGGAGAGATTTCCTGACTTGATCCACAAATGTTTTCTCCTGTACTCTCCAGATGCTTGGTTGCTCTTGTGGCAGTTCACCCTCACTGCTTGCTGGAGGGAGACCTTCCAAACTAGCTCCCACGAGCAAGAAGATAAGAAGAATGAAGGGGTTTGTGAAGCTCCATTTTCCCTCTCACTGACTGGAATATATGACTTTAACTTCTTTCCTTCTGTTCCAGCCAAGCTTAGGAAGCACAGGCTTGTCCTCTTCCACCCAGCTCTCTTTGTGGGACTTTTTGCTGCCTCGGGGTTGCACTGTGTCTATGTCAGTGATAGCATTTTGTTCCCAGGAGTGCTAACCCAGATGAAGTCAGTGCCACTTCAGCCCCAGTTGGGAATGTGAAGGTTTTTGGGTCATTTAGCATGGAATGGCTGAGCTTTCTGCTGGGGTTTTGGGGAGATGTGCTCTGGGCAGGGTGCTGGGCTGAGGCTCTGGCTTATCTCACACACTGCCAGTGCCTGGCAGAGGCAGACAGAAGGTCAGGTCAGGACTGTGCCCTGTCACTGCCAGGCAGGGAAAGGACAGTGCCACATCCTGCTGGGTAGCAGGGATGAGTAAGCTGTGAGAACATCTTTACACCTACGAACAATGAGCAGAGGTTGAGCTGGCAGCAAGCAGCTATTCTCATTGCTCCAGAGGAGCTGAGCTGATTTGCAGTGTAATTAATATGCATCAGATCTAGAAACCTGAGATCAGGGGTTTGGCTTGCTCAGAAAATATCTTTGCCTGCATATTATTGCTCCCAAATGAAATTCTTTGCAGGAATGGAGAGTGTTCTTGCTACTGACAACATACCTCCTCCTGTTTGTTTATTTATTTTCAAAGCTCAGTATTTCTGCTTTCCTATATGGGGCTTGCTTTCCCAGGCAGGAGGGGAAGGCATGCTCAAGTGCCCATCAGCAGTAAAGGCAAAGTGCAGGCAGGAGTTCTCTCCAAAACCACTGAGAATGAGCCAGGAGGATCACATCCACCTAAAAATAAACACTAACATATGTACAGGCCTTTGTGAGCTGAATCACTGCTGGATGCCAGATCTGCCCAGAGTCCTGCCCAGAGATGGTGCAGCAGTCTGCCAGGGAGCAGCCTTGCCTCCTGCAGCTCACAGATTTCCAGGACCTTCATGTAAGGGAAGGCAGCACCAAGATGAGCTCTGACACTGCTCCATGTGCTTTCACAGGTAGCTGTAGATGGGAAAATGCAGGCTCCTAATCCCTGTCAGGAAGTGTAGGGTGCTGAGGGAAGAAGAATTAAGTCTGCAGGGGCATTTCTTTGTCATGTGTTCCTTGCCATGATGCCTGCTAGGCTCAGGACTGATGTGGTTTGTTTTAATTTTGGAGAGCCAAGGTGGGAAGAATGGTAGACAGAAGGAGAGGCAAGATGGGGGTTTGCAATCCCACACCCTCAGCAGGGAATGCATTCAGGGTTTGTTAAGTCAGGCAACCAACAGAACCCAGGGGTATCACCTGAGAAATGGAAGCATCACTTCTGCTGTGGGTGTGCTGGCCTTGCCCAGGGGAGCTGCTCTCGTGGTGCTGCCCCATGGAGACCCTTCTGTGGCTGTGTCCAGTGGGGGAGTCCTGGCCATGGGGCAGGGCAGGGCAACAGGGACTCTTGGGTGAGTTCTGAGTGTGGGGCTGGCCAAGGGGGGCTGCGAGGCAGCTGGGGAGGTGCTGCTCAGCCCTGGCCAGGGTTAGCAGGACTCTCCTGTCTCCAGCCACAGGGTGTCTAGGCAGATGTGGGATGCCTGATATGTCACTTAGTGATGGCAGAGGAGCATCCTCTTGGCTGCAATAACAGAGGAAGTACAGGCCAGGGAAGAGTTCCTTAGCATGTGTGGGGAAGCTGATGGTTCCTGCTTGTACTGGCTGTGAAGTGAGGCAACACTGACAGTTAGACATGCTGGTGGAAATAAAACCTTCCCATAGCTGAATGCCCTGACTTGTGGTTGAAAATCAGTGGGAGATGTCTCTTCCAGGTGTGCACTGAGTCCTGCTGGGCCTGACAGCACAGTGGAGGACCTGAGCATGGCATAAAACTCCTGCAGTGGTCACTGGAAGGAGCACACAGCCACCTGCCTGGGTGCCAGCATTCCAGCCTTTTGGGCTTTTAGCTATGGAGTTGTCCATCTCGTCTCTCCTCCATAAGGGAATTAGGAAAGCAATGGTTCTGCCTGCCAATGTGTGACCCTTCTTTAGGAGGCTGTAAAATTCCATGGAAAGAGTAAAGGTGTCAGAGGTGTGCAGCTTCTTTGCATCTTCTAGGTTTGGGGAATCTTTATGTGATATATAAAGAAGATTCCAATAGACACGCGGTGAGGGTGCATCCAGATGGTCCTTTTAAAGCACAGGCTGATAAGGGACTCCTGAGAAGTTTGCCAGATACACGTGTTCAGGAGTTCTCCCTTAACAGCACTTGTAATGAAGAAGGAGCAGTGGCGTTCAGCTGTTAATGTTGACAAGAGTCGTGTGAATGGGAGAGGAAGGGCTGGAGGAGAGCTTTGCTGTCCCTGCTGGGGTGGCTGAAGCTGGTGCCGAGGCCGGGAAGCGGCTCCGGGAGAAGCCGTGTGTGCGCGGTGTGTGTGCGGTGTGCCCCGCGGTGTGTGTGCCCCGCGGTGAGTGCGCGGTGTGTGTGCCCCGCGGTGTGTGCGCGGTGCGTGTGCGGTGTGTGCGCGGTGTGTGCGGTGTGTGCGCGGTGTGTGAGCGGTGTGTGTGCGGTGTGTGCGCGGTGTGTGTGCGGTGTGTGTGCGGTGTGCCCCGCGGTGTGTGCGGTGAGTGCGCGGTGTGCCCCGCGGTGTGTGCGCCCCGCGGTGTGTGTGCGGTGTGTGCGCGGTGTGTGCGCGGTGTGTGCGGTGTGTTTGCCGCGCGGTGTGTGCGCGGTGTGTGCGCGGTGTGTGTGCGGTGTGTGCGCGGTGTGTGTGCGGTGTGTGTGCGGTGTGTGTGCCCCGCGGTGTGTGTGCGGTGTGTGTGCGGTGTGTGTGCGGTGTGTGCGCGGTGTGCGGTGTGTGTGGTGTGCGGTGTGTGCGCGGTGTGTGTGGTGTGTGCGCGGTGTGTGTGCGGTGTGTGTGCCCCGCGGTGTGTGTGCGGTGTGTGTGGTGTGTGCGCGGTGTGTGTGCGGTGTGTGCGCGGTGTGTGCGCGGTGTGTGTGCGGTGTGTGTGCGGTGTGTGTGCGGTGTGTGCGCGGTGTGTGCGCGGTGTGTGTGCGGTGTGTGTGCCCCGCGGTGTGTGCGCGGTGTGTGCGCGGTGTGTGCGCGGTGTGTGCGCGGTGTGTGCGCGGTGTGTGTGCGGTGTGTGCGGTGTGTGTGCGGTGTGTGTGCGCGGTGTGCCCCGCGGTGTGTGTGCGGTGTGTGCGGTGTGTGCGTGCGGTGTGTGCGCGGTGTGTGCGGTGTGTGTGCGGTGAGTGCGCGGTGTGTGTGCCCCGCGGTGTGTGCGGTGTGTGTGCCCCGCGGTGTGCGCGGTGTGTGTGCGGTGTGTGTGCGGTGTGTGTGGGTTGTGTGTGCGGTGTGTGCGCGGTGTGTGTGCGGTGTGTGTGCGGTGTGTGCGCGGTGTGTGTGCCCCGCGGTGTGTGCGCGGTGTGTGCGGTGTGTGTGCCCCGCGGTGTGTGCGCGGTGTGTGTGCGCGGTGTGTGTGCCGTGTGTGTGCAGTGTGTGTGCGGTGTGTGTGTGCGGTGTGTGTGTGCGCCCCGCGGTGTGTGCGCGGTGTGTGTGCGGTGTGTGTGCGGTGTGTGTGCGGTGAGTGCGCGCTGTGTGTGCGGTGTGTGCGGTGTGCCCCGCGGTGTGTGCGCGGTGAGTGCGCGCTGTGTGTGCCCCGCGGTGTGTGCGCGGTGTGTGCGCGGTGTGTGCGGTGTGCCCCACGGTGTGTGCGCGGTGAGTGCGCGGTGTGTGCGCCCCGCGGTGTGTGTGCGGTGTGTGCGCGGTGTGTGCGCGGTGTGTGTGCGGTGAGTGCGCGCTGTGTGAGCGGTGTGTGCTGCTCTCTGCTGGCTCGGGAGGGGACGATCCTCTGGCAGGGATTCCGGTCTCGGGTGGAAGGAGCTGGGCAGTGACTCACAGCAAACTGCTCAGGAGCAGATGATGGAGAGAAGCCCGAAATCTGACCCAGCACCAGAGAGGGGAGAAGATGCATGGCTCTTTCTGCCTCTGGGAGAGAGGGCTGCAGCATGAGAAGAATTGACAGCAAGGAGTGTTTATTAGGCTTTTTAATTTTTCTGATTTTGACAAATGTACTGAATTTGCTGTGGTAGGAGTCATGTCTGAGGACTGTGTTGCCCCACTGCCAAGTGCAGAGCTCGTATTGCATTGAACCATTTTCCTGTTTTTCCCCAGCACCGGCAGCTGCTGAAGGACAGTTTCATGGTGGAGCTGGTGGAAGGGGCTCGCAAGCTACGTCACGTTTTTCTTTTTACTGACCTCTTCCTGTGTGCCAAGCTCAAGAAGCAGATTGGAGGGTGAGAGTTTCCTTTTGGGACTTTGTGCTTTGCCTCTCAGCTGCAACAGAATCTTGGGTTTAGCCTGCAGTTTTAGTTGCATATGGATAATCCAGATATAATCCACAAGAAGTAGTTAGAACAAGAAATAATAGCAAGATATTAATGTTTACTTTATGAGATGCTGAATAAGTCCTGACCTCTCAGGAAAGGTAATTCCTCCCATGTCTGCCCTGAGCTTACCTAGGAGAGCAGGATATGTTGTAGCTGCTGATATTCTGGACAAATGTAATTTATTTTTCTACTTTCCTTTTCTTTTAATAGGTGACATTCTTCACTTTTTTATATGACTAAGGTTGTTAATTTTGGCTTTGCAGCTACAGCCTGTTAACAGTTTTACAGAACAATGGTAAAGGTGCAGTAAACAGACTGTGTCAGCCCCAAAGTGCAGCTAAAAGCAGTTTTGCTGGCACTTTTCACAAACGAGGGGAGAGGAGCCATTACCAATGTACTTGCCTCAAACAGAGCTTCTCTTCGCTTGGTAAACTTTTTCTTGGGGAGACATCTCTTATCTTCTTGCCCTCCTCAAGCAAAAAGTTATGCCTGCCCTTTTCAATGCACGTGCTGGTGAGGAATGAGCCTTCAAAGGAATGGGACATTCCCAAGAGTGGATGTTCCTGATAGCAGAGGTGAAGAGGGAATAAATGACACAAAACATTAAAAAATGAGCTGCTTATCCTAGTGAAATCTCTGGAGAATGGCAGCTGTGAGCTGTAGTTTCTCTCCCCTGGTTGGATTACACAGAGGTTTATCCATTACCTCACCTGCCCCAGCTTCACCCCAGCTTGGGCAGGAGAGACCCAGGTTCGTATCCCAGGGGGACACCAGGTCACAAGTGTGGCACAGCTTTAGAGCTTTGCCACTCCAGAGGCTTCAAAGAGAGAGTATGCAGGACCAAAATTGTCTTCAGAAGATGGATGTGGTTTCTTAGGATGAAAAGAATTAGGTAACAAAATGAGTTGCCTTTTAATGTGCTGTACCAGCTACTGGCCCTGCTATGCTGTCTTGCTGAACAGCAGCCTGTTGCCTGTTTTCCATATGGGAATCACAGTAAAGTTGGGCCAGTGTCTGCATCTTCTGCACTCTAGCAGGGAAGAACTTGTGGGAAGGACTGGGTTGCCAAACAGCAGTAGTAGTAAAAGGTTTGGACCTACTGCCTTTCAGAAAAAGCCAACAATATGACTGCAAGTGGTACATCCCTCTCACTGACCTCAGTTTCCAAATGGTGGATGAGTCTGAGGCAGTGCCCAACATCCCACTGGTACCTGATGAGGAACTGGATGCCATGAAGATCAAGATATCCCAGATCAAGAACGACATCCAGCGGGAGAAGGTAAAGGAGTTGAGCACTCCATGGCAATGCAGGCACAGGGTCTGTGCTCAGATGAAGTCTAAGATGAAGTCTGGAGAGCCAGGCTGCAGCAGACTCTTCATCAGGGCCTTGTGATTGCCAGGTGCTTTGCTCATCTGGGTGCACATCATCTGGATGATGCTGCCTGTGAGGAGGCAGAGACAGAGAGACCCCGTGGTTGTACCCAGCAGCTCCTCTACTCAGCAAAACTACCTGTGAGCATCCATGTGGAGGGCAGGGATCTTGTGCTGCAGACATGAGAAGGATTGGGAGTGTTATTTGCCAATTTCTGGATGTTAAATTATGATTCTGCCAGTGATTTTGGTCAGAAGCCATATACCCTTGAATTTTAGCAGGCTCATTTATGCCTTTGAAGCTTTTTCGTACTTCACTGATATCAAAGCAGCAGCAAATGTATAGAAAAGAGCAGTTATACTGACTGGACAGTCAGACAGGGACATGGTGTCTCTTTGCTTGCAAGATATGTTTTCTGAGAGCTGTTAGATCCCAAACTTTCCTGGACCTTAAAAGAGAAATAAGGGTTTGAACAGTTGTGGTGTGCAGAGCAGGATCTGAATAACATTGATCATGCTGTAGGAAGGTTATTCCCCACATTTCCAAAGAACATTATTCTGCCTCAGCTCTGGCTGGCTTTCAAAGAGGGCTTCCTGGAAAAAGTAAGGTATTATGAAGAATATTTTGTGGAAGCCTTTTACTCACCAGCTGCAGGTGTCTAAGATACGTGTTTTGGTGCACCAGTGCTAAACAATACACATGGCTGGGTTTGGGACTGGATTTTATCCAGGAAAAAACGTATTTTTAGCAGACCTCTGATGAAAATGGATCAGTGGATGGTGGCAGGAGAGTTCTGGGCAGCTTTTACAGAAGTTCCTTGGAATCTCCCTAGTGAAGGACACTTGGAGGACCTTGCAGTGCTGTGGCTGCCCAGTGACATGATGCTATTGCAGCCTCTGGAACAGAAAATACAGGGTACAGTGGGGACAGTGGCCACACACCTCTGCCCTTCAACTGAGATACCTCAAATCAGGGAACAGAGCCTGGTCCAAGTGTAGAGAATCTGCAAATTACACCTTTCTTAGCAACTGGAAGTCCTGGGGATCCTACTGACAGCATTTCTTCTGTTCTGGGGCGATTTACCTACTCACAGGGTAGAGACTGTGAATTTTAAAATAGCAGTTGGTATAAATGGGGGCAGATTTGGAGAATAACATGTGTCCTTTGCTCCCTCTTTCCCACCCCCTTCAGAGGGCCAATAAGGGCAGCAAGGTGATTGAGAGGTTGAAAAAGAAGCTGTCGGAGCAGGAATCCCTCCTCCTGCTGATGTCTCCCAACATGGCCTTCCGGGTGCACAACCGAAACGGCAAGGTGAGAGACCCCAGCAGCCAGGGACTGGGGCTTGGCTGGGCTGCACGTGCTCCTGGGGCCTCGACTGTGTGTCCTCAAAGCTCTTACCAAGCAGCAGACACCTCACCCTTCCTGTGCCCGAGGTTATGGTGGCGTCCTATCAGGCTGTGACTAATTTGCATACAAGGCTGACATTTAAGAAATAACCATAGAAATGAATCCTCTGTCTTGGCACCAGTAGTGCTGGAGCAGTAGGAGCAGCCCTTCACCCAAGATCCAGCACTGCAGCAGCTTCCTTCTAGACTGCCCTGTGGCTTCAAGGCTTGGCACACCCAGGGCAGTGTCCTCAGGGCTGCAGCTGCCCCTGCCAGGATCATCCTCTGCCAGGGGTGTTCTCTGCTCTGACACTGCTGGAGCCTCTCACTGTGGCCTTTCCATGGCAAAGGAGTCCCACAGGACTGTGAAAATCCATGATCTGGTCACTGCTTCCTGACTGCTGCTGTTTCATCAGTTCTAGGCCTGTGCTAGAGGCTTTTGGCCTTAATTCCTATGGTGAGGAATAGCAGAAGCTGCCATGGGAGCTGCTGCAGGGCCACAGCTGCCCTTGGCACGGAGGGGCTCTGTGAGCTCTGACTGTCCCTGTTGGTACCTTGGGCACGTTGCCAGAGCCCAGCCTGTCTTTACAGAGACGTGATGCAGGATGAGTGGCAGGGGAGCCAGCAGAGCAGTCTGTCCAGCAATGTGCACTGGGGAAGGTGGAAGCAGGCAGGCCCTGCCCTCAGTGGTGCATCAGACTAATGCATGCCCTGTTTTCTCCTGTGTTCCTGGGTAGAGTTACACATTCCTCATTTCATCCGACTATGAAAGGGCAGAGTGGAGGGAGAATATCCGGGAGCAGCAGAAGAAATGTGAGTATCCCTCAGCTGTCATTGGTACAAATGCTGTGATCTTAGGAGAGCAGGGCTGCAGGGGATGAGGTGTGGGACAGGCTTCCTGCCAAAACAGAGATCTGCATTGAAATCCACAGTGCAGTATGGGTGTCTCCTGTCTGAGGCTGTTAGGGAACTTCTGCTGCAGCAACATATGAGGAACGTGTAGTAAGTTAGTATGTAGTAATTAATATATATAGTAAGTAATGTTAGTAAGTAAATGTGTATAGAGATTCTCTCATTTACCCTAGAGATCAGAGCTCAGTGCAATTCCACTGAGAGGGACAAGCCACACCCTTTTTCCTGGCTCCACTCGAAATAAACTTAGTTACTTTTATGGCCTGGTGGTTTTTGCTTTGCAAGGAACTAAGAACCCCTGTATTTCCTGTGAACCATCCTGAGACTTTACTTTAAGAGTGACTGAGCACCTGGTGCTGCTGCTGAGCAGTGCCCAGGGAGCACTGTCTGTGTGTGCCCAGGATGAGGGCTCGTGCACCCAGCCTCTCCTTGGAATTTTTACTCCTCCCTCTTTCATTCTCCTTGGCAGGCTTTAAAAGCTTCTCACTCACATCAGTGGAGCTCCAGATGCTGACCAACTCCTGTGTGAAGCTTCAGACAGTCCACAACATTCCCCTCACTATCAATAAAGAAGGTAAGACCTTTGGGTTTTGCTTTCACATGGTGCAGCTGCAGTGAAACTTTCTCCCTGCCTGATTCTGTGCTTTCCCCTAGAACTGCTCTTACTGTTCCCTTTTGCTACAGGTTGCAGGTATCTTCCTGTATACATTATTCAGCTGTTAAATGGTTCTTGCATGCAGCTCTTGTGCAAGGTATTGGAGTGCCTGGTAGTGTCCTAGCCTGGGACAGCTTTGAGCTATGTCTGAGAATCCTTTGGAACAAAACTAGTTGGTCAAAATTGTGTCAGGGAGCATCCTAAATTTCTACTTAATCTGCTAGTGTAGATTTAGCCTCTATAATTTACTTTTTCTCCTTTGAATTTCTTCAGTTGTCTTGCTGATCCTAGAACTGTCACTGTAAAAGCCCCCCAGTGCCAGAAGGTATTACAGGTGCCAGCTGTGGAACAGCCTCCTGTCTTGCTGAAGTGGTTGTTACGTGCTCCTGCCATCCTTGGGGAGAGTTCACCCTCTGCTCATTAACCTGTGTAGCATCAGTCTCATCACTCTCACTCTTGGCTCCACTGTGAATGTAACAAAATCCCTTGGGTCTTTTGTACAGATGATGAATCCCCAGGTCTGTATGGATTCCTGAACGTCATTGTCCACTCTGCCACGGGATTCAAGCAAAGCTCAAGTGAGTTGCAGCTCTGTGACACACAAGAGGTACTGATAGGAGTTAGATAAGCCATGTCCTGGGACAGCTGGGCATGGATTGCAGCATCTGTGATGATGGTGAGGAGGAGAGGGGTTTTGGGGAACTGGAAGTTCTACTCTTAACTCCAAAGAGATCACCATCAAGGATCAAGCATTTATTGTTAGGCCTAGTCTGTTTGAGGTTTTAAGCAGTGTTTGCTGATTATCCACCTGATCTAGAAACAAGTCAGCCCTTATCTTGAATTCTTTCAGCTGTATTTTGTTTTACAATGAAAGAATGGGAGGTGTTCTCTGACATCCAGAATTTTTGTTGGGAAGAAAGTGTTGTTAAAATTCATGGGGAATGACTTAACACAAGATTCTAAAAAGGTGACAGAACTTCTTAAGGACAGCTGGGCTGATCAAGGTGGTGAGACTTGTATGGGATGGTGTTACTGGTACTCATACAGAGATGATGGAAATGAAGGCACCCTGTGCAAATGATTAATGCAAGTTAGGAAATTCTAGATATTTATTTTTTTTAAGTTTTTGTGCCTGTCTCCCCTCCTCAGATTTGTACTGCACGTTAGAGGTGGATTCTTTTGGGTATTTTGTGAATAAGGCCAAAACCAGAGTTTACAGAGACACCACAGAGCCCAACTGGAATGAGGTAGGTTTGTTTCTTCTTGATGTGACTTGTTTTCCATGTGCCAAACATCAATGCATGATGGGCAGAAGACCAGAACTGCCAATGGAAGAGGTTGCTGCATGCTCAGCACTTGTGCTGCATATGCTGCTTCTCAGAAAACACTTTTTTTGCCAGGTTCATTTGGCTGTCAGGGCTTGCAGAAGATTTTCCCTTGGATTAGTGGTAGTTAAACAAACAATTTGACACACTTGAGTCTTGTCCAGTATTTCATCTTTTAAACAGATACATGCTTGATAATTTTTTAAAGACACAAGTGAAAATAAGTTGATGGAGATGGTTTTGCTTATTTGTTGAGAAGGGGAAGAATTAGCTGTAGACATTTTGCCTGTTTACAGCCAACTCAGACCTGCTGGTGGGCAAAATTTCTTGCAAGGAAGGTGAGCAAATCTGAGTCTTTGAATAATGCTTTGCTGAGACCTGTGAAACCTGACCAAGGAGGGAACCATCTCAGTCTCCAATTTGACCACCTTATAGATACAAAATAAGATTTCAGTTTATTTCTAAATTGCAGTAGGGAGGAGGTTTTGCCCAGTCCTTAAGTGTTCTTCTGATGAGCATTAAGGAGACTGTATTGATTATTCTGAGGCTGGTGTCCTGTTGTGATGCAGCCATTGCTCTTTCCTTTCCTGGTGCCCTGCAGGAGTTTGAAATTGAGCTGGAGGGCTCCCAGACACTGAGGATTCTGTGCTATGAGAAGTGCTACAACAAAACCAAGCTCACCAAAGAGGATGGAGAGAGCACAGATCGCATAATGGGGAAAGGACAGATCCAGGTAAGACTGTGCTCAACTCATTCCTGATACTCTGACTGCAAAACTTCACAGGACTTGTGATGTTCACCACAGAGGTTTTTTTTCTGCCTTCTGGTTGTCTCAGCATTGAAGATTTTTCCCTCAGATAGTGGTACACAGTGTGATTCATAGGCAGGAAATCAGCAGCTTTGTCCCTCTTGCTTTGTGCCCTTTGCCTGCTCCAGCACCCATATGGAATAGCTGCTTGTTTTCATCTCTCATTTGCCCATGAACTTCAACATTTCCACACCAGTGTACAGGAACTCCACTGCCCCTGGGCACTGGTGAGGCTGTTTGTTTGTGGCAGGAGGACACAAGAATATTCTCTCTGCTCTGTAAATCTTGTGCAGAAATGCTGCCATCTGTGTGCCTGGAAGTTGATGGATGTGTGCGTCAGGCCCTGGGACAGCCTGACTGTCCTAATGACTGCCATGCCCAGAATGTGGTGTCCATGACAGCAGACAGCATCCAAGGAACATTTCCACTCTGAGAATTGGCCTGGGACACTGTGTGTGGCAGATGTGTAATACAATGGGGGAGGTGATGATTGCAAAGAGCTGCTGTGTGATACAGCACTGAAGCTGGGTGTAGGAGAAATCAGGCCATGTGTGGAGGAAAACATGGGGAACATATGTGCCCCATTTTTTTACAGTTTGTTGCACTGTCTGTCCACAGCTTCAGGAGGGTATTTAAATGCCTGCTCTGAGGACACATTCTTTGTGTTGGAGTGGCTGTTGAACAGAACAGAGACCCTCCCCAGATACCTTTTCCTCTCTGACATATTAAAAGACCTCACCAGTTGTCCTCCATTTGTGTCTGGCTGTCCATCTCCCTGGGGATGACAGCTTTCCCTGGCATTGGAGAGATGCTCAAGGAGGCCAAGGCCATTTGTGGGATTGCAGAAGCAGCTCAGGGTGAGAGTGGCCTGTGGGATCACATCCCACCTTTGCTCTGCTGGCAGAGTTCATTGCTTAAATGACTTTGATCAGGCCCTTCCTTCCCTCTCCTGTTTTCAGGGAGAGCTTTTGTCTCGAATGCATGGTGGGATTTGGAAGGGAGCTTGTGTGCAGATCAATAAATGGCAGCACAGGGTGTCTCCTGTGTGTGTTTCAGCTGACCAGAAATCCCTGTGTCCCTTCAGCTAACAAAGGCTATTTTCCACGGAGCTGAGCAACTACAAAAGAGCAAGTTTTCAGCCCTGAAATGCCCTGGAGATTTGTGTGCTCATAACAGAGAACCCTGAAATCACTGACCCACTAAATTCTACAAATATTTTACATAGAACGATCTTAAAAAACAAATAAAATCTTTTAAATTTTGGCATTTTTTCTTCCTTCTCACAGCCATGGGCATTTTATGCTCAGCAATTGTATATTCTGTAAATATATTTTATACTTTAGTAAATAAAAATACTCTTTGATGCAATGAAAGATTAATTGCATCTAGATTCTTTTAGAGAAACCTAAATAGTGGGAAGGTTAAAAAATAAATTAAAAAGTTTTTAATTAATGTACAAATGTTGCATTCTGTTGTATCATAAAAGGCACATGCAAAAGTTCTCTTGCTGTCTGTAAATTCTCTTTGCAATTTGTAAAAAAACTCAATGAATTGCCAGAATGACCTCTTAATTTTCAATGATTCCTGTCCCATCATGAATTTCAAACACTATTGAATCAAACAGAAGTCATATGACAGTCTGGTAACATTTTGGATTGATAAAAATTATTAAAGGTTTTGATTTTGGTTTTTTTTCTATTTTTGAAGTAAACATCATTTTTCTATTAAGAAACCATAATAATGCAACAAGAAAATCTGATTACAGCCTGTGGCTGAAGGTTAGCTGTGTTCTCCCATGTGCTTTTATTTCAAATTTTGTTTACCTTAGAGTTTTTAGTTTATCCTGGGCTTTCTGATTTGTTGTTGCACTGTCATTACTCAGCCCAAATCTGTCTGTCTAAAGGCAAGGTCTGTGAGGTTGGGTGAGGATTTTTGTTTCATAAATTCCTTTTAGTTAAAAACCCTGGGAACATGAAGAGTCGTGCCTGCATCCTCCTGTTGATAAAAGCAGAGAAATTTCTCTGTTGGCTAAATTGCAGTACATTGTTAAGCTATGTATTATTGTAAATATGCAACTTCCCACTACTGGGAATGTGACTCACCAAATACTGAGCCTCAGTGATGAAGACAATCAAGGAGACTGTTTTGGCTGTAAAAATGTTTATTAAATCTCTCCGTTACATTAAGGCAGTGAAGGAAGGAAGGAATTGGTCCATGTAGTCACAAGTTTCCAGGAATGGGCAGCAATTTTAACAGCTCCCATTGCTCATATTTTCTTTTCCTATGGAATATTTTATTTGCCTGTCTTTATAGTTAGATGCAAGTGGTGTTTCTTTCCTGCCAGTCTGCAAGTTTTATATCTCTGAAACATAAACCCATGAGGTTTTAGTGTGGGAGAGCCTCCTGTAAATGTAGAAGTGAAATTCTCACCAGACCTGGGCACAGCAGTGCTGGGTGTGCAGTGTTGAACTGGCTGGCACACATGGCTGGGGGCTCCTGGTGCACCTCAGGCATGAGAAATGCTATTCGTGGGGACACCGTGAAACTGAAAGTACTGGGGCAGCTGGAGGAGGATGGAATGGACATCACATGATGGGAGGAAATGTGAGACTTAGTTCAGCTGTGGGCATAAGCCCCTCTCATTGTGAGCACCCTGGGCTTTTCTTCCTGTTGTTACCTTGCAGTCCATCTTTGGCACTTGGGCTGGCCCTTTGGCTCCTTGAATTTTGCACTTCACGTGGCAGACACATGCCCGTGTTTGGAGTGTAGCAGCCCTTTGTTTGTCATTGAGACTGTGCCTAAATGTGCCCATTTGTCAGCAGGACCAGCCTGTGCCGTGTGAGAGTGAAGTGATTCTTCACCCTGGGATCCGGCTCCTCCCACTGGTGCCTCCTAGAAATGCCATTTCCTTTGCTGTTTTCTTTTTCTGCATGATCAGCTTAAGCTAAATATTTCCTTCTCCCTCACAGCAGTGCTGGAAAATCAGGGAGGATGTGACCTTAGATCACTCATTCTGTGGAGCAGCACCATTCCTCTGTTGCCTTGCAAAACAATCACTCTTATCTTAATTATCTGGGATGTCTCATAGCAGTGCCCATGGCTATTTCAGGCATTAAGTTGTTTTCCATGTAAACCAGATTGTCCCATGCTGTACCTCCCAGTGTTAACTTGGAAACCTTTTACTCACTCAAGCTTGTTTAAACAGTTTGCTGAAGCAGAACGTTGTCCCAGCAATGAAAATAGGGGTGAAATGAAGAAGGTAATGGGTCATGGCTAAAGGGTGATGGTAGGAAAGATTAACCTGTCAGTGGAGAGCTGTGAGAAGAATGGGGCTATGGCAGGACTGGGAGTTGCCAGCAGCAGTGAGACTCTGACAACATGCATGTCACATCAATTACAATTCAAAATTGATGGAGTGTAAAGTTGCCTGGGAAATTTACTAAAGGGAAGAAGTAATGTGAATGAATATATAAAACATACTGACCTTAATGTTCCACAGTCCATGCTCTGTTATTTCCACTGAGGCTTCTTTGTTTTTCCCTCCTTCTGCATGTTTTCTTTTCTCTCTGGGGAAAAAGAAATCATGATCAAGCTCTCTGTGGTGGTTTCCTAAGGCAGAGCATAGACACCCTTCCTGGTGCCTGGCTTGCATTTGCCAGAGCAGCATCTCCCAGTTTGCCTTTTTGCAGGTTCTCACCATGCTGCTGTGCACTCTCAGCCTTTCCTGACGGCTGTGCCCTGTCTGAATTCAGTGCTGAGCTGCTACAAGGGCCAGAGAGCTGCACTCAAAAACCCCTGTGGTGCTGGGCTGCTTTGTTCTGTTGTGTTTTGGGCAGGATACAGAGAGGTATTGGCTTGATTCATTAGTGAATTTGGGGCTGTAGCTTGCCACTGCAAATACCAAAGGCCATGGGGGTTCTGGAGGGAGCAGTAAACAGACAGAGTGATTGGTTTGTATTTTCCTGTTCAGCTTTTGAGCTTTTGGTGGGGATTGTGCAAACAAGCCCATGCAATACAGTCTGTGAGGGTTTAGCAGCTCTGTCCTATTTGCACAGAGCATGGAAACAACACACCGTGGCTCTGCTTCAATGGAGGTGGGGCAGGTCGCTCAAAGCAAGTAACTGTTTGGAGTAGCTGTGTAGAGGAGCAGTAAATTCCACTGTCAAATGCAGAGGCAGCAGTTACACAGTGCCTCCCCTGCTTCAGCTGGCACAGCTTGCTCAGAGCTGCTTCCCTTTGCCATGCTGGCCATGGCTTGCATTCTTCTACTCAGTGTTCCTTCTTTCAGGTCACTGATCTCCAAATCAGGCCAGAAGACAGCATGGCCCCATTTGTCCTCTGTGCTGGAGCATCACTCTTGCTAGCTCATTGTCCTCACTGTGCTCTCTCCCTGCCTGCTGCAGCTGCCCTTTCCCTCTGTTGCTCTTGCTGGCCTCAGTCATCAGCTGGGACCACGACTGAAGCTTGATTGAAGTCCCAGAGACAGTTCTTGGTTTCCTGTTGACTCTGTTACGTCCTGCTGTGACTTATCAGACTGTTAGACCTGATCTTCCTGTCTCACTCAGTGTTGCTGAGAGTTTATCCAAGCTTTGCTCTTTTAATAGCTTCCATCATTTTGCTTTGCTATTTAAAAAGCACCTTGGAGGAATTTGGGTTTTTTTCCCCTTAATTGCTGTTGTTATTGCCAGTGATTTATGCAGGGTTGGCTGGGTCAGCCAGTTCTGGTGCCTGTTCTCCCTGGCTAGCCCCATTCAGTGAAAGCATTCTCCAGCAGGAGTCAAACAGTAGGAGAGAGTGCAGGGGTCCTGCCAGCTCAGCAAGAGAGGTCAGAAACAAGGGAACAAGAGGCAGCAGCAGGTACATGGAGGTTTGCTCATAGTCCTGGCTCAGCCCCAGCAGTTATCCAGCAAGGAAAAGTCTCTGTGAGCTCTCAGCTCCAGCAAGGAAAAGTCTTTATGAGTTCTCAGCTCCAGCACTCAGCTTCTGCTTGTCCTTTGCAGCAGTGTAAAAGTCACTCTTGAGACAGAGCAGGATGGTTTTTGGCTTATATTCTCTAACAGCTATTTACCTGCTTTTGTTTTGTGCAGCGGCAGGAATTCCCTGGTCGTTACTGACACATACCCAGTAATACCTGTTATCTTAAATGAACCACAACTGGATTCTGCTGGACTCTTTAAAGTTTTTGGCAAATATTCAAACCCTCTTTCCTCTTTAGTCTTAAGCTATAAATAATATAGCTCCTTGCTATAAATAATACACTCAGTGACTCCATTCTAAATGCATATGGAAAACTGGTTCCCAGCAAGAGGGTTGGCTGTGACTGTGTCCATCAGCAGGGCTGTTCTGGCAACTTAGCCAGATGACTCTTCAGAGCTGGAGATCAAGCTTTCAGGAATACTTTGCATGGTTGCTCCTCATAGGAAACCAGACACTTCAGAAATGGTTTCCTCTTGATTCTGGGAAAGAATTCAGTTGTTGAAAGAAATCAAGCTTCCAGCACGGAAGTTGAGGGTAGAACAGCCTAGACACTGGCCAGCCCGTAGGGCCCTTGGCCAGCCCCACGGGCGGGGGCGGATCTGTTCTGCCGGAGTTAAAAGCGAACCCCCTTGGCGAGCAGTCCTGTGTTTGGGGTCGCTGAGGCACTCAAGCCAAGCACTGCTGCCCATTGGCCCCTGGAACTTTGCACAGTCCCAAAATGTGGGAGCTGCTGGTTAGTGACAATTCCTTGCAAGGGCTCTTCAGGAGTTTCTGCCGGCGCTGCAGCTGCAGGAGCCGGTCCAGTTCGGCAGGGAAGCGCGTGTGTGCTGGCAGCATCCCGCTGTGGGCTCACGTCCGGAACACAGTGCGCAGGGAGAAGGTCGGCCTCGCTGCTTCTGTTGCTGCTTGGGGTCTCTGCAGTGGGAGGAAGCAGGGAGGAACTTTACTCTGCTGCTTGCCTTTCTTTGGGGAGTGGGGAAGGGCACAGGGGGGCTTGTCTGTAGCTGTCGGCAGCACTGGGCTGCTCTGTTGATGATCTGCGTGCAGCCACGACCGTGTCTAAGCTCTCCCAGAATTTCCTGCAGCTGCCATTGTTCCAGGATCTCCCTCCCCTGCCAGAGCTCTCTGGCCCTGCACGGGGCTCTGTGAGAGGGGGGAACTGTGCTGCAAAGCTGCTCTGGTTATGACTGTCTGTTTGCTGACAGCAGTAAACTCAAAACAGAGTTTGCTGCAGTTGCCTCCTCCTGGTCTTACTGTGCCTCCATGTTCAAGAACCAAGTGTTACAAAGCTGTCTCAGGAGGCACCAAATTCTTGCTTTGGCTGGTTCCAGTGGCTGATGAAGCCCCCAAGCAGACAGCTCCTCCTCTTTCTTGCCAATGTCCCTGGAGCTGAGTGCCATTCCTCAGGCCTTTGGATGTGTTTGGGCTTTCCCAAGGCAGTAGTGGAATTGCTGGGTGACGTTCTAGCACTTGAGTCAGCTGCTCCCCAGCTTCATAACTGTCCACTCAAGATCAAGCAAAGCTGAAAATGAGAGATTGGAACTTGTTTCTATTTAATGAGTGCTTGCAATAGCAGGCCCTAGTGTTCTTCCTCTATGCTCAAATAGAATAGAAAAAGAATAGACTGGTTGAAGGACAACTTTCCATGATTTCTCAGAAGATTCAAACACTGGTTATGCTCCCTGAGGTTGCCTTTATTGTTGAGCAGACACTGCTCTCATGTTCCTGGGTTTTTGTGTATGAACCCTTATCAGCTCCTCCTCAGCCCTGTTTGGAGAATTTCACAATAGCCAAAACCTGGTTTCCCTGAAACCAGGGAAACTTTGGAGTGTGGGTTTTCTTGTGGAAAAGAAATAATAAGGTAAAAGTGGTTGTGCTCTGCTCACTTGCAGAAGCCTTCCAGGCCTAGCTAGTTTCTCTGAAGTCTGTTCCTAGCTCATGGATAACTTTTGTTTTCCAGCTGGACCCACAGGCACTGCAGGACAAAGACTGGCAGCGCACAGTCATCTCCATGAATGGGGTAAGTGTGGCAAACAGAAATTAGCTCTGCTTCTGTACCTCCTGTGGGCTTTATTTCTTTGCTCTTCATTGCAGAATGAATGAAAGAAAAGCCAGAAAAGAGAATGCTTAAAAAGTAACAGCTGTTGTGTTTGGTTCAGGTGGAGGTGAAGCTGTCAGTGAAGTTCACCAGTCGGGAGTTCAGCCTCAAAAGGATGCCGTCCCGCAAGCAGACCGGCGTGTTTGGGGTCAAGATTGCGATTGTCACCAAGTGAGCTCACGGGTCACGTTTGTCCCCTTGTGTTTCAGGAGGACAATAGGCCAGTGGGGTGCACCTGCCTGTGTCCCTGAGGGGTTTGGCAGTCCAGCCTGCTCCATTTGTGTAGGAATGTAGATGTGGCTGCAGACAGGAGATGTTTTACAATCTCTGAGCTTCTTTTTTTGCGGAGATAAAAACCAGTGTGCACACAGGCTGTTTACTGACAGCCTATCACTCCTCTGAATTCCGGAAATCCCCCTTGCCCTTCTCTGTAGTTAGCTGACATGGTCACAAATTTCCAGAGCCACTGAACAGTGGTGTTTCCTTTCCATAATCAAAAATGTTCAAGGTCTTTGGATCCCATTGTATTATTTTAACCCCTGATCTTTTGTCATGAATCATTTGCCAGCAGAAACCTGTTTGTTCTGTTGTATGGTTTGGGAAGTCTGGTATTTCCTCCCCGTGGAATTGCATGAGTTTGAAAGCAATAGAGTTGCTATGTAGCCACGGGCTGTTTGGGAATCCTCTGATTACCTGGGCAGAGTCACAGGCTCTAGGGGCACTGGGACCTGGCCAAGAGCTCAAGTGCTCAGGGAAGCTGCAGAACAGCCGGAGCCAGGCTAAGACAGTCAGAAAACCATCTCCAGTTTTAAAAGGAGTTTTTCAGCTCAGTCCTGACTGCCTGCTCAGACTTCCTACCAGCCCACTTTCCAGAAGAGGTTTGCACAGGGAGATGTTGGGGTGCTTGTAGCCGTGCTGGCTGGGCTGGGCTGAGCTCTCGTGTGTGGCTTTGCTCAGGAGGGAGAGGTCGAAGGTGCCGTACATCGTGCGGCAGTGCGTGGAGGAGATCGAGCGGCGCGGCATGGAGGAGGTGGGCATCTACCGCGTCTCCGGGGTCGCAACCGACATCCAGGCTTTGAAAGCTGCCTTTGATGTCAGTAAGTATTTGTGTCTGATGCTTCCCTTTGCTCTGTGGGAACCTGCCTGAGCTCCCTGTCAGGTGGCTGTGCTATTTTTAATCTTATGTTGCCCAAGAAGCATTAAGAAGTAGAGATTCTCACTCAGGGAAAATAATTTTAACCCTGGCTGCATATTTTATTTACTGATATAACCCAGGACATACAACAGGATGGATCCTTGTACCAAGCCATGCTTTTTATATTCTTCCCAGCAGACATGAAATGATGGCTTTACCTGCATTGCCAAATCTTTGTGAATGGCAGACACCTCTCTGGGGGGAAACATAGCAATCAGAAGTCATAATTTCTTCACTGTTGTGAGGTGTCCAAATTAAGAAAAGTCTTTAAAATAAAGAATGTTTTGTGAGAGCCAATGCTCCTTAGAACTAGGAGCGGTATTTATGAAACTGGAGTTGGGTCAGGGCTTCTCTCCCTAATTCCATCTGGTCTGATGTGCACAGGCTTAGAAAATTAGGTCACTTTGAGCAACCTCTGCAAAGCTCTCTTTGATCTTGGGCAGAAAAAGGCTCCTTACTAGTGCTACATTTAAAAGAGTGGCCTGTTTGTCCCAAAAGGCACCTGATATCAGGCAGGTGAAATGCTTCCAAATTGTTAGGTACAAAAAGTGAAATTTTGTCCTACTTCCAGCTTCCACGTGATGGTCCAAGAACTGTTCAAGCCACACTCCAGAAGTCACAAGACCTGTGCCAGACATCTAAATTCACCCTCCCTGCAGTTTTCCTTCAGTTTTTAGTGACATTTCCTTCTTGTGTTTTCTTTTCAATCACCCCAAACTATCAAAAACCACTGATGAATGGTGCTAGTGCAAGTAAGGGTTTTTCACAGTTTGGAAAACAACTTTTTTCATTTCTATTAAATGCTGGCTTACACTGCTTTATGGAACCAGTGCTGGTTGATGTTTAGCTTAGGGAGAGAGGGTGGTTTTGTTGTTCTTAATAGTAACAAAACTGAAATATAAGTCCTGAATTGCCTTAGCTACACTCAGTGGGTAGTTAGAGAATCTCAGAATCTTTTATTCTAAGCTGTTAGAGGCAGGGAATTGGAATAACAACTGCTGTCAGTAATAAAAGTTGAACTGCATATAAATACAGTCAAGTAGGGCTTGTTCAGATCAGGCTGGTGTCACTGGCACAGCACAGCTAGTCCTGGGAGGGTGAGGTTCCCTGGCTTGATGTAAAGCAATGAAGTGTTTGCAGTCATTTGTACAGCACTTCTCAGCTGGAAGGTTGCTGATTTAATCTGGAGAAATGTAAACAGGAAAACTCCCAGCTATTTGGGCAGAGACAAAAGATAAACAGACCCAAAGCAAGGGAAAGAAGGAATGCTAGGCCAGCAGTTCCTTTACCCTCGCTCTGCTCTCTCTCTTTCAGATAACAAGGATGTGTCGGTGATGATGAGTGAGATGGACGTCAATGCCATTGCAGGCACCCTCAAGCTGTACTTCAGGGAGCTGCCAGAACCCCTTTTCACAGATGAACTGTACCCCAACTTTGCTGAGGGCATCGGTAGGTGCAGCACGAGGAACCCTTGGTAATGGAGGCTGCTCTTAAAGCATCATAAACCTCTATTTACAGTGTTGGACAAAAGCCTGGAACAAGCTGTGAGGGGAGTGGAGCTCAGAATGGCATTGCCTTCCCACTGTGGGTGCTTGCTGTGCTGTTCTGCAAGCTGTAGAGGCCAGGCTTTGGTTCATGCCAGCCTGCCTGCTGGGGCTGTGCACACTCACTACCCAGGCAGGCTCCAGGGAAGCCCCCTTTGGAGGGGAGGGGGATATGTACCTCATCTTACCTTGATGCAGAGAAAAACATCAAGGATTGAAAGTCTCAAAATACTTGAACTGCTTGAGAGAAAAGGATTCTTTATGCATTTGTGAAATAAAGAGATGCTGTGGGTTATTGATGTGCAACTCTGGCCTTGCAGCCTATGATGATGGAGTCACAGTCCTTTTTGGGACCCTCTGTATTGGCTGTTCTGGGGCATGGCTCAGTCAGTCAGATTCTCACTCGCTGCTTGTGGTGATGTCTTTTTTTTGTCTTGTAGCACTTTCAGATCCTGTTGCAAAAGAGAGCTGTATGTTGAATCTGTTACTATCACTTCCAGAACCCAACCTTGTGACATTCCTTTTCCTTCTGGACCATTTAAAAAGGTAATACATGGCTCTTTGAGAAATGCATTTAATGTGTAATGTTGGCAGTTTGGAAAAGTGGACCCTTTTCTTTAAATACCTGCTGAATCACAGAAATGAAGATTTGCTGATCTGCTGTGAATGCTCATCAGATAACTGTTGTCTCATACTCACTTAGTGAGGCAGTAAATCCTGAATTCCATTCCCACTCATACTGAAAAAGGATTAGAACTGGAGGAAAGGGGTAACAAAAGAGTCAGGGCTTGTCTATCACAAAAGCAAATTCCTGCTGCAATGTCACTTAGACTGCACCTGCATCTGGATACAAAGACCTGGAAAGGTTTTTGTATAAATCATGAAGCTTTGGTCTTATTTAAAGTCTAGGGAACCCTGTCTCAGAAGGTGTCTGAAAATCCAGTATGGTCTACTTTTTAAATTCCATCACTTTGCCTAACTACAATTTCAGTTCCTTTTGTAGTCAAGTCTTTCTGATTTTGTCTATGTCTTTGTAATATGGTTGAAACTGTGAAAAAGTATTGCCATGCATTTGACATTAATGCAATAAGTTGGCTTAATGCTTGCCCAATGTGTTGATTTGCATAAGTATGTTGTACATACCAGACTGTCCCTGGAGACATAAAAGATCATCTTGTGATTGAGATTCTGGATTAAAATCCAGGAAATTGGGGCTTTGCTTGTGTTTCTGCTGCAGACTTTTTTGCCCTTGGGCAAATTTTTTAAACTTTGTGCCTCAGTTTCTCATTTATAAAACTCAGATATTTATGAAGGTCTGCCTTGTGCATTGTTTCTTTTCCCAGGGTTGCTGAGAGGGAAAGTGTGAACAAGATGTCCCTCCATAATCTTGCCACTGTCTTTGGACCAACACTGCTCAGACCTTCAGAGAAGGACAGTAAAATCCCTGCTAACCCAACCCAGCCCATCACAATGACTGACAGCTGGTCACTAGAAGTCATGTCCCAGGTAAAATCCTGAATGTGCTATTCCATCTTGTGAAGATGCTTTCTGGGAAAGCACAGTCCTGTGGCAGGCCTGGCTCAGCGACCCTGCTGGGTTTTCATGGTCATTTTTTTGATAATCATAAAACAACTTTTGCCCTCACACAGACATTTTAGCCTGTCTGTAGAACAGTGTTCCTTCAGGCAGATCAATTTGCATCTGTACGAATACAGATTTTTGTGAAGGGATGTCTGTGTGTGGGCATCCTGTGTCTGCTCGTGCATGGGAAGAGTTTTTGGGGAGCTGTGTCCCAGCACCATGCTGCTGGCCTGGGATAAAAGAATTGGCAGTGCTTCCACAGTGCTCCTCAGCACTTAAACCACCTTCACTGATGCACAACAAAATTCTTTGGCCACTGCTGCCTTTGAAGGCTCTGCAGAGGATTGGAGCACAGAGCCTGTGTCAGTTGAGTAGACTGGTTTGTATTTCTCCATTGAGTAATGGCAAATTCTTGATTTAATTTGTTCAGTACTGGAACCACCAGCACCATTGTTCCACCTGGAATCTAAAAAGAGTGTCTCTGAAGCACTGCAAGTTCAACTGTTTCCATTGCTGTTATACATACATTACACACAGCTGCTAGATGTCCCAGAGAAGCTGTATCACCAGCTCTCACAGAGCCAGGATGAGAGTGAATTTTTACAGGACTTTAGTATTACCTTGTCGTTTCTCTTTCCAGGTTCAAGTTCTTCTGTACTTCCTGCAGTTAGAGACTATCCCTACCCCAGACAGCAAGAGGCAGAGCATTCTCTTTTCCACAGAGGTGTAGGTGCCTGCGGTACCAACAGGACACAAACTGCTTTTGGCATAACTTGTCACCCTGGGTAAAAGATGACTGGAGTTTTCTTGGACTGGCCTGCTCCTGTGCTGGGGGATTCCAGCCCTCACTGCTTCTGCTGTTTGTTAACCAGAGACAAGCTGGAGAGAATGGAGAAAAAGCTCCTCGTGCTGGTAGAACCAGAACTAAGCGGAGCTGGAGCTGTGCAGAATCTCCACTAGAAGGAGCAATAGACACTTGGACAAAAGCACCACGGAGTGTGGCGATTATTCTTGTTGGGAATGTGACAGAAGGTATTCCTCATTTTATGGATTTAATTTATCATAAAGAAACTTCAAGATTTCTACTGGACCACTTGATAGAACACCCCTTTTTGGGAGAGGGGTCGTTAAAGGATATATCACAACTGTGTCTTTAATAACTGCTGTTTTCCAAGTACTGTTCGAGGCCACAAAAAATAGCATTGCTTTGCAAGAGGAAGGAGAAGAGAAGGGTCTGGGATCTAAAATTCTCTCCACAGAAATTCAAGTCTTGATTTGAATATGGTTCTTAAGAAATCAAAGAGTTTTATGTACAGCTAGAACTGTTATCCTGGTTGGGGGCTGGGTTTTTTGTTTTTTTGGTTTTTTTTTTTTGTTGCTGTTGTTGTTGTTGTTTTATGTTTTTTTGGCTCGCCCAGCCCTTCCCATAGAAATGTTTGTACACCCCAGGGAAGACGATGCCCTGCTCTTGCCTATGTTGCACTTCTGATGGGTTTTGTTGGGTTGAGACAGACTCAACAAAATAAAATAAATAAATACAGCAAATTAAAGAGAGGCAGGGAGGATAACAGACAGTGATGCTGTTGTTTGTTTGCTTATAAAAGCAGGGACAATATTATCCAGGATGGATTGCTAAATTCCTTAGACCACACCAAACTTAATGAAAATTAATTGGGAAGACTATTAATTCCCAACACTCCAAAGAAAATACGTTATCTCTGCAAAAGTAATTGAAGAATTTGTGGATTAAAAAAAAAAAAAAAAATCAATGGCTCTCAGTTTGGCTGGCTGCTTACTCCAGACTTTTATCAGAACATCTCTTTTTTTGATACTTGAATATTGGAAGCTTTGTGCATTGTTTCTACAAGAGTATTTTTCAGATAGATATAAATGCTCTGAAAAAAATTCCCGAATGTGCTTTATGGACAATCTAGCAAGTAGCATGCATTGTGGATTCTCCAGAAATTCCAACTCTGTTTTAATTAAGAGCAGTGAGAAACTTCTGTGGAACTCCATCTAGCAGTACAAAAGGTCTGGCCAAACACCAGTTTTGTTTTTCCCTCCCTAAATCAGTTGAAACAGCAGGAGTGGAAAAGGCAGCAGTATTTGTCCAGGGAATTGAAACTGCAGAATCCAAGTGCTGGTATCCAGAGGCAGCATTCTGGCTCTGAAGCAGCTGTGCCAAACATCCTGGGGGTGGGAGCAATGCCATTTTCCTAAACTATTCCAGCCCCCGCTATTCCTACCCAGCTATGCAGCATCCATTTAGTGGCATCTGTCCATCATCATCCTGGCAAGAAGAAAAGTACAACTGGAAGACAAGGGAAGGAATTGGCACAAAAAGGGGAGGGAGGGACAGATTTTGTAAGATTTGTAGGGTCAGGTTGTCAACATTATTTGCAGGGAAATATGACACAGAAAGCAACTCCCCTTGTGCTGAATTGCACTTTTTCTGATGGGTGATCTGCAAATTCTCAATTAAAAAAAGAAAAAAAAGCAAAGGAGTGTTTCAAGCAAATAGAAAAAAATTAAAGGGAAATGATTATGTAGTCACTGTAAACCTGACTGCTGCAGAATATTAGAAATTATTGTACTGTGAAGTTGCGAAATCAGAAAGGAACAAATATAAATTTCAATTTTGTGAGTATATCAATATTTTGCATGCTTTGTAAGGATTCTTATAGGAATTTAATATTGCTTAGTATCCCTCCCTCCTTAGGTCTGGGAGCAAACCTCTTTGTAATGTAATGTACAACTAGAAATTCCTTCTCTCTTGTATGTATTTCCATGACATTCCATCTTCTGAACCTGCAAAAAAGAAAAAACTGTCTGTAGTAGGAGGTGCTTTATGGGGGAGGGAGGGAATGAAGGCAAGGAAACTTGAAGGCTTAAGGTTTCGATTTTTTAAATTTTTATTTTCATTTTTTGCCTGTTTGAAGGTAAAAATTAGTCACAGTCCTGAAAAACCATTGAGCCATGTAGTGCAGAGCAGTGAAGCATTCTCTGTGTTTGTTTCTCTATATTTGTTCTCCCTTTTCCCCAGCAGCTCTACAGCAATCCTTGCACTCCTGCCTGCTCCCACTCAGGGCATGGACCTGAGGGAGGAGCACTGCTGATGACTTCATGGAAAAGGGAAAAACCCAAGCTACACCTGGTGCTGGGTGATAGCCTTTTCCTTTGGTCTGTGGAATCTGTGGCTGCTCCTTGCAGTGTTGAAACTGGAAAGCAATACCATAATGACTGTGCCAATTTACTTTTGCCCAACTTTTTGATTTTTATTTATATAGGAAGTTAATTTTAATATTAAAGTACTGATCTATAGTATGTAACCATGAGAAAATTGCTTTTGCTTTGGTTACTGTGACAGGCTGTTGCTGTCAGTCTCTCATTACAATGCTCAGTTCTAATGTAATGTTATCTAACATGCAGGCATGTGGATCAGGGAAAAAAAAGTTAATTTAACTTAACCCGTTAATTATTTCTGTTAAGTATGAATATGTTTTCCCCAAAGCTGGTAATTTTGGGCTGGAAAAGATAGTGGATCTTATTGCTGATGATGAAATAATGGACTGATTTGAAATACAAGAATTGATTTATTGAATTTCCTTTAATTTTGCAATTAATTTTTTTCCAATAGTCTTATGTTTTCAAAAATTAAGTATTTCAAAAAGGCATTTATGTTGGTTTTTTTTTTTCCCAGGGGTGTTGGTTGGGTTTTTTTGTTTATTTGGAGGGGTGTTTTTTTGTGTCTTGAGTTTATTTTTACTTTATTTTTTTTAATGAGCCTTATCATAATTAAGCAAAAAGGGAAATACAAAACTTGGCTTTAGAAAAGGCCTTCTGATTTCTCCTTTTATACATTCCCTTGTGAGCTGTGTCAGAAAATGGAACTCTTTAATTTTCTATGTTAAAAGGTACAATATAAACAACACAAGAGCAAACCAGCAGAAATTTACCCTTTATGTGTGCGCTGGGGGATTTTGCTCTTTCAGTTTCTGATGTATTGGAGAGACTTTTCTACAGATGTTGCTTTCAGGAACAGGAATCTGAAATGTTTCAATTTTCAGCTAAGGAAATTCAGGTGATTAGGATAGTCTGTATCTCTCCAGTTTGAGGAGGGAAATAAGCATCAGTTTCCTGGCATTTAGAAACTACCTTAAAATTCTCATGGGGTTTTTTAACACTGAATAGGTTTTTAAGTAAAATTTTTAAAAGTTAAGCAAACGAAGGGAACAGTTTTCAAAGATGGACAAGAAATAAGTTACTAGCTCAGAGTCAGCTTTGTGTTTTGTGCTTTGTACAGGAGGGAAGTGTCAGAAACCAAATTGAAATGCATCCATTCAAATGCTGCTGGTGTTCTTTATTCTTGCACATTTTTAACAAGTTGAGGTAGTAGCTAAGCTATTTCAGGCTGTACTTTAATGCTGCTATTTTTCAGTGTATAGCTAAGGGCAAAGCCAGCAGTGTGGTGCCTGTCCTTGCTGCACACACAGAACCGTCGGCACCACGCGGCCAAGAGCTGCTGCAACCACACAGGACATTTATGGGAGGTGCAGGAGTTTTACAGTTTATTAGTTTTACCTGTTTAAAACTGTTTTATGGTTGTTCCTGTTAGTTTTCTCTGAGTTTATTTGCAGATGTGGATCTCCAGATTAGTTTGTCAGCTGTGTAACACTGGAAGGCATCACAATGTGTTCATTTACCTTAATGTGCCATTCTTTCAAGTGTGTATAAAATGTAAACTGACCAACGTGGTTTTAAAAATGTTTAAAGTCTGATGGCAAAACCCCAACCTCTCTGATTCCTCACTAGGTAATCCTTTTGTTCCAGTGCTTGGTCACCTACTGGGATAACTTTATCAGATATGGCATTCTTACGAAATTTTAATATAAAATGGGAAATGTTTTAAGAAAAACTTCCCCTTTCTCTTTTTACTTTAATTCATGATGACAGGGACTTGTAATAACAGAAGACCAATACATTTGTGCAGGAACTTGGGGGGGGGATTTGCTTCTGTTCCTTGTAGAAGAAAAATCTGAAAGGGCAATTCCTAGATGCAATCAAATTAATCAAATTCTTGTAGGTAGTCACTTGTTTATGCCCTCTTAAATTTCTACTCCAGGGATGTTTTTCTTTGTAGACTTTGCTAACATTGTCCTGTTACTATTAGTAAAAAATAAACACGGTACCATTCTCCTCATTTAACACAGGGCCTGTACAACTGAGATACTGGAGCCTTGGACCAGTGTTAGCAATTCTCCTTTCTGAACTAGGATGAAATAAATGTTCATGTGTGTTCTGTGAACTTTCTAATTGAATAGAACTAAATCCATGGATTGCCCTTAGCATCAACAGAAGCTATAAAGGAAGCACTTATAGTTAATAGACTGTTCCTTAACAATCTTTAGGGATTAAAACCAACACAAATGGAAAAGGGAAGCAAAATTAGGAATTGCTCAAGGTCACATTGCTTGGGACTAGAATGAGGTTCTCATTTTGAGTTACAGAAGGTGGCTCATGCCCTAGATAACTGAGCAAAGGCTCTCTTGCCAGTAAATAAGAATGCCAGGAATTCAGCTACAGCAGCCTCACAGTTGTGATGTGCTGCAAGTCTCTTTCTTGCTAGTGAACATTCATGGTTTGGTGCTAAGAAAGCAAAGCTTATCACTTGCTCTCTACCATTTCCCCCTGAGGCAGCAGCTATAGACCTGTATGTTAACTTAGATGAACCACCACCATGAGGAACTAAAAAGCTCCTAGAACCACAAAGTTGGACTATTGTTTAAGCCAGAAGTCTGGTTTTGCCTGCAAGGACAAGAAGGGTTGGGGCAGTAGGACCAAAGCAAACCTGAGTGTATGTGTTGTCTTGATTGTCCCTTCTGTGACCATATCATTAGATTTATGCCTCTCAGGTCAAGCAAATTCTTAAATGCTCTTGTCAAGAATTAGAAAATTACTGAATTACCTAGTTTGCCTCCACTGTTGATTCTCTTTGTGTTACCATTTTACAGTGACATTGCTGGAGACCATTGCAAATCATGCAGAAGTTTTTATATAATTTTTTTCCTGCTGCCATGTTTCATCTCACAGTAAGACAGACCTCTCCTTTCCCAACAGAACCATTTCACATCTTTCTGCACTGTAGCAACTACCACACCAAGAGGTTCAGTTTGTAGCAGAGCTACAGAGCAGAGGCCTGGAGATAATTAAATATTTCCAGTCTTCTTGTGCAGAATGGACCAGGTACTGCTAAAGTTCTGGGCTCATGTAGAGCTGTGTTGTGAGCTAAGTAAAATTCTATTATTTACAGTTGTTAAGGCATATTTGGGAATTAATATAATTACAGAGTGCCCAAGCCTAGCAGAAGTGTTTGCTCTATTGCTTTGTCTTAATCACAATCATGTTCAAATCCTCTTGTCAAAAATGGTTCACCAGAATAGAGAAAATTTTATTTTGCACTAGAGCTTTTGCTTGTGTAACTGCTGTGGTCTTTTCCCCCGTAGTAGGATGTTCTGAGAATCTGAGACATTCTACAGATGGACTGTTTCTCTGATCTGCAGAATGATTTATACCACACGGCATTTTATATCCCTGTGGATGTACAAAAGGGCAGGTTTGTGTACAAAACAGCTTCCTGCCTGCAAGGAGGCTCCAGCAGCTTCCTGGAGATGACCCCAAGCGAGGTCACAGCAGGTCCAGCCTTGCTGCTGCTTGGGTGCTCCAATCTCCCTTGGGGCAGTGTGATGGGGCTCAGAAGGCAGCTGTGAGTTCCTTCTTACTGCACCCAACCAAGTGATCAAATGCTGATCTAGAGTAGCTCAAAATTCCTCAGTTTTAGTCCCCTTTTGGGAGAAACAGGGACAGTGCTAATTTGGGACTATACAAATAGCTGAAAAGCGATCTGTATCTAAAACCTATTTCATATGTAGTAGATGGCAATGTCAAAGCTGCCATAGCAAAAGGTCATTTCTCCACAAGAGACTTTTCAACTCCCTGCCTTCTTTACTGCATCTCACAGCCTAAGAAAAGTCTTGTCTTGGGTTTCACAGTCACACACAAAACTTGCAGAATCCTAGATAAAACTGAGCTATGCAGGGACCAATGTTTCAGGAGTACCAGAAGTGATTACCAAGGTAGCAAAAAGAAGGGAAGGAATTATTGTGTTTGGATAACTGAAAAGCATCACAATAAAATGGTGAATTTAAAAATGATCTCACAGCAGGACATTGAAACATTGTCCTTTCTGTGTCTGTCCAGAAAAAAAAAACAAACCAAAACTCAGCCTTCTCTTGCCTATGTAAGTCGTGTAGTTTGTTCTTATCTCTAGTATTGTAAGTGTTTATAATCCATGAAGAATTCCAAGGAAAGGAGTTAAGACTATTTATTTAAATATAAATACAATTAAATTATATAATTAGTCCTAAATTATCAGATGTAGAAGACAAACAACTTGTTATTGTTTGGATAATTTTGGGTTTCATCAGAGCTAATACTGTTGGCATTATTTTAAACACTACCATGTTAGGGAGTCAGTTTTTTGACATTTTATCCTGCTGTTGCTAGTGCTTCAGTATCTCACAGTGCTCTGTTTTGGGGAAAGAAAACCTAATCCTAATAGTTTAATACAGAAAGGTGTTGAAACCATACTGCTAAGCATCTCTCAGTTTAGGCCCAAAGAGAAGGGGAAAGGGAAAAATTGTCATTCTGGATTTTTTTTTTTTAACTTTCTGAGAAAAGTGGTATGAAAAAGGGATCCAAAAACTGTATTTGGGGGAAAAAATGTCTTAAGGCATTTGTAGCCTTTCTTTGTACACAATGTTAAATAAAATCTCCTGTATCTATGTTGTCAGGTTCTTTTGGTCTTATTTAGATAAAAGTGGGGCTATATTACACTGAATTTGTGAATTGCATTCAGCTGAGTTTGCTGGGGGCATGGAATTTAACACTGCTGTTTCAAAATAAAAGCTGTTTCTTGTTTTACAAGGTAAAAGCAGCATCACCTGAAATCACTACAGAGAACTAAACTGAAACAACCTGAATGTGTGGAAATAGTTTGTATGGAAGGCAGAGAAATAGCTGAGCAACCTAGTCCATGTTGAGATCTGTATGAATCCTTTTGTAGGAGTTCTGCTTCAAAACCCAGCCCATCTCAGACTTTGTCAAGTTTCCATTTGTGTGCAGAGCACTTGAACTGTATTTTGTATTTACTAAGAAATCAGCTCTGGCCTCCAGCTCTTCAAACACTGCATGAAATTAGTGGGATTTTGTAGGAATCAGTGTGAAAACTGAATCAGTTACTTAAATCAAGTTAACTTGGTGCTTTATTTAAATACTGTTTAAATTATTAATGTAATTAAAGAACATTTATGTTTGAATATAGTCCAAATTTAATATAATATATGAACCTTTCTACAATAAAAAGATACCTGCTTGAAAGCTCTCTAGCCCATTTCATTAAGTGTGGATCACAAAGATTACAGGGCTCCATTGCAGCTTTGGGAGTAGATAAAATGTAACTGACTGCAGTGTTTAAAACTAAGCTGAGCGTCATGCTTACCCCTGAACTGGGCAAAGAAGGGGAAACTCAATGACTGTTACTAATACTTCAGACCAGTGGTGTGGCTGTATAATATCAAATAGTTTTCCAGTAGCTTCAATGTGGAATTCTGCCAAATGGTTCTCCCTCCCCCAGAAAGCAAATCCTTGCAGTGTAACCACGGGGAGCAGCAGCCCCTGGATGAGCCTGGAAGGGATCGTGTCCTGCACCCACAAGCAGCTCCTACCGTGTCCAGTTCTCTGCTGCCAGCCTGGAGCATCCCAGCCACTCCTCCTGGCTGCTCTTCCCAGACTCAAGGCCCAGTGAGCAAAGCTGCCCCGGGCTGGAGGTGAGCATGAAGGCCTGAGCAAAGCAGGCAGCACACACCTGCAGCACCTGGAACAAGAGGGAGAGAATGAAACCTAAGGCTGGAGCAGGAGAAGAAGGAACATGAATACAATCCCCACGGATGTTCTGTGCAAATTGCTCCACCTGAGCAGGTGTCTTTCCATTTTCCAGACAGCCCTGAGGCTTGGATGGGCTGCCCTGGGGCAGCAGCTCCCCTGTGGCCTTGGGGATTCAGCTGTCAGTGTGAGGCAGGATCAGCCTCCCTGCCTGGCTCCCTGTCTGCTCTTTGTTAGCAGCCTCCAGTTATGGAGATTCTGTAATCCTCTGGGGCAGTCTAACCCAGAACCCAGCCACAATGAGAAAGCTTCCCTAGCAGACAGCTGAGCCACTCACACACATTACAGCACACAATACTGAAATTTAACGGTTTTTTTCAGTGACCTTTTAAGTTCCAGAAGCAAGATCCAAGTCATATGCACTGTCAGCTAGCAGCTTGTTCATTACTTCACTGAGCTGAGCAACTGCTTCCTGCTGCAAAACAGAAAGCTGAGCCCTTTGTGTGCTACTGTGAGAAATACATTGTACAAAACAAATGCAGTCACTTTTCACATCCTTAATACAGAAACAGTGCCATTGAAATGCCACTTTTTAGCTGATAACTTAAAAATCAATCCAAAGGCAGAAACACAGGACAACATTTGGCTTAAGGCATCATGGAGCAGATAATCTAGCACAATGACATTGGTCATACTGTAGGAAAATAAACATCAGCATTATTACTTGAGCATAAAGGAGCATTTCACTGTCAAATGAGTGCAGCCACCTGCCTGGGGAATCCCCACCAGGTAGGAGCAAGCAGAGTGACAGAGAAATGGACAGGGAAGGACATCTCATTAAATTGACTTTGTAAGACACATAAACAGAAAAATTTTCCCACCATGTAAATCAAACTATGTTGCAATATCTGGCAGCATACATCCTGCCAGTTTTAAAGGGAATTCAAACATAATAGAGATATAATTTACTTTGATTTATAATATTAAAAATTTAACTTCACTAAAGATAATGAGGGACTGTAAATCATACTTGCCCTACCAGTCTGCAACCTATAAATTCCATATTCCTGTGAATTATGGGAAGAAATGTACCTCAAGGGAGAGCATGCAACTCAGTCTTACACTGAAGTGTTTCTTTTGCTTGAACAGCTGAGTTGCTGTTGGGAGAGAAGCTTTAACCTAAACAGAGGGAAACTTTTACAGGGATGTGTCAAATCAGCACATTTTCTTCATTACTGTGTTCACAGCACTTCCCAGCCAGTGCCTGAGAGTACAAACTCTGCTGTACCTCCCACCAAAGCACCCACGCTGCAATCTGGGGTTATTAACTTCAGCTTCTGGTTGTTTGTGTCAAGTCAAAAATCCTGAACAGTGATGGGCTACAAAGCTGAGCTTAGTTTAGTGAGTTTGAAGGAAGTTCAGACTCTGAAAGCTTGTGTGCACATGAGTTCTTGTAACTTAAAAAGGTAAAGCTATTTCCTACCACAATGTCCTGGTTTTGCCGGGGATAGAGTTAATTTTCTTCAAGGTGGCTGTATTTTGGGTTTGTGCTGAACACAGTGAAGAAAACTCTAGTCCATTTAAGCCATGACACACACCTACTTCTCACTCGAATGAAAAGCTGCAATTATAGATGTGGACAGTAATGCACAGGTTTAGAAGACCACAGGCCCCCACTCACACTTAGGTTTCCTGCACTGTGTGCGCTTGGTGCTAGAGTTTAAAATATGCATGCTTATTCCCCCGCCCAAAACCCCCCACAAAATAATTGATTTTTTCACCAGTCCCAGATGCAGGACTTGGGCCCTGCCCTCAGACGGGCAACGAAGCTGGGGAAGGGTCTGGAGCACAAATGTGATGAGGGGCGGCTGAGGGGGCTCGGCCTGGAGGAAAGGAGGCTCAGGGGGACCCTCTGTCCCTCCACAGCTCCGTGACAGGAGGAGCGGCCCTGAGGGGTCGGGGTCTGCTCCCGGGAACAAGAATGAGAGGAAACGGCCTCAAGCTGCGCCAGGGGAGGTTCAGGTAGGACATGAGGAGGGTTAATCAGACATCGGAACGGGCTGCCCTGGGAGGTGATGGAATCACCTAAAGAAAGACTGAACGTGGCGCACAATCCACGGCTATGTTCTAGGTGGTGTTAGGTCACAGGCTGGGCTCCTCAGGGTGTTTCCCGCCGTACCTGAGGCCGCACCCCGCCGTTCGGGGATCCAGGTGCGGCGCAGCCCCGCCCTGAGGGAGGGCCCGCCCCGCGCACGCGCCGCCCGCGCCCCGCCCTGTCCCCTCGCGGCCCCCGGGCGCGGGGCGGGCCCGCGCGGGGCGGCGCATGCGCGGTGCCGCCAGGGGGCGGGGCGGAGGCGGGCGGAGGGGTCCCTGCCGCGCGCGCGCCCCTCCGCGCCCCCCCTCCCGCCGGCCCGGCCCGCGCGGCGCCCCCGGAGCCGGGGCTGCGAACAGCGGGAAGGAGGCGGCGGCTGCCCCGGTAAGCGCCGAGCGCCGGCGGGCGCAGCCCGGCCCCGACCCCCGCCCGCCCGCCGGGGGGTCGCCCTCGGCCGCGCAGGCTCCGGCAGGGCCTGTGTCCCGCGCCCCGGCCGCAGCGCCTCTCGGCCCCTCCTCACCGCCGCCCCCCGAGGGGCCGCGCTGTCCCCCCCGGCGGTGACACCGCCTCGGTACCCCCGCGCCCTCCGGCCGCGTCCTCCCTGTCACCCATCTTGTGCCGGCGCCGAGGGAGCGGGTCCGGCGGGGGGAGGCGCGGCTGGCCCGCATCGCATCCCATCCCGCGGGGAATCCTTCGCTTCTCGCCGCTGCCGCGGAGGGGTGGTGGGTGCGTGTGGGGCTCCCTGAGGAGAGCGGCGGAGTGCCCGCGTTCACAGCTTTCTAGATGGGTTTCGGTGTGTTTGGGAGCACCTTTGTCTGCGTTCTGGTCTCATGCTTCTCTGGAACGTGGTTTTTCTGCCTTTTCAGAGATGAAAGAGCATCTGAGTTCCAATGTTGTGTCTTCTGTCTGCTCTCCTGTGCCTCACGCTATTTTAGCTTCCAAGTCTGTCATGACCTCTTATTACCAGGGATGTAGGAAGGCAGTTTCCATCTCTGGGGCAAAACCAGCCAGCAGCCTGTTGTGAGAGGTTCTGTATGCTGTGTCTGTAGAGGAAAAACAATGCAGTGCTGTGCTGATGCTCAGCAAACTGCACCCTTGTCTCCACAGCAGCATCTCACTGTCTGTGATTGCATGAAGTGTCTGTCTGTGCTGGGGTCTGGGAAACACAGTTCTCTTGTAGCAGAAAATGTGCCACCTCAGTGGTTCTGCGGGGTGAAAAAAGCCCTAAGGAGCCGTGGGTTCTGCTGAAGGGCACAGTCTGTGCAAGCTCTGCTCACCTCAAAAGCTAACACAAACCTTCTGGAGCTGCTTCCTGCTTCATTAATGGTGTGGACTTTGGCTGCTGAAAGATAGGCAAATTAAAGCCAGGGGCTGCTTTGAGCACTGTGGATCACAATATAGTGCTGCAGTAGCTCAGAAGAAAAGTAATTTCTTGCCCGTCTCCAGCCTACTTGAGTGTTGTTAGCTAGTTGGTAACAAAAAATGAAAAGAGAAGGTCATTGTAAATAGTCTGAGATTAAAACTGGGAAACTGAGACGGGAGTAGTCTCATGTTTCTTGTAACACTGCCACTTCACTTTCAGCTAATGGAAAAACCAGATTCCAGGCCTGTAAACTAGGTGAAGTAAGGAAAAAAACCCCTTGATTTCTCAGATGTTTTTGTATGGCTGAAGATACATGTCTTTTTCTTTCTTTTTTGAATATTATGCATAATTGGAAATAAAAGGTCTCAAATATTTTTAATATTTTTTTTTCCATTTCTGTCAAATAAAGTGCCATCTAGTTAGATAATGCAGCCCACATTTTCCCAGTTATTTTATCTGCTCAAGCTAATTGTTGTTATATGTTTTAGTGTGATCATTGGTAAAGATCTGTCTTCTCTCTTAGATTGTATGAGGGTTTGTTATATTAAAGTCTGATGATGGTGGAGCATCATGGTGGAAAGATGTGTGCAGGGATTTCCAGGTGTCATGGACTGTTACCTTCTGTTGTGATTTGCAGCTCTGGGGTATTTTCCCTTTCCCTCTGTGCTCCAGGCTGGTGTGATCTCTGTAGCCTTCCAAGCATCTGCCAGAGGTGTCTTCTGCATCAGGCTGGAGCTGAGGTTTCCCTCAATGGACAGTGTGTCCATAGCAGCAAATCAAAGACAACTTGGGTGTTAGGCTGAGGTCTGGCATGTGCTTGGCCACATCATCATCAGCATGGGCACTGGCATGCTGGCACTTAAAGCCAGGTCTAAAACTTCTTGAGTTTTAGAAGTTTCTGTCTAAGCACATGTTGGGATGGATATTTTTATGCTGCAGAGGTTTAATTGTACAAAAGAAATCTGATGTGCCATCAACATTTTATGTATTTATAGATATATACTCAGAAGTAACTTTTTTGAAGTCAAATTTGTGCCATTTTTGCTTTACTGTTGGTATAAAAGTGGAAAATAAATTCTCAGTAGGTGGAGGCTATGGAAACTCATTCAGAGATTTTACACTAACATAATTCAGAAGCTGTTTTTTGACTTTGTGATGCTGGAGCCTGTCTTGCCAACAAGGATCCAGTCCTAGCAGTGTGTAATGTTATTAATGGAACTGAATCAGTGTTGCTCATTGGGAAAAACAGCATAAGAAATGGCTTGTAGGCTTGCACTTCCTGGCTTAAAAAATCACCCTATTTAGTCTTATTTTTGGTCTTTATACTGAAAAAGGGAGAAAGAGCAAGTGTTGGAAGCTGATTTATGTAATGGTAGCCTTAAGTGACTAGTTACAAGGAACCTATTACTTGTTTTTTTTGAGCTTATTCCAGCTGAAATGATCAGAGAAGCCACCATTTGGAGCCCTTAGTAGTGCAGCCTGGAAGCAATCACAGGATACTATCTTTGAACATAAATAATTCATCAGTAGAGTTTTCACACACACGTGCATGACTTTCTTTGGGAAAGACGACTTTAGTGTCCTATACCTAGGAGGCACTACAACTTTTGATCTTCATCTTTGTAACTACATGTCTTGGGGTACTTCAGTTTTGCAAAGAACTGACACTGTGTTGCAAATCAGAAAAGCTTCCCAAATTGCAGGGAAGAATAATACAAGACCAAATTCTGAAGTCAGGTGAAAGGAGACTTCATGAAGGGTTTCTTCAATCCACAAGGTTTCAGTACCAAAAAAAAAAACCAGAAAAATTATAGCTAGTCATTCGTATTAAATGGTTATAAAGCAAAGTTTCAGAGAAGTAAATAACCAGTTTTTACTTACTTCAAAACTTGGTTTGACATTTTTGAAAGATAAATCTTGATACATTTTATTTTCCATCACTGTGTGCCAGAATAGATTGGCACAGGTAATGATTGGTTGCAACTAATTGTTATATATGCAGTTTTATTCAGGAAAAAAACCTGAGCACCTAATATGTAGTATTTAAATAAAAGTAAAAAGGAGTTAAGGTAGAGTTGAAGTACTCAAGTGATGTATTCAATGACATCAGTCTGAAAGTATTTGTATTTTTTGGATGCTGAAAGCATTTCCCTGACTTTGGTCGTTTGGCCAGTGTGGGGTACATGTTCTGCACAGGTACATGCAGTGAGTGGTGAGTTTGTGTGGGATCTGTGTTTGGGGAGGTGGGTGGAAAGCATGACCAGGAGAACTGGTGTTCTTAGTGCTCCCTGAAACTTTGTGTTCTGCTTAATACATTTCTGTGGATTGTTCTTAATTAAAAGCACACAGTGGTTTTGGCAGATGGAGCCTTCTTGAAGTTTCAGCTGCAGAATTTCCTTGCTGTGTGAGGGTTGGTGCTGGAGAGGCTCCTTCAATGCCTTTCACTGCTAGAATGTTGGCTGGCTTTGTGTGACATGGGCAAGTTTATAAAAATGATCTGCTGGAGTTTGACTTTCTCTGTTTAGCCATAGGATTTTAAATAATTTTTTCTTTTTACTGAGCTAAATTTTCTTTTATTTAGCAAAGTAAATGACACTGAGGGTTGATAATGGGTGTACATTTAAAGTAGCATCTGCTGTGCAGTATTTTCAGACAATGGTCTTGCCTGTTTCAATTTGCTTTTCCCTAACAAGTGACCAGCACTTTAAATGGTTAATGGCAAACATTTCCTTCAAGTCCCTGAAGGAATATGGGCTTTTCTGGAAGAGAAAAGGAAAATTAAAGCTACTTTTATAGACATGATTCCTTCCACAAATCTGAGTAACTGTGTACACTTGAAGTTTTAGTTTTGTTTTTATTTCTTTCTGTAACAAAAAAAAAAAGAACCTTTTTTCCTTTAAGTGACAGAATCATGCAAAGCTACTTTGCATCTGCACTTGCTTATATGAGATGGACAATTAATGTCTATTTTGGAAATTACTAACTTCTGAAATACATACAGTTGCTGGTAGTTACCATCAAATTATTCTTGACTTAGGATTTGTAACTTGAAGGGGCAATATCATTGTATTTAACTATACTGAGATGATGAAGAATTAACATGTTAGAATGAAAACTTTGTGACATAAACTTTTCACTCATTACTGTTGCTGTTTTTTCTAGTTTTATACAAAACTACAGAAGAGGGTTTCCTCAGCCTGGAGCATGGGCATGCCTGTGACTTTGAAAAAGCTTAAAGATACCATCATGCTGTTCTCCAAAGGCTTTGATAGTTTGCTGGGATAGATATTACTGTAAACAATGTAAATTCTGTTTGTGAAAACTCAGGAAAAATAGTAAAGACATTTTAAAGGGTATAGGTCCAAGTATGCAGGTGAAATTTCAGTCTACTTCATTTCATATTCAGAACTACATTTGCTATATTCAAAACATGAAATCATACAAATATGTGTTACACAAACTTCTTGACAGTTTCCTGAAAATCTTTCTGATCTACATACCTGTAAAAAATAATGTCTGTCTACAGAAGAAATTAAATCTATCAGTTATGGACATTAGTGTTGTAATACAAAGGATATTTGAAAGAAAAGAAAAATACTTCAGTATAGTGTTTTTTAATAGAAAGACTACATTTTTCTGGAGCAAAAACTGTTCTGAGGCCCTTAGTCACACATCAAAGGCTTGCCAGGAAACCTGGATGTACAGGAGCTTTTCAAAGAAATATCTTTAAAGTGTTTCACAGTGGAAAGTGCACTTGGCATTCCATGAGGATATCAGCACATCAGCAGCTGTATCAGCTAGGGATGCTGCACTGGGCTTTTAGTGCTTTCCCAGGCTTTGTCCCATGTTGAATCCTGTGTTGCTCCAACAACCAAACTGTCCCAGGGAACAGTGACTCCATAAACCTGGTGATTCACCCTTCTCTGGAAGGCTTGAAATAAATTTTAGAAGAGAAATAGACTTACCCTTTTTCCCTGGAGTAATAAAAACTAACCAGTAGATGGGAAGCTCTCCATCCTGTGGCAAGGACTTCTCTTCCATATGACTCAAATTTATGTCCTTGGGCTTCCACACTGGGGCCAGTAACTGCTCCTCCCTTAGTGATACCAGAGTATTTAGGGAGGATTTGCATGTGGCTCTGTCTCTGTTCTGTCTGCTGAGCCTGAAGGACTTTAAACTGTGTTAAGAGTGTGCTGTTGACAGGGCTTGGAGGTGAGGAAAGATGTGGGCCACTGCACAGAACTGGAATCTGTAGATACTCAGCCTTCAGAGCCCTCAGTGCCCTGTTTTGTCATGTGCTGATAGTGTAAAATAACACTGTTCATCTGTGCCCTGGAAGAGTGGGGTTTGGTGGGTGGCACTAGGAGGTTCATTAAAAGCAGGGCTGTTGCTGAGCAGCCAATAGCCTGAAACTGAATTAAAACAAATTGGGGGCTGCACCATCTCTGAAAGGATGAGACTTCCTTCTTGTTCCCAGTTCCCAGTCCCGCTGCTTCCTTTGCATAGTATCTAGCAATTACAAGGTGAGTCACATCAGTCCTGATCTGTCTGAAAGGCCAACTCATCAAAAATGAGCTGTGATCTCTAGAATGGAGAGAAGGGAGAGGACTGAGGAAGGGGTGGGACTGCCTCTTTAGGTGGCAGGGTACAATTAAATTATTTTCATGACTAATTTAAGCAATCCCCAACAGGCACTTCCCTCTCCCAGCCTTAGCAAGATTGACTTGTGCATGAGCCATTCCCATTCAGGCTATTCTCTTGATGCATCTGAGACCAGGATGGCCTTTCTGGGCTTGGGAATCCCAGAGCTGTAAGCACCTGGGGCCTGGGAATGTCCTCAGGTAATGCATCTCTTTATTGCTTCTTCTGTTCTCTGGGACTTTTTTGTTGCAATGCCTTCAAGAATGTTGTCAGACCAGGTTGGTGGTGAAGTGGACATAGTGAGAACCCAGTCACCTCCCAGATCCAGACATGCAGGCAATAGAAAGTCCTCAAGCTGAGCATTAATCAACTGCTGGTAAGAACAGATCTATCAACATAACCATCCTGGTATCAGGACCTAGGGTGTTTAGATTTTGCATGAACTGAACATCTGGTGGAGTGTTTTGGATGAGCATGAGACCTAGTCCAAGTTAATCACTTCTCTTACAGGCTTTACCTGTAACACATGTGCTGGGAGGCACTGGTCTGCCTCCTGAAATGGCCCCTTGCATGTCCTTCTCCTGTCCCCTTCCTGTGATGGGCACCTGGCTGCTGCCTGCCTCACTCCTCCCTGGGAGCTTGATGCAGCAGAAGCCTTTGCTGCAGTTGTTAATGCCTGAGTTCAGCTGACAGCATTTACAGTGGACCAAAGGAGGAGGTCACCACTGGTCACCTGCTGGAGGCAGCACATTTGGGAGCAGCTGTGCTGGAGAGAGAACATTGCAGTGAAATGTTGTACACTGAGTGAGTCAGTTTGAAAGGGAGGGAAGCTGTTGTGTTGGTCATACACCTTTTGTTGTGTTATTCCACCAACTCCCCTGGTTTTAAAATTGCCATGGCTGCTTTTGAAAGCACTGCCAGGCAGTTCAGGGGAGTTTCCACATGTGTGGTTGTCAGTAGGACTCATGGCTGTAGGAATCACAGCAATTAACAGTGTAAGCATTCCACCAGTGGACTTTGATTGCTGTGTGAGGAATACAGTATATGCTGAAGGTTATAGGACACTGAATACACCTTTGTAACTGGGAGGTTGATGATTTTTGGAATAACACTTTCTTTAGAGTGTTGGAATAACAGGTAAGAGCAGTTCCAGTTAAAGGAGTTAACTGATCAAATATCACTTTTTAGATTTTTGTGGTTTATTCTTAAAGCTGGCCAGTCCTTTGGGTGGGAAGAATTAGTGTGTTAATTTTTAAAATTTTCCTGGAAAACAAGTGTCACTGTAGGAGTTGGCTCTGTTTTATTGGAATATTAACCTGAGGGTTTTACAGGGAAGGTTGGCTTGTCTGCTGTTTGTTCAAGCATGTAAAATCTGACATAGAAGTGTAATTGCTGCCCAGGAAATAGGTATATGCTGCCTCATCTCTTAGTGTGTGATTTGAAATTTGGATGCAACTGTGAAATTTACCAAAAAGAGTGAAAAATGACAATGCAACCAAATCACCTGTATTTTCAACACCAAGGAAACAAACCCTACTTAATTAGTAATGTGGATGGTGTTTTGATCTGGGCTGTGAGCAGCTGTAGTTAATGGACATGCTGAGGCTACTGAGCCCACATAGATTGTTTTGTAATCAGCTCGATGATGCATACCAGTAAGGTATGGATTTACCTGGTCTGTTACTCTGTTTTTCAAAGCTATAATTTAAAAAAATCTTCTGAAGCTGCAGTCAGTGTAGAATCTCATGCTGAGACCAAGTTAGGGACAGTGTTCCCCTCCTCTGTGGAACAGTTTCCCCATGCTAGTTGATGAACAGTTGTTTTTTCTTTCCTTGGCAGTGGTTTGAAATAGCAGTTGTTTGAAATAGGAGCTTGAAAACAGGGCTACATAATTTAATTTTGTTATGAAAAGACTTTTAGAGCACAGTTTGTGAGTTCAGGAGTTCTGTAAATGTTCCTGTCACTTGTCTGGAATGTTAAGTATTGCAACGGTTACACATTGCTCGAAGCAGCTTCAGCTCTGCAGTTTTCTCCAAAGAAGGAGTAGAGAAATTGAGGTGTGTAACAGCCAATTCTTGCCCAAAGCTCTGGTCTTTCTTCCCTTCTGTTTGAAAGAGAAGGAGCAATAGCAATTGTGGCTTGATAGCAGTGGATGGGATATCATAACTTAAATGCAGAATTCCTACTTTTGTAATTCCACAACTTGTAATTGAAAATTGTACAGACACTTCAGAATTTTTAAGACAAAAGTAATAGAAAGATGTTTTCTCTGCAAATGACTCCCTGCAGCCATTGTTCCAGGAGTGCTCCATCAGTATTGCACTGCCATGCACAGTTTGTGTTTTCCTCCCAGCACATGAGGGTAGCAGGCACTGCCCACACTGGCACAGGGATCCAGCCCACCTGCAGCTGTGGGCAGATGCCTTAGGAAAAAGCCCAAAGCCAGAGTCTTCCCTCCTACCCTGACTGCTTTCCCACCTTGCAATTAGTTTTGGCTCAGAAGGGTTTCTTTGTTCTCAGATACTTCACAGCCATTAGGAAATTTCTGTGCCTTGTGCATAGCCAGTCTCCCCATCTTCTCACACAATATACATGAAGAATACAGCTCACTTTTTTTATTTAGAACCTGGCTCTAAATTAATTCACTGGTCTTTAGTTTTAGTGCTGGAAGAGATGATTAACAGCCACTCCCAGTCTGCCCTCTCAATGCCATTGCAGATTTGATAGGCTTTTGTCATGTTTCCTGTGAGATGTCTCATGGGAGCTATTATATACCTTTGATCTTATTTTTGCCCCTTGCTTGATCATTTTAGGATCTGTAAGAAAACCCTTTTTTTCTTTTTTTTCTTTTTTTTTTTTTTTTTTTTTTTTTGAGGTTGAGAGAACTGCAAATAGCAACTAAAGTGTAGATAGATGTGCAAAAAGTTGATTTGTGTTTGATGGTTCCTTCTCTGTTACTTTCTTTAATAATTTCTGGATTTGCTTTGCTTTTTTTCTTTTCCTTATTCCAAACACTGTACTGATAGTTTAATGGAGCTGTGAATCAGAATACTGTAGTCTTGCTAAGCAGTATTGATACACTGAGAACACATTTATATTTGAAGCTGAGATTGCTTTTTCCTGAGAGATAGATGTGTTGTGTTTACCTATATTTAATTTTGTTTGCTGTTTTTATTGTCCAGTTAATCTCATAAGGGTCTTTGTGATTCCATGGACTCTCCTGTTATCCTTGGTATCTTAAATTACCCACTAGCATCAGCAAACTTTCAAGTCACTAAAATTTGATCTTAAGCAATAAAAGAAATGCACTATTTGCTCTGGGCTGTTGAAATCCAGTGGTTTATATATCATGTTTTTGGAATTATTGAGCAAGAGACATTGTTGTAGAGTGCTTGTGCAGCTTGCAGGCTGAAAGTTATAAATGTAGAGAGCTGTGTCTCTTTCTATATAGCTTTTTCATATTCCAGGTATAAAGCTTTTTAGTATCTGTGCTGTCTTATCTGCAGAGACTTGGGAAAGTTCTGTATCTGTATTTTACAGGGGGTTGATGAGGCTGGATTTTATAATCTCTTTGCTTTTCTGCCTTTTGGGACAGTACAAGTGACCTGAAAACGTCATTCCCTAATTATTTGGACAAAGTTGTCAGCCTAAATATATCAAAACCAAAGAATTTGCACAAATAGAGAGTGAAAGTGTACTGGGTCTGTTGCTCTTAGATGTGAGTAATTTCTTCCTGTAACTTGGGTATTTGATTTTTCAAAAGTGCTCAGTATCCTCAGATTTGAGGGATCGCTTGCTTCTAATATTTTTTTTATCTTTCAATAAGTAATTCTAAGATTATTTGTAATTTTCTTAATAACTCACAACTTTTAGTAGGTAGCACTGCTTAATGCCTATCAAAAATACTTTTGTTGCTTGACCCTCTACTATCTTCCAGGCACAGGAAACTATATTCTGTGCTCTTGCAAGTGAGCTTTACTTTTGTGACAGTAATATTAGCATAAAGAAGCATAGTAAATAATGGATGAGATGAAAATAATCACAGTGAGGAATCATCCCCTCCCTGCTCTGCTTCAGTGCTCAGGGTTCTGAAGAGTAATGCTGAAAGCGTTGCATGTTGGCTGGCTGCATGCATCATATCAGTTTACACTCAGGAGCAGAGCCATGCTATTGGGCAAAAGAGTTTTAAATTATTATTTATGCAGTTGTGTTTGCAGCTGGTATAAAGTGCAGGACTGGTTTCACATGCCTCCAACAGAGCAGGGAGAGCACTCCTGAGCAAGGTTCTGCAGTTTCCTGGACTATGTGTGCTGTGGAGAGAGAGACGGCTGGGAAAGGATACAGGTTAGAGGAATAGTTACACTTTGGTTCAGGAATGCAGCCTTTCTAGCTGATATTTTGGCATTGCTTTGGCTTTTTCCCATTTTCATTAATTGATACTCTTTGTGCTATCATAAATCAAATGTTTTCCAGTAATGTCTTGTGCCTGTTGATGAGTATTTTCTTTAGCAGTGGCTTTTTCTTCCTTTTTTTTTTTTTTTTTTTCTTTTGGGGAGAAGGAAGTGTGTATAAAGGGAAAGGAAGTCTTCAGTAATTCCTTCTTTCTCCCTAGGGCAAAATATAAAATGCAGTTTTATATGCAGTATTTTCTTTTTAAAACAATGGTGAAATAATATTTTAGTTCTAACTTGAATCGTTAGTGCTGTATGTTACTCTTCAGAAAGCTTCCTTTGGTTAGAGAGCTTTTTATTTCTTATTTTAAAATTGACTGTTAAATTTTCTTGTTGGGCAGAGACAAGATTATTATTGATTCTTAGTAGAGTTTCTTCCTAATGAATGTGGTGGTGTTCTTTAGAAGCACAAAATAGTTTTTAACTGCCATACCTGCCTTTTGAGAAACTGGATGAAGCAGGGTTTTTTCTGCTTCCAGTCACACAATATTGATGTCTTCTGTCTTCAGTGCTGAAACCCCATCTTCTTTTTCCTTCCTGGAGAAGGCAGGAGAGGAGAAATTGGCACAGAGAGGTCATAAATTCACTTTAGGAGTCTTAGTGAGCTGCTGCTTTTAGAACCTGTAATGCTAATTGGTATCTTGTTCTTATTTTGTGTGACCTGTTTGTATATTTTTCTCAGTTTTTAAACTAAAAACTTATTTCATTGGGAAAGTAACTATAAGGCTTAGTTTCTCTGGAATTAAAACAGGAGCAGTGGTCCCTAACCCTTCTTGTCCTCGATGCATCTTTAAAGTTTCTGGAAATGCGGTTCTACCTTTGAGTTTCAGTGAATCAAAAATAGTGGTCATGAGTGTCAAATGTATGGATATTTTAAAGTAGTGCTGTGATGGAACATGAGGATTATACTTAGCTGGCATTGTTGAGTTTTCCCTGCTCCCACCACTGTGTTTGCAGTTGCTGTCCTTGAAGCAAACACTGTGGCAAGTTTTCAGGAGCGCTTCCCATGGAGGAGAAACATTTGAGTTCACAGAGTCTTGTCACTGCTGACTCCCTGAGATAAATTGATACCAGTATAAATGGTTTGTTCTGTGGAAGGTAACATTAGCCTGCATCTCTGAGGCCATCCATCCAGTGGGTAATGTTATTGTCTGTCTTGCTGTAATAAACAGATCCAACTGTATTTACTGTGCATGCAAAGCTCATGTGTGCTGTGTCTGGCTTTGCAAGGTGTGTCAGGGCTGATGAATGTGCTCTGCAGACCTGAAAAATGTGCATTGCAAGTAGCCAGGGCTGGGTGTCTCTGTGGCAGCCAGAGCCACTGCCTTATCTACACTGCCAGGCAGGGCTGTCAGGCTTTGCCCAAGTGTATCACAGTCATGTCACTGCCGGTGCCCTAACCCTCCTCAGAGCACCAGCCTTCTCACTCTGTCAGCTGTCAGAAAGGGATGGTTCTGACTGACTGCAGTTATGGCAGCTGTGTAGTTTTTCTTTGGGATCATTTTTTAAGTGCAGTTAGCTTTGCTACAAACTGTGCTCTGAAAATTCATTTGGGTTCTTCCTCAAGCGTGCTATGGGCAATTTATTTATGTCTGTAGAACATCAAAAATACCATTTAATAGTAAAGATGCCAGTTTTACTGAAGAACTCTATCTTCTTCAGTATTTTCAGTTTTAGTTTTCAGTTGAATAAGATCAAAAGCACAAGTAAGTGTTTGACTCATAGCCATGAAAAAGGCAAGAAATAGAAGTGTGGCAACTTTGAAGGTAACCAGTGTTACCATCTGCTTCTGGAATCTAATAGGCAGTCATACCACTTAATATTATGTGTGTATAGCAAACATATTACCTTCATGGGGCTTTTCTGGTTTGGGTTTTGGTTTTTTGAAGAGTCTCTCATTTCAAATTATCTCTCAGTTATTTAACCTTCTGTGAAGGTGTTCTCATTCCTTGTAGCTGTACAACAGGACTGGTGCATTTTTGACATTGTGATGATGAAACTGCAACAGCAAACAAAGTTTTCTGTGTCCATTCATGGAACTTTCAGAGCTAAAGGGAATCTGGAAGCTATAAACAAATATTTTCAGTGTCTTAAGATGAAGCTTCCTGTTGCTTCTGTTAACAGGACTTAGGGATTTGAGGAGGCAAAACTTTTTTTTTATCAAAATCAGAATTGAAATATCCTTGTGTGCAGCTGAGGTGATGCTCAGAAGGAAGGAGTGTGTGTAAGAGTATGGTGTTAATTTTGTTAGCTGAAATTACCTAGTACTTCTGACCACTGTATTGTTATGTCAAATGTCTCAGTCTGCTTTTTGTGCCTTTGAAGTGCTTCAGTTTTTAGGAGATGGAAATCTTTCAGTGCTCATGTACACATTTCATGTTTCCAATCAGCTGTGAGATACTGGGCTCAGATAAACCTGATCACTTACTTCCATCTGGAATCTGTAAGACTGAAAGTGGATTGGAGATGTTGTCCTCTTAATCTTCCATCCCATGACATCTGACTCAGGGGTGATGAAGCACACAGCTGCCAACTCTCACTCCTGCAGGAGGAGATGATCCTGGTGTGTCTAGTCTTTCTGGTAGCCCATGCTTCAAGTTACAGCTGTTGTGTGGCTGTTCTCCTGTTAGTCTGTGCTTCCTTGGAATTAGCTGTTGTAAAACCTACAGTTTTCAGATTTGCTGTGGCTGCTGCTGGTTTGGATAAAGTCAGCCTTGTTTTCTGAACTTTTATCTGTGCTTGTGGGTGGAATGGCAGATGTCTGCTGTCAGGGACAGCAGGCTGGGCCAGCTGCAGGAGTGTCCTCACTGCGGGCCATGGAACCCAGTGAGCTGCTTCTGCTTTCCTCTTCCAGATAATCCTCAAAATCACATGACTCAAGTTAAATTTTGTAAAATTCTCTGTGTTTATTGTTGTGATTTTTAATAATTGGTTTGAGGGAATCTGAATTTTTCAAACTTTGTGGATTTTTTCTAGAGTAAGTTTTTCTCTGCGACTGCTGTTTTTCTCTCAGCGCTGTAGTTACTGAGCTAGTGGTAATCTTTTCTCAGATCCAGTGTTGTTGGTAGTCAGGCTGCTGCCTGAATACTCCCACAGTGTTTTTCTTCCCACAGTCAGAAATAAAGGACATTGCTCCCTAATAAGCCTTTCTTTTGCTGGCTAACGAGTGAACTCAGCAACATATCCTCGGTTCAATGCCATTTGTGGAACAACAACTAAAAAAAAAAAGATTATAATTTGGAGTGGAGCTGTAGGAAGTGCTTAGTCCTTAGCAAAAATCCCTTTTAAAAAAAGGCAAAAACCATTGGTCAGTCACATGCATTTTGTTTGGCTCTAATTTGTGGTCTTTGCTGCTCTTCTGGATTTCTGATCTTAAATAGAACACTATAAAAAAAGACATTGCTTTTCATCTGTATTTTATATTTAAAGTTTCTTTCTTTCTGCTTGCAGATTTGTTTGTAAATGCATCATAAACAGACAGCCCAGAATGAAGAAAGCAAGCAGGAGTGTTGGCTCAGTGCCCAAAGTGCCTGGAGTAAATAAAGCTCAAACAAGTGAAAAAGCCAAACCAGAAAACGGCTCCTCAGTGTCTGCAGTAACAAAACTTTCCAAAACTGGGACATCAGCATCTCTTTTGAAGGTAATAACCAGTAGAACATTCTGATTATTTGTATTTTTTACTATAAAACTTTAAAAAGGGTAGAATTTCAAGGCTTGTCTTTAATGCAGCTTAGACTAGAGGTAGCTGGAGGGAATCTGGGTAGTTGCAGAGCACTGGGCAGGGTGACAGGATCTTGTGTGTCATTCATGCTGTACTTCCCTACTGCAGGATAAGATGGAGAGCACTGTGCTGTGCAGGACTTGGCTGTTCTGCAAAAGGAGCAGAGTGGAAGTTATGTTCTGACCAATGTTATTTGTTTAGAGTTATGCTTGAACGGTGTCAGTGACTAATAGGATTTGATGAGAATTATTTGCTAATTTTGAAAAAAGGACTAATGAAGTATCTAACATGAGAACTTTTTTATATCAGTCATCTCTTGGGTCAGTGCAGCTGAATTCTTCTGGCTGTTTTGGCCTTTGCTTTGTGTTGAAGTACTGCTTGAGCTGAATTTTCACAAGTTGATTCTTGCTCCCAGAACAAGTTCAAAGGTAGAGGTTTTCTCTTACAGTAGCAGAACAGGGCAGTATATGTAGGAGCATATGGCTTCCAACAAACAGTCAGACACACTGAGGTGTGCTGTGTGGGGTTTTCACCTGGGAGCAGCCACATCTGGGCTGGATGGGTGGAATGAGCCTGCCTAGTCTGCCTCCTTTTCCTGGCACAGAGGCTGGATCCAGCTCCTTTTGCTCTCTGCAGCCCAGGGTGCAGTGCTGTGCTGCTGCTGCCCTGGAACAAATGAGCAGAGCAAGGAACAGGGTGTCCAGCTGGGACCTGAACCACTGTCACTGGCACACAGGAAGCCACAAAGGCCATTTAAATAACTGGCAAAGAAAGATCCAGAATTAAAGAAGTATAAGAGTTGAGGTCTCTCTGTAATAGCTCTGCAGGATTACTGAAGTCAAAAGGTGTGTTCCCTTTCTCTTCTTCCTTTTCTTTTGTGGAGGAATGGTTAATACTTTTGCTGATGAACTTGCAAGCCAGGTTTCAGGGAGGTTTTCTCCCAGTGCCCCTCCTTTCTTCCATCACCCCATGCATCTTGCAGTTTTCTTAGCTTTAAATAATCTTTTGATGCTTGTTGACATTACTTACTTTATATTTCTAGAAACCTCTCAAAGCAACTGAAGTCCTTTGTAGTTTACTTATCAAGTTTCTTATGTCATACCTCTCAGGGAGATAAAGGAGGAGGATGATCTAACACTGAACAGATTTGACCCAGTATGCTTTCACAATTTTACTTATATTAGTAACACTTCTGGCTATGTTTTGGTGTGGGATTAGAATTCATGACAACTTATGAGTTTGAGGCACAATGAAAATTTTCTCTTGATTACTAAGGCTTATCTCAGGTTTATATTCAACCAGGCTTACTCATAGAGTTGGATGTCTTTTACTTGTTATGGTGATGTTGTGCCAACTATGTGACTTAATGGTAATGATGAATCTTCTTGGAGTGTTCTGTGCTTATATAACAGAGTTAGTTGTTTGTGGGACTTTTTGTTTACTGGCATTGACAAATTACAATTTCTGGCTTGAAAGAAATATCAGTAGAAGTAGTATTTAAAAAAAATATATAATTTTATATTTGATGTTGTTGATGAAACATTTGGCATATTATTTTCCTCATAGAGGTTGCAGAGTGTTCTCTTAGAGCTGGTGAATTGGTGTGTGTTCTGAATTTAATATTCTCTGACAAAAAAAGCTGGCTTTAAATAACTTTATTGCAATGCTTGCTAATTTATTCAGCTCTTTGATTTGGATATTGAGTGAAAGGCCCCTATTAAAGAGTAGACATACACTACTATAACTTTGGTTCAGTTAGTAATAATGTTGCAAAATTGAAAATAATTTTGTAATTATAGCATCCTGTTAATGATATAGCTATAGGCCAGTGCTCAGCTTTGGGTGGGCTTCTCCAACTGCATTGTTTCATACATGGGTCCTTTTTTGTGGAGTTTTCAAAATGTGTGGACAATGAGCTCAGGAAGAAACTGTGGGACCCACCCTTCAGCAGAGCTGAGCCTGTCCCAGGCTCTGTTTGTTCGGCTGCTTCCCAACGCCCCTGGTCGGTTCCTTCTCTGTAGTTTTTGTCTCCCACTTTGCCCAGCACTTGTTTAAATGTTCAGCACCCCACACACATTATCACTACTTAAAAAAGTTTAACTGCCAGCCACTTTTAGTTTTTAATTTGTCAAAAAAATACTCTGCAAATAATGTGTTCTTATTTTTAAGATCATTATTTTTTTACTTCTTCAGCTAACAAGCTTGTGATGCTGCTGACACTCCCAGCTGTAATTAGTGAGCAGCTGTACTTCAGATGAATTGCAAAATCCAGTGTCCCTGAAAAGCCAGGGTTTGGAGACCAATATTTGAATATTAAAAATTAGAGTGTGTTTTCAGTATTCATGTGTCTAGGCTTCTATTCTGTTTGCAAAATGCAGTAACTTAATTAGATTGTTGTGAAGTTTGATGTTTGAAAAACTCAAATGCAGCAACAACAACAACCATCAAAGAAAATCTTAGGTAGGAATAATTATATATATATAAAGGGATTTGAATGAGATGCATAATAGGATATACCTGTTGAGAAAGTAAGATGAAATGAATTGTATAGGTCATTATTCAAGTTTCACTGCACTGAAAGAAAGTGGTGAGAGGAAAACAAATATGAATTGTGTAATTATAAAGTGTTCTTTTATACAGAAAATCAAAATAGGTCTGGATGAACATTTCTAATTATGAAATTTTCTAATTATATTTTAATGTAGGAGTTTTAATGCTAAGCAGGTTGGCTTGGTTCTTAGCAAATGGGAAAAAGTTGGATTATAAATATACACCATTGCTTTTGCTTCAATTAAAAAGATATGCTACAAAATTACTTTGATTTTAAAAATTCGGAACGGTTGCCATTGTAGAGCATTAAGAGGAGAGCTGCTGGTTTGTAATTTTTCCAAGGCTTTGCTAAATAGTTTTCTTTGCCAAGAATATAATGTTACAGCTTTGAGAAACTGTTTATTAATTGGCTGCAGAGGAGGCAGTGCCTTCCAACCTAGAGCAGAAATAGTTTATGGGTAAGTCAGAAGAAGAATGGCTGTCTAAAATTCCTTTGTTCAGTAAGGACTGCAGATGACTAATGTCTGAACGTGTGTATTTTACTTAGCATTTTTTTTCTTCAAGCTGAGTCACATCTTGACCTATTTGGCTTGATAACATGTACTTGTACTCTTAAGTGTCTAAAAGCTTAATCTAATTTCCCCAGTCTTTCAGCAGGGTGAAAATGCTGACAGCTCATAGTCTGTTTGAACTATCACGTTTGCAGGGGTGGCAGATCCAGCAGCAAAGCAGAAAATCACTGTTCCTTCTGTAATGCCTTGGTTTAGGCAGTAGCTGCACTGGGTTGTTTCCCTCCCCTGTCCCCCCATGCCCACTAAATTAGTTTCAATTGGATACAAAATCTAATTAGATCAAACCAGGATTGTTGTACACCAGTAGTTTGTGTTCAGCCCCACATGAGTTGGGTGGGCTTTATGGCTTTTGTAGTGCTTCAGTATTTTTGCTTTTCTATTTTTATTTCCATTGCTCGTGCCTGTTTGCATAGCTGTGTGGCATGGCAGATCAAGGAGCTGGTCTGACTCCTGGGAGGAAGCAGCCCTTGGAAAAGCCTTGTTTGCACAGCAAGCAACAATGGCATTTTCACAGCAGAAAAGCCAGCTTTAGATGCACATCTGACTAGATCCTTGGAGTGATGTGGTTTCTTCCAGCCTTTTATAAACCTTTTCAGAAGGCTACACCATTTCTGACACGGTTCAGTAAAAACATTCTTGTCCTAGAGGATTTTACCCTTAAAAAAGGATGTTTCTATCTGTAAATTTTCTATATTTCTATCAATTGCTTGCAGAGCAAATAAGTTTTCCTCCCAAAGCTCCCTTTTGTTTTGCAGCTGCTCTTTTAAATGGCACAGATCCCATCCATGGTCTTTCCACAGTGCTGTGATCAGTGTTTCTAGCTCTTCTGGAATTAGCACTTGCAAAAAGAGACTGTAGAGAGCAGAATGACATGCAACTAATTTTTTTAATTAAGCAAGTGTACCTTTATTCTAAATTTATAGAATTGTAATGCCTGCAATATAGTTTTTAACATGGATATGTGTGAGCTGGTAGTTACAAACTTGCAGACATGCTGGAAAGCAGTTGGTTAATTCCTAAGCACTACCTTTTAGCTGGGATGTTGGAGGACAGTTCAAATGTGTTATCCAGCTGAATAATACAGTTGCTCTAGGAATGCTGCTAGCACAGCTGTTTTGTTTTTTTTCCTCATATAATGGGAAAAATGTTGAGCATTGAGCATATTTTAATTTTCACCATTTGAAAAATTGTATTTTAAGAGTATAAAGTCTGCCAATTAACGCTTAAGAGCTTAGTATTTCTAGACTTTATTCTGAAAGATGTATTCTCTGTTTGGAAGTCTGGTTGTTGAGAATCCTGTGCTTGCTGCCTTGTCACATTCCAGGCAGCTTTTGTGGTTAACAGTAGTTTCAGGAACAATCAGATGAGGTTAGACAAAAAGTCCATCAAACAAATACCTCATCTCTTAAAATCCCTAGAAAAGAGCTTGAAAGCAAGGCAAGGATAGATGGTGAGAGTGGCTTTTCTCCTGCCTCTGTCCTAGTTTCTAGTGGAACTGAAGCTTAGCATTTTGAACTAGAAATTGTGTTTTGCTAATGTTGGATTGTTTTTTGATCTTCTTTGATTTGAGCTTTTTGTTTGAATTTATCCACCAGAAAACATTTGATCATATTCAATTGAAGGATATTGTACTAACTTCCTGGTATTTGATGGTTTAAGTATCTAAGGATTGCCTTCATTTTTATGCATAAGCAAACTTTTAGTCAAAATTGGGAAGTTTTACACTATAACGTGTTACTGTGCTTTAACTGATTTTTTTATTATTATTATTTTTCTCCTTAGTACTGCAACATTAAAAATTTTTAGGGGGAGAGAGAAGACTCAGTATCAAGGCTCACTCATATATGAGGAGTTAAAGTTCCATTTCAGTTTACCAGCTCTGCACATTGCAGTGCACTTACACTTTTCACATTCTTGCATAGACACATGACTTGTCAAATATGTACTTTTTAAACTGAAGGAATCTTTAACAGTAGAAATGTTGGCTATGCAGACTTCTGGGCCAGCTGTCTTAAAGCTGCTTCTTCCCTTTCTTTCAGACTAAGAGTAATGATGACCTCTTAGCAGGGATGGCTGGTGGTGGTGGAGCAACAATGACCAACGGTGTTAAGGCCAAGAAGAACTCTTGTGTATCAACAGCATCTTCAGCTCCAGGGACAGCCATGAACAGTCTGGAAAACAAACCCAAAACCATTGCAGGTAAACAGGTATATTGATTCTTAAAGGTGGAAGTTGGGGGCTTTTTGTTTTCATTTAATGCATTGAGGATCCAGGTTGCCTACTGAAGTGCTCAAATGGTCAAATCACCTTCTGAACTCTTTTCCTGTTTTTAATAATGTAATTGCTTTTTTGGAGGTGTTCTTTTTAGTTTTTTCAATACTGACTATGCAACTATTATATAAAATGAAATAATATAATTAATTTAGAGAATCATAGATTTTTCTAAAATTGTCTGTTTAAAAAATCCATGACACAAGCACTAAATCTCTAAGATGACTTGTTGGACATTTTGGACATTTTGTATTGCTTTATAGAAATAAGGTAAGAGGGCTTTCAGAAACTGTTCAGAAAAGTGAAATCATTTAGTGTGTTACTGATATGGATTGAAATAGATCTTTCCTTCCATTGCTGTGTTTTGGATTCAATAATGCTTGCAAAGCTGTAAAGCATCTGGAAATAGAGGAGTAATAATCTATCTTCATTTTTATGCAATGAGATAAAATACAGAAAACAGAAGATGCTGAATGTTGAATTAATGTTTACTTCCAATATTTTCTATGAAATGTATTTAGCAGTGTGATTCAGAAAATCAAGCACTGTGTTGCTGATACAAAGCACACAGCCTTCTGTGACAGGTACTGTATTTTAAATTCATGTTCCTAACTTCCAACAAACACACAGGTCCAAGTTCCACAGCTAAGCGTAGCACTTCATCTGGAAACAAAGAGTCGAGCTCTTCTCGAGAGAGGATCCGGGAGCGCTCTCGCCTGAGCCAGGGCAAGAAGCTGCCGCTGGCAGGGCAGGGCCCCGGCGAGGGGCCGGCAAAGCGCTCCCGCAGCCGCGCCAACCCCGAGGCCGAGATCCGCATGAGCAAGTCCAAGTCCGACAGCCAGATCAGCGACAAAGCTGCGCTGGAGGCCAAGGTCAATGATCTTCTGACACTAGCCAAAACTAAAGATGTGGAGATCTTGCATCTGAGGAATGAGCTCAGGGACATGCGTGCTCAGCTGGGGCTCAATGAGGATCATCTTGAGGGGGATGAGAAATCGGAAGAGAAAGAAGCCATTGTTGTCCATCAGCCAACTGATGTAGAGTCCACGCTGCTGCAGTTACAGGAGCAAAACACTGCCATCCGAGAAGAGCTCAACCAGCTGAAGAATGAGAATCGAATGTTAAAAGATAGGCTGAATGCTTTGGGCTTTTCTTTGGAGCAAAGGCTGGACAACTCTGAAAAGCTCTTTGGCTATCAGTCTTTAAGCCCAGAGATTACAGCTGGCAGCCACAGCGATGGTGGGGGCACTCTGACATCTTCAGTGGAAGGTTCTGCTCCTGGATCAATGGAAGACTTGTTAAGTCAGGATGAAAATACTCTCATGGACAACCAACACAGTAATTCCATGGATAATTTAGACAGTGAATGCAGTGAAGTTTATCAGCCACTGACATCAAGTGATGATGCCTTAGATGCTCCATCATCTTCGGAATCTGAAGGAGTACCAAGTATAGAAAGGTCTAGGAAGGGAAGCAGTGGCAATGCAAGTGAAGTATCCGTAGCTTGTCTGACAGAACGGATCCATCAGATGGAAGAGAATCAACACAGTACAGCTGAAGAGCTCCAAGCCACGCTTCAAGAGCTTGCAGATCTGCAACAAATAACACAAGAGCTGAACAGCGAGAATGAGAGACTTGGAGAGGAAAAAGTAATCCTGATGGAGTCTCTGTGCCAGCAAAGTGACAAGCTGGAGCACTTCAGCCGCCAGATCGAGTATTTCCGGTCCCTTTTGGACGAGCACCACATTTCCTATGTGATTGATGAAGACATGAAGAGTGGGCGCTACATGGAGCTGGAGCAGCGCTACATGGAGCTGGCAGAGAACGCTCGCTTCGAGCGGGAGCAGCTGCTGGGGGTTCAGCAGCACTTGAGCAACACCCTGAAGATGGCAGAACAAGACAACAAGGAGGCCCAAGAAATGATAGGGGCATTAAAAGAAAGGAATCACCACATGGAACGGATTATTGAGTCAGAGCAGAAAAGCAAAACGGCTCTGGCATCTACCTTGGAGGAGTACAAAGCCACAGTAGCCAGTGACCAGATTGAGATGAACAGGCTGAAAGCTCAGCTAGAGCACGAAAAGCAGAGAGTGGCCGAGCTGTATTCTATACACAACTCTGGAGATAAATCAGATATCCAAGACCTGCTGGAGAGTGTCAGGCTGGATAAGGAAAAGGCAGAGACCTTGGCCAGCGGTCTGCAGGAGGAGCTGGCGCACACCCGCAATGATGCCAATCGATTGCAAGATGCCATTGCTAAGGTAGTGCTTAAATACCATTGCATTCTAGCATCCCATCTACTCAATGGCCTGCTGGCCTCTGTGGCTCTTTCAGAAGTAAAAGATGAATTATGAGGTCCATTGCAGTGCAGTAGTGTTAGGACTGATTACTTTCTCTTGACTTCTGTTACAAAAATGATGTCAGCATTTGAAAAAATTCTGTGGATACATTGAGCAACAGGGTGACTGTTGTGTTACTTTTTAAAAATATTTAAATTCCACACCTCATTTCAGTGGCCAAACTTAAGCAGTATGTAGGATACTGTACTGATTTACTGCTTAAATTTCACACCTTTTGCAAGACTTCATGTGCTGGTTAGATTTTGAATCAAAATGTTTATTCCCAGTTCTGTTCTGACCCAAATATTTCTAATTTATGCTGTAGCTGTGTCTAGTAAAAGTATTTACCATAATTTAATATAAAAACTAGAGTCACACAATTTATTTAACAACTTTACATATGCATTCCTGAAGAGACAATTTATGCTGAATTTAATGTGTAGACTATATATTAGCTGCAAATCAACATGTTAGTCATGATCACGAGCCTGTTAGAATCAACCTTAATTTGGGGTGAAAAATATACTAAAATATTTTTAATAATTAAACTTGGAGAGTGCTGTTAAAATAAAAACCACTGAAACAGATGACTTAAAAGCAGGGTATTTTGTCTATTAAACTTGGTGCCTGCCAGCATTGCCCACCCTAAGCCACAACCTAATTTCTCTTGTTTTTATGATACCCTGTTTTTGTTGTTGGGTTAATGTTCCTGCCTCTGATCCTAGCCTGTCACTTACATTACAGTTTTATGAGGCAGGATAAAAAAGCCTCTTCCCCTTGTCCTGAAAGGGAGAAGTCAACCACTTCTTCCCTTCCTTTTTTTGGTTTCTTTTTTTTTTTTTTTTTTCAATTTAATAGTTTGACAGACTCCTCTGAGAGCTGCTCCAGCTCACCAACACACCTCACACACAAATGTGACACTTGATTAAGGAAATCACTCATCACACAGGTCCAGCAAGCACTAAGATTGATGCACAAGAGACCAGGCTTTTTCTCTTTTCCCAAAAGAAAGGAAGAGTAAAAAAGGTGTCCTTCCATGGCAGCTGGATGTTAAATTGGATCAGCTGCTTGTGAAACATCAGCCTTGGTGCAGTGGTGGTGTTGCTTCACTTGTATGCAGGGTACTGCTCTTAGAGGCTGGGAATGCTCATATATCCAGCCTGGGAATAAAAACAGTTTAACTTCCACCCAGGAAAAGAGTTGCACTAAAACAGTGTATAGTCAGAGGCTTACATTTCTCCTCTACTTTTCTGGTTGCAGAAATACACTGTAAATGTAGTAGTTGCAAAACTGAAAGTATGTTTAATATGCAACTAAGATCTATTCTTGTTTAGGTTGAAGATGAATACCGAGTGTTCCAAGAAGAAGCCAAGAAACAAATTGAGGATCTCAATGTGACTCTAGAAAAGCTTCGGACAGAGCTAGATGAAAAAGAGACTGAGAGGAGTGACATGAAAGAAACCATCTTTGAGTTGGAGGATGAGGTAGAGCAGCACCGTGCTGTGAAGCTTCATGACAATCTTATCATATCTGATTTGGAGAGTAAGTGTTATGCATTCCTCTTGAGAGAAAGGGCAATTTAAGAAAAGCTCAAGTAGAACACTGTAATATTGAAAATATTTTCACTTGTCTTTTGTGTGTCTGAATTCAAGTCAGACTAGGTTTTGCAGAATCCTTGCACACTAGAGGAAGAACAAAATCAAGTTGGCTTAGCTTTTCCAGACCCACTTAGTGGTTGGTGTGGGAATAAAAACCTGTGAATAGAGAACAAATATTAAATCTGCTAATACTGTTTTCAAGTTGTTCTTCAAAGTAGAAAAACATGTAACAGAAAACATGTTTACTGTGTGCCTGTCTAGCTCTCTGTGCCTTCCTTAGTTCCCTCTCTGATCTTGGAGACCTGCTCAGACATTCCTACCACGGGCTGGGATTCTGCAATTAGTCTCTATCTAAATAAGAACACGGGCAACTCTACCCTGGCAAGCTGTATTTGCACAGTACTACTTAGAAAATTCAAATACCTGTTAGTCTTCCATGTTATTCAAAGATGAAACAAGATAGCAGGAAGCCAAAGCATGATTCCTTCTAACAACAAGGGAAATATTCATAGAAAGGATTTTAAGTTGGTCTGCTATCAAGAAATTTAGTGTCTTAAACAAGCTAAATTGTTTATTCAAGCTCAATATCTTTAGACATGGCTGTGAGTGTTGTTTCCCTAAGCAACCTTTCTTTGTCTTGAAAGGCAATCACTGCTTCTCTTTACAAATTAAGTTTTTATTTTGATTTTTTTTTTTTCCCTTTCTGTGCTAAAAGAAGTCATTTTGGAGCAAGGACTCAAAACACTTTTCTACTTGTTTTGTTTTGTCCATTAACTGAAATATTGGTGCAAGGAACAACACCATAGTCAAGTAGATATTTAGGTATCTGCCTTGCAATACCTGATTACAAGGCAGCTCTGATTTTTGGATGCTTCTGCTTTGTGGGTACAAACCAGCTGTCAGATATTTAATTTCGACTGGTAAAAATTCAGGCAGACAAACCTCTGCCAGGGGAGAAATTCTCAACAAAAATTGCAACAGTCTTTGTTATTCATTGGTCTTGAAATAGTTTGGAAAATTCATCTGGAGCAGCCAATGTCCTGACGTGATCCTCTGGGGGGAAGCGAGCTGTTGTTTTAGTTCTGTGCTGGAAGGAGAGTGGCATCTAGTGGCAGTAAGAAAGGATGGCACCTGAAGAATTGTATAAACTTTAAAAAGTGTATTTTTTGTGACGATTTGAAAACTCTGTTGATTGTGAGTTTATAGTTCAATGTCTTACAGGATTTTCTTCGTGGTAGTCTCTAAGTACTGACAGCATAGAATATCGTGAAAAATCTGATACTTAGAGACAGTACATAGAACATTTAAAAGATAGAATTCTAAACACAAAATGAAAAATTATAACTTAATGATTTTACTAAAGACAGACTTTACACTTAGGAGAAAGATGCCTCATAGATGAGGTGGTGAGTGTTCATTCAGTTTAATGATTAATCACCACAAATAGTAATGTAGGAATGGGAGCACTCCAAGCACTGGTACTTAGAGCCTACTTCACTGTGGGCTTTTCAAACACCAAAAAGAGGCACAAGGAACCTACAATGGAACATTTTTCACAGTAATCTGGGTATTGAATTGTCACATTTTAGCTGTTGATATGTCTGCCTGCAGAAACAGGAGTCTCTTTAATGTGTGCAGCAGGATGCAAATTCCATTAATGAAAAACATACAGTATGTTCCTGACATCCATCCAGATGTGGTGAGAGCTGCAGCCACTGCAGCTGAGCTGGCTGCTGCTGGGATGAGGAGCTTTTAGCACAGTGCTTAAAGGGCCTGTGGGGGAAACCTAGTGAGGAGCAGTGAGGGCACTTGGTTTGTTCAGCCTGGAGGAGACTGAGGGGAGACTCGCTGTGGTCTTCAATCCCTGCTCTGTGATGCTGACAGGGCTTGAGGAGATGGCTGGATCTAAGTCTGGGGAGGTTAGGTTGGATACCAGGAAAGGGTTCTTCACCCAGAGGGTGGAACAGGATCCCCAGGACAGTGGTCATGGCCCCAAGGCTGCCAGAGCTCCAGAAGTGTTTGGACAATGCTCTCAGGTAGGCTGGGATTGTTGGGGTGACCTGTGCAGGGCCAGCATTTGGACTTGGTGATCCTTTAGATCCCTTCCAACTGAGGATATTCTGTGGTTTTATTGTATGTGAAAAGTCTTAAAAAACATTAAAATGATCTGTGTTTGTACCCTCCCTGTTGTGCTGAGCTGGAACAGGCTGTGGGGAGGGAGGGCAGGCAGTGGGGAAGGCTGACACTGCACTAGATGGCGCGTTCCCTCTGAGTTTCACTTCTGACTCCCAAAAACTTGCAGTAGTCAGGTAGCCCAGCTGTCACATTAGTCATCTGCAGTAACTAAGGGGGGAACAGAATTGTATTATTCTCCCAAGCAGTTAATAAGAATTTGTGGGGAAATTTTTTCCAGAAAAATTTGACTCCTGATGTGCAGAAAATGTGTATTTGTAGGTTAGCTTACCACTTCTCAGAGGTTTCTTCTGAAGCACAAAAATAGTCCTTGCTTGTTCTCTTAGCACAGGTGCATGTATGTTCTCCTGGTCTGTAACTATGTAAGTCAGTAAATTTTTAGGATGGGGTAGGTGAGCTAGAAGGTGGATATATTTAATGTTCAGTGAATAGTTCTTTTATGGAGCTGACAGTTTTAATTCTGCTATATCTCATTTGAAAAGGATCTTGACAGCAGTTATGAAATGAAATATTTACATTACTATATTTAGGCCTTTTCTAACAAAGTGTTGGAAAAGTCAATAGGATGTTCGTTTTTTGTACTTTTTTTTTTTTTACATTTTTAGTACTCTTTTTCTTTTTTTTTTTAACTAATGGTGGACCCTTAAAAAGTCACCTTTCTTGCTTTATAGACATCTTGTCTAACATGATGTGCTCAAAAGCAAGATTGATCTGCAAATTGCCTGAGCTTTGGTACTTATACCCAGTGCCTCTTCCTTATAGAAGGAAGCTATAATTCTTATGCCACTCTGTGTATTTGTTTTTGTGCTGGGATAGCCATTTCTATGGTAAAGAGTCAAAATGCTCTCCCAGTATGAGGCATGCCTGTGTAGCCAGTACAAAAACTGAGAGTGTCCATTGTGGAATTAATTGCCTTTCTCAGAATTACTTGAGGTTATTTCCCTTCCCAGGAATTGTCATTTTTCCTGAAACTACTGCACATGTCTGAATATTGTTACTATTTTTTCCCTTATTTTTTCCCCAGAAACTATTGAAATTAAACAATTGAATGTTGATACTCATTTTTATTTCATAGTGATAAATTCTAACTGCTAGTTATATTATAATCAGTAAAAATTGCAGATACAGAACGTTGTGATACCTTTACTGTGGTAGCCTTACAAAACTCTTCCTTCCAGCCCTAGTTGTAAAGGTTTTCTTTATCGTTTGTAGTCTGCAGGTCCCATAATCTTTTTTTTTTTTTTTTTTTCCTACCTCTTGGGTAGAGGTAAGACCTTGTCAAACTGTTTCTTAAATCAATATAATTTTGTGTAATGTAGATGTAATTGGATCCTGTTGTAAAACACAAGTTTGCTGAGGATTTTTGATTATCCTATTCATTCATCAGAAGAGTCTCCTTGTTCTTCATTTGCCCTAATGTGTAGCTATTTTTTCTTTTATCTCAGTCTTCTTTGTTGTCTGTGATGCTTAGAAGAAGGAGACTGGATAATGGTAGAAGTACCTGTCCTACCATACTGGAGATCCAGGCACATGGGAAGGGTTTGTGTTTGTTAGGGAAGAATGTGGAATTTGCAAGGATGCAGGAAGGAAAGATGCCACATGGCAGCCTCTACCTATTTTGACTACTTGAATGTTCAGGCTGTAGTTGGTGGAAGAGGTAAAATCACTTATATTAGCCATAATTTCTCACTGCATTTCAAATTCAGTTGCAATATTTGGGGGGGGGGTATTTTTAATCACCTTGGTTGATGGGGGAGGAGAGAGAACACTGTTTCCAACAACTGCTGTAAACTGCTCTGTATTATTTATGGTACCTGCAGAATATTCAGACCATTGTGTTTTACTTCAAAGCATAAATACACTAAAATTTAATGGTGCGTTTCATAACTCACAGAAGCTCAAAACAATGGCACTACACAAGCTTTTACTGTGGGTACATTTATGGATTCTGGTTTGTGGTTATTTTTAGATAGCTTGGTTTTAGTAGTACTGCAAATTTTGTTTTTAAAAACATTTTTTCTTTGAACTGTTTTAAAAGTGAAAATGAACATCGCCTGATTTGTTCCAAAATGTATTCAAAGGAAAAGGTGGGGAGAGCAAATTTCATAACTTTGGCCTAAAGCTGGCCTCCTAGTTCTGAATTTAGCTTAAACAAGTTGTGTATAAAAAGACAAGCTAAAAATTGGAGGGCTTTGCTTAAGTATCATGGTAGCAGGAGATTTGAGTGGCCCACCCTGTAGCCTTATCTTCAAAGCTTAAAGATCAGCTGGGTGCAACTTAAAATGGGCACTCTTACAAGGAGGAGATAAATACAGAAGTATCTGTCTATTTTTAATGTTCCAGCTTTTCCAAGTTTGAAAGGTTATCATGTTTTCAGACCAGCTGAGGTTTGTATGATTCTTGTAAAGAAATTAACTGTGGCTTAAAAAGCCCCTGTACTTGGGGCTGGTGAGGGAGGTTTTGTGTATTGAACAGCCTAAATGCATTAGGCACCTTCAGTCATGTTGTGGAAAGAATATTGCTAATATACAAGAAAAATATTTGTTTCCAGCAGGTGTTGGAATAATGAACCTGAACCAAAGAAATTAATTTAGTCAGTTTCTCCATCATTTTTTCAGTTTTTGCAGTCACACGATGCTATAGAAATAAAAGATCTTAGGATCCAAGGATCAGTGAAATGACACACGGATTAGAAATTTCTGCTGTGTTCTTCTTCATTAGTTGCCTCGTTTTAAGAATGGAGTAATCAATCACATTGTCCTTGTGTATTGAATTAAGTCAGAAATGAATAGTAATTGCAGTAGCCAGTCTGTCAGACGCCGCACAGGAGCTGCTGTGATCGGGCTGTGAACCCTTTGTGTGGCTGCTGACAGATTTAGGGGACCATCTCTCTCATAACACCAGCTCACAGACTGTTTAGCCTTCTGCTGTAAATATAGTTTGCTTTGACCTCAAATAGTAGCTTGATAGACAAGAATGTCAGATTCTTGGGGACATGAGTTCAGTTTTATCCCTGTGGAAGGCATGTCTGTGAGTGTTATGTCAGCTGCTTTCTGGCAGGAATTAAACTGTGCATCAAAAGGCTTCATGTAGCTGCAGCTTATGTTTGAGGAGGGAAAACCCCCAGACATCCATGTTTTAGGCTCCTTTCATGTTACATTGCCTACTTTGTTATTGGTTTGTCATTTTAGTATTGTGATTTGGGATTTGTATAAGAATTGAGTTTGCTTATGCTGCTCCCCTTACCAGTCACAGAGGAGTGTGTACCTATTAACACCCTCTGGCAAATTATTCCTTCTCATATTGTTTCTTCAGATGTCTTTGGTTATAAAAATGTCTTCTCTGAGGAAGTCTTCAGAAACATTTGCAGGTCTTTTCAGTTACTAGTTTTTAAGTAAATAAATCCCTGACTAAGATCTTAGAGGGAATTTAACTTTTTTTCCAGATACAGTTAAAAAACTTCAGGATCAAAAGCATGACATGGAAAGAGAGATCAAGAATCTTCACAGGAGACTCCGGGTAGGTAAAAACCAAAAAAGTCAATAAAGTGTAAGCTTAGAATGTCCCAAGACCAGCATATGAAATTGTGAAAAGATAGTATCATTTGATACAATGCCAATAAAATAATTATTTCTGAAAGACAGATATGAGAATATATTGACACTTAAATTGAATATACAGACTTGATACACTTGATACACACTTGATACACGTGAATACACTTGATATTGAATATACAGACACTAAACAATGCAAAAAATTTCTCAGTGTCACAAGATATGATGTTGGGCTTACGAGAAGATGTTTCTGTGTATTTTGATGTGGAGTTTAACATTAAATATTTTTCTCCTCCACTTGAACATTTCATTTGTCTCCACAACAGAAATTCATGACTATCAAAGTCTAGGTATTTCCAGCCAAACCTCTTCAATTTAACTTGTGAGTTAGGCTGTGCCTAACACTGGACAAGTTCCTCTGTGGTTCCTGCAAACCATTTCCTTTAGCAGCATAGGAAAACCATGAATAATAAGGATAACTTCTATTTCTGACTTCCACATGGGTGCTTTTGCAGGAGGAGTCAGCAGAGTGGCGGCAGTTCCAGGCAGACCTGCAGACTGCAGTGGTGATTGCCAACGACATCAAGTCCGAGGCCCAGGAGGAGATCGGGGACCTGAAGCGCCGACTGCACGAAGCGCAGGAGAAGAACGAGAAGCTCACCAAGGAGCTGGAGGAGATCAAGTCACGCAAGTATGCAGCTGGCAGCAGGGGTGTCACCATTGCAGGGGAGCTGCAGCTTTGCAAATCCAGTTTCTTAGTTATTGGGGCTCCAGAAGTTTGTAAATCCTCCCTCTGTGAGGATCTGTATTTCAGCAAGCTGCTTTATGCTGCTTTCAGCAGTCAAAATAGGTACAGTTACACTAGCAGTATTTGTTTCTTTGTACTGTATACTTAATCCATCCAGAGTATTACAAAGTTTTGAAGTGGAGGACTTTTCCAGTTTAACAGCTAAAAATGATTTTGCTTCCTACAGTGTGAAAAACAAGCAGCGTTGGCTGTTCGTACCATCATTAATATTCTTATTAGCAGCCAAGGCTTTTGGTGTGGTTAAAAACACAGCTGGCTTTTTACCTGAGAAGAAACCTTCATCTAGTTCTGCATATAATTTATACTGTTTTCTGTCTACTGATAATTAGAGGTGCCTTCATATACAAACAAAAACAATCCAAATTGTGATATATTGTGGTTTGAATTAGGTGCTCCAGACATTTAGAAACTGGGTTATATGTCTTGAAGAAGTGTTCAAGTCTTCAACAGGGACATCTTGGACAGCACCATTTGAATCCTGACTACATTGCCTCTAGGGGTCAGATATGTATGTAGCTGACAGTATGATGCTTGTGATGTGTGTATATAAAACAGTTGTTTTCTGCATGGATGGGAATTTGGTAAGATTTACATTACATTTAACCCAGCATCTGGTAGGATAGGAGATAGCACAGGCTGTGAAACTTGGGGAAAAGCTGATGCTGCCTTAAGATGTACACTAGAAATATATTCTTGCTCCTTAGTATTAAATTGTTTTCCATTTATTCAGGTGGAAAAAACCTCCCCCCTCTGAGATGATTATTTTCATGGGGACAGATGAAATCCTTAACTCAACTTTTTCCATCTGTGTGTGTGAGATAGGGGTAGGAATTAAGGCTTACATCAAATATTGATTTGATAGACCTTTTTTTACCAGATGCTGAGCTCTGTTGCTGACAAATAGTAAGAATTTACAGTGAAAATTTGGGTTGATAACCTATTTCTAAATTACAGTGGAAAGAAAACTAATTAATGTAATGACCCATTTGGACCATAGATTTTAATTCAGCTTCAATTAGTGTTGATTTTTTTTAAGACACTGCATGTTAAAATGTTTTTTAAATACCCTAAATTACTTCAGGCAGGAAGAAGAACGTGGTCGAGTGTACAATTACATGAATGCAGTAGAGAGAGATTTGGCAGCTCTGAGACAAGGAATGGGCCTGAGTCGCAGATCCTCCACCTCCTCAGAGCCAACTCCCACTGTGAAAACACTTATCAAGTCCTTTGACAGTGCCTCCTCCCAAGGTGAGTCCCAGCAGCTGCTCCAGGCTGCCCCTCTGCATGTGAGACCTGGTCATCTCCAGTGGCTCACCTCACTCAGAGCAAACTGCTTTATCCTGCCCTGACCTCCATCTGATGGCTGGAGCAAACCAACCCAAACTGGATTGCAGAACAGATTGTTCACTGCAGTTAAGTGCAAGCATCCTTTTTTTGTCTTGTCTTTATTTTTCTCTTTGCTGTCGCATTGCCAGTGACTCATATGCTGGATGCTTTGATTCAGTGCTCCTGTATATTAGAAATACATAAACACATATGACACATAATTATAGCTGGGAGTACAGCTGATTTCAGCCTGATTATTAAAATCTGAACTTAATGTACCAAATTAAGCATTTTAAAAGCCATGTAATAGCTAGAGCTGAGTTTATTTCTTTTAATAACTTATATCTTAGACTCAGAGCTCTGATGACACTTAAAAGTAAGATCCTGCCAGTATCACCTATTAAAAGATATAGGAAATATTTTCTAAAATGAAAGAAGTCTCACTCTTGAGACAATGGACTTTACTGTGATTCTGATTGTGGAAAGAAGTGGTGCTCTTCTCTATAGGTGACCAGAATAAGGAGTCCAAGTAATTATTCTGAAATGAGAAACACTTGGGTTTCACCTTTAACTGCATATGAGACCTTGTATGGATTAAAATATCTCCCTTGCCAGGTCTTTGGGTTTTGACTTTCATGTCCAACAAAGTCACCATAAGTCTCATGTGAAAAGGCTTGGTCTGAGGCAGACTGCTGGCAGAGACAGTACAGTACTGTGCACAGCAAATCTGCTTTTCACTGCTTAGAACAGGAAGTCTAAGATATAGAACCATCTCTGTTATTTAACCAAATGCTTCTATTTCCATGCTTGCTTGTTTTCTTCATAAGTATTCACAGTTTTTTACTTTTCTAGTGTTAATTAGAAGGCTTTTTTAGTGTGTTACTGGAGGAAGATGCTTTCTTGCCAGTTAGTTCAGTTAAATGATAAATCCCTTCTCCCTTCTTTGGAATATTTCATTTCAAACTAGTATCTGCCTTCTACCTCAGCATTCATGTCTAATCATGTTGTTAAATCATCAGATCACTGATTCACCAATTTAGAATTTTTCTGTTTTCACACCTTTCTAAAAATGTTTCTTGTTTAATCCCAAAATTTAAGTGCTTGTGGACTTGGATTAGAAACTAGAAAGCAGAATCAGGTGATATAGTTTATCTTTCTTGTATTACTGGCAGAGCCAGGAGCCTGCTGCTATCTCTTTAATTGTCTGAAGATCAGAGAACTAGTAATGCCATGATTTACATCTGCCAAGGTAATAGTATCCTGCACCTTAGCCTTGTCCACCCCCAGCAAACTCAGGCTTTTACCATGGATGATAGAAAGACAGCAAATGAAGGTAATTGCAGGGGAGTAGATGTGTAGGCATACTTTCAGATGACTTTTCAGTCAGTTGCTAATTGAAATTCTGAGAGTGTGATCTGGTAAAACTCGTAATGTAAAGTACAAGGTGAGGGTTGGCTTCAGCAGTCTCCTGTTGCACTGCAGAGCAGTGTCATGCTCACCATGGCTTCCTTTCCATGTTCCTCCTAGTTCCAAGCCCTGCTGCTGCCACAATTCCTCGCACTCCCCTGAGCCCAAGTCCCATGAAAACTCCCCCAGCTGCTGCTGTATCCCCTATGCAGGTGGGTGTTTTATGACTGCACTTAATCCTTCTCTGTGAAGAAGATTGTATGAAACTACAGGTGGTAACATATAAATATTGGCTGACTTGCTGGGGAAATGATGATAAAATGTTGCCTTAAGTCAGTAATTACTAAACTTTTCAGTCTAACAAGTCTTCAGTGAGAGCCACATTGGAAGTTTGGAAGTTCTTGTTAAAAATTTGCAACCATTGCTATTCCTGTGCTATTAAAAAGCATGAGAGGAAGACTTTATTTGCATTCCTTAGTTTTAGAGTTGCTGTTTGTCAGTTCTTAGTCCTGTGCCTGGCAGGGAAACAGCAGTAATCCCCTTGGGCAGTGGACTAAGGTCTGTGCAGAATCTGTCAGCCATCATCAGTGTAAATGTACCTTTCAGTGCAGGCCTGACGAGGGAGGATTGAAATAATTGGAAATTTCTGATCTTTGTTCATTTTGAACTGACAGAGTTTGGCCAGTGGGAGATGGTGCTGTGTATTTTGTGCTGTCCCCTCTGAAGCTTTGTCCTTTTGCTGCAGCAGCCTGGGTGCACTGAGATGGCATTGTCAGCACTCTGATGTTCAGCTCTGTAGATCTTTGCTGGTTTTAGTATCTCACTTGCAGTGTAAAGTGAGATTTTGGCAGAAGCCAACAAGTTTAAGGACAAAGCAGATGGGACCAGATTCATAAAGAAAAAAATCGAAGAATGTACTTTGTTTTACTCCTTTAATATCCATAATTCTCCTGTTGCCTTCAAGATATTGCTATCCCAAAGTTCCAAAACTTGATTTTCACTGTAGGTCAGTGTGATGTTTTGGTAATAACATTCTCTCTGCCTGAACTGAGGATTCTGTAGCCATATTGGCTTTCAGTCCTTAAGGAACAATACCTGGAACAGACTGACTGTTCTCATGTTCTCAGACTAGTGCAGCTTTTATTCATTTAAGAGTGAATTTCATGAAACAAATAGATAGCCTTAAAGCAAAGAGAAGGAATTAAATGTTTTTCTGGGAGAGCTTCTGCTACTTCTTGTGGTTCAGTCACTCTTGACAGCAGTTTTCTAAATTAGTGCAAAGTGACGAGTTCGCTGACAGATGCTTTGTTCCCATTGATCTGTCTTTATATTTCTGTTTATTTCTGCAGTCTTGTAGGAGGAGACAGACTTAATCTCATGTTCCAAAGAGCTGAACCAGACCTTTGGCAGACAGAAGGCTTTTTGGTGAAGCCTAAGGCTTATCTCACTTTATTTACCTGTAAATTAACCATGAACCAAAGTAATCTCAGAATACTGTAAAGCTGCTCAGGTTTACAGCTCTTGTTTGATGTTCTTGATCTGCCAGAATTACTTGAATTTTGAATTCAATTTCTGGTATAGACCCAAGTCATTAACAGCTGGATACTCATTAGTGGGAAACATTAGCCTGAAAAACAAAGAGGAGGGTGTGTAAATGAAAACAGCTTCTATTGTCTTTCTGAAGATAGGTGGTTTTCTTCAAAGTGCTTGTAATTATCCAGAAGGCAATTTGATTTCATGACCTCAGTTATGTGAATATTTTCTGCTCAAGAAAGAAGAGGGTTGAGTTTTTTTATTTTCATATTGCTGCCTCATTTTCTACTGTTGTGTTCTGTGTCATTCTTAAAAACTTTTTTTGTTTGTGCTCTCTTGTAATTGAAAAGCAAGATTTGAAGAAGTAATCACAATGTGAGCTAGCCTATTGGCTCCCACCTTATAGAAGTATCTCAGTTTGAAAGCCAGGTGTCTGTTTGGGAAGGCAGGAGCCTCCCTTGGATTGGAGAATGCAAACCCCCTCCCTCTGAATTATTGTATTTTTGAAATTAAGGGGCTCTCAGGCAAAGATATGAGGCTAGGAATAACAGTTCTTTACTAGTATGTATAACAAGTAGTTTGTGTTTCTTAGCAACTTGTGGGAAAAATTCTATAGGTAAGAAGGAACAGAGGAAAAGGAACCTAACCCCCAACAAGAAGTCCTCTATGTTTTCAGGTCTTTGAGGAAAGGTCAATCTCTGTATGGGTGTTGAAGTGTTTATTATCATTAATCTTAATTGCTTTTAAATGGTGTCATAGGAGAAATATTTACATGGGCACCTACTGAGAATCTGGCACCGTGTTGATACTTCCATAAGATGGATTGGTTGCAAAAAACATTGTCCAAGTACAAATGCAACAACCACGTGCTTTGTCTTTGGGCTGTGTCATGAATTTCCTCAATCTTGAAGAGTTATTTGCTTGGTTTGTTTTTCTTTACAACTGTGTATGTATAATGAGATAGATTCTTGGATATATTTTGCAACTCAAAACAAGCAAACAAAACCCTTTCTGGCTTCAGGTCCAAGCCTGCAGTGGAGCATAGCTGTGTTTTACTATGGCTCTTAGCAGTACTGCAGAACAATTTAGGAAGAGAGGTATGAAGAGAATGCTCTTCAGAATGTGAGAACAGCCCAGATGGGTTAGCCCAAAGCTTAGCTGGTCTGGAATGCCACTGGGAGTGACCAAAGCAGATGCCTAGGGAGGACAAGGGAGTCTCTCTGCTGCTTCCCCTGGGTACTTTCTTTTTCTATTTTGTAGCTGTAGGACTCTGAAACAGACATTTTTTCAGATTTACAGGTTACTGTTGAATGTCCTGGTTTGTTTTAAGCGTATAAACTTCCCGGGTCCGAGCAATTTAGTGTCAAAGGCTTCCTATATCCTAACTAGTCAATCTGTGAAAAACTGTGTTTGTTCTGCAATTGCCACATGTAGGTGCACTGGCATGAAGTGCAAAGTGATCAGGAAGAGGTACCTGGGTGGTGGTGATGGTCATGCTTCCTTCCATAGCTAGCAGACACAAGGATGACGAGTCAGAAACCAAATATTTGGAGTTGAAGGGATTAGTTCATCCTGCCATAGTTCTCTTTCAAATTTAAAGCATGTCCCAGACACCTGTGCACTGCTACATAGATGAAGGCAGGTGAAAATAGATAAACATCAGTTGGTCCATGTTCCTCTGGTTTGCAGTGCATCAGTCACTGTGTTACTGCTGGTAGCTGTGAGATATGGAATAGGGAACCAAAGAGTTTTTAGTTAAACTGCCCTGTCTGCAGTGCCAACAGGAGCAAAGAGACAACCAGTTTATCAAGACCAATATGCAGCAAGTCATCAGCTGAGTGATACAGCCACCTTCTGACAATTTTCATAAAGGATGTTTGTTTTTAAGGGATAAATTATGAGGTTATCCAGCTCTGTACACACCTGTGTTTCTTAGCTGAAGCTCTGTGCTCGCCTGTCTATAGTGCCAGTCTCAAAGCTAACCAAAATTAAATATTTTTATTTTAGCCTTATTGTCTCTTCTAGCTGTTTCCTGGGGTGGGGAGATGGAATGAAATGGCTCACTTTGATGCAGTTCTTATCCTTTAGTTAAGAATGGTTGGGGAGGTTTTTTTAAGTAGGTGATGTGTGAAATTCCAGCTCTTAGGGGAAGCTGTTGTGAGCATTTCTGTAGCTCACAGTCACTTTCACCTGCACATTTCAAGGTATAATCTTTGTTGTGGATGTGCAAGGACATTGGATATATGAAGTGATGAAATTCTTCATGCTGTATGTTGGCAGTTGTCCTCTCCATTTGATTTCTAGCACATAAGCATAACTCTAGTTTGATGAATAAGTAGCCCTGTAATCTTGCCTGTGCTATGGGATGCTGTAAAGTATATACTGTTAAATTGTTTTAATCACAATTCTAGATTTGTCTGTCTTGGCTTCATAATTTGGCATGAGAAACATCTGACCTTTAGTATTGTATGAAGATAAGACTCATTTAACCTTGGGCCAGATGGAGATCTGAAAGAGTTTTCATGATAAACACATTAGTGGACTGATTATGATTAAATATTGGAATCTAATAGAAAGAACAGGGTGAATAAAGAATGAACTGTAATTTGCAATAAGCTCTTTGAAATGATTAATTTGAAATAATTGTGGGCGATCTTCCATGAGTCTTTAGCAACTGAATCTGTTTCAGTAACTATAGGGGTAATTATTCCTTTGTACTGTTCACTGTGTGAGACTAAAATGCTTATTTTAGTCCTATTCAGTGCTTACTGAATTGTGTGTAAAAGCCATATATTGCTAAATATTTATATAGAACTTGAAAACAAAATGCTCAATTTTTAGCTCTTTAGAGAGGAACAAAAATTAAAGTGACCTGAGAAGGCAAAAAAAAATTTGTGTTTTATTACATCTTCAGCAAATAATGAATATGTCTCTCCATTTGTTCCCAGAGCATCTCAGTTAAATATGTGGGGACAAAAGCTCTTGACATTCTGAATAAACCCCATTTTTTCAGTAGTGTTTTTCTTAGCCAAGAGTACTTTGGGTCACTGTCCCCATTACACCATTCTCCTGACTTTCCAGATGAGACACAAAGTTGTAAAAGCTTATATTAATAACACAAATCATGCACTAAAAACTTGCCTTTGTTTAGGGGATTCTGTTGGTTTAAGTAAACACATCAAGTTTAACCAGAACAGGTTTGCTCAAACAAAATATAAATGAAGGTGAGAATTAATAGGAAAACTGCAAGAGCATTCACAGCCTTAATTTTTAACATTGGTCTGAGAAACAAGTCTCAGTTTAAAGAAGTAAAAGTAAAGGTTTTTAAAGTAAAGAAGGAAAAAATTTCAAAGGTTCCTTTATTTTTGTAGTTCTTTAAAATTAGTAATAATGTCATATCTGAATTTCTAAAGCTGATTCTGCAATTCAACATTTCTGGTTTTTTACCTTCTAGTTATGTGTGACTCAAGTATTTTTCCATTTCAGAGGCATTCCATAAGTGGACCAATCTCATCTTCAAAACCCCTTGCTACACTGACAGACAAAAGACCAAGCTATGCAGAAATTCCTGTTCAAGGTACTGATCCAAGTTCATTTAAACTTGGGGTTTAGCACTGCTATTGAGAGTTTGTTTTTTTTTTTTTTTCAATTAGTGTCCTAAGCACTATCATATTACGTACTTTTTATTATCAAAATATCTTAATAAAATCATAGACTATCTTGTGTTTAAGTTCTTTTTACTTGTGTTTCATCACATGTGGTGGTGTCACATAAAGATGCTTTTTTGAATTTCCAACAGAACCACAATTGCATGCTGAGAACTTGGTATTTTTCTGACAAGTTTCACTGTGTGCATAGACTAAGATCACTTGTAAAATCAAGATAAGATAATTTCAGGGACATATCTTGCAGCTGTCCCAGATATTAAAAATCCCCACCTCTGGGGTTACAAGTATTTGTGTGTAATTGGTTGTGAGTTTTTTAACCCCCCAAAACAAAACAAGGGTGATGGTTGTCATTGTATTGTATGTGAATAATAAAATAAACTTATTAGGTATTGAACCTTCAGGAACCAGATGAAAAATTGAATGGAATCGAGTGTTGATTTATCTATTTCCCAATATTCCCCTGTTCTGTGAGCTTTGTTTTGTCTCTCAAAACACTGTTCACAATGTGCTCTTCCTGTGAGAATGAATGGCTATCATGTGTTGGGTGTAGCTCTCTGATTTATGCCTGCTTTAGGGGCTTTTTGTGTGTAGATGTTTCTCAAGATAATCCCCATATGACTCCAGGCTGAATATTTCCTCTCAATTTGGTATTCCTGAGGTCTGATGTTTTCTAAAGGGTCGGTTTTTTTTCTTTTCTGTAGCACTTCATAATAGTCTGTATGTGCCAGATTTCCTTCTTGCTTTTGTTGAATCCATATTGAGGCTATTTGTACAATGCAGCTGCAGTTTTAATTTTAGAAACTTTGATATTTTTAGGAATATTGAAATGCCTTTCCAAGAAGATAATACATGATTCTTTAATTGTTACAGAGTTCAGGGGTAGACATAAGCTTAAACACAAAATGAATGGTATGTTTTACATGGCTTTTGTGATTTTTTTTTTTGAATCAGTGAATGCAGTGTTTCAGTAGTGAGGTGCCAGACAGAATTCCTGTTTACTGCCATACGGTAAAATATATTAAAAATATAATAAAATACATTAAAAATATAATGTATTTCACCAGCATATTTCTTATGTCACATTTTCAATTAATAAATGAGGTTTCACTTTACTTAATCCTTGTTTCCACGAGGTTTTACATTCAAATTACTCTTAATGTTTCTACGTAGGAGTATGTAAACCTTTTGTTTGTAGTTTTTACTTGAAGCAGTATTTCATAATAGGAAATTGCTTTGATTTGTTGCTATAGAAAATTAATTTTGTTGTAGTTTTTTTTATTACTCATTGGCATTAGGCAGAACTAATCTTGCAATACAATATGCAAAGGCACCTTTTAGACTCTGCTGCATGGAGGAAGAAAGGAAAAAATGTGTAGTTTTATTTAATAAAAGCCCAAAAAATGTCAATCCAAGAAACCAGAGAGGAGGAAAAAAGAAGTCACCTGAGGTACAAAGCAATCTGCTTTACCACTGAACATTGTGAAGGATATATTGAATTCTTTTGGCCATGTGATGAATGGGGTTTCCTTTCTCAGCCTTTGGTTTAAGGATATTTTTTATGACCAGGGCAAGTGGATTAGGAAGAGGCTTTAGGGCAGAAGGATTTAGGTGCTCATGGTGTATTTGAGTGCACTTCATTGGCAATGGGCAATTTTAGGGCTTCTCTGTCTTCCAGATAAAATCAATTGCCCTCCCTCAAACAGCCAAACTTGGGCACTGGTGGGCAATATCTGTGACCCAGACCTGAATGTCTTACATTTGACTGGAATCTTCCTCCCTCCTTTTTGTTTTCCCAGAACATTTGTTGAGAACATCCTCCACCAGCCGGCCGGCGTCTCTGCCGAGAGTCCCTGCTATGGAAAGTGCCAAATCTATTTCAGGTAATGCCATGGCTTTTTGGGGATCAGCAAAATTAGGAACTCTCATTTCAGGTCTACTTTGTGACTGGCAGAACCCACAGATATTGTTCAGTATTGCTGATGGTAGTTGCTGGACATCTGATGTTAACTTTGCATTAAAAACGCTCGACTTCCTAAATACAAGTTTATGCAGAGTGTTAGTTTATTATCAAGCTGTATATACTGATGTCTCAGTATCAGCAGGGACTTCTAAAACCAAATCTTTGTGAATTTTAGCACAAATAGTGTGATACTGTGAAAATGATGCTTTGTATAATCTAGGCAGAATTGATTTTAGATCAATATTTTTTTTCAAAATGCTTATATTTGAGTAAATGTTTACAGGTTTTGGATTGCTTTTGTTTGTCTTAAGAACCGAAACTTCTTGAGTCTGGTATTTATAAATTAATGTACTTGCCCCCATGTCATTAGAAAATAAGTCCCTGATTTACATAGAGAGTTAAATCTTAGTGGTGACTATTTAAGTATAAAGGCAAACCTCATACTTTCAACTGGAAACTCTTCCATGTAGAGGGCATGTAACAATTCCAAATTTGGTTTTATGGAGTACAGTGCTTGTGCTTTCATTTGAAAGAAAAATCATTTCCTTTGATAAAATGAAGCAAACTCTGTGGAATGTGGCTGACTGGTCTCAGGTCAACATTTGATATTCTTGTTGATGATATTTAATTAATGTCCAGAGCATTGCATACATGCCAATTTTTCATTTAAATTAAATGGAGATAAAGCAGCTGTCATCTCTAAACTGATTTGGTTTTCTTTTCCCTTAACTACTTTAGGCTTTGTATGGACTAGAGGAGAATAAATGCTTTGATGTTAAAATTCCTTCTCATTCATTAAATCCTTCAAATGGAAGTAGTGATGTTCTATTAAGTTACATCCATCAAACATTCTTTGCTTCAAAATACAGGCTTGATCATAAATGTTTCTAATGCAGTCTAAATCCTTCCTATTTCCAAAGTGGAAAGTGTCAAGAAGAATGTTTACACCTACTATTAAATATAGGTTTCTCTGCATGGTTTCTGAACTAATGCTTGTCTGAGAGCAAGTTTGAGGGTCTTTATGTTTGCAAATGATAAATGCATGGGCAATTCCCCCCTTAGTGTCTCGAAGAAGTAGTGAAGAAATCAAGCGGGACATCAGTGCACCTGATGGAGCATCCCCAGCATCTCTCATGGCAATGGGGACCACCTCCCCACAGCTGTCCCTCTCCTCTTCTCCTACAGCATCAGTCACTCCTACAACCAGAAGCAGAATAAGGTAAAAATTCTTTACTGCTTAATTCCACAGATATCTGTCTGCATACCTCTAGTGTAAATACTGGTGCTGAGACTGCAGGCCCCACACAGTAATGATCTTCAGTAATCTGTAAGAGCTTCAGAAAGGCTTTTTTGCAGCTCAGCACTTGTTTTAAAAGTTAGACTAAAAGTTAAGTTTTTTAAAGTTTATGAGGTAATACCAGAACTTTAAACTCCACTAGAAAAGCAAGCTAAGTCATGTCACTAAATAATAATACCAGTTCAAAATTCCACAAAGCCAAATTCAGGAAGTGAGCTTGCAGCAAATGGAGCAGATCATGCAGACTGGCTTGGAGCCAGGGAGACCATGATAAACCTTAATTTCTGTAATCCCAGTTGAAGATAAAAAGCAGCATGCCCAGGTCTTAATCCCAGACACTGGCAAGTCTTTTTAATAACCTTGAGTGAATGGGCTTTTTTGGGGTTTTTTTTGTCCCACAGATGGAGTCATAGTGCAAGTCTGAGCAACAAATGGCCAGACAACCTCCTTTGATTAGTAAGACAAAAGATAAGTCTGTGTTAAATTTAAAACTTTTCCTCTCTGTTGTGCTATCAGTCAGAGGACTTCAAAGTATTTAATCTTCATGTTATCCAAGTATGTCCTCAGCTCAGCTTCATAGATTGGGAAATTGGCAGACAAAGGTTAAATAACTCTGTCAAGACTGTTTCTCACAGAGCTTCCTGACAAAGCTTTTGTACAGCAGAAGTATTAAACCCTTAAAGTTCAGAGACACTTGCAATATGTGTAAAATTCTAAGGTGTTCTTAGCTGTGGGTGCTTTTGAAAGTGATTTTCCTGAAATCAGCAGAGACAGCTCTCAGTGCTGCCCTCCTTTTATTGTGTAGAAATTAAACTGAGTTTAATTGTGAGTGGCTTATTACCAGCAATTAATGTGTGTGTTAGCACCTAAATTTAAATTGAATACAAGCTTTGAACTGATAACATTGAATTGCTTTGGTGTCAGTCTACAGACTGGAGCAAATAGTGTGGCATTCCAGGGTGAAACTGTACAGTTGTAATTAAGAAATCATTACTGTGCTGCCCAACCATTGCCTGCAATGCTCAGTATTACCAAAGGCTGAATGGGCTGTGCAGCAGTGGGTGTCTGGTGATGGGAGTGGCCTTTGGAGTCACTCTGAGTGCTGCTGCTGGACTTCAGTTTGTTACATGAACAGATTGCTGTTTTCACCTACCTTTTTCTGAAAATTGTTGGAAGATAAACAATTATTGGTGTCATTCACTAGAACAAATACTTGCAGTTTACTGATCCCTCTTCTAGTTTAAACTTAGTTAGCTCTTTGATTTGGAATGCAGCTGACCTAATATGTGAACATGTAAGATTTATATGACAAGCCATTTCTCATTGTCTCCATACAACTTAATGCTAATTTATTTTCTTCAGCAGTGTTTTCATAACTGAAAGAACCTGATATAAACCATGTGCTCTTGCTGGAATTTGAGAACGGGCTGTACAGCTCCCTCATGGCTAAACAGTATGTTTAGTGTAAAGAGACAGGGATATTTTTATTTGACTTCTATTGTTGCCCCAGATCTCTGTTCTTCAGTTCTCATAGTGTTGTGTAACCCTCATTATAGATTGAATAGGCAATCCCATTGTTACTTATTTCAATCACCAAAGGAAAAAATACACCAGTGTAAGTTGTTGATATTTGTCCTGATTTAAGAACTGAAGCACAGAATTTCTTGAAGCATCATTTTGGTTGTGTGGTGCCTATGAAGTTTAGGTACAGATAAATTATTTCAAATTTAAAATACACAATTATTGACTTCCTTGTCATGTTAAATCAAGATGAGCAGTTAGGTAGCTCAGCATCAAAAATATCAGTTACTGTTTTGTGTTTACTGTCCTGCTGGGCATAAATTTTCATGTATATTTCAACTGTTTTATCTCAGTAAATTTGAGATCCTGCCCATCCATATGTCAGTGAAGACTGACCAAGCAAATTGCAGTACATGTACTTAAGATCAGTGCCTTAAAACCTTTTCTTGTCTGTTGGGCCACATTCTCTTTTATGCATTGTCCAGAGATGCTGGTACATGGAACAGTCTCTGGTGTTCTGTTTGTAGCACACACAGAAGGAGAAAGCCACATTCCATGGATGCTTTCTTTTCCCTTAGCAGGAGCTGGAGAATTGCTACCTGTAAATCTGCAACAGAGAATCCACTGATGATTATGTATTATGTGACTCTTTCAAGTCACCATACGGGCTGTAAAGAACAAAGAGGTGAAGATTTGAGAGTGAATGTATACAGTGCCTGTCTTTTGGGAAATATTCAGAAACAGTAACTTAGGTTATAATCTCTGTGAATGTTGTGAAAACTTTGCTTACATCTGATAGGACTCTTTAAAAATGGCAGATGGGGAAGTCTTTGCAGTTCACTGATAGATATCTTATTTTAATTTTCCAAATGGAGATTATTAAAGACAAGAACAACTGCTGGCACACTTCATGTGTGGCAACTAATGTCTGTAATGGTGTAGTATTTGCTCTTTTTGTCAAAGACTGTTTATATAATATCTATAGAAATACTGAATCATGTAACCAGGCCACTAAAAAAATATTAGCCTATATAATATATATTTATAATCTTAAGAATTAATTTCTGAAGTCTTCTAAAGAGATGCTTGTAATGTAAGGCTCATGAAAATAATGACCAACTTAGGTTGTTCTTTTCTTCCTCAATCTTTTCTTAAGGAAAAAATTGCTTAAGATAGCTTAAGAAACTGGAATTGAAATTGACTGCTTTTATTGTGCTAATACATTAAATGGCAGATCAGCCTACATAGATCTCCCCCTTCTTTTTTGAGAACTCCAGGTCTTAGGCACATGTTCTGTTAATAGCACTGTGCTGCTCATATGCAAACTTGTTGTTTCAAGGTGACATTTGTAATCAGCCACGAGATGCAAAAGAGATAGCATCAGTTTATTTTCTTTCTAAATACCAAATAAAGTCACTTGAGTTAGTTTAAGGGTTTAGGCTGGAACTTATTATGTTGTGAGTTTAATTTTTCAAACTCTTAGAAAGAAATATCATTGAGGCGGAAAGATTAGTTAAAAAAAAAAGCTTAAAGGAAAAAGAAGGATGATTTGCTCGTGAAAGAATTACTCCAAACTAACTCAAAAGTCTTTTGCAGGTATTTCTGTGTGTTCTGTTTTTCAGTCAGAAGTGCTGTAATTACTCCAGACTGACTCAAAAGTCTTTTGCAGGTATTCACATGTGTTCTGTTTTTCAGTCTCAAGTGCTGTATCCTGCTACTTCCAGTATGCCAAGAATTTGTCCTTCTATTTAAGCCCTTATAATTACCTATTTCTGTTGTGTTATAAACTCTTCTGGCCTTGTTCCTAGGGAAGAGAGGAAAGATCCCTTGTCTGCCCTGGCAAGAGAATATGGAGGCTCCAAGAGGAACGCCCTGCTGAAGTGGTGCCAGAAGAAAACAGAGGGCTACCAGGTACCTGCAGAGCTGGCTGAGGCTGTGCTCAGTGGCACAAGCCAGGCTGCTCCACACCTGACTGCATATTCTGAGTGCCCTGGCATGTCCTGTACCTCCTCCTGGAACGTGTGCTCCCAGTGCTGCTCCAGCACCAGCAGCTCCTCTGTCACTTTGCTCCACAGCTTTTTCTTAAGGGGGCAGCTGCCCTCCCATCAAGGCACTTGGAATCAGCCTTCACAGGTTGCACTTTTGAAACTTTAGCAACTTAGTGTTTAAATTAATGTTTCCCAAATGCAGCTAGAGTACCATTTCTCAGATTTCAGAGATTTATTTTTTACAGGTAATTATCTTAGGGTTTTCTTTGAATCACTCCCATTTAGCCTCTTGGGGACAGTTTGTTTTGTGAAGGTGGCATTGTCTTGCAGTTTGAACTTGGCTTTCCACTTTGGTTGCAGACTTTTTTTCTTTCACTTGGTCCAAATGTTATCAGAAGCCAAAAGAACTAACAAGATAACTGTCCAGAGTTCTCCTGATTACATTATTTTTTCAAAAGAATAGTGGCTTCAGCAAACTAAACCAGGATGTTAATAGTCTGACCATGATGTATTTGTTTGGTTAACTTGTATTGAAAGTTTTTGGAGTTCCCAACACAATCCTCAGTTTAAGAACTTTACTCTTTCTATGACTTGAGCCTCACAATGCAGGAGGAAGTTGAGAGCCACATAACAGGATGGTCACCCATCCATAGGAAAAGTCCTCCTTCAGCACAATGGACAGGCTGTGATATAAGCCCTCCCCCTCTTCCTGTAGCACGTCTGATACTCAACTGTGCTATTTCTGAGGATAAGCAGCTTTGTGGAAAGAGCCTTTCTCCTTCCCCACGTTTTGAAAAAGGCAGGATGTTACATTTCTTTATAAATCCTTGAACTAAGTGCAAAAATATTTTCCCATATTGTCTTGGAATGAAAGATGAATTTGACAGCTTTGTTAATCTAGTTAGGAAAAGTGATAGAAATTATTCCAAACTTTTCACTCTGTAGTTGTGAGCACATTCAAGAATATGCTTCTGATTCTACAGATTGCTGCTTCCTTGAGTTTTATAAACACTGGTGAAAGAATAGATTTTGAGACTTTCAGTACTTGCTTCAGAACCTGCAGCATGGTACTGAGAAAGCACAGAGCATCTGCAGAGCCACTGCAATGCCTTCATTGGAACTGTGAGATAGTATCAGGAGGTTATATTAAGTAGTTCTGATAGAAGAATGGCTTTTGCTTTAGGCACACTCATTTTTCATTTCTTTGTTGTACAGAATTTGATTATTTTCAGCATCCCCTGAAATTCAGTTCTGGTTGAACACTGTGTTGGTGGTGTTCTAATGTTTTAAACATAGCCAGCAGTGTATTCATTGTGAACAGTGCCTATCCAGATTTCTAGCACCTCAATGTTGTCAATAACAGATAAGGATCTTTTTCTTTTTTTTATTTTCAATGAATCTCTGCTTCATTTTAATTTTATTTTAAAACTGTTTGTGTTCCAAACTGACAAACAGTAAACAAGCATCAGGGTAATGAATGTCTCCCTCATTCAGTCCTGCTGAAGCTCTTCTTCCCTCCACCCATCCACCCTCTTTACCTCCAGCTCTTCCTGCTGTCTCACACTGCCACAGTTCCCTTTTCTCCCCAGTATTTCCTATTATCAGAACTTCTACTTTTCCTCTGTACCACTGTTGGGTTTGTTTGCTTTGGCACCTGGGTGAGAGCCAGCACAAGCTCTCTGAGCTGCTGCAGGACCCTCACAGAACAAAGTCCTGAATATCCCAACCTTGAGCAGGTCACCTTCTATCCAATCACCAATTTCTATCCAATATTTCCAATTTGGCCAATATTAGCTGTAAATATGGCAGGCTAAAGGGAAGGTACTTGCAAATGGAGTCTGTAACAAGTTCTAAAATGACCTGGAAGGTTGTAACCATCATTTGGAAACCAGCAAAAGAAAAGAAATTATTAGAAGCCTTTTGTTTCAGAATAATTATTTTCTTAATTTTGTCCTATTCATATTAAACTACCAATACTTAGGTAAAACCCTGTAAGCCAGTATTTTTCAAGATGTGTTTCCATTTTCATTCACTGCCAACAGTAATCACTTTTTTGGTCTTGTTTCCTCCCTGTCACCTGGAGGTGATGTCTCACAGCTGTAGGTCTTTATGCATAAATGCATGTGAGGTATTTATAGAAAATTATTTCAGCTGTTGGTGCTTTCCAGGGAAGATGGAACTGTGCACTTTGAGTTAAAGCTCCATTTCTAAGAGACATATTTGCTACTGGCATTGTTTTGCCTTTCATCTCTGGGATTATATTTTGCACTGGATAGTGGATGTAGCTAATAAATACTAACAAATAGTAATCACACAAGTAACCAGAGACAAATCCTAATTTCTAAAATTTTTTTGAAGGTGTACAGAGTTAAAGGTGAGCTGCCAGTGGTTCAGCCTGTTAAACATCAGGTGTGGTAGAGTTGGTTAACCTTATCAACAGGGTAAAACTAGGATAAGATACTAAAGAAGAAATAATACCAAAAAAACACACCAAACACTGTCCTGTTTCAAAGAGAGAAGGTTTTCTTTACTCACAAGATACTTGTGTAGAATACAGCACCACAGAATAGCCTGGTACAACTGGTATGGGTTTTTTGTCTGCTCAAGTGAAAAGGAAGAAAAATAACTCCTGCTTTCCTATCCCTTCTAGAAATTTGCTTTCAAGCTGTTGATTAAAAGTCTTAAGTACTTATTTCTGCTTTAGGAGCTTGAAACTTTGTGAATGCTAAATAATTCAAAGATAATAGTGTGGTTAAGCTCTTAATTTCAGTCCATTATAGTGGAATAAACCCCATTTAAAAACCCTGTAAATTACTTCATTGTACGCTTTTCTTGATTTATTCAAGCAAATTTGAAGGGGAATAAACAGTCACCTTTAAATGTAGTTGTTAATATTTAACTGTGTTCCAATTTTTTTTTTCAAGACCTCAGTAAAAAAAATCAGGTTGATACAGCCAATGAAAATAAGATAAATTAGTGGGGTAAAAACCTGAATGACTTCATCTCTTACTCTATTGTAGCTTTTAAAACATGCTGCATGATTGTTGTTTGCAGGCAGGATTTCTCCTTGGAGCTTAGGTGTGCAGAGTGGTGATCTGCAGAAGGTCAGTGCAGGACTGGCAGAGGCAGGTTCTGTATTAACTTCCACCCAGAGCCTGTTCAGTCCTGACACAATTGCACTCACTGAGTTACTGAGCCTCATTGTATTCTGGGCTGAGCAGATCTCCAAGCCATGAGAGAGGAGAGCTGCTCTCAAGATAAGCAGTTAGATAAAAGAGGAGCAAATCACCTTTAGTTTTCAGATCAGCAGGCACAAAATACTTGAAATTTCATCTTGTGTTAGCTTTGCTCCAGGATCTGACACTGCTGCTCAGTACAGAGCCAAGTACTGCATTTTTCAGAGGAGAGAATCCTCCTGGCTCCTCAAAAATATGTTCAGTGTCATAAAACTGTCATAAATTCCAGATATCTTCAAAGCATAAAGTAATCCCATCCAGCTGTTATGGTGCATTTACCCCAACTGAAGCACAGCTACTTTCATTTTGAGTACACAGCTAATAAAAGTCCCAAAAAGGATGTGAGCATGCATGTTTCATGTTAAAAGAGGACCAACAAACAGGATACACACATCCTTACCCATTCTTATCTCCACCAGTATTTCAATTTATTTTCCATTTTTGTCAGCATTCTGAGAGATAATTCACTTCCAGAAGTCTGACACCAAAAAAGCAATTGTCACAAAATAGCAACAAGAAAAGACTAATTGTTTTTTTAAACTTTCTTTAAGCTTTACACACTTCCTAGGTCCAGATACACTTAGTGTAGTAGCTGTCCTCTATTTCATGCAGTGCTGCTTTCTGGAAAGACTTTTGCTGCAAAGACCTAAGTTTTACCTCCTGTATAGATCAAATGTACAATATGATTCTTACAAAAAATTGAATCCTGTGCTGAATGCACCTTGAAGTCAAGCAATGCTTTTATTTGTGCTTGAGCAATAAGTGTAGAATAACAAAACTAGAAGTAAAAAATGGTTCAGGTTGCTTTTTTTAAAAAACTTATCAACACTAAGTTAGGTCATATTCTATTCAAAGTACTATATTGATTTCAAAAATGCACAAGAAAAGAACATGACTGTGCTTATGTAAGCCTGTGTTCAAATACTGACTCCAGGGTGTGCATTTTGTGCTGTCTGGTTGATTCATCAGAGTAGTCAGGATGCCAAAACACTTCTTTCCTTGGTTAAACTGATGTTTTAGACAAAAATCATTGAGTTATGGAAGGACATGCTTCCTTTTTGTGTTTGGATTGGATTCTGATACAAGAAAAATGTCAACTTGTTAGACTTAATTATGACAAAATCTAGAAGAAATTATGAAGCTGTCTGTACCTCAAGTGCATTAATGTCTGAAGCTATTACTGGATTTTGTGAGTGTGACTACTTCTTTTATGGTTCTTCTTTGTGCCCAAACTGAAAAATAACATGTGTTTGGCATGGAAAGAAACCAGTCAGTGTTTAAGGGTTTTGATGGTCTCTATTTGCCTTTCTAGAAGCTGAGATTGAAGAGGCAGGAGCTGGGACTGCTGCTAGGTCTGTTCCAGAAAGATTTCTATGTTCTCACCTACTGCCAGGAGTAGAGAGCCATGGCTTTATTCCATCATTTGAGAGTCAGTGAATCCTGATTCAACAGGGTGTGGATAGCACTTCTGTTGTAGTTTACCTTTGTAATCTTCTTTAATGAATACTCTTTTCTTTTGTGGATGTATTTTTAAAAGCTTTCAAAAGCAAGCCTGCCAAGGTCTGTACACTTTAACTTCAAATCTTGTTTTAAGGCTTTAATATATTATAGCACAGAATCATATTATTGGTTTTGTTTTCTCAACCCACTTATTTAATTAATTAATACAACAGAGACACAGACATGTGCTTTTATTTTCTTCATGTCCTGACTCTTTTGAGAGCCAAACCAAGTTTGGATATGGGAATCTCTCCTTGTGCAGAACAAGGGATGGAGAAATAGCTGCTGTGCATGATGCTCTTCTGCTGGAGTTCTGGTGTCCATAGTTCAGGGAGATTGAAGTGGGGATATGTCTAAAAAAATGGTTAAAATCACTTTGTTCTTAACGTGTAACTGCAAGTTAGAAGCTATATTTTTTCTACTTGGGTTTCTTGATGTCTGTGGAGTTTTTTAGCTGTGGAAGTTTTCTGGGAAGATAAAAAAAAAAGTAACTGGAGTTACTGGGTTATAATTGTTAACATCTGTTTCTTGGTTTTTTAAAAAACAAAGTATTTTCACTGACTTCAGAAGACCCTCTATTAATGTAGAATTATTGCAAAAAGCAATAAGAAAAAAAAAATTGAAATTAGCAATATGCTGATTAAAGCCACTTGAAAATGGTGAATTTTAGGAAAGCTACAGGTTTACAGAGATCTTAAACTGATATTATGCAGAGCCCAGTCTGTTAAGCAGTGTAGAATGTTCATGGAGAATACTGGTTTTAGTCCTTTTTTTCTATATGAGCTCAAGGGAACCTGATTTATTGGTGGCTGCTCTTACTCTGCAGTTTCCAGTTCAGTAGGGGCTGGAGTCATGCTTGAAATGCTGCTTGGTGGTGGATCTACCAGGTTGTTCTTTTACCATCTATTTTTCAATTTATATTTTTATGTTCTGTCTCCAGAAAGTCTTACAAATTTTTAATTCTGTTGTTTACTCCTGGTTGGAAAGTATCTTCCACAGATCTTTTTATGACAATGGTCTGTTGCTTAACTTTTGTTAGAATTGCCTTTTTAAAAACCATCTACCCCAAATACTAGAGATGGCTTCACTCCCATGCATCCTATTAATCATTAATAGACAAGGGATGATAAATCCCCTGCTAGTTCATTTATCTCCAGAAAAGCTTATTCCTCATTTGACAATTTATCTGAAAGTATGTCCTTCAGTTGCTTTAATACTTCGTGGTCTGAAATGTCTTGAAGAATAATTCTAGATTAGATTCCAGCAGAATTCTCTTAATAGAGCCAATTACTTAATAAAAGCAGTAACAAAGAAGAAATTATGTCAGAGATTTTAGGCTGATGTTCTGTTTACCATCAATTCTTTGAGAAATAAGAGCTTAATGCAAGATTGATTTCATTATACTGACCAAGCTTTTTCAAAAAAACCACAAGTAGTTAAAAGCATTTAGGAAATAAAATTTGCTGCATTTAAATGTGCCAGTTATGTGCTCAAAGCCTTACATGAAAAATTAAATTTTCAGTTTAAATGACAATCTGTCCCATTTCTAGATTTGTTTTTACTATCTGACCAATATTATACTTCTTTTAGTCTGAGAGGTAATAATAATTCATAATGCTTAGAGCAATTGGAAACAGAAACCAGTCCCTTTTAATTGTTTCCTTCCGTTGTATTTAATTCAGCTTCTCTGGATACATTAAAATTCTTGGATGATGGGTTTGTTTTCTGCTTGTTGTCTTAATAATAAAAGCTGGACCCTACGAGATGATTTAGAAAAGTAGGATATTCTGAGTTTGGTTTTGTTGGAGAACCAACCAAACTTGTTGGTGCACTTTAAGAGGTCCTTTCCCCCCCCCCATTATTTCTATTAAAAATTCAGCATTCTGTGGATACTTAGTAATAGTTAAAGTGAAGTTTTTAGTTTGTACAATTGTATGTTTAAGAGAAGATGACTTCTGCGTGTTGTAACTTCACTGTGGCAATGCCAGTGTACATCTTTCTCCTCCCCTTCCCACATCACTTGGTCATGTCAGGGAAAGAGGGAGAACCTTTCAGCCAAGAGGTGAAAAGTGGAAAACCCCTCAGTGGATTGTATAGCAAAACTAACATGATCATTCACACCTGGTTTTTAAAGCCAGCTTTCACACAAGCCCCTCTCCCTGTCTTTATCCACCTTACTGACACACATGTGAGCCTGAGGCCTGAGGAAAGAACTTTCCAAAAAGTGACTTCTGTCAATGGACACATATAGAAATTTATTGGCTTTAACAATCTGACATTTTTCCCTTTTTTCCCTTGAAACCTCATACTATGCGTTGCATATGTTTCCTTAATTTAAGTAACATTGAGAAACTTTTAACCAGGCATTAATTTAAATCCAATTTCCTGTCTCTCTTGAGGAGAGAAGAGACAGCTTTTTTTTTTTTTTTCTCCCTTGATGTTTTTCCCTTTTGCTGTTGGGTTTTCCCAGCAGTGTGTGAGGAGGAAGCAGGGTGCAGAGCAGTTCCCACAGCCCGGGGGTCTGCGGCAGGCACTGTGAGCCCCAGCACGTACACTGCCACCAGAGCCTCACTGCTGCACTGCTGAGCTCAGCAGGAAACCAAGATTTCCCTCACATTCTTCTAGAAAGTGCCCAGAGTTTTGTTTTTTCCCCTCTGTTGGAGGAGATTGTGGCTGTTGTTGGTTTGAGTGCCCTGGAGTGCCTGGCACAGAACATTGGCTCTGGCTGGGGTTTTCTGCCTTTGCAATGTCCAGTTTTGTGTCTTGTCCAAGACAGCTGATGATGATGATGATGATGATGATGATGATGATGACTGTCAGGTGAAAGGTTGGCTCAGGTGATTGTGATCCTTCACTTTGTGACTGGATCTTTTGCTTCTTAAAAACTAAGTAAGCTTCTGCTTGAGCTCAGTTCAGTGAGTTAGATATTAAAGCATATTTATATTTCTCCTTGGAAGTGTAAAAGATATGTGATATATTGTTGTTACTGGTTGTTTCCTAATTAAAGTTTAAACTGACTGCTATCCACTTAGCCTCTCTAACATTGTTTGACTGCCAACAGCCAAATATACAGTCATTTAAAAGGTCACTGAGGCATCTTGTTCATAACTCTTTTGGACTGGGCTGACTCTACAATAATTTATACAGTCTCAGGAGATGCATTTACCAGTGCCCCTGACTTTCCTACGGGAACTAAAAGATCAAGAGTGCAAGACAGCAGTTTTCAATTTCAGCTTCAATCCCAAAGATTCTCTGCTACTGTCAGCACTAAATCTGCTGGAACATCTTTATTTCCAAATGAAAGTTAACTTTTGTTTGTGATCTTGTTCACATCAGTTTCTATAGAGAAATGGTTTGTTTAGAACAGAAAATGCTTTTCCTCATCATTTAGAAATTTTGTCTGGGTATGAATGTAGTAGAAGCAGAAAATAGAAGGAACATGAGCAGAGATAGGAGCACATTGTGTGATCAGGGATTTGGGGTACACGTCTTGGACTTGTTTGCTTTTCTGTCTTGGGGTGTACAGTTGCACCAAATCCATTACCTTCTCTAGCACAACATGTTACAGCTTTTAGCACACACTCAAGCACACATTCTGCACTTTGTTTTGAGGGAGGACTTAATTAATAAGTTAATGAATTTAAATTAATTAATATACAAAATAACTGATTTTCTTATCACTATGTTATTTTGTTTTCCTCTGTTAGTAATACCACAGAACTTATGGTATTGGCTGTCCACTTTCTCTGCCAATTTCTTCTAATGTATTAAAAAGAAGTATTGATGAATTGGTAGCATGTAATAACTGTTAGGTTACGATTTTAATATGGCGTTTATTTTTTCCCTTCAAGAATATTGACATCACAAACTTCAGCAGCAGCTGGAATGATGGCCTGGCTTTCTGTGCAGTTCTCCACACTTACCTCCCAGCCCATATTCCCTATCAAGAACTGAACAGCCAGGACAAGGTAAGACATTCAAAATCCCATTCCCAGAACTGCAATGCCTTAGTTAATATGAATTAATAAAGACCAGTCAACTAATTTGTGTTCTTAAATTCCCAGTGTTACTAGGATTTCCAAATCATCTCTGTGTATTCTGGTCTGCCACAGTTCCTACCTACTGGTTAGCCCAGGATCTACAATTAATGATCTAAAAAGATGAAGAGATTTTTTTGTTTATGCTTTTTAGACAATAAATCATCTCTTCTTTAGTATTTTATGACTCAGTTGTTCTTCACTGACAATGATATTCAGCATTATCTTCTGAACAGGCATTTAAATAAAACTATTAAAATTTTTTGGATGATATTAAAACACATTCATTCCTATGGCTCTTTTAAATTACTATAGTCATATTATAGGTTCCACTTGAAGCAAAAGTAGTAGCATTATTATGAACATTCTTAAGACCATTTTGTTATGTTTGAAATAGTATTTCCTTGTTTTCTAACATGTTTTCATATCTCATGCAGAGAAGAAATTTCACTTTGGCTTTTCAGGCAGCTGAAAGTGTTGGAATCAAATCTACTCTGGTAAGATTTAAATATATAAGGAATGAGTTATGATCCATTATAAAAATCAAAATTACTCTATTTTGTAGTCTCAAAAGATTTGAATGTTTATACTTAAAAATAGCAGCAGATGAGCTCAGCTATAGTGGTTATTGCACTAAATAATGACTGAAATACAGACTACTTAGGCTTTGAAAGGAAGGTTCACCAACACTTATCTCCCAATATGAAAATAAATATGACTAATGGCAATGAATTTGTTTGATAATAATTTGAGAGTACAATTTTCAAGAATCCATTAAATCTGTCCTGTCTCTGACCTACTTCTAAATTATTTGGGATTTTTTTAACTCTGAAGCTACAAATCAAGCAATGTATTTTGTTCCTTTTGCTCAGTGTAGTGTGAGAGTTGAGATTTGCCTATTAAGTTTACACTTTTAATTTATCATCATAACAAATAGTTGCAAGGTTTTTTCAGTGATTGTTTAAAAGTTGTCTTACACAAATTTTAGGGTGAAAGAATTAGCTTTCAGTAGTAGAGTGTTTACTAGAACAGGAGTATTTCTGAAGGTGTGGAATTGGGAGTATCCCAAACCCTTGTGAGTGATCACAAAAACTCAGCTGAAATGGCCATTATCAGAAATGAGATTTAAGTGATACTTTTGCAGCCTAAATTCTAACAAAGCTACCATAGTTAGCAACAACAGTACAACAGAGTTTTTAAAAATAACACTTTCCTTGATCCTTATCAGTGCTTTTACCCCCCAGCATTGTGTTTGCTGACAATGGCAGTGCAACTCCTGGGCTTTCATACTTTGACTTTGGCACTGATTTGAGACATGGAAGTTTCTTACCAAGTGCTGATGTAAGAATGAGATCGTGGAAAATAACTGCAGAAATTCCTGCATAATTCAGCCTTAGTCCAAATGGTTGCTGTCTGCCCTTCCTTTTTGTGATGTACTTCATTACAGATACTCTGAACAGGCAAATTGAGTGGAATTCAGTCTAAATTGTATCCATCTTAAGAAGTTAGTATCTCTTTACATACCTACATGCACACTGTGTGTGATGTGTAGGTTTGGGGATTTTTTTCTCATCCATATTTACATGAGTGAGGGGTTAAGAAAGGTGCTGTATATAAACAGGAGTGGAATGTAAGTAGAAATTATTCATTCTCTGAAGAAGATGTTCAGCTAAAAGAACTCACAACTTCTTTTTTGAGTTCAGGAGATTTCTGCATCCAAAGCTTTCAAACAGAGCCTTACAGTAAACAGGAATTACTAGGAACAACATGACACTGTTTTGCCTTGTAGATGTGCTGAAGAGGGTAGATGGGAGTCAATTATTTATTGATGCTTAACTGGATGGGAATTTTGAATTTTAATGAATATCTGGGCCTTGATTCTGTGGCTCACAGTCTGACTATTGTACCAGCTGTGCTCAGTGGGGGACAGCTTGAGCATGCACAGAATCAGGCATTTCAATCTTAAGTCAACAAAAGAACCATCTATAGATATGCTGTTCATTACATCTTGTAAGTAATACCAAGATATATGGAAGAAAACAGAGCTTTCTTCATCAGTGCTTTAAATTGTGGAAACCTGACAGATTCACCATTCCCAGGAATGTGTGGAAACAGTGCCACATTCTCTCAGGGTTTTCATTCCTGATTTTGACCAATGTGTTTTCTGTGACAGGACATCAATGAAATGGTGAGAACTGAGCGTCCAGACTGGCAGAATGTCATGCTGTATGTTACAGCAATTTACAAATACTTTGAAACCTGAACCCTAATCATTCGACAGATCCATGGGATGCAATCAACATGAGCTACCAGATGGAAATCTTACTGAAATGCTAATCCCCATTTCACTGAAAACTGGCAACATTTGAGTCCCCTCAAACTTCAGTGACACTACCTTGGATTGCCTCAGATAGCTTCAGCTACTAAGCATGGAAACAACTATTTAAATGCAAGAACTTGTTGCCACAGTGCTTGGAATAACCCAAGTTGTTAAGCTATTCAGATTAATTATGTAGCCTAAAGAGCCTGAACTACTTCTGTGCTGCCTCTCCAGTCAGACTGCCTGAAACTTTCTTTGCTGGGAGAGTGAGGTGAATGCTTCCTCTGGCTTATAGGAGACTGAATGTACAGATAAAGCTTTGAGAAGGAAAAGGATTACATGGCATCATATTACTGAACTTTCTGTAGCATCCTGATTCTCTGAATATTCTACCCACAGCATATGGTAGTCCAATGCAGTAGAGTTCCTAATGGTAACTTAGTTATTGCCTATACAGCTATTTTCCATCCTTTAAAATGTGCACAATATTCCAAGAAAACAAGCTTTGATTCCATAATGACAAATTGAGGGGAAAAGTGCTCTTGATACCTCGAAAAATCTGGCACAGAAGAAGACTTCATTCTAAAGCTTCATTTATAAGCCTACCTCTGTCACAGTGATGTGGCTTTCATCTTTATCTTATGGATTGTAAAGACTAGCACATGCAGCTCCTGCCTTTCAGGGTATGCTACACTTCAAGGAATCTGTGCAAAGTCCCTGTGCTTCCACTCTAACAGAAATGAATCAGTGATCACCCCTTGTCTGGCTTGTTCTTTGCTCTCTTCCTCCTTTGCCTGTGCAGCACACACAGCCACCCTGGGCTTTCCTCTACAGCAATATGAGCACACGTTGTGGGTATGTGTGGCAGGAGTTTGGAACTGGGATAGCATTTCTTCTGCAGAGAAGAGACTCTTAATAAGATGTAATAATGAAGTAGTTTGTCTCCAAATCCAACTTTGCCATGTTTTCTGTGTGTTTTTCATTGGTCTTGCACATCCTCATCTGAGTGACAGAAGGTGAGATGTCTCTGGGAAGGACTATGGAGGAACTGATGTAATGTGTGTACACCCAGCAGTCTCAAATATTGTGTGGAAGTGACTCACTGTCACAAGGAAGGAATTGAGAAACTTTAGTCTGCTCAACTATTTTTTTTTTTTTTTTTTTTTTCCTGAAAATGTACCTGAATTCATTTAGCAGCTCTTGGGCAGAAGAGTTTAAGTGCCTTAGTGATCATTGAGTTGATCTGTCCTGGCACTTCAGGCCTGCTGTGGAATGTTAATGGCTCCCAAGGTTTCATGGCTCCATTTGTCACCAGCTGTGTGTTGTCATCTTGTTTGTCAAATCGAGGGGAGACTTCACTCCCTCACTGCTTCTGCCTCTTGCTTTTCTGAGCACTTACAGCAGTTCAGCCACGGAACATCTCATTAATATTAAGCAGAAGCTGACTTGAGCAGTGATTCTGTAACAGCTGCTATTTATAAGCACAGGCTCTTTCAGCAGTAACCCCACTGTAAAGAAAATAAATCTGTTCTATGGTGCTCTTACGACTGTTAAGGACAGTTTGAATGTCATAGATGTTAACCCAGTGAATGCAACTGTGCTTGGCATCTGTGAAACTCCTTCATGGTATAAAAGCACAGATTTAACTCAAAAGTATTGCCAAATCCCAAACCTTATCATCTGAAGAACATAGCCCGTGTGAAGAGTAATAATTCAGCATGTCTCTAGCACAGTATAAGAATACACATTTACACTGATATGTGCCTGTGAGAATGGTGGAACTTTGCAAAATAACTACTTCACCTGTGCTGAGGGCCCTTGGAGAAGTTTTCAGAGCAGAATTGTCTCAAACATTCTTACAGCTCTTTAGAACTAGAAGTAGAGACCCTCAGATTGTGAATTGGTGCATTTGAAGAGCCAATGTAACCTAAAGACAATTGTTGCAAGAGAAGTTTCAAGGGGTAGATCTTCATTAACAGATTTTAATAAAAGTCTGAAATACATTTTCCTCTCCTCTATATTTCTTCAATTTTTTTTACTTCATTACTTTCAATAAGAATAGTCTTAGTGGAAATACACATTATTGCTGTCTTGCTTTCTATCTCCTATTATTAAATTCCAGATTTTACCAATCAGTGTTTAAAAAACCCTTCTGTTTATCCTCTGAACAGAAATCCTTATCTATGATTGTCTTATTCATTGCCTTAGAGTTAAAAAAAATATTTTTCTAATGAAATGGGTGGCATTTCTGGATCTAAATTCACTCATGACCTGTTTTCGTGAGGTAATTCAAGCTTTGAGCTGATTTTTTTTTTTCTATCCAATGGTCATCTTCATTTTACCTGGAATGTTGTCAGAGTCCTTAAATGCAATAACCCTGAGAGTGTAACCATTTTGCAAAGGAGAAATCACATTTGCCAGATCCTTTCTGTTAAAAACATGAGCTGCTGGTCTTCAGAAAGGAGGAGAGAGAAAAGCTAGCAGGAATTAAAGCAGGAATCTTGTTATGAACTTCAGAGCTCTGTAAACTTCTTCTTGGTGTGATCTGTCTGATAAAACTCTGTGAATCCAGCCCCAGAACCCTGGGCTACATGAAGAGGTTTTTGTGTCCTGATGTGTCTGAGCCTTTACCTGTGAGGTGCTGCACAGCTGTGAGTGGAAGGGATGAAGCAATGGAAGATCCAAAGCAAACACAATGCCCTGCTGCACTCTACAGTTCTTTTCTGAAGGTTCAAACCACATCCAGTTGTTCAAGATGAAAAATAGCAGTAGCCCTTCTGGATGTGGGATAAATACTCTGTTGTATTTGGTTTCTGTTCATAGGTAATCCTGAAACAGCCTGTTTTTTTGTTCATGTGAAGTGCAAGTTTATGCTGATTTATTTTCCTTTAAATGCAGAAGATATTTCTGAATGTACTGAAAATATGTTGTGATCCATTTATATTTTACTATGTGCCTTGCAAATGCTCTAGAATATCAGGGTTACTCATGGCCAGCTGCAGAAGGGAGCTGTGGGACATCCTGATGCAGGTTCAGCTGTGCCATCCTCCTGTGGATGGAAACACTTCCATAGGTGTTACACTTAATTTGGTTTTCACCTGGTTTTCTTTAATCCAGTTGGATTTGGCTGTCTGTTTAAATAGAAACACTAATTTAGTATCTCCAGTGTGAATCTCTGGCCCTCACAAAAAAAACTCTTATTCCCATGCCTCTGAAAAACTGAGGGAAATTTTCACTTTTAAATTTGTGTTTGTAGATAGTTTATCCAGAAGATAGTATATAATTATGACATATTCTGATTTAAAGGTAGATTTTTGTCTCTTTTGCATAGAACATATTCTTCAAGTTACATGTAGTGTTTCTGATAATTTTTGTCTCAAATTTTCTGCAATATTTCCACTGTTTGTGTTTTTCTGTGGAGTCCATCATCATGTCTTAGAAGGCCCTTAATTTGCCAGAGCTAAATGAACTCTGCTTTAATTTATTGGTGTAAACTCCTGTTAATGTCCCTGGCAGCAGTGGAGCCCTGGTTTTGGGTGCATGAGGGGAAATCAATTGGAACCCTCCTGAATGGTGCAGTCCATGGTTTGAGCTGCTGAGGATCTGCCTTGTGAGTTGTGTAGCTGTGACACTGGAGTCTCATTTCTCCTGCTGGTCTCAGTGTTAAGTTCTTAGCTATTTTTTCAGACTTTGGGGTTCTTCTGCATTACCAGAAGATTGCTTCCACTCAATTCTATTTCTGTACATATTTGACCCAGGGCACAATTTTTATTGCAGCTTAGTTTTAACCAAGATTATTTGGGAAGCTGGAGATTTGGAGAACTTGTGGGTGTTTTTCTTCCTGGCTGTGCCTGGGACCCTGCCTGGTGTTCAGGTGGTGAGTGACAGTCCCTTCCAAAGGCTGAAGTGATGCACTTAGACCTTTAAACACCTTTAAACTGTGTTCTGTGACTCCTGGTGACTTCACTTCTTGTTTGCCTCTCACAACTAACACAGCCCCAAGCAGGAGCTCCTGAGCTCCTTCTGGGGAGGAATTCAGCTGTACATCTTCATGCTACTGTTTGCCTGTTGTGGGTTGAAGTGGTCTAGAAAGAAGACCTTAAAAATAGTCATGTTCATGTATGGACTGAGTTAGCTGTAGAGTTTGTTTGTGGTCCTTCCCTTGACTGGGTAAATATTTATTTCTGTTTGATTTTTATGTTCTGCTGAGCTCTATTTCTGCAGTTCCTTTCTTTAAGCTGCCATTAGTGTATCCCTTTCTTTGAGCTAATATTAGCCAGTTTGAGAAATTACTTGGTGAGAAGTGCTATTAAAGTGTCTTTGTCAGCCACAAGTGCTGGACATGCCATTGTGCTTTCCCAAGTTAGTGTGTGCTGACTGGCAAAACACAGACATCTCTTAATACATTTAATTGTCCCTGTTTAGCAAGGTATCTTTAATGGTGTTTCTGCTTTCATGGGAGAGTGGCTGGATGGGTTTTAAATTACTGTGTGGCTTGCTGTGTCCCTCCTTCAGCTAAGGTTCTTCTGTTGTGTTCCCTGATTTTAGAATCAGTCTTGTAGTACACTCTATAATTATCTAACCCGAGATGTTAAGCATCTGAAATATGTAGCAAGTATGCTGTGGATAATTAATGCAAAATAACTTAAAAGGTCGAGGTTTGTACAGTTCTGATTTCTGTTAATTGATACAAGTCTTTTTTTCTTTATGGTTTTGCTACACTTGCCAGTTATTTGCATGCCACACCCTTGAACTCGTTGTGACAAGCCACTGCCCTGATCTCCTTGAGCTCATTCATTCTGTGATATTAGAATTATTTCCTCCCAATGAAACTTCAGTAAAACCTATGAGCACCAGATGACTTCCTTCCAAGTGACATTAGCTTTTGCTTGGAATATTCCTTACCCAAAGGCCACAGAGTTGCACAGAAAGTTCCCATCAGTCCAGCAGGGCTTGGGGATGCAGAGCAGTAGGGCAAACTTCTGGCAGAATATTACAGCAGCCTGATGCAATTAATCTGGTTTCATTTTAATCCCCTATTTTCAGGGGGTTTCAGTTTAAGCAAAGTCATTTACTGAAAGCTGAAATGTGGCCTGTTAGGTCTCCACTGGGAAGTATGCTTCTGTTTAATAATATTTTTATGAGATTGTATTTATGGAAATGGAAAGGAAAATGTCATAAAGCTAGTTTTTTTGCACTTTTCTAAGGCTTTTGTATTTTGCATAGTGCTAGAATATGAGGAAGTTGCTTGGGGAAGTCAAGGCTTGGAACCTGCTCTGCCCAGCACAGCAGTGTATGATGTGCATTTTCACCCTAGTGAGCCATGTACTATTTTAATTGCATGTAACTGGTGTATTTATGTGGTGGGGAGGGAGCCCAGCAGACATTTCCTGCTGCACAGGAGCCATTGGCAGTCCCAGTTCACAGCTCATGACTGACCTGTGCTGACTGTGGACTGCACTTGCAATAATGGAATAGTCCATTTTTCATTCTGAACTCTTTCAACAAATGGGGAGAAAGGGGCTCTTGATTTTTGTTGTTGTTTTGGGTTTGTTTTGTTTGTTTTGTTTGTTTGGTGGGGTGTTTTGTGGGGTTTTTGTTGTGGTTTGGTTTGATTTGGGGGTTTTTGTGTGTTTTTGTTTTTGGGGGTTTTTTTGGGGGGGAGGTTGTTCCATTGTTGAAATGTCTCTGGAGGTTTTTAATGGTTTCCAGTTATTGCATATGTTCAGTTAGGATGGTTACTTGGAAATCAGTTCAGCTAGGAGGGCACAAATACATGTAACACTCTCAAGTCTTTAATCCTTGTAACTTACAACATTTCAGTTTGATAGAAACTTTTGATTTTCTGTGTATTGTAAGGTTAATTTTTCTGTCTATAAGTAGCACTTTTATTTGTATCTGAAGGGTTTTTTTAACAGAAATGTGTATTTCCTGTATATTATCTAATGGGAAGAAAGTATAACACTACTAGTAAACAAGGCATAGACTAGTTTGCCTCCAGACTGTAAGTTCACTTTAGGTCAGTAATGATCAAGAGTTGTTCAGTGTATCTGAAATAAATCAGTGATCCCTGGACAAACCCAAACTCCTGATCAAACCCAGAAGGGCATTAATTGGTACCCTGCACCTCTTGGATGAGGGTGCTTCCTATTCAGGTGTGAGGTGGGAATTTTGGACTTGGTGAAAGAACAGAATTTTACCAATGCCTCAATCTGGCTTCACAGCATTATACTGGATAAAGACTAACCTTGTTTGAGATGACACTGCAGCCAGTAATATCTCCTGAATAGCTAATTTAAAGCTCACTTTCCATGGTCTTTAAGGATGATACAAAACCCAGTGATTCTAAAAGCTCTTCTGATGCATCCAGCTTTTCTAGTTTGTATTGGTTTTACTCTCCCTTGAAACACAGCTGTTGTGTGTCAGTCTGTGTATGGGTTTAGAAATTCTTCTAAACAAGTGCAAGTACTTTGTTTTTTTCCAGAACCCTTTTGAATAGTTTACACACATCTTACATGGAGAGAGGCTTTGCAGAAATGTGCAGATGTAGCCACATGCACATGTATGAATGTGTGTGTGCAGATCTGTCCCCTGCAGGTTCTGAGGAACATGGAAAGTGTTTCAACAAGTGCTTGTGTCTGAACACTTGGGCTGGTGTATTAGTGTATATATTTAAATGGCAAAGAGAAAAAACCATTTTGTTTGCTTCTGGTTAGAGTGGAGAAATAGAGCTTTTTGAGGAAAATTTGAATGAGTATTCCAATTGTATTTCACCCTGTTGCTGGTTTGAAAGGTACAAGTTGGTAATGATTGGAACTTGAGAAGTCAGCCAGCCTATGTTAAGCTCAACCTTTTGGAGGACCCAATATGCTTTCAGTTTGCAAGGACCACTAAAGACCTGGGCATTTCCTTTCTCCATAATGTATTCTGTATGAGTATTTAGTATGTATGCCTTCAATTTGCCAATGTTGCCATGTCTTCTTCTTAATTATTCATGAAATAAAGGTTGCAAATAGCAGAATGTGTGTTTGTTTTCTTGGGTGAAGGCTGCAGAAGGGGCTGTGCTCACTCTGCTGCTGGCACTGCTTTTTCAGGAGTGTTGCAGGAAGCAGTGGTGGAGGTGAGGAGTGTGTGCCAAGGGCTTGTGTGCACACAACCTGGGGATTTCTTTGGAAATCAGCTCTCTTGGGATACCAGCAGCCTCTACAGGATCTACCCCCAAAGGGTTTTGAGTGATAAGACAGTGAATACCCAGGTAAGAGGGATATTTTAAAGGCATCTCTTAGCCTGTATTGTTCTAGAGAAGGAAATTGCAGAGAAAATGTTCAGTTTAGCAACTTCTGCAACATTGCAGGATGAGAATTACTTACATGTTACTTACCCAACCCAAGTAAGGCAATTGTGTGCTCACTCCCTCTCTGTCTCTAAAGGAGTTGGACTGGAAAGAGGTTGGGGACTTTATCTCTAGAACAGGCCAAACTATTTAAAGCAGAAGCCTAAACATAATTTTTTCAGGTGAAAATAGAGCTTAAAGTATCTTAAATCTGGTTTGGTCTCAAATTATCCTGGATGGTAAGTGTTTTCAAATGCTGGTTTGGAGCTTTAAATGCTCTGGAATAAATTTCAAATGCTCTGGAATAAACTGGATTCAGAGGTTTGGATTGAGCTGCTAATTATTGTAAATATTGTTCTGAAAGACACTGGCTAGTATAGGTATTTTAATTCCACCCTTTTTTTTTTTTTTTTTTTTTTTGAGATTTTGTGTGGTGTTTTCTGACTGCTCATCAATTCAGAAAAGCCTTTGTCTCAGTCATTTTATTCTGCAAGAAAGTGTCTTGTTTCTCCTTTCTTGAGGTGAAATATTCTCCCTTAGAACTCCTTGCAGTCCTTCCTGCAGTGTCTGGAGCTGCTGGAGGTGTGGTTTGAGAACATGACTGATTTAAGAAAACATTTTAGTTCTTAAAATGGATTTATATCCTGTTTTTAAGCCTGGATCTTCAGTTTCCATACTTCTTTTGCAAATAAATGTTTCAGAAGTGCAGTGTAGACTCATGTCAGAAAACAGATGTTTTTCTTTTCTGTAGCAAGCACGTGGCAGCACCATGGGAGGGGTTTGTCCATGTGCAGTGGGATCTGGAGGGCAGGACATGGCCAGGCCTGAGGATGCTGAAACTGCAGGCTCTGCACAGGCTGTAGAGCTGCAACTTTTCTGTTCCATATCCACTGAAATAATATTCCCTCACTAGAGTATTTTCATGGATTGCCTTCCAAGCTGTCACATGTTAAAAATGTAAAACTAGCTCCATCAGCATGTCTAAGTTGAATATAATAAAATTGGTTCATTAATTTTTAAGATCTTACTGTAAATGAAGAGCTGCAGCTGTATGGAATAGTAAAATAAATACCTCAGAAGCAACAGCAACATAATATTCCACTGTATTAGATCACAAAAGCTGATATGGAGTCATGGTTTTTCTGCAGTTAAATTCTGTGGAGGAGCTAAGTTAGCAATGCAGAACTGCTGAAATTGTGCTAAAGGCTTTCACAACTGCTTTGATGGACAGCAGAGACTTGGGTTAAATCTTGTCTGTGGCAGAGATCAGAGGGGCTCATGAAGATGTGCTTTATTACCACACAGAATTACTTTAGGGGAGACCCTTATCCTTGAAAGTTAACTCCTTTCTTAACTTTCCTTTTAAAAAGGAAGCTATTTACAGCCAGCAGCTACTGGCAGAACTTAAAAAACAATCAGAAAGGGAGCTGAATTCTGTGCCCCTCTCAGCTCCCTCATCAGTGCTTTGTCTCTTGTTTTTTCAGCACTGTCTTTCCTTGAGCCCAGCACTGCACATTGAGATATTCTCATATCACAAGCTGCTTTTCTTTTTCATTCTCAGTACTAAAGGCTGAGTGAATTCTCCTTTGAATTTGCTGGTAAAGTTGTGATGACCCTGGGAAGCTCCAGTCCCTTCTCTATGAATTCCTGCTTGGTGCTGCAGCCCAGCACCTTGAATGGGCAATTTGGCCAATTAGTGTCTCTGTTCCTGGCAGCTCAAGATTAGAAGAGCATTTATGTCTAATTAAATATTTTTATTAGTTTCATTTCTATTAGAAGAGTTCATTTGAAACTTCTCCCATGCAAGTCCTTTGTTCAGAAAAAAAATTTGCCTATGAATTTTTAAAGAAGCAGATGAGAAACTGTTGCTACCAATTCTAATCCAGGCTAAGGTTTTTGTGAATCTTTGTCTGATATTTCCTGTGTCACCATTGTTTAACCCTTTTTGTAGAACTGAATTTCTGTCTGTGAAATGCCCTCTTTGAAAAATATGATGTTGACTTTTCTTAAATGGTCGTTGTCCTTCAGGATTTTCAGTTCTTTGAAACCTTCTTAATCTCATTATGAAAATAGGGTTGGACACAGTGTTGTCTCATCACAGTATTTTTGCTCCTAGACATCTGCATTGATTCTATAGTGTGGGGCACTATTTGTGCTTCTCTCCAGGGCTGTGCAAAGCTCACTCCCTTGTTTATGTCCTTTTCTTAAACCATTTTGGGCTCTTTCCTCACGCCAAGAGCCTTAAAGTTAAGCTCTTAAAAATGAAAGAAACTTGAGAAGGAGACATAACAGTCTGGAGACAACTTCACTGAGCTGTTGACAATATCATATTTTTCAAAAATAAATATCCCATAGAGCACCAAAATGCCACTGTGTTGAGTTAAGGCTGTGTCTCCTTGGGGCCACTCAGAGTCCATGGGCTGCACTGGGCATAGCCAGGGCTGGCTGCAAAATCACAGCTTTGTATTGTCAGCTCTGCAGCTCAGGAGCTGCCAAGAATCCCCCTGCCCACCCCAAAACGACTGCTCTGAGAAATTAATACAGCTGGACTTTGGTCTGGGCAGAGACAGAATGTAAAAGGAAGGTTTGGGGCTGCTCTGCTCTTGGCCAGAGGTGCAGCTGGCATTGAAATGGGGTGCTAAAACATGAGCTCAGCTCTATAAACCTCTGAAGCTGTGTCATTTTGCACCAACATTTCCAGCACACCCTATCCCCTAGCAGGGTCAGCAGCTACTTTTTGTCTGCAGTTTGGGTTGTGACAAAGCTGGGTTATGCACAATGTGTATTTTGTCAAGTAAAGTAAGATTTGTCCTCTCATTGCTCCTCAAAATAAAATGAGAATAGTTCAAGTGAAGGAGAATCAAGTGACTTCTGCTGGGCCTTTCAACTCCAACAGTTCATTTATTGTGTAAAGGTAAGTTATATTTTAGCTGTTGCTCTGCAGCTCCCACATGATGATTCATGCTACCAGTTTTTCTTCTATTAATAGTTTACAGAGAGTGCTTAAATTTAGATTGAATTCCATCTCATAGTCTGTCATGCTGAATAGCATTGGGAGAAATAAAGCCACAGTCTGTTTGGGCAGTGCCTTTTATGGAGAGTGGCCAATTCCTGACATGGAATTACTGAAAATCCTTCCTTGGTTCCCAACCCAGACTGGATTCACACTGTGTTGGGGATATGGTTTGCATTTCCCTGTGAGGGCAAGTCCTACCTTGACTTCATCTTCTTTACCTTTGGTGAAAGCTGAACTCCTCCAGTGCTGGATTTGAACAGTTTGTGCAAAAAGGCTTCAGTCTCTGATACAGGAGTGTCCTTCATTATGATTTTAGCCATGGGCATTGCCAACACCATTCTGCATGTGTAACTCTGTTAAAGGAGACACTCCAGAAAAACCAAGCTTTTCCCAATGCTGATTTGTTCAACATTAAATATTTGATAGCATTTAAAAATGTGAGTTAAATAAAAACATATATACAAACACTCATACAGATTTTTATTTATATATATATCTTTGTCTTTTATGTTGAATGATTTGCTGGTGTATCCAGAGGACCTTGATTAACTGTGCCCTCATTCATTCTTTTAGACTAACACAGGTGTCTTTCATTGTTTTGAGGGGATTCAGGCAGTGTTTGTGGGAATGTACAAGTCAGAACACACCATTTTAAATGTTTGACAACATTGAATGTGTGTGCTAATGCAATACTCAGTTTGATGTTCTTGGCAAAATATGCATCCCTTAAATGTCATTTTGCATGTATTCAATAATTCAGTCTGGTTAGAAAAATTTCAAGACAGAGAAGAGCCTCAAAACTGATAAAGCATGTAAACAGAAATAATTTTTCTGTTTAAAATAAGATTAATTCTCCCAGATTCTGTCCTAGGCAAATTGATCATTTTCAGTCTTCCACATGGAAGCCTCAGTACCTGGGAATGGTTTTGTGCTTCCCAGGCTGTGTTTGGTTGTGAGTCTGTGCTGTGTCCCAGGCATCCCTGACCTGCCCAGGTGTCACTCCTGCAGTGCCATGGAGGAGAAGGTGAATTTCTCATGAGGTCTGGGGTGTGAGGTCTTTATTTGCTTTGCTCTCACCTTTTTGAAGGAAGCATTTCAAGGGTTGTTCTACACAGGATTTCTAGTGTTCACTGCTTGAGCTGAGTTGCTAAGTCTGAGGAGTGCAAACACTCTTATCACTACTTTTCAGCTGCCCAAAACTCAGGAGTTTTGGCTTGTTCAGTGAGACAGTGCAGATGTTACTGCAGCTCTGCTTTCCAGGAATGAGAAAGCCTTTCTTGGCTCTACATGGGAGAACCAGAAAATTTAATTTCTGTCCTTGCAGTCCTGGACTCCTTTCAGCTCAGAGGCAGCTCTGAGCAGGTGGCAGTACCTTGCCATGGCTGTGGGGGCTGCTGGAAGCTGTTTTGTCTCCAGGAGGTTTCAGCCTGTCTCTTCATGTCATCCCTTCTCAGCCTGTGCCTGGGCACTGCAGTCACAGTAATGCTGCTTTATTCTCCTCAGAGACCAGGGGAAGTTGCAGTCTCTGGTGCTGCCACCCCTGCATTTCTAATGAAAAACAAAGAGAATATATCAAAGCTGTTTGTATTCCTTACTGTCAATTTACTGTCATTGGCCACTGCTAAGGGAGGGCATAAGTGGAAATAACCAGAGGTAAGGACAGGGCACATGGAATATGCACAAGAATTACGGTCTGATACTTGACAGGAACAATGGCATAGAACCACTAGAAAACCAATTAATTTTTGGAAGAAAGGTAACAGATCTATTCAGATCTTATTAGAGTAATGGAAGTTATCCAATCCAACTGCTGAATAGGACATAAAACAGCAGCTGCTCATTATAAACACAGTTACTTGTGCAGAAGTGAGAAATGAGCATGCAGAAGACGTAGAGGGTCTGGCTGAGTTGCTCTGGGAGATGTTAATACTGGTTTTAAGAGCTCCCAGCTGCACAGATAAAATCAGCAGGTGACAATGGGGATCTGATATCCCATCCAAACTGGAATGGCCAGTGAGGGAAGGAACCACTGGCTTGGTGCTTCTGGTGTCAGAACACTTTTATGGGAGGAAAGTAATTTCTAAGAAGCTTTAGAAGCTGGTCAGGGAGCCATTATCAGCCAGTTCTATGAAAGTACTTGAACATTTGCTTTGGATCTTCTATGACTTGCTGATTTTAAAGAAGATTTATGTAGTCTACATCAAATGCTGTTAAAATTGGTTAGCTGCAAAAATCAAAGAGTTGCAACTGGGAAAAGAAACACCCAGTGATGCATTTCTGGGGTCCTTCAAAGGTGGATGGTGATGAACATCTGTGACTTGGGAAGCTTGTAAGGTGACCTATTGAGGATGGGATTGTTGGAATAAACCAGTTTGGCAGTTCAGAGAAGGGGGTTGACTGCAACAGCTTTGGGTTTAATGTATTCAGGAACAAAATAATATTTAGAAACTGCATCCCTGCTCCTTAAAAGTATTTTGACTTCCAGCTTTCATTGATTTCAGTGGGAGAGAGTAATCTGGATGGCTTTGAGGATCTGGGCTAAAGAGAGAGGCAGCATCTGCAGCACAGGAGACACTGCCCTGGGAAGGGGCAGCACCGAGCAGATGCAGCAGAGCCTGGCAGGCAGCTGGTTCTGACTTACCCTTCTAGTTCAAAAACAATTGCCCAGCATAAAATTTCATGGAATATCAACTAGGAGTGGGAAAATACCATCTCTTGTACAGGGCAGATGTGAGGCCATTACATGAACAGCATCCCGTTTCTAGTGTCAGCAATTTTTAAAAAAGCTCTGGTAAACATCATGTAGGCAGGTGGCATTTCTAAATCTATCACTTATGCAGCATGTTTTGATGAGGCTCCTGGTTTTCTCATCTCCCACCTTTGCTTTTTCTCTTGACTTGCCTAGTCAGTGTATGTGTTCCTTAAAATCATTTCATGTTACTGTGTGGTAAATTACTCCAGCTTTTTCTGTAACTTCCTGGGAAAAAATTACTTTTTTTCCTCCCCAGAGGATTCCCATTGTGTTTGGAGCAGCCTTCACTGTGCTCTGTAGTTCCAGCTGTGTGGCTGAGCCAGCCCATGGACCATGGTGAGAGTGCAGGGGAGGGCAGCTCAGGTGCCAGCTGCTGCTGCCAGGGCTGAATTTTTAATACTTAGATGCTCTTAGATTTTGAGGTTGGCACTGAAGGGGCTGGTGCCAGTTCTGCTCCTTCTTTCCTGCTGGAAATGTAGGAAATGTAAAGCATCACTCGTGCTGCTGCTGCCAGGGAAGGCAGGGTGAGCCGTGCTGGGTGTCAGCGCTGTGGGAATGCTCTTGGAGTGGGGAATCCTGGAATAAAACCTCTCTGCATGGCACAAGCACCCGACCTGTGGCAGTCCCTGCACACACGGGCCTGGGCTGGCTGTCCCCTGTCACAGCTGGGACCTGCCATGGAGTTGGTGGGAATTGTGGAGTCACGCTGGTGGTTTTTCCTGTTTGCAATGTCCACCCAATAGGAACACATAGATCACTTACTTGCTAAGAGATAAATTTGAAAAATTGAAGTTAAAAAGCTTAGAAGATGCCCACAAAGACCAATGGGATCGAATTCTCGAGAGGTTCTGTCGCTGTTTCAAGATTGCTGCGAGCAGGAGCCGGCTGGGGACAGCAGCCCCAGGGGCAGCGCCGCAGGAAATGTGCTGCGGGCTGGGGGACCCACAGCCGCCTGCCCGCCGGGAGTGTGAATCTGCTCTCAAAGAGGCAATATCCCCGCAGAGAGCTCTGCAGGGTGGTGCTGCACAGGCTCCTTTCCGTAGGTGGTAGTGGCAGCTGGGAAGAGAAGAGAGTAAAGTTCTCTGTGTGCGCAGCCTGGCCCGGTGCCCCCAGCCCCGTGTGGTGCAGCTGCAGCCTTCCACTCGCTGGGTGGGTTCTCCAGCCTGGAGAGATGCTTAAAATAATGTAGTGAGAAAGCCCTCCTCTCCTCTCCTCCCCTCTGCCCTCTCCCCTCTCCTTTTCCCTTCCGTTTTCCCTCTCCTCTCCTTTCCTCTCCTTTCTTTCCTCCTTTCATTGTATGCAGATCAAGCCCAGTCAAAGCCCGCTGCTGTCACTGGCAGGTCCCTCACCACAATCGAGGACTCTCAAGTAAGTGCCCTCCCTCTCCGCTCCAGCCCCGCGCGGGGATGCTGCTCGGGGCTGCGCGTGTTGGCACCGAGCCCAGGTAAAGCTGCGGGGCCGCCGGGCGCCCATCCCATCCCATCCCATCCCATCCCATCCCATCCCATCCCATCCCATCCCATCCCATCCCATCCCATCCCATCCCATCCGGGTGCGGGGCTGGGAGCGGGAGCCGTTCCCGTGGCCGCGCGTCCCGGTGCGTTCCCGTTCCCGGTTCCATTCCCGTACCCGTGACTGCGCGTCCCATTCCCGTTCGCATTGCCAGTGCCGTTCCCGTTCCCGTTCCCGTGGCCGCGTGTCCCATCCCCGTTCCCGTTCCGTTCCCGGTGCCGTTCCCATTCCCGTGCCCGTGGCCGCGTGTCCCAGTGCCCGTTCCCGTTCCCATTCCCATTCCCGTTCCCGTGGCCGCGTGTCCCAGTGCCCGTTCCCGTTCCCATTCCCATTCCCGTGCCCGTGGCCGCGCGTCCCATTCCCGTTCCCGGTGCCGTTCCCGTTCCCGTTCCCGTTCCCGGTCCGTTCCCGGTGCTCGGCCGCCCCGCGCCGCCCTGCAGGGGGAGCCGCGGCCGCCGCGTCCTGCGCGGGGGCGGGAGCGGAGCGGGGCAGCGCCGGCAGCGCCGCAGGGTCCGGGCGCGGCCGGAGCGGAGCGGAGCCCCGAGCCCAGGTGGGTGAGGCCGGCGGGGAGGGGAGGGGAGGGGCGGCGGGGCCGGGGCGCAGCTCCCGGGGCAGAGGGGATCTCCCTGCCGGGACGGGCTGCGGGCTCGTCCCGCTGGAGCATCCCGGGCGCGGCGCCCCCGGCCCCGGCACCGCCGTGCGCTCGTTTCCCTCGCTTTCACTCCCTTTCCCTCGCCTCCCCTCGCTTCCCTCACGGCAGCCCCGCTCCCTCTCCTGCCTGTCTGAATTTGGAAAGTAGCCGCCCGCTGCCCCCTCGGTGCAGCCGAGCCCCAGGACGGGGCGGTTTAGCCCCGCTGCGCTTCCCCGTGCCCCGGCTCGGATGGTGTTTGTCTCCCCGGCGGAGCCGGTGCTTTTCACTCCGCGCTCGTTCCCAGCTGTCAGTCCCTCGACACACCCCCGCGCTCCAAGATGTTTGCTCCACGGATCTTCCCTCAAACATCAGGTGCTGGACTTTGCCTCCCTGCGCCCAGCCGTCCCTTCAGCAGATATTTGTGCTTAACGAGAAAATAGTGATTCCACAGGAGCACCCTTCAAACTTCTCCGTAGTGCTTTCCAAGGAGATTTCTATGCACTCCACAGCCGTGTTAAAGAGAAAAGGGCAGGGAGTGAATAGATGGTTCAAACCTGTGCGGTGTTGTTCCATTCCTTGCCCCCAAAGCCCAGCTCTGCCTTATCTCTGCCGAGCAGTGCGAGTTCCGCCGCAGAGCTCCCTGTGCCCGGGAGCGCCCAGCCTGGGCTCCCCGAGGGGCTGAGCCCCTGTGCTGGGGACAGGGCAGCCGAGGGACAGGCTGCCAGCTGCGGGCTGTGCCCAGGATCGGTGCAGGATCGGTGCAGGGCTTGCCCTGCCCTGGGCTGACCTGCCCGGCACAGCCCATCCCGCTGTGTCAGTGCTGTGCGCCGGGGATGCTCCTGCCAGGAGATTTTCCGCGCGGTCGTTTGTGTGGTCTGAGAGTCACGGATGCTTTTCTGCTCTATTGTGCCCTGAACAGTGGGTTTTTGGGGTCTCGGGTGCAGAGTGACTGCATAGCCTGAAAGGAAGAAAGGTGATTGAACACCTTCTTCAAAACTGCCTGGGGCACTGAGCCCACAGAGACAGGAAGGGTTAACTTAAAGAGAACAACATGACTCACTTGGTAAATAGTTAATAGAATTGCTGTAACTACTTAAAATGATTTTCCTAAGCAGATGGCCAACTATTAGATAACTCAGTCTTTGGATGTATTTGTTTTCAGGTTTCTTATCAGTCTTGTAAGGCTCAGGCACATGTAACTCAAGAACTGGAGTAATTGATAAATTCATTCTTCTGCATGAGGGAAGCTAACAGAGAGAGAGAGAGAGCATGGTCAGTCCCTGCAGAGATACCCCTGGAGCAGATTGCTCAAGTGAGGTACAAAAAGATTAGATAAAGTGACCAGCAAGGATGTGAGAAATATTTCAATTGAGTTAGGTCTGTGGAGGAAATACCTTATTTTGAATCTCGATAAAAAAGTCAATATAAACATAATCACGTACCACAAAAAAACTATGGAAATAAAATCCTGTCTAATGTGGCAAATGGATTAAATTCTGAATTAACCAGGAAAGCTGTGAACCTCTGAATTTGTAGAGAAAACATGTGGGTACAAACTGCAAACCTGTATGTGTGTACATAAAATAAAAATGACCTATTTCAGGGTGTGAAAAAAAAAAAAAAAAAGGCAAGCAGGTCTCTTGTTTAATGGTGGCCATGTGGTACGTTTGTAATTGTCATGTGTATATAATCTGTGTCTTTCCATATGTATTTTTATAGATAAAAAATAGAATCAGCATCACCCTGTATCACCAGGTCAAGGGATGTTGGCCCAATAATGATGTTTTTAGCCTCTGTCCTTCTGTCAGTGGGTGCAAAAGGCACCAAAGATCTGAGCTGGAAAACCTCTGCCAGGTCTCCCATGTTTGCATTTCTGGTTTTGCTGGTATTTGAATGGGATGTTTCCATAAGGGCTGCTGCTGCTATTGCATTTGAACATAATCAACTTTTGAAAGCTCTTCATCCTTTTTGTTTAATCTTCAGTGATGGATTTCATGTAGAGCTGTGTGGTTAAGTTCTCCTAAGAGCCACTGGGGAAAGCTCAGCCCTGCAGAAGGTTTGGAGGGAATCTTTTCCTTTCAGTCCTGTCTCTCAGAAGGGTCTGGTGCTCCCTTGGTTTTGAGCCTGGCTGCTTTTCCATCTTGTGTCAAGGGAAAGCCTCTCCCTTTACCACTTCCTTGCTGGCTGATGGCTGCATGATTTCTTGTCCGTACAGGATGTTTAAGGTTTCACAGATTTCCCACCATTTTCACTACACCTCAGCTCTTCACTGGGGTTTGACATTTCTGCCCACACGAGATGGGACCAGGCACAGTGTGGGGAAAGTCTCAGAGTCTGCTCAGCTGGGACTGAGGTGTTCTCCATCCAAAGGCTGGTGCCAACATCTCTCTTGGTGTCCTGAAAAGTTTGTCCTTCTCTTCAGCTCGAACAGATTCCAGCTCTGCTTGTTCATTTTCTCATTTGATCTGGATTGTGATTAACTCCCAAGGTTGTTCTTTACTGTGCCATTTCCATCTGGAAATGGAGATGGGCTATTAAGCATGTATTTTTGTTGGACTCTAAAGTAAAAACCAGGAAAGGGATCTTGAGCTGTGTGTCAAGGAATCAGAGAAGATCCTCACAAGTCAATGGAGGGTTATTCCCTTTTACCAGGATATCTGGTATTTAGGACAAGAAGGTTTGGTTGATTCATGAACCATCTTCAGGTTTTGCACAGTGCACCTGAACAGCCTTGGTGAAGCTACTTGAACAAAATAACACAGTTCCTTGTCTCTCTGCTCATTACAAAAATGCTGAGGGAGCATTAAAGCATCACTTAATGAGATGCTTTTGTAGTTGAATATTGAGGGTTGGACTGTGAGGGGTGAAGAACTGGCAGGAGGGTGTGGCAGATGCAGAAGGTGATTGAACCTCTGAAGGTTTCAGTTCCTTCTGTCGTCAGAAGATGCTTCTTCCTTCACAAAGGTCACATCTGTATCAGGAATAATTATTGGTTGCTTTGCACTTTTTTTTTTTTTTTTTTTTTTTTCTGCAGTAAATCTCTGTAGATCACAATGGACAGATGGCACATACAATTCTCAATTATGGAAAACATCCTTAGGAGGCACTTGGAGGTCATCTAACCCAGACCTCTGCCCAAAGGCAGGATCAGCTGTGGACTTGCCAATCCTGACATCTTTCTCTATCCTGCTCCTAAAGACCTGCAGTGGAGACTCCTCAATTTCCTGGTGAGCAGGAAATACCCTGATGTCCAGCTTAAACCTCCTTTGCTCTAAATTGTTCTTTACCCCGACCACAGTGGGCAGCCCACTGAAAATCTGCAAAGAGTGTTTCAAAGCACTTCACCAAATGCAAGTATTTGGTAAATGTGTGATCTCTTTCATTCCTCATCCTGGGGCTCTTGCTGATGAGGATTTTAAATTTTTTATTTCTTTAAAAGTTGCACATTTCAAGCCCAAATAAAGTAATTTTATTACCACTACAAATGCAGGCTTGGAAGGTAGGGTTTGAAAAGAAATGACAGCTACAAGACAAATTGTATTTATCTTAGATGGTAAGTCAGGGGTTGCATGCAGGAGGTTTATCAGTATCTGACAGGTAACAAGATAAAGTCCAGGTGTTACCCAGGGATGTGGAAAGACTTGAAACAGGAATAAAGAATGCTTTACAAGGCATTTTTAGGGAACATTTGCAAACAATGCATCTGAGACAATGGAGAAGTTAGCAGGGAGGGAAACTTCTCGCAGGGAAGATTTGAGCCAGGGGCAGGGGGAGGGAAAGGCGTGCAGGGGATGAGGGAATCTTCCTGTGCCTCTGTGATCCAAGGAGAGGAAAGGGGGGTTTTCCTGGAGCTTTGCCGACGTGCCGGGTGACATGCTGGGCTCCTGTCTGTGTGTCCATTAGCATTTGTGACTGCTCCCAGTTCAGGGGGGAAGGCGCTCCGGCATTCTGCTCCTTGCAGCCTGGGGCTGCTTCATCTGCCGCCGGCTGCGACAGCCATTCCCGGTGTCCCTGTGCCCTGTTTGTGGCTCCCGGCTGCAGCGTGGCCCGTGCTCAGCAGCTCCCGGGGGTTTTGGCTGTGGAGCCTCTGGAAGCCGAGCCCGAGCGCGGGTCCCGTCTGAGCATCCCCGGCAGGGCAGGAGCGCGGCTGGGCGGAGCGGAGGGCGAGCTCCGAACGCGGCCCTTCGGGAGGGGTGAGCTTTGCGGTTTTCCTCCTTTAGTACTAAGACCTCAGAGTCTCCTCTGTTCTTCTCCTGGCTTTGTTGGAGATGTTTTGGTTTGGGTTTGCACTGTTGTGTTCTCCTCTTGCTTCTTGTCTCCCCTTCCCACCCCCCCCTCCCCTTCTTTTTCCTAACCAGGCAGCAGAAATGTTTCTGCTCTCTCTGCCTGTTCTCTTATATTGGCCTCTTATGCAAATCCCTTTTCTTGTACTGGGAAAGTCCTCTACAAACAGCCCTATCATTTTGGTTATCGAGTTTCCCCCTATAGAACAGGATTGTCAGATCCTGGTATGAATCAGCTGTTGAGCTTGAGGACCTCAGGGAAGTAGGTGGTTAAATGTCATGTTCTGTGAAGATAACAACTTTGGTTTCAGTATGAGATCCATATACTTGGGCACAGACTGGGATTTTCCATAGGAAACATTCCACTGGATAAAAGACAGCTAAGAGGTCTTTTTACTAAAATCTTCAGAAGAGAGGCACGTAATTAAAATTGATTTGAATAATTACAGTTTCCACATACGTCCAATGCACAGATCAGTGCCCAGGTTCAATGGGACGGTGGAAAATCTCATCAGACTGACCTGGGCTGGCACCAGCACCATTACAGCTCCTGGAGCATGTGTGGGGAGGCACACTGACATTTAAAAAGTTTGTAAAATGTTCTGCAGCCTGGATTTTGGCAAAAAAATTACCTGTCCTGATGGCTGCCTAGTCAGGGATAATGTGGGACTGTTTCTGATAATCTGCCTCTTTAGCAGACCTTTTAAAACTGAGGCACCTAACTTTGTCAAACAAACATTAATACTTTCTTTTTTGTCATCCTGTGTCTTATAGAATGTTGATCCAAACTTTGCTTGACCATTATGATTCATTTAGGGCTCTTGTTGACTTTCCTACCCCATTTCCAAAGGGAAATCTTCCTTTTCCTCCCTGTAGTCACCCTGTACAATTACAGCAGGCAAGAGATGGACACAGTGCAGGTGGGAGAAACCATCCTAAAGGCTCTGGGGTTTCTGTTCTGAACACCCCCACGGGATCCACTTCTGCTTGATTAACATCTTTTGTGTTGGAGTCAAATGTCACAGTCCCTAAGGAATTTGCCTTGGGGGTCTTTTCAGGTTTATCCTTGTTTGGCAAGGTGTGAGGATCACGGTTGTCATGCATTTGAGAAATGATAGCAAGCTTTTTTCTAGGATGTCTTGTTGTGCAGAGACTGTAAAATATGTAAAGTTTTCATAGGACAGAAGGGCCTGTACCCAAGGCTGCTGGAGGTGTCTCTGCTAGTGGGGTCCTGACAGCTGCTCTCTCTCCTTTCTGCTCCCTCTGGACAAGAACAGCAGCCCATGAACAGCCAGCAAACGCAGTGAAATGTTTTCTGAATTGATTTGTGAATGGCTGCTGGTTCTCAGTAAAATGGTTTATGCAGAAGAACAGAATTCACTGGTGAGAAGGGCCATTCCCCAGCACCACCGTGCTCTCCAGCCCAGCTCAGTCCAGCCCAGCTGAGCCCAGCTGAGCCCCAGCCCAGCCCCCGGCGCTCTCCCCGCAGCGGATGCTCTCTGGCCACAGCGCAGGGACTGAGGAAATGACAAAAGGAGTTCGGAGTCCTCGGAGCAGCAGCTAAACTCTGACACTCTGGGATCAGCACAGTGATATTGGGAAGTTCTTAATCACTCGGATTTTAATCAAGGATTTGGTGAAACCCAGCCCCTCGGAGCGCCTCTGGTGCCTGTGTGGGAGTGGGAGTGGAAATGCAGTCACCTCACAAGGGCGGCAGCAGAGTGGTGCAAAGAGGAGAGGGAATGACAAACTGAGGGCATTGGGGCATCGTCAGAGCATCAACTCCTGCTCCACAGAGGGGGTCAGAGTCCTGAAAATGTCTGAAATGGCTTTGAGGCTGTGACAGAAGCACTTGCAGGGTGGTGAGGCTGACACTGAGCAGATCAGCGTTAGCAGCCAGAGCACCCTACAAAATGGATGAGGGAAAGTTGCTGGAAACAAACTCAGGGGACAGAAAATTTGTTATTGTGGCTTTTGCCTGCTTTTGGATGAACAGAGTTGTACAATGCTTTCATCAGGATAGGGAAGGACAGCTGGGGGATCATTTTAAGTTACAATGAGAGAGACAGTAAGAGTTACATATTTCTGCTGTAGAAGGAAGTTGGTTGACCTGCTACAACAGCTCTGCCTGCACTGGGGTGAGTTTTTGTTTCACCATCAGAGTTTATGCAAACACTCCTGGCAGCCTGCAGGAGCTGGACACAGGGCATGGTGGAGAGAAAACCTGTGCTAAGAGAAGGCAAATAGGGTTTGGGAATAACTGGATAGAAATGTAAGAAAACTAACAAATGTACCCAATTCTCAACTCCCTGTCTGGAAACTTCATACAGGAATAAGAGGCACAGTCACATCTGGAGAGAAGTCTACTCCATTATTTTAAAATAGACCAGAATGGAGGCATTAGCAATATGATAAATATCTTCAGAGTAAATTCTTCCCTTGCCTCTATTCCTCAGTGGGTCACCTCTTCTTTATATTCTGTTTCCTCATTTCTCTTATTTTGTCCTTGAAGGGAATGCTCCTCATGTGTGAACACAGCTGGCTTCAGCAGGGCTGTGAGGAGGCAGAGGTTGCCTTTGAGTCCTTCCCTCACACAGGAAAGGAAAACTGGCTCCTCACAGACATTGTGGATGATATTGGCAGTAGGAGCTTGTTTCTGGCCAGGGTACATGGTTTTAATTATGCTTTTTTACTTGTCTGTCTTATGAAAGCCCATCCAAATGCTCTATTTTTTTTAATTTATTTTATTTTTAGAAATGCCACCATAGATAAAAGAACTTCATCCTCCTGAGTGTAAATAATTCACTCAAAAATCCAACATTTTGGTGTCTTTTGGCAATATGTCATGATGCCTGCTGCCCAGTGAGACTTTGGTGAGCACAGGGGAGCTGTTTTCCCTTCTGTTTGTTTGATCTGGCTTATTTAACTGCTGGTCATTCATCCTTACTTAGTTTTGCCCTCCTTGGCTTTTTATGACCATTAGAATTGAAATAATTACTGTGAGGTTTTTTTTTCCTCGCTTTTAAACATTTATAATATCCACTTAGGAAAAAAAAAATATGGTCAAATGTGTTCTGTTGTAATCTTCCGCTACCACAATAAAAATTAATCCACTTGTAGCACTTGGAGGGCAGGAGGCAAAGCTGCAATATTGGTTTGGGATTAGCCATTCCTGTCAGCCAGCCCATCCGTGCTATCAAACAACCTTTGCTTGTTGTCCAGTGGGATTTCACTTTTGGGGCAGTTTTGGTTTTTAATTTTTTTTCTAATGGGCATAAACAGGAGGAGAAGAGAGGCACAGGACAGGCTGGCTGGGTGTGGCTTTGTCACAGTTTCTGTCACTGATGCAGCAGTCTGGGTGTCTCTGGTAAATCAGACTTTACACCCAGGTTCACCATGCTTGTTGCTGGAGCACAGCCTCCCTTCTTGGCCTGGACTGCAGCAGGGATGGAAATGTAAAGCAGAATTGCTGCCCCTCTTTCCCATTTTTAAAATGATAGACAAAGTTCATTTTTAAAGTTCAGGCACAGTACAGGTCTCTGAAGAGCCATTTCTTCTGCCTTTCACAAGTACATGAAGGTTTTGAGTTTTGGGAGGCTGTTGCTTTCCTGTAAGAGGGGATGACACCAAATTTAGCAAAGCTGAAGCTCTCATTTCACTCATTATCTCAGGAGAACTTTCAAAGCCTATGCAGAAAGCTCATTAACCCTCTGTAGGTTTATATTACAGCACACTACACTTCCCAAGAGGAGACAAAGTCTGTGCTTCCAAAAATCCTTGGCCTTGCATTTTTCAGTCAGAGCGTCAGTGGCTTAGAAGATATTTTGGATAAAATCTGAAACGTGCCTGGAAGAGTCAGACTGGCATGTGGAGCCCCTTGATAGAACAAAATTGTCCACACCTGCCCATGTTGTGCACTTGCAATGGTGTCCACGCAGTCAGGCATGAAGGAGGGAAAGTGCAAGTGCTCCAGGTACCTGAAAACTAAGGCCATGGTGTGCTGATAATTTTGCCTGCTTTGTTTCACTTGCATCCTTTGTTAACAAAGAGCAGTCTAGAGGGAAATAGTCTATTATTAATATTTAATTTCCTCCTATTACTGTAAGCAGATGACCTAAAAGATCATTTAGGCAGCAGCCAATAATAAAGCAAAGAGAGGAATCAGAAAATGTATGTCTTGGTTAGGTGGGTGATGCCTCCTTCCTCCTCTTTCCTGCCCCACCCAGCCACAGCTCCTCATCCTTCCATGGCAGGCAGGGCTGAGGATGCTCCCCACAGCTCTGTGAGCAGCCAGGGACCTGGGGAAGCTGATCTATGTGAAGTATTCATAAAATACCAAACTGCAGAAAGGAAACCCTTGAGCAACACGGAGAAGTGCTCCTGCTGCCTTCTCTATGTTCTCCCCAAAGGACACCTGTTTTCATCATGTTTTACAGCCCCAGTTGTTTTGCAAGTTTGTGTTCTGCCTGTGAGCACATTGGGTCATTTATTGTGACTAGGTCCTCTGAAGTGGTGGGGAGGGACAAGATTTCTTGGAGTCTTTGATTTAAAAGATAGGGAGATTCTCTTTGAGCCAAAGGGATTTCAAAGAGAGGATAAAAACTGACAAGCATCTCCCCCTCCAGGCTTTGGAAAGTAGGAAGCAAATGATTTAGCAGCACCAATTTTTCTGCTGAGGGCCATATGTGAATTCAAGGATTTTTCCTAAGGGAATTAGGTAAATCTGCATGTGGCTGGTACATGGGAAGGGTCATGTTGTCAAAAGGAGATGCAAGATTGTGATCTGTGGAATGAGCCTTGATGAACAGCCCCCCTGGCCCCCTTGAGCAGCCTGCTGCCTCTCCTGCCCCATCCTAGAGCAGACACAGAAACCAGCCCCTCTGGGCCTGGGGCAGCTGCAGTCTGTCACCTACGTGCCCACAGACTCTCTTGGGTGCCCTAAGGGCTGCTGATCATCTGGAGTTTTGCTAATTTGTGAGAGGAGCTGTCAAACTGAAGTGTCACAGGCGCTGTGAGCCTGGCAGGCACAGAGGGTGTCTGCTCTGGACCAGCTGACAGAGCCTGGGCAGCCAAAGCCTCCCAGAGCATGGATCAGCCTGGAGGGGCCAAGAGCAGGAGATGAGCTGGTCTCAGGTGGGTGATTTGAACCAAGCAGGGCCAAGGGCTCAGCTCCATGCTTTTGGCACTCAGGAGAGAGAAGGGGCAGCACCTTGGTCCAAAGTCAACTGGAGATGCCAAACTAAGCTGGCTCAGGCTCTGCTGGTGCATTGCTTCATGGGAACGTGCTGTGCAGATGCTTTATTGAATTTTCAAGGAGGAGTTTCTCATTGGGACTGAAATATGAGAGAGAACAGAGTGTTCCAAGTCACTACAAACGAGCAGGGCTCCAGGTTTACAGGTTTGTGAATGACAAAAAGGTTTATTTAATAATGGGGGAAAGGCCGGAACATAGCCCGGGGTATCAAGAAGGAATTAACAAAATAAAACAAAGGCTTATGAAGAAATACTAATTGTGGCTGTCCAGCCTGTTGGGTGATACAGGTTATTTTTCCTAAGTTTCAAGAAGCTTGCTATGCTGATCCCTCAAGGGCCTGAGATGTTAAATATACACTTCCCCTGTGAGTAAAGCAGATTGTTAATTAATTTTTTCTTATTAGACCTGATTGTTGAGCCTTTGGGTCTTGCATGAAGTAGACAATTCTACAATAAATTTCATTTTGCCTCTGGATCTGTGTAATCTTCTCTGGGTGGTCTCTATTTAATTTTGTCCCTGTGCAGTGAATTTCTAGCTGTATAAGCAGAAAGACTGTTCTTGTTTCAAAGCAAGCAGCAAATACTCCTGAAATGGAGAGTTGTTATGTCAGGTGAGCACTGCAGTGAGAGAGGAATGAGGAGAGGTGGGGGAGCTCAGGTGGAACATGAGCCCTCCTGGGTTGTGGCACATTCTGCCAGCAGCAGGTGAGGCTGGGGCTGTGTGGCCAGGAATTGTTTTTTCTGATGTCAGTGGCTCCTCAGTGGTGCTGAAGCAGACACAGAATGTTGTTTTGTCGTGGCTGGGACACCTGCTCAGCTCCAGCCATTTCTCCCCTGAGATGTGCTGGCTCTGCAGAACTCTGAGTGTTTTCCAGCCCATCTGAGAGCAGAGGACAGGCTGTCCTCTCTGGACATAACATTCCCATTGCTTCAGGATAAATGACTGGGGCTTGGGATGGAGAATCAGGCCACTGTTTGTCTAGAGAGATGGGAAGCAAGGGACAAACAAATTCAGAGATAAAAAATCCAGATTTATCATCAGGCTATGAAACAGTCAAAAGGGAAGGCTGAAAGCTCTTTTGTGTCAGGAAACATTGTTTGATGTAGTCATTAAACTTCAGATTGCAGCACTGTGCTTCTTCAGGTTCAGGCAGAGGTGTAGGAAATTTCAGCTTTGTGCTGAGCCTCTGGGAGGTGTAGAACCTCCACAGTGAAGTTTGTAACTTTCCTCCATGTCCTGCTGGAGCTTGAGATGAGAGTTGAAAGAGGTTAAACAAAATGCATCCAGGATTGGTATGGATTTGTGATCCTGCTGAAAAGAGCTCTCAATGGGGAAGAATATCCAGGAATTTTTCTTTGATCCTTTTCAGTGAGGTGTGTGAACATGATGGGCCAGAGCAGCATGGTAGGACTTCAGGTAAATCCTCTGAGCATCAAGATGAAGGTGCCCAGTTCTCAGGCTGGCTCCTCTCAAACAGGGCTTCCTTCAGCTCTGACTCCAGCTCAGAGGAGCTGGTGGGGGAGTTGTAGTGGGTTTAGCAGTAGTTTTAGCCCAAGTATGTCAGAGTAATTTGTTAAATATTTCTAAACCTGGCCTGGCACTGGAGTTTGAACGTGCTCTTGCCCTGCATGGGGAGGTGTGAGCCTGTGGAGAGGTGTGTGCTCCCACTCTGTGCCTGGCCCTGTTCTGCTGGGGGACTCAGGGGCTCCCACCCCCCTCAGAGTCTCAGGCACAGACATGTCCTGCACCCCCCTTCCTCTTAGGAGCCTGTTTTGCCCACTGCTTCCTTTGCTGGGTTGTTTTTTCCTCCTACCAGCTTTTTCCTGTTTTTTTTCCTCCCTTCTTGCTCACAGACATGCACAAAGCATTGTTTATTTCTCATCCTGCTCCTTCTGTTCTCTCTGCCTCCAGATCTTTATTTCTATCTTATATTAATTCTAATCCTCTTCCCTGGAAGCTGGGCTGAAGGGTGAGGTTTCAATACCACTGCTTTGAAACAAACCTGTTGGGATTTGTAATGGACAAATAGATGCTTGCAGGGGCATATCACTGACATCCCTGAAACCCAAGAAAGTAAAAGCCATCTTTAGGAAGTCACTGAAAAACTGGAGGTTTTGCTATAGAAGCATAGACAATATACAGACTTCTTGGGGTTTTTCTTCTCTAAAAAAGATTAAATGGATGATCTTTATCTTCTTCTTAATAGATTGATCACACACTGATCTCTTCTGTTGATTTCTTCCTCTAAAACCAAACACAGAAACAAGATAGCTGAAGGTAGAGAAAAGCAAGGGTTTTGAAGCACGTCCAAACCACCAAGAATCATTCACTTTCCTTTCAAATGCAGCATTAGCAATAGAGCTCTAAATCAATGAAAGGTCTAAAATTAGATTATATTCCTGAGATCAGATGTGAATCACAAGTTAATCATATTTTCTTTTATTATCACTGTCTTTACCCTTTTATTTTATCCTGAGAAATTAGGTTTCTGACTTGAAAACAGAGTGAACTGTGAAGGCATCGAACCCTGATGGGTGAGACCACGCCAGATCACCAGTGGATGGGGCTCAAAAATCTTGTGATTTGCTGGTTTATGTTGCATCCAAAACTGAGCTCAGTGATTTATCACTTAGTGCTGTGTTCCTCTCTCTCCTAGCCCTCTGATGCATCAAGCTGTTTCTTAAATTAATGAGAAAATATTATTGCTAAAGCTTGCTAAATAAGGTTTGCAACCCACTCTGGAAGTGACAGGCGAGGACAGCAGGCAATTATCTCTTGACTGTGGCACAAAGCTCAGGGAACTGTGTTCCCCCTTCTGTATTTTTAGCTGAAACTCTGCTGAAATGTGCCCATATCTGAAGCAGAGGTACAAGGTGACCTGCAAGGGTGTGCAGGTGATGTGTATCTGCTTGTATGAAATGCAGCTGCAGGATTGTTTCCTCACAAGCAGCACCAGCTTTAGTCCCAGACCTGTCCCAGGACACTGCAGGATCTCCAGTGCAGCCCTGAGCCATGGCACTGGCATTGTGTGTGTATTTCTGGGGGAGATGTGTTTTGGTGGATGTGTTTCTGACTGGTTGGAGGTGAGGGATGATGCTCTCCTGGATGCAACAAACACTATGCACAGTGCAGGTATAATGAACAGATTTACATGAACAAAAATAATGGAGTTGCAGGAGGGGAGCCTTGCAAAGAGGGGGCATGGTCAGCAGGAATGTCCTCAAAGATGTCCCTGAACACTTCTTCCTGCCATGGATCTTGCTCCAGTGCCTGGATATATGGAGGCCAGCCAGGTGTGGCCACTCATGCCAGCAGTGTGGCTCCCCTGTGAATGAGGGCTCATGTCCTTGCAGAGCAGGGCGTTGGTGCAGCAGTTTTGTGGCACTGAGGGTGGGCAGCACGTGATGGCTCAAACGTGGTGTTTGCAGTCAGAGTGAGACAGGTGTGTGTGAAAGGCTCCTGCACCTTTCCTCTGTGCAGCCTCAGCACTTGCCAGGACATAATTAGTGAGGCTCTCGTGTTTCAGGGCGGGCTATGGAGCAGCTGCTGAAGTGCCAGCTCAGTTGGTAGCCTCGAAAACAAAACGTCCCTTGTTTCTCATCACCACTGTGAAATGCTTCCTGAACTTGGGTTTGGCCCTGCAGCTTTCAGGATAGACAAAATGTGCGAATTTTGCCAATAATGTATTCTTCTAGGTCAGTTTAATATCCGTTATCAATTTAATGTGCCTCTTTAATGAGGTTTTGCTTTCTCCATCTCCTCCACAGAGCTGATTACTTAGTGTATGTGGTTGGTGTTTTGTTTTCTTTTCTTTTCAGAGGAAACTGCAAGTGAAGAAGTTTAATGTTTGCCTCAGCTGATGAGATTATTTCCCAAGTCCTGGTGGGAAAAGGTGAAAAAGAGGACCAGAGGATGTTGCTAGTAGGTATGGAGATGACAGGAAGCCATGACTAGAAGGGAGATTGTCAACAGGAAACAAAGCACTGGAGCTGATGTGACACTGCTGTACAGTACAGCTGCTGTGCTGTGCTGCCTGCTGGACTCTGAGGCCTGGGGAGCACTGTCTGTCTCCAAGAGAGGTTGTCCTGTCTGTTTGTCTGCTGGAGTTTGAATCATTCTGCACCTGCTCAACCCACTTGGCTGGAGCTGGCAAACCCTGGGCTTTTTTTCTCGACAGCAGCTACTGTAAAGCCCTTGAACAGCTATGGGGAGAGAAAGGTGTGTGTGAGCAGCCCTGCCAGGCTGGCAGCCGAGCCGTGCACGGAGCCCAGGCAGCTTTGGGGTGTCCTGGCTGGTCAGTGCTCTGCAGATATGAACGCTGAGCTCTGGGCCTGGCTGTTCTCACCATGCTAGTACATGGGAAGGACGACTTCCTCTCAGACATAGCCTACATCATCCTGGAGCTGATCATCGCAGTGCTGGCCATCCTGGGCAACATCCTGGTCTGCTGGGCCGTCTACCTGAACAGCAACCTGCAGAACGTCACCAACTACTTCGTGGTGTCCCTGGCTGCTGCTGACATTGCTGTGGGTGTGCTGGCAATCCCCTTTGCCATCACCATCAGCACTGGCTTCTGTGCCTTCTTCTATGGCTGCCTGTTCATTGCCTGCTTTGTCCTGGTCTTGACTCAGAGCTCCATCTTCAGCCTCCTTGCAATCGCCATCGACAGGATCATTGCCATCCGAATACCCCTCAGGTAAGCACGGGCTGCCTGGGCTGCTGGGCGCTCAACATCCCTGAAATCCACAGGTCTGGAGATGAATCAAGGAAGGAAAAGTTAAAGGAGGATCAGTGCTTTTTCTCTTGTATTTTGAAAGCAACTTTTCTAGGTCCTAAAGGCTGGTGGATTTTCCAGCTGCTTCCTTTTCCTGTTCTTCTCTGTCCTCATCTGGTGGGTGTCCATGGCATCACAGAGGTGCTCCCCAGGAGCTGCCACTACATACTTAGGCAAACTGTGCCCTGAGCAGCAGACAGTGGCACCAGAAGGGTGGTGGAGGGCAGGAAGGGGGTGAGGTCAGCTTGTCCCCTTCCCTGGGGAGGAGGGAGGTTCTGCCTGAAGGTGGAGCAGCAGGGCTGGCAGGAGGGAGTTGGGGTTTTCTCTCAGGGGTCCATTAAATGTGAAGGGAGAAGAAGCAGCAGGCTGCCAAAAAATGGGCCTCAGGAAGATCTGGACTGGCTCAGGCACTGCCTCTGGAAGCACAGCATAAGTAGGGTCAAAGTGGAGGGAGATGGGGATTCTGTGGTCTCTGCAGTTTAAAGAATAAAAGGACATTTTAATGACTAAGACTGGCTGCTACTTGGTATGTGACCAGGGAGGCTGACATGGGACCAGGGGAAGTTTTGCCCCACACACAGGGGCTGCTGCTCAGGTCAGTTTTGCAGGAGCACATTGTTGTGATGGGCTGTGTGTGTGTGTCACCTCTGCTGTGACAATGCTCCGAGTCACTCACTGAGCTCCAGAGACAGAGAGGAAGCCCCTGGAGAGGCTGGTGCAGGAGAATTGCAGGAGTCTCCTTCCTTCCTGTCTTGACCTTAGGAGGATGCAGCATGCTCTCAGGAATGGAGAGACTGCCTTCATCTCCTGAACACCCAATGTGGCTGAAAAAATGGAACAGTTTTCTGATTTTTGTGCTCTTGAGTTCAAGTTTTTGGACATCCTCACTCTTCTTGAGATTAGATCACTTGTGCTGATCTGTACAATTTAGTTCTGTCTCTTCTGAATACTGTGGTCATGCAGCACTTATATCAATTAACACAAACCTCCTGCTCAAAACCAGAATGAGAGCCCTGGAGAGCAGAAATTGCCTTTCCATGTGGGCCAGGGCAGCCAAGTCTTTCCTGAAGCCTCACCTCAGCAAGTCTGTACTGCTCTAACATTGCCTTTGATGGGCAGTTTCCAAACCTGTTACAGCCTCTAGTTTTGATGTAGCTGTAAGGAATAACTATTCCATTCCATTGCAGAGAAAACTCTGTCAATAATAGTTACCTGTAAACTTGACTGTCTCCACTTTTCTACAGTTCTGCTGTAGATTATTTCAGTTTATAAACCAAAAGAATGATAAATGGTGTAAGGAAATGTTGAGTAGCCCCTGGCAGCTGCCTCTGAAATGATTTTGAGAAGAGCTGATGTCTTGATTTCATCTCTCATGAGCTGACTCTGAGGAGGTCTGCTGACAGTTTAAGCACTCATTGCTAGAGGATGACTTGCCAGGAAAGGGGTTTTAAAAATCTGGATTTCTGCCCACTATCACTGGGCTATCACTATAACTATATTGTCTTGAAAATGTAATTTCCTGGAACAGCCAAGGTAAAGAGTCTTTTCAAAAAAGCCAGACTACACCAGTGCAGAGCATGAAACCAGTTTCACTATCTTGTTTTGGAAAAAACAGAGCACACCCTCCTCTGCCCCAGGAACAGAGGGATTGATTGGATGCAGAAACCCAGAGGTAAATCCATGGGTCCCTCCTCCTCCCTGTCCTCTGCTGGTCTGTCTGTTCACAGCAGGAGTGATGAACTTGTCAATTGTGTTTCCCCTTTAGAATTTATGGGTGAATAAGCATTAGATTTATAGCCTCAGACATGCTGAGAAAGTGAAAGCTGGTTATTTGAAGAAGGAAATCTACTACAATTTAGATTGCCCACATCCTCACGTTTTTAATTTTTCTAATACCTGTTTTTCTCAAAAATGGGTCAAACAATTTGAAGGAAAGTTCTGCCACTAACAGTGTGTTGTTTTCACCCCATCCTTTAATACCTGGGAAGGCCCCTTCTCCTTCTCACAGGACATGAAAGGTACCACCAGGTATTCCTAATTAGCTGAATCATTAATAAACCAGACTTCCTTCACTCTAGTGAAACCAAAAAGGGCCAAACTTGTGTTTTATTCTTCTGTTTCACTTTAAATATTTCGTGTCTGATTTGTCCTAATGAAGGTAACTGCATATGTGGATGTGTATTCCCACAGAAATAAATTATCAGTATTAAGAAGGCAGAAAAGTGGGTTTTCAGATACTGCTTGGTTTTGGACCTCTCAGTGCATTATTAGTTACCTTTGAAATTATGTTTCTGTGGAGAAGAGACCTTCCTCCGAAAAACTGCCATGAGAATAAGACATTTATAGGTGAATTTTTTAAATGGACAAAAACTAATTTGTGAATATCTTATGTGTTCTGCCTTTTAAACAATTAAAACCTTTTGTAGAATTTGGTCCCTTTTTCACAAGTTCTCAAGCACTTTGCTGAAATCTGCCAGGTAACACGTGCAGGTGGCAGTAAGGCACTCCCAAGGAGGGGAGCCTGAGCCATTGTTCACTCTAGGACAAAATGAGGTATTTCACATGGGCAGGTACCTGAAAACCTGCACTGGCTAATACCAACCCCCCAGGTGCTCTGAACAAAACTGGCTGTGAGTCTGAGCCCAGGGTGAAGCCCTGGGCTGAGAACAATTGCTGCTTTCCAGGCTCCATGGTGCCAGCAGGGGCTGTGTGGGCTCTGTGCCCAGCCACGTGCTCCTGGGCAGGCACTGGTGTCGAGATATTCCCAGGGGAAGGACAGGTACCTCCAACACACTGGAAAGAGAGGGGAAGTTCTCCTTCCTGCAGCCAGGCAGAGAAGTTTGCTGAGGTTACTGAGGTTGCTGCTTGCTCCCTGTGCTGGGTTCAGGCAGGTCACACAGTGCCAGCTGCAGGCCTGTTCCTCTGGTGAAAGCTGCTCCTGCTGCTGCAATGCTTCTCTGGGGAAACATCTTTAAGGTGCAGCTCCCGGAGGTTTGGAGCTTTGGGACCTATTTATCCCATGTGGTGGTGATTTAAACTGCAGTTCTGAGGTGGCACTGGGATGTTTTTCTGCATAGGACATGAAGAACTGGCTTCTCAAAGTCTAGGAAGGATAGGGGAGATGAACACTAACCCTAAATAAAGTATAGGATGTACAAGGGACCTTTGTGCTAAGAACAGTCTGTTTCAGTAGTTGCTTTAATTCCCTGGGGTTCCCTTCTGAAATGCTCTTATGTGAGCATCTAAACCAGTGAATCATGATTTTAATGTTTTATTGTCACTTTGAGTCATATGTGGACTTATTTCTTTCCCTGCTAACCATAAACCTTTTGACTTTATGGCAGGTATTTCCTACATATGCTCATGTTAAATAGATTTAGGGCAGGTTCAACCTGATGTGAGAACAGAGTAATTCCCCTCCTTCTTTTAACATGGGCAGGGCTTTGAAAGCAGTGCCTTCATGGCCTTGCTGTTACCAAGGTTTTATTCAGGAAGCTGATCAGGTCATGAGCAGAACTGTCTGCCCATCATTCCTGCTTCTGCTGCTTAGAGAAGGGAAAATGCTGGGCACCTGTGCCCACCTGTGAGACCCCACCTCCCCCATCTCCACAGCAGGGACACCACCAGGATCAGCTGGTACCTGGCAATGGAGAAGCAAGGTTCTGGACTGAGGAATTTGGGAAAGGTTGTTTAGTTGCTACATGGGAAGGTCTCAGTTTCATTTCTTGCCCTGCCACAGATTTCCTGGATGACCTGGGATTGCCAGGGTCTCTCATTTCCACGTTCTTGTGATAGGGATTGAATATCCTGCTCAGTCCTGTCCCTGATGGCTGCAGCTGCCCGAGGTGTGGGCTGTTGAGTGGATGTGTTTGGTGAGCAGCTTTCTCTAGTGATTTGCTAAACACCTTTGGGCAGTGCTGGAATTCAGATCAAAGCCCTCAGCTGAGCACAGGCATTCAGGGTAATGCAGTAAAGGTGTCTGAAAAATGTTTCACCTGACAGAGGATGTGCAGTGCTGTCCACCAAAGGAGGCTTTGGAACACAGGCAACAGGATGGCTGGACAGTGTGGTGGTGAGTTAGGCCAGCTACATATCACTCAATGTATTGAAGGATTTTAACTTCTCCCTGAAGACACTCTGGACAGACTACCAGCTCTGTCTTCTACCCAGTCTCAGAGATTCTGTGCAGGAATCTTTGTCTTCATGGTACAGAACTTAGTCCAAGGACCCAGAAGTGGCACATCCACAGCCAGATTACTCTAGGCAGCCCAGAGGAGCTGTACACTCACCAAGAGAAGTTGTTCTCCCACAGTCATTTTGCCAGCTGGGTGGTTGGAAGAGCAGCAGGGCCAGTGAAACTATTTGGGGAAAACTTTCACATTTTCATGTGTTTGTAAAAGTTGGTTTTGCTTTTTAGAGGAGGCAGGTGACTCTATCCCCACACCCAACACCACCATGAGCATCCCTGTTCTCTGCACTCACTTCCTTTGTGTCTGGAATTTCTCAAGCAGAAGTGGTTGGTTGTATAGCAAGTGTGTTATTTCCAGGAAGCAGAACTGCTGGTGCACAGACAATCCAGTGCTGCCTGGACACATCAGACATGCTGCAAAGTCACTTGCCAGATGTGCAGGACATGAGGTGTGACCAGCTCCCTTCAGCAGGTTGTGTCTCCTGCAGGGTGCCAGGACAGATGTGTCTGGAAAGCCCTGAACTTACCCTGTAGAGCTCTGCAGCACTGAGGGTATGGAGAGAGGCTTTGGCCTGGCTGCTGGAAAGACCCTGAGACAAAGTACACAAAGATGTACACAGAGTCTTCAATGACATCTCCAAGTGGATAAGAGGAAGGAGTCCAGGAAAGCCCATCTGGACTATAACAGTACCTCAGCCAAGTCAGGCAGAGGTGCCTTGTGTGGACCCTAGAACAAATTAACACCTGTCAGTGGGTACCTGGCTACACAAGGCCATTGGCTGTGTCAGGAGATGCTGTGAGCTTTCAGCCCTGACCCTGGGAGATCCTGAGCAAGGTGTTATGGACATGGAGTCCAGCACAGTGCACTGCAGCTGGGAAGCTGCTCGGGATGAGTGCTGTTCTGAAGCCTTCTAAAGCTTCTGGTATAAGATTCCCCAGAGGATAAGAGGGAGGGGGAAGTGTGGGGGAGTGTTTGTCTGCAGCAATAGTAAATGTATTTTTAGTGAAAGGGACATCTCTAGTCGTGGGATAACAGCTGCACAATTTCAAAATTCCTCTGACAAGATGTAGCTGGTTCCAGGGCTGCAGGGTTTTCATGGTTGTTGTGGGTTGTTGGGGTGGGGTTTTTGGTTTGATTTTTTTTTTTTTGGAGTATTTTTTGTCTTTTTTTTTGTTTTGTTTTTTTGTTTTTGTTTTTGTTTTTGTTTTTGTTTTTTTGTTTGTTTGTTTTTTCTTTTGTTTTTTTTTCTTTTGTTTTTGTTTGTTTTGGTTTGTTTGTTTGTTTTGTTTTGTTGTTTTTCCAAACTTTAAGAGCATCCAGCCACTCTCTTGCTCCCTGAGTGTACATTTCAAAGCACAGATGCTGTTTTGATGTGTTGATGAGGTCTGAATGGATCAGCTCTCTGCTACCATTCATGCTGTGCCCTTTGCATCCTTTAAGCACTGGCAGGATCCACTAATTGCTGGAAAAAACCTTTTCCTCTCTCAGAATCAGCTGAATTCCTTCCTCATTTCTGGAAGGGCAATTTAGGTGTGTTTTGTATGCTGGGAATTGTGTGGTTGGCTCCCTTATGCACTCACTCTTTTCTGGTTTTGAAATGCAACTGAGAAAGGGAAATTCAAGCCTGATGGGTCTTGTTTTTTCCAGGGCCCACTTGGATTTAAAGCATGTGCAGGATCTCCATTCTTATTGTGCAAAAGCAGCCACTCTTCTCCGCTGTCATGAACTTGTGTTGGGATAGGAGCATGAACCTGTGGGAGTAATTATTTCACTGAGACATGGAAAGATTTCTGTGGCTTGCTGTATTATTTCTTGTAATGTTTGTTTTCAGAGAGAATTCAGGGGACAGAGGGAGAAGGAGCACTGGGTAAACACTGGGAGCCCAGCGCTACCGTCCGATCACAGACACTCGGGGTCAAACACAGTGTGGGACCCACGCTGCTCCATGTGGGAACACAGCCATCTACTTTTCATGCTGAGCATTACCCAGGGAAGGGAATTGCATTGAAATGTTCAAGTGCTGCCCTAATTTACATTTTCAGAGGGAAAAACTGGTGGAGTCAGCTCAGGACTCGCAGTAACCTGTGAGGCCTTGGGAAGTGGCTGATATTTCAAACCAACCAAGGTCTCTGCTGCACTGTCAGATTCCTACCATGTTGCTTATTGTTTCTTTCAACAGATCTTGGAAAGTTTACTGTTAAGAGCACTGGCTTCAGCCAGGCATCAATACCTCTACCACTGAGGTCCCTTTCGTGTGTGCAGTGCAGCCCATGGCACAACTGTAATCAGAGAATTGTCCTCAGCTTAATTCCTCCTTTCTGAGAAAGACATGACTTAGCTGGGCTGGTGAGGAAAACTGCTGACTTGCATCAGTTATTTCAAGAGGGTTGGTGATGATGGTCTTCCTGAAAGTGCCATTGAGGAGTAGAGTGAGGTGCCATGCAGGCAATGCCAACCTGGCTGCTGCAACTGAGCCAGCAGGATTTTCCTGGAGCACAGCAGAATGTGGATGCAGGGCTAGTGGCACTGTGCCTCCAGGTTTTTCTGTGCTATTTGGTTTACAGATCTACTGCAAGACACACCTGACAATTCCATGCTAAAAGGCTGCTCCTTTGCCAGGAAGGAGACACTGCCTTAGCCTTTGGCAAGAGACCCACAGTGGTCTTCACCACCAGGGTCAGAGCAGTGCTGTTGGTTATCCAGGCTGCAAGATCTATGTGCACACCCAAGCGGACTGATGGAGTGAAAGAGCACAGATGAAAACTGAATTAATTTCCCTGCTTTTCTGTCAACTATTCACTGCTTGAAGGAAAGGGGAGGGAAGGATGTGGCAGACAGTGTCCCCATGTCCTTGGTGTGCTGCATGGGTTCTGCACATCAGTGCAAAGGCCTCTCTGATGAAGCAAATGCCTTTCTCACTGTCTTCTGGAACATGGGGCTATGGTGAGTTTGTGTGGGTGCCAGCAGCTTGTTGAATGACACTGATACAGCTCCCATTTCTCTGCTTTGCAGGTACAATGGCTTGGTGACTGGCTCTCGAGCCAAAGGCATCATTGCCATCTGCTGGGTGCTGTCCTTCATCATCGGCCTGACCCCAATGCTGGGCTGGCACAAGCGTGCCCAGGACCAGGAGCCGGGTTCCAACTGGTCCTCTCCCATCAACTGCAGCAACAGCATGGTGGCGTGTCTCTTCGAGGCTGTGGTCACCATGGAGTACATGGTCTACTACAACTTCTTTGCCTGTGTGCTCCTGCCCCTCCTTCTCATGTTTGGTATCTACTTGAAAATCTTCATGGCAGCCCGGCGCCAGCTCAAGCAGATGGAGAACAAGATGGTACACGGGGAACGCTCCCGCTCCACGCTGCAGAAGGAAGTCCACGCAGCCAAGTCTTTGGCCATCATTGTTGGGCTGTTTGCAGTCTGCTGGCTTCCACTACACATTATTAACTGCTTTACCCTCTTCTGCCCAAGCTGTGCCCACGCTCCCCTCTGGCTGATGTATCTGGCTATTATCCTGTCTCACGCTAACTCGGTGGTAAACCCCCTAATTTATGCCTACCGCATCAGGGAGTTCCGCTACACCTTCCGAAAAATCATCAGCCAGCACATCCTGGGCCGGAAGGAGCCCTTCAAGGCGGGAGCAGCCAGCTCCAGGACTTCCACCCACGGGGGGGACGCCGAGAACGCCAGCATACGGATCAGCGAGTATGCGCTAGAGGTGTACGCCAACGGAGACATCCACAGGGATCCCGAAAAGCAGGACTTAAACAAGTGCAAAGCTGGCTTGGAATGGCACCAGAATGGAAATGCTCTGGACTTGGACACCAATGGGCATCTCCCGCATTCCTGCAAAAATGGGATTCTGTCAGATGCATGCCTGAACAGGGAGCTTCATAGTGAAGAGCTAATTGATGCCCAGGTGTCTTACTCAGATCTGGAAAGAGCAGCCTTTGCTGCAGCTGAAGTTTCCTGATGAGACTTTCAAAGATTTCCTGGTAGAATTATTTTTTTTTCCATTGGTGATCTCTGCCATGGCAGAAAGGGAGGCTGGGGAGGGGGGGAGAGCAGTATATCCAGATTGCTGTGGAGAAAGGGGTCCATGTGCAGAACATTGGATGATCCTAAATACCAGACTGGAGAAAAGCCAAGAGACCATGGAAGTGGACTGAGGAAGGAGGGACACGTTACCCATCAATGACCTGTCACAAAGAGCAGTGCCAGGGTCTAGGATGGCATTCCAAGTTCAGCACTGGGAGACTGATGATGCAGGGATTTTGGGACACTGTGCTGCACTGTGCCTGTGGTTGAGTGTTGGTTTCGCTGTCTTTACCAATGGAAATAGAAGCATGGCTGGAAGTATTCCCTGAATAACAAAGATCAGTTGGGAAGGGCCTCTTAGTACTGTGGCCCTGCAACAAGCAGAAGGAGGGATGGCAAAATCTATAGGAAGGATGCCAGGAGCTGCTTGGAGAGGGAAGGAATTTACCTGATGGGAACTCTGGATACTTTCAAACATGGCACTTTGTCTTTCAGTTTGTGTTTTTAAAGCTTATACTACAACAGGTTGCTCAAATGGTTGCTTTTTTCCACGTGGTGATAAGGTTACTTTACATTAAGTTATAAAAGACGGGCAAGAACTCATATCCGTTCCCTGAGTGCTCAGTGTTCCAGATGCACATGGCACATGTAACCTCCCAGTGCTCCACTTTGTCCAACAAATCACCAAAGCTGAGCCTTGACAAGGATTTCCCTTGGCAGAAGGGCTGTTGGCAGGATGTGGTGCTGCGGGCCAGGGCTGTGGCTGAGTTCTCAGGGCAGGGCTGTGAAGGGCTGTGGCTGTGGGAGCTCTTTGTAGGTTGGTTTGGCACTTTCTGCTTTCCCCCTGTCTCTGTGCTTCTCCTCCTGAGCTCCTAGAATGCAAATGCTTTCCATGGCCCCAGATGTGTGTGAGGGAAGGTAATATTCCATATTTCAGTCATCCTCATCCTCACCCAACAGGCTGAGGGACTTTTTTCTTCTTTCTTGGGATAGAGAGCAACCCTCACACATACCTTGACCTAATTTTGGAATTCCAATGAGCTCTATTTTAAAACATTTTCTCCTGTGATTTCACTTTTTTCACGTGAAGCCTGATGTGTCCCTGTGGTGCAGAGGCCAACAGAGCTGGGCCTGTCTGGTTAGAAGATGCTCCTGCTCTGAGAAGCTGGAAGGTGTCAGTAGTATTGGAACTCAGCTTAGAAACTGCAGTTTCTACTTTCTGTAGAAGAGAAGAGATAAATTTGTGCTGCAGCAAGTGTACACACTGCTGTGGTTTGTTGCAGAGGTGTTTCACTGCAGTTTGGTAATTTCCTGTGTCACAGGAAGTCTGGCAGCTCAAGGACAGCAGAAAATCACATCAGCTTGAAATCTACATGAAGATTGTCTGGGTTTTGTTTTTCAGACAAATAATCCGTGTCCAGTACCACCAGTCATTTGGAGAGACAGGCAGTAGTGGTCCTACTGGGAAATGCAAAGTCTGGTAATTCCAGGGATCTGAAGCTTATTCCCTAGCTGAAAACATCAGAAATATCCTTCCCCAATCTGGTTCCTCCTCGTGTCTGTCCACTAACATTTCAGAAGCCAAGGGAAACTGGATTTTCTTACTTGAGGAAGAGCAGGTTAGGTTTGTGTGTTCTTATTCCATGTTTATTTTATATATTGTGAACAATTAAAATGAAAAATTAGTTTCATTTTGAGGAGAATTTTTTTTTTTTTTTTTTTTTTGCCAGTTTCTCTACACATATGTGGGGAGAAGTTTGTGATGCTGAATGTGTTTGAGTATATAGCTGCTCTGGGTTAGCACAAAGCTTATTGTGAGATGGATAAAAGATGTGGCTGCCACCACAGCCCTTAGCAGAAAGACAGACCAGTTTGTAAAACAATAGACTTCATGGTTTGATTGAACTGCTGCTTTCATGGCAGGGCTCTTCCCCTGTAGTCTGATGTGAGAGGAGAGGATTAGCACTGCAGCACCATTAAGGAACACTAAGCCATTTCCCTGTGGCTGATGTCATAGGTAGTTCCTCTGTAGGGTGACTCAGGATCTCGTTGCTCTTGATCCTCCTTGATAGAATATTTCTGTAGGTTATTTGTGTGATGGCTTCTCTGACCTCCTGTAACAGTGGCAGAAGATCTCAGGAAAATGGGGGGCTGTTCTCTTCAGGCCTCAGCTGGGAGCTGAAATGTTTCTAAGAATAACACCAGATTACATCCGGCACTCATGTCAATAACAATTAGGTCCACAAAGACCCAGAGCAGGGAAGGAAGTGTGGGAAAATACCAGCACTGCTCATGTGCTGGAACACACATGAGTGCAGAAGTGTTGCCTGTTGAGCTTTAGCTGCCATTGTAAAGGGATGGTTTGCACTGCATTGGATCAGACTTTGGACAGTTGGTGTGGGTTAGTTGCTTTCTATTGTTTCCTGAGCATCTCCACACTCACTTATGGCAGGTTGCCCCAAGAATCAAGTTGATCTATGTTGATGGACAAACTTAGGATTGTTTTGCTTTCCAGATTGCTCCAGAAAACGTTCCTGCCCAACCAGATCACCAAGTGAGCTTACTGACTTCCCAGATGTCTTGAATTCAGCTCCTGTGCTGCTGCTTGAGCTGCCCCCAAGTGTATCCAGCCCCTTTCAATATTAGTGATCCAGACCTGAAGTGAACAGGGTGTGAGAAGGGGGTGGGATGTGCAGGAGGAAGGGCAGGGTACAGAGAGCTGGTTTGTGGAGCTGTGAGCCATCACAGGAAGGAAGGGATGGCAGCTGCACACATGCTAGGTCTTCTGGCAAACATATGGCTGGGATGGACCCTCACAGGATGTTTCTGAAGCAGTTGTTGGGAGAGCAGGAGCCCTTTGAACAGAATTTAGGAGTTCATATTTCTTTCCTAGGGATCATAATTTCAGGGCTTCCTGCTTTTTGGTTTGTTTTCCTTAAAAAAAAAAAGAAGCAATAGGTTCCATCAATGAAGTGTGGTCTTTCCTTCTCCTGGCAGCTCTCCACTCTTGAGAGAAGTACCTGCCTTCCAAACTTCCCAGGACCACTCATATCCCCATTTTTCTTCCAGCTGGAGAACGTTTAGCTGATCCAGCTGTTCTGGGTAAACAAAGATGGTGCCAAGACAAAAAGAAGGATGAGGTGACTATCAGGAGAGGCTGGAGAAGACCTTCATGGAGAATCCCAGGTGCAGTGGGTCCAGAAAGTAGGAGCTGGGGTCAGCAGAGACTAATTTCATTGAATGAGAACTTCTTGCTAAAAAAGTCTGAAGATGCATAGAGAGATGTAGTGCCTCATTTGGCGTGAGGGCATTCCATGAATTTCACCATTCCCTGAAGACTCTTAGGCTCCAGAGTTTATTTGCTTTATAAGAGTTTTAGAGAAAGCAAAGTTTGATCAGTTGCCAGGAGTAATTTTACCAAGAGTTCTTGAGGCTCTCTCCTCAATAGGGCACTGCTTTTCTTGTGTGTGCAAATAAATGCACTTAGAGCTGTGTCCTGCAGAGTCCCTTTTGGACCAGTGATATTTCAAAGCTCTTTGCAAGCTTGAACTGCAGCTCTTGAACCAAGAAGCAATTTGGCATGATGGGACAGCTGGGAATACTGGAGACAGAAAGGATTTCTCACTAGCTGGTGCTAGGGTGCAAGTGGACTTGGAGTGACATAAAACAGTCTGAGCCCTTGGCCACTTTTTTGAAGAGGCCTCAGGAGATGCTGGTGGATATAGAGAAGTCTCTAAGGTGTAGCAGACTGGAGGGTCAGGATGGACAGGAATTCTTGGTAGTGAAGGAGCATTTGTAAAGTAGGTGTTTGGGAGGATTTCAGGGGAGCAGGAAAGTGCTGGGAGGTGCTGTGGGGTGTAAAGATGATGCTGGCTTGAGACCAAGGTGTGACTTGCTGAGGAAGGACTCTGGAAGGGATGTACAGCTTACAGCTCTCCTGGGGTCACTGCAAGGATCAGCCCTTTTTGGGCTGACTTTGTAGGGGCTATATTGACTGAGGCATGGATGGTTCTTATGGATTATGTTATTTCCAGATACATTGTCCCATTTCATGAGCATAGCCAGGTATAACAAATTCCTTTCTGCTTCATGAGCATGGGCCCTACCTAAAACCAAATCCTTTCAGCCAAGTTCTGTGGAAGGACAAACAGGCTGCAGTGGTGCTGCAATGTATTAAACCTGCATGCAATACTCTCTGGTGGTGTCTGCTAAGTTCAGCTGCCTAATAGTCTGTTCTCTCCCAGATTGTTTTGGGCATCAAATTGCACTGAGTCATTTCAGTTTTAGTTTCCAGCCCTGAGCTTCTGGCTGTCTTTATGACAAAACACATAAAGAGTGACAAAAATCACCAGTTCCTCATTTGCAGGAGGTGACTAACCCTGACAGATAAGAATCCCCAGACTGGGGCAATGCTGTGTGTAACTCCCCACCTTACTTGCCTGCTGGGGCTGTCCACGCAAGGATGTGTTAAAATCAAGACTGGAACCCATTGATCTGAGAAGATCCTTCACTGTCTCACATCCCACTGTCTCAGGAGCTGTTCCTGCCCTGTCCTGTGGAGAGGTTCTCTGTGGTCTGCAAACCAAGACACTATGAACACCCTGCTGCACATGCTGTCAGTATGAAACAATTACTCTTTTAATTTAAGTGTTTTATGATATAGGTGTTGTTTTCCCTCTGTCAGTTACCACTGGGTGGGTGGGGGGTGGGAAGGGAGTGGGAGAATCTGTGCATGCAAATGTATTTAAAGTGCATTGACCAAAGGTTTTTTTGAATCTGTGAAGTTTTCATATCTGTGAAGTCATCAGACTGCTGGGCAGTGAGGAGCCGCCGGTGCTGCGGAGTCTGTCTTGGTTACATTTCTTAATAAGCATTAAAATAATAAAATATATTTGTAAAAGGGAGTGTGAGTGCCTTTGTCCCAGGAAGATCCGGCTGGCTGGATCTTGTGTGCAAGTATTTTTTTATTATAATATTAGCTTTCTAAATTGATTGATCCTTCTGGAGAGCTCTCTCCCTGGTGCTGCCTGTGCTTTCACAGAAGAGATTAGTATGGACTAAAGTGACAGACCCAAATGGACTGGGAGACTCCTCCCATCTCTAACATCCCAGAATCTGTCGTTGTGGCAGTGGAAGTTGTTCACAGCTATATATGGAACACAAAATAGAGCTGTTTTCACCCAGACTACTGCCCTGGCAGGAAGGGGTGTTCCACAGCAGGACTGAGGGTCCATAGCTGCACCATGCAGCAGCTTTGTCAGCTGTGACTGGGCCATCCCACCCTGCTGGCTCTCCTTCCCTGCTGGTGCAGCTCAGACCATCACTCTTTCAGACTTCTGCCCAGTTCTTGCCAGCCAGATTAGTTTGGAAATGGGGGCAGGAAATCTAGATGCTGCTGTGGTGTTTCTCCTGTCAAATCTGAGCAATGCTGAAACAGGAGAAATTTCCAGCTTCCTCCAGCTAGCAGCTACTAGATGTATCTAAGGAGGTTAGTAAAAGTCTGTTCAATCCAGGAGCACTTAGAATTGGGAGGTTCTGAAATGAAAGTTCACCAGATAGCCATCAGCCACTGGTCATTCCCTCTTTTGGTCACTTTGCAGCTGTGCTCAAGGCCTCCACACAGGAGGCCCCAGTGTGTGGAGAGGTGCTGGCACCCTGGTGCTCTGCAGCCAATTGTCCCAGCTGTTCAACCAAGTGTGTAATTGTGAAGCTTTTTGATTTTCCCTCCTTCACAAACACTGAGCGTTTTGTTCTGCAGCATCAAAGGCCGGGAGCTCCGGAACAATGGGCTGCAGGAGCCCAGGGGAACAATGCTCCTACCTGAGAAAGAGAACTTGGAAGAACAGAGAGAGCTCCCAGCTTAACAACACAATTGGCCTGATCAGAAATCTGCTCAGAGATCTGCACCTTGGAGCAATTAGACCCTGCAGGGCTTTTGCCCTAGACAAGGGCTGGCTGTAGCACCAGGGGACTGCTGACATTTCTGAGTGATTAAGTAGGATGGGGCTGTGGAGGATTAGTAGGTTTTCCCTAGGAGTGGCAGGTAATGATTTTGGCTAAAGAACTTTTCACAGTATTTAAAGCAGCAGAATCTTCCTTGTCACTTTTGTCCCCAAACAGGAAGACTTTGCTGCTAAGCATAATACACACAAGTGTCTGCATGGGTTTCAAGAAGTTTCAGGTAGTTCAAAAGCTCTGAGCACCTCCTCTGAGGCCCTGTGGACCTCAAAATTTACTTTGACAGGAAAGATTCCTCCAGTCGTGCATTTCACTGTGACCACGTGAGAAAGATTCTCTGTGTGTTCTTGGGAAGGTGACAGGCTTTTGCCTGCTCTGAGTGATCCTGGGAGGAATCCACTTCTCTGATCCCACAAATAAACATGTCAGGTTAGACGGTGTAGGTTGGTCTCCCTGAATAGTGAGAGTGCTTGTGTTCCTCCCTGATTTCCCTATCTCCTCTTCAGTGTTGTTTGGATAACAAAGAGGAGCATCTCTGGATATTGGAGATGTTTCCCCAGAAATGACCCAGTGGGTAGAGTTGTTGGAGGAGTTTTGTCTGTAAGATGCAGTAATTTCTCTGTTTTAGGACTGCAGCAGTTACTGCTAAGATCCTGCAGTGTCAGGAAAAGTCCTAGCTAGATCTCAGAAAATCAGAATTTCATTTTAAGAATTAGAGTCCTTGCAACACATCAAAGAAAGTAATCTAAACCAAGTTTGGGTCTGAGAGCAGCGTGGTGATTTTTCAGCAAGTGAAAGGCAAGGAGTGGGAAAAGAACTTTTCATCTACAAAGTTCACAGTAAGCTGTACAAAGATGAGGTTATGTGGAGTGCAGATCCATACTGTGTGGTCCAAGGCTGTTACACTGAGCTCCAAAGCAGGGACTGTGGTTTCTGGGAGTGTTCTGCTGCAATCCAGAGAGGTGACTGCAACTTCTGTAGATCCCAGGGAAGTCTTTAAACCTGCTAGCTTGGACACTGACAGAATTGGAGCTGCAATTTCTTGGGTTTAGACAAGGATTTACCCAGAGCCTGAGACAGCTCCAATCTTCTGCCTTTCCTAGGTAATAGCTCACAATAACAGTGAAGAAATCTATGTGCATGGGTATCTGGCTGCCCCAGCTGTTGATGAGATCATGGGGATTTTTTTTTTTTCTTTTCTTTTTGGCTGGTATTAGTCCAGGATATTTCTTCTAACTGGGACTTAAGCATATTTTGGGTGCTTCATGTTGCTGGAGAGCTTGCAGCTGCATCATCTGGGTATTTGGCATCATCTGGGCTGTGAAAGGTTGTGCCTGTTCTTTGGGATTTCCATGGATGCAGGGCTCTTGTGCAGTGTGGTGATTGCATCCAGGAAAAAAAACCTACCTCCTAATAAAGAGAATTGAGCAGCCTGGATCAGTTCTATGAAGAATGCAAAACAAGCCTGGGCCATCTCAGGGTAAGCTGCACTTATGGTGCCTCCTGAACCCATGTCCTGTTATTGTTGGTGTGGAACGTGAGGGTCTGGGCCAATGAAAATACGGAAGGTGACTTGACAGACACAGATTTTATCTTTTGAGATTCGTCATGACCTTTCTTATGTATAATAAATAAAGTTGACTCAGGAATTGGCAAGTGCCCTATAACACGCAGTCCTGGTGTTGGGACTCGGCAGAATGTTCTGCTTAGCAATGCACTCTGTTGGCTTTGTTTGCCAAGTTCCTATTTTGGAGGTGCTGCAGGGCTGAACAGTGGCAGATGCTGAAGCCTCCTGCAGACAGGTGTGCTGGGCCCAGCACCTGTGCCCATGCTGGCCTGGGCTGGGTGAAGGCCATTCTGACTCCATGCTCATACAAGCTTTTACCACTGAGCTCTAGAAAAAAAGAGTCCTGCCAAGGAGAAATGCTGTTTGCAGGGCTTTGAGTCCTGGGCCCAAGTGGGCTCCCATCCTTCCAAATTACTGTATAACCTGCCAGGCAGTTAAGTCGACGTTGAACAATATTGCTTCCTGTGTTAATGTCTTGAGCAGCCCTGCCACACACACTGGATCCTGTGATATTAAACCATTCCATCATCCAGAGAATCTGACTGGTTTCACAGGTGACAGGAGTGGTAGCTCTGAGACTCGCTGAGTGACTCCCTGACATCCTGTCTTCTCTGTTAATGTGATTGTGAGCAATCACAGGTTTCCTGATCCAGCCCTGAGATACACAAACCTCCTTGCAGGCAACTGAAGATCATGCTGCTGACTTGAAGCTGTTCTGTGTTGGTAACACATTTGATTGTAAAGTTCTGCAGATCCAGAAGACACTGGGGAGAAGAGAGCTAGTGTTTGATTCCAGCCCCAGTTAATTCACAAGGATTGTGACTGATTGAAAGGCAGTCTCAAGAGGAGAGCGCCCAGCACCAGTACAGGGGTGCTGGGCTATGTGGCACCCAGCACCTCAAAGGACAGCTGACTGCCTCAGAAATGAGGTGCCTGCCATTTGGGAGCAGTCCAGTATTCCAAGTGTTTCCTGCCTTTCTTTATATCCATGCCAAAAGCACTAACAGAATAGGGAGGAGATAGAAAAAAAATCTCAGACCCTCCTCAAGATCCTCCTCTAATTCCAGAAGGATCAAAATGCTAAAGGTTGCATTGGAAAAACAGAAATAGTCTTTTCTCCCACCATTGGTAACTCAATGCCACAAGTAAAGCTGAGACTCAGCTGCTTGTTCTACAGCTGTGTCCTTTCTGAAGTCATGAGAAACAGCATTTTGGTTTCCTTCCAGAGGAAATACACAATAATATCCCTAACTTGCACTGAGGCCTTCCAGTCTGCTGAACTAACCCAGCTAGCATTCATCTGCAACAAAATGAAACCCAAGATCCCCCATTCCTTATGAATTGAGCCAATGCATATGAATCAAGTCTTTTAATCAGAAACACTTCTAGCTTGCTTTCTTTGAGCACTTGCTTCCCAAGCAATTCTTCTCCCATCCTAAATCCTGTGTTTGTAGAAGATCCCTCCTTTCCTGCCATACACCAGACCTAATGCACAAGAAGTTTATCCAAGATGCAGGGGCTGCCCATGCCTTTCCATGGTTCAGAACTACCTGCACTTACAAGGACTGCAGCAACCTGTTCCTGTAGATTTCCCCTGTGTGGCTGGAGAGGAGGATGTGCTCTCCATGCTAACAGAACTCCCTGATTCCCTTGCAGGAGGATCTTTCTATCAGCATTTGATTTGGAAACACTGTGTGGGACATCCAATCCTCCCTGGGAGAGTTTAATGCCTTCTTCCCATCAAAAGCATGAGGCTGTGTCCTGGGGTCGGGATGTCAGTGACATGTGGCTGACACTGAGCTCTGCAGCCTGTGTGTCAGTCAGGTCTTGGAAGAGCTGTGCTCTGTCTGCTGCACAGACACGTTCACGGTCTCCAAGGGGAGGTCCTTGAGGACAGAGCCATGAATTCAGTGTTTTCCAGGTGGCTGTGTTCTCTCCATGCCAGATGAATCTCAGCGCTGTGAAATGTGTCCCTGCTCGTCCTAAAAAGATGCATCTGCTGATGTCAACTTCCAGGTAAGGACACACAGGAACCTGTTCTGCCTCACCATCTGTGGCATTTGGCCTCTGCTGGTAGTCAGGCATCCCAAGAAAACTAGAAGTGACTGAAACTCTTTTTTTTGCTAACCCTTGGCCAGTGTTGCAGATAGAGAAGTAATGGCAGTTTTCCAGCAGGTGAGACCCTCCAGGCCAGCTAAGCAGGCAAGAAAAATAAACACAGGAAATAGCATCCATGCAATAAGATAACAGAGAAAGGAGAGGTTAGGAGAGCTTTCTGCTGCTTGTGTGTCAGGGGGAAACTCAGAGCTAGGAGCTCTCTCCAACAGGAGCAAGCAGATGTTGAAGCTCAGCACAAAGGAAGGCGTTACTGCCAGGACAGAGAGGGGAGGAGAGAAAAGGAGGTTTTTGCTTTGCCTTGACAGAGCAGGAGTTGCTTTCTGGGGTACAGCATCTGTGAAATGAAGATCTTGGGTCTAGATGTTGGGTGAATTAGTACTTTGCTCAGGGCAGACTCTGATCAGCTCTGCTCTGTGTTTCTGTCTCAAAAGCAGTTCTCAGTCTCGGTGTTGATGGAAATTCTGCTCTGTCTCACCTGAGAAACTCATTCCCTGAACTCTTCCCTTTGTGTCCCATCCCCTCAGATTCAATGAGCTTATCAGAGCCTTTACACTGCTCAGTTTACTCCTAGTGGTATAGCAGAGCAGTGTTGTGGTGAGGCATCTGCTGGCTCCATCCCTGTGCTCAGTGAGATGGAGAAACCACCTGTGGTGCCCAAAATAGCCTGTGCCTGGGCAATCCAATCCAAATGGTGTTGATAGTGCTGGGGGATTCCCATGCCTCATAAAGAGGCTTTTGTTGGGAGGATCTAAACTGAGCTCAGGCCTTGCCAGCTGTGGAGAGAAGCAGATGGATCTGCAGTATAAAAATAGATGGAAGCAGACTTGTTCTGCCTCTTTTCTTCACCAGCTCAAAGTACAGTCCCAGAGGTGCCTGGTCAGCAGAACCAGGGCAGGGAACTGGGTGCTTTGCAGCTGCCAGTCTGCCTGGAGCCCATTAGCTATTGTCAGAGACAGAAATTTATCTCTCCCCAGTCCCATTGCCTTACAGCTGCCATGTGGACAATCTTGTTTGCTCGCAGCTGTTGGCAGCATGTTACATCCCATTTCCCTGGGGCAACAAAAGCAGGAGAATGGGGCATTTCTGTGAGACACCATGTCCCTGAAAGAGGTATTAGTCTGTGGCTATGTCCTCTAAGATCTCTGTTCAGCACTTTAGGAAATGTGCTGAAGACTGGTACCAGTGTGTCAGGGGCTGTTCCAATAGCTGACTGGTAGATTTTGCAGCATCTAAGACCTTTGTGCATTGCACATGGAAATCTCACCTTTTCCCACCCCCAACTACAGGGGGAACATTTTGGATTGGTATTGTTGTTGCTCCAAGTGACTTGGCTGCTTGTTTCAATGCCATAAGTTCATACCAAAACTCTGAGGTTAAAACACCTTCCAAAGGCATCTAAGTCTCATCAGCCTTGGTCTCTTATGTAGATTAAAAGGGGATATCCCTTGTGGGTACCTCCAGGCCCTTGTTCATCCCAGTACTTTCCATCTAAGATGAGAATTTTTTCAACTCTGTAATATAATGGTTCTTGTGCACAAAGGCAACTGGGAGGCTGCACCAGTGTTTGGTACAGGCAGGACATGTCCCTGTCAGTCAATCAGTCCCGTGTTTGCACAAAATCCCCTTCTCAGATGGCATCCCCACTCCATCCCTCCCTGCTAACTGAATAAGGAGCATGTAGATGTTTCCTGGAGGGGATTTCTAAAGACACTAATTTGATACACACAGGGCATCTTCCTGTAATGAATGTTCCTGAGGTAGGTAATTGAAGCTGACTCTGCATGGGTGGGTGGGGGCAGCAGAGCAGCACTGCTGGCAGAGATCATGGGATGAATAGAAGAAAATTTATTTTATGCTCCCCAGATTCTACTTGTGCTGTGTTTTTGAAGGTAGTTGCACTCTTCCTCTCCTCCTCACTTTTTTTTTCTTTTTTTTTTTTTTTTCCATTTCATCCTGTGACTCTGTTCTGCACTTTTTTTCATTTTTAGTTTTTTGGGTTTTTTGCTGGTTTCTTCTCCTCTGCCTCATGTTCTCCTTCTGTGCTGTGCTGTGATGTGTCAGGCAGAGGCCCTGAGGCTGGCCACACCTTTCTACACTGGCATCCAAGGATATACTACAGCTGATTCCCTGATATTTCTTTGTGCCAAATAGCAGCAAGAAGGGAAGAGGGAGCAAAGAATAGCATTATTGGGAGAAACCACCTCAGAGGCTGGGTGTGCAGATGGGGCCCTTTGGATAAGAAATTTCCAAAAGACTGCAGATATTTTCTCATCAGGAATATTCTCCTTGATCACAGACCTCTGTCATCTCATCTGCTGCTGGGAGTCAGGAAATAGTGGCAGCATTGACCCTTTCCAGTTATTTACAGCATTTCCTTTTGCTTACTGGGGAGCAGAAAGGGTTGTCTGAAGGGCTTGTGTTTTATCTGAATAAATTTTATTTGCTGAGTAGAGGCAATTGCTGTTCCTATACCTTGGGAAGCACATGTTGGGGGAAAGGTGACTTCTGGAGCCCAGGGATTGGGGTTTTTCCTCACACATCTAGAAAGCCTGAATTGGCAGAACTGCTGACAAGAACCCACCACTAACACGCCAGTAAACAGACTAGGAAGCATCTGCCCTGCATTTCAATAGTGTAAACCTGACATTTAACCCCTGAGTGTTTCTTTGTTTTAGCTGCTTAATGTTTGGTACTTATAGGAATGCTTCAGCCACTAAATTGATGGAAATCAGCTCACAAAATGTTTCATCTCTAGTGACTGTCATGAGAAATCTCCACACTTCATTAGGGAGCTCAGTGTTACCTCCACTTTGGACAGTCAGATGCAGGGATCTGGTGGGATGGAGCCTTCAAAGGAAATTCCAGCAGCACTGCAGGAAAGGTGGGATCAAAACTGGGGGCTCCAGCAGTGCAGTCCAGATCTCACTTCCATCTCCACATGTCCAGTGAATGCCTAGATACAAACCAGAATCAGGACTAAACATGTGCTGTGATTGCTGCGTGCTTGGTGCAGCGCAGCAGGGCAAACATCCTCCAAAACACACAGCCCTTCTTAAGCACCTGATTTGGGCATTAACTTGGCCTAATAATTCAGCAGCATTTGAACCACAAGTGCAGCATGTGTTTAGTGGTACCTCCATTTTTCCAGGTGGCCCCCAGGAGTAATTTTTACTTTAGTTTTGCCTTGTTGAACTCGGACAGGATGCTGGAGCTGAGGACAGGAGCAGTGAGTGCTCCCTCTGCTGTCTGTGCTCTTTCAGGCTGCTGGCTAATCTGGTCCCTGCTCAGATTAAATGATTTGCAGGGCTGGAGATGACACTGGAAGCTGTTTGGTCTGCAGATGGCTCTGTAAAGGGCCCATCAAATACATTTATTGCTATTTATATGCAAGGCCCAGTGTGACTCACAGCCTGTGACTGTGAATTCAGGGTTTATATCCAAGTGGAACATCCCAATGAGAAGGGATAGATGTGTCAGTTTTGTACTCAGCTGGGGAGGGACTGGACTGGGGGACACTCATGCAAGTGGTCTTTCCTGAGGAGGTGACACCTGTGATGTGTCATCATGTGTGAGACAAAAGGAAATAAAATCCTGTTCAATTTTGAGTAGAAATCTCAGGTCTGTAAAGCAGCTTTTTCTGTGCACTTCTCTGATGGTTTATTTCAGGCAGGTTTCTCCACTTTTAAAGGAGAGAATGATGGATAATCAGATCAGGAGACATGACTTGACTCAGCATCAAGACTAAGGCCCTTAGGGAGATACCAAGAAGTCAAGGGGGAATGGGGAAAGCACAAAGGATTTTTAAAAGCAATTAAGCAATTTGAGAGCAAAAGTGCCTCTAAATTACTCTGAGTGTTGGGATTATTAAGGTTATTAACCCTGGTCCTTATTTGTTTGGGTGAAGACAGAAAACATTCTGGCTATTTGAAATGGGCAGTGCCTTGCCAGAGAGCAGCAGCAAGTTGGGGGACAGCCCTTCCCTTTGTCTTGGACTTGTGTGGCTTCTCACTTCATGTTTATGAGGCCTCTTTTTGCTTTTGGAGGGTCTCCCCCTTTGTTTACTTGCTTTGTGGGTTTTTTGGTCCCCTCAGCACTCTATTTCCAAACCACATTCTGTAATTGTGCTCAGGAAGACATTCCTGTGTTTCTCAGTAATATAATCGATCATTTGTTATGGTGTTTCACTTAGTTCAGGTGCCCCTGAAGGATGAGCAACTGTGGTCAGAAGCAACAAGGTTTTCTGGCTGTGATTGTTCACTGGCCTGGCAACTAATAAAGGTGCTATTTTTCTTCACCTTGGTTAAACTGCAAACATGTCCCTGCATGCACAAGATGTGGAAGTTCAGTAACCCAAAGGGCTCATTGTTAGCAAGGCAAGTCATCCTGTGAGGCTGGGCATTAGAGGGTTTTCTACATTTAAGAAAGGAAATTACCTTAAATATCTTTTTTGTTGTTGTTAAGTTTGGCCCTTGATTTGTAAGTAGCTGTACACATTAAACAAGCTAAAATAAAATTTAGCATTAAAAAAGAGATATAGAAATGCCTCAAAAGAATAAAAGAAACAAGCAGCAATCTGATCCTGTATCTGAGTTCATCCAGACTATATGGAAGCTGTGAATTGTAAGCAGGCAGCTGAAAGACAAAATGGTAGGAATTTTAGAAGTTTTGTTTAAGTTTAAGAAAGTAAGTGGGAACATAGTTATAGGCCAAGTACATGTGGATGAGGGAAGCTGAATAACTGGCAAATCAGAGGCAGGAGGAAAGAGGTGGATGTGGAGGTCAGGACTGGGAGGGGTTAATGCCTGGGATATTAATTTTTTGTCTAATGCTTCAGGAGATGGAGAGGTGAAGAAAGGCCTCAGGCACATTAGTTATTTGCAAATTGGACCATGTCTTCCCTCCCTCTGCCCAGTTTCAGCCATTGTGTGGAGCAGGCAGCAGTACATGTGCATGCTGCATCCATCCATCTTCATAAAGCTGGGTAAAATTGCACAATCTTTAGGGATATCATTTGCAGGCAGCTCTCATTGCTGCTCCCAGCCTCTGTCCAGTAATCTGTGGCTCCAAGGGCTGGGCACATTTTGAAACTGTGGTAAGACAGAAAGTATTTGTGTGGTGCTGCTCCTCTCACCTTTATATTGTATTATTCTGCTAAATCACTGCTTCGTAGGTAAGCATTCCTCTAGGACTGGTAATTCAAGATCTTGTAATTCAACATGACTAGAGCATGGTTCTTTGTACCTGTAGGAAGTGAGGAACCTCTCCACTCAGATTTTGCTCATATCCTTGGAGAGAGCTTCCACTCTGAAAACTCCAGCTTTGTACACACAGAGCTTCCCAGTGGTTTGGTTTCTGAAGAGATCTTGCTTGCAGTGGAAAATTACACTATGCTAGAAGGAAGCTTTGAAGACCTGCAATAATGAACATGAAATTAGGCACATAAGGTGACCAGATAACCACAGACCATTAGAAGTGATAGTCAGTGTATAATTTTTTTGTACACTGAATACAAGGTCCAAGTGAACCTCTGAAGTGTTGCAATTCCTCAGGACCACAGCCTAACTGGATGTTTTGCAATGCTGAGCAGCCCTTCAGTGTAATTGCTTCTTCCCTCCCAAAGCCTGGACATCTGGATTTATGGTGACAAAAGCAATCTAGCAAGAAAGGGAATGAGCAATGGTATCCCTGTTGATTACAAGAGATACTAGATGTAGTCTGAGTTACAGCACATGTATGTGTGTATGACACTCTGGCATCCCCCAGCTGTCCCATCCCCCAGTGACAGCTCCACTGCTGCTCTCCTCTGTTGGGAACTGCTGCTCACAGGAATGGCTGCTCAGCCAAAACATCTCTCAGAGCTCCTCTGCCATCATCTAAATGGTGACCCCTCAGCCCCTTTCAGTAGGGACCACTGATAACAGTTCTACCATTTTGCCCTAATATCAATTTATTAATTACCTTTCTGTGTTTTAGGTGCATGTTGGTTAATTTTCATCTGCCACTGCCACTGCTCTGGGAAGAACATACAACCCATGTGTAACAAGGTATATAAACTCTACAGCTAAAGGGGATGCAAGAATAATTGAGGTGACCACTGTCTCTTCCTGGGACAATTATGAATTTTGGTGCCTCCTGAAGGAGCTATGTGTACCCTACTCACACATCTGTACTTCTGCCTGAGGTGCCTGCTAATGCCCTGAGGAGTGTGGATGTGTAGGTAGGCAGATATGTGTTCTTCACTGCTCCTTCTGATTATACAGGAGGAGGCTGTGCTAGAGGGGCTTCCCAGGGCACAGCCTAGATTGATGGAGGCTTTAAAAAAATACCTAATTTTATTGAGTTCCTGGAACTGAGATGATGCTGGTGACTGTCATCATGCCAGGCCCAGGAAGAATAGAACTGTGTCCATATTGGGAGTAACAAGCTTCTAATGCTTCCCATTGTGGAACAGAGGATATAAAGGGTAAATGAGCAGATAGCAAAAATGAAGGAGGAGGTATGCATTTTTTCCAAAACCAAGTATTTTTGGTATATAAGAAGAAGGGTCCTTTGTTCAGGGTATTTCTCACCCAGAGCTGCACCTTGGAGAAAAGCAAGAGCTAGTGCTCATATTGTTGCTACTGATTAAGAATTCCCACAGGAATTCTGTGTATCTTTGACATAGGCTCATTCCTTTGTGTGCTGGCTGCCTCCATCCCCATCAATGAGGCTTTCTCTGCCTCTCTCTCTCTCTTCTCCCATTGCCTTCTGCCCTACCAGCTTGAAACAGCATCTTTTGAATAATCTTTGTTGACACAAGCTGTCTTAGTTGTAGATGTTGCAGGGGTTGGGAAGGCTCCTCAAGCAAAGAAAGTTCAGTCCTTGGGGTCATGGAAACCAGCCAGGAATTTCTGCTCTCCCATTCCCAGGGGCATGAGGAGCCCGCAGAGGAAAACCAAAGGTGACCATTTCCTCAGTTTAAATGTCATTGACCTGAATTGCAGATGTTTTCCAAGACTTTTTAAGATCAAGAGAGCAGTTTTGGAAATATAACTGGTATCTTTACAGAGGATCCTTTCAAATTATAGAATCCTATAAAACAATATGGGAGATTTTTATTTGAAAAGAAGAAAGCATCATCACTGTCTTTTTCAAGCTTCAGAGCCTTTTTTTATCACACCTGATACACATGTGCAGCTTGTTCATTGAGGGAGCTGGATATTAATGGCTAGATATTATTTCTTGAAAGTATGAACAGAGAATATCAAGATAGTCTAAAATGTTAGCTATGTGCTACAGGATCACTGAGGATAGTGTGTTACTCAGAAGGAGAAAGGAGGTGACACTGGGACTAAAGCTGCCTCTTTTCTCTAAGGGTGATATCTTAACAGCTCTCATGGGAGGAAGGACATGTTCAACCTAATAGGATAATGGAATAATATGTTGAACATATCAGCTTTGACACAGACCATCTGGTGGCTGTAGACACAAATAACCTAAGGAAAACAAATTTGAAATGTTTCAGGAAATGGCTATATGCATGCAGCACAGTGGGGGGGGCAGGAGGGTGCCTGTGTGTAGAAGGAAAGAGATAAAAGCCCCTCTCTTTGGCTGTGGGAAGTGTGTCTCACTCATTCCTGGAAAGGACTACATTCCGTCCTTAATGATATTTGGGCCATAAATTTAGTACTGTCATCTCCTCTGGACCCACAGAACTCTGCACTGTGAGGTTGGACCAAAGGTCTCCTATGGAGTCAAGCTGGTAAACAGAAAAATCCCCAAAGCCAAAGAATCTTCCTACAGTTGGAAATCTTTTTTACTGTTGGAAATTTGCTCAGAAATTGTTGGTATGGTAACTATTGCTCAGCAGGGAAATTATCTCCACCAGTAGGTCATCCACAATCTCTTCCCTTCCTTCTTTCTACTGCCTTTGTGTTTCTAACACATCCTGTCTTCTCATCTCTGTCCAACCAGTTTAAATTCCAGCGACTCGTGTGCCACTCAAGTCCAGTTTTACCCGTTGTCTCCTGAGGCACCATGTGAGTCTGTGCTGTGTGTACAACCTGGCAGCACATTTCAGTGCTGTGTGACCACCACAATGTGGTGACCCAGAGGCATCACTCTCACCACTCTGGGCTCCCTCTGCTGTGGCTGGGAAGGTGTCACCAATAAACTGCTAACGAGCCTTTCAAAGATGCTGGAAATACCCAAGATCTTGCAGCGATCAGTCAAAAATCAATCCTGGCAGATCCCCCTTGACTTGGTGCATAGGTGCTGTCTCTCATTTGGAAGTTTTTGGTCTGTGCCATTACAAGTCTGCAGACTTTTGTATGGGCTCAGGAGGGACAGCAGAATGTGTTACACTCTTCATAAATACACCTCCCTTCTTCCTCATGTGCCAGCAGCACGTCAGCAGCAAGAATCACTTTCCTGTGCAGGAATCACTTTGATAAAAGGTACACTAATAAGATATACTCCATTGACGAGTTATTTCTGGCACAGACAGAGCTGGAAGGAAGTCAGCATTACAACAGACACTCTTTGGCCTGGGAAGGTCTGAGAACCCTTTAAGCGCTTGGCTCAGAAATGGATCTTTTCCTTTTATCTAGGAGACTTTTTCTTTCCTGTTAAGTTAATTAAACTTCTGTTTTGTCTTCCTCATGCCCTTTTGCCAGCATCTAGGCTGTTCATGAAGACACCAGTTCAATAACCATCATTTAGAGTGTCAAGCTTATGTTCTACTGTTTGTTTGCCAAGTGCAGCTGCAGCTGTCTGCCCAATTCCACATGTTGCTCTGAGCCAGAGACATTTGCCTTTACTACATAAATGTGCTGTTGAGGCCCCACAGCACCCCTTCCATGAGTTGTCCTTAAAAGATAGCAAGTGTTGTTGTCTTCCTACTTCGCTGAAAAAAGGGCTCGTTTACACTGAACAACTGATTTGGGTTGCAGTGGAGTCTGCAGTTCAAGTGAGATACTAATTCTGGCTAGCACCCTTAATTGTCAGTAATATCACAGATATTCTCACTGTGGAATAAGAGTATGTTACTCAGAAATAAATTCTGCAGCAGATTATTCTCAAGCAGAAGTTTCCAGGCTGGGTGTCAGTGTAAGTCCCTGTCTATAAAACATCTGAAATCCTACGAGTCTGTGTCTGGGTGTCAGGGGTATGGATCAACTCATTGGTAAATTCAGTTGAAGGTTTGAAGCCCCTTTGCCACTTCTTAGCACAAAACTGTGCTCCCACATCAAGGTGCAGCAAATGGATCCCACAGATGATCCCTTTTTACTTCTCTTTCCTGCCACTGAAATCACTCTGCAGGTCTAGTTCCTTCTGGTCAGTGGGAGCTGTGAGTTGAATGGCTTTGGTGGGATTAATGAAGAAGTATTTTAATATGGAGAACATCCTGGTTTGGGGCCAGCCTGTGCAACCTGCACTGGAGGTCCTTTTATCTATAAAAGGCCTGTATAAGAGATCTAACGCATTTTCCCTAATAATTCTAGTGGGAAGGGTCTCATCCTCTGTGAGAGAGAGGCTTACTGTAATTTCCTCAATCTCAGCATGAATGCCTTCCCAGAAATCAAGGTGTTGACTTCTAGTGGATGTTGCTGTTCCTTTTGTGCTGCCAAGTGTGAAACTAAAGATTAATGTAGCACTGTATTGACTGCTCTGTGCAGGTTTTGACCTGCCCGAAAAATATTCAGTGCCTGTCCTGAAAGTTACCCATTTGGTGTCCAGTTCATTGGGCAAGCTCTAGAAACAAACCTCTTCAAGGTCCTTGTTGAGTGGCTTTGAATACAATCAAACCCCAAACCATACAATTAAGAGCCAGGGCAGCGTGCTGAATTATTTAATACCACTTTGCCACTGATCAAGGTATTAACCAAAGCTCTCACCTAGAAAATAATGGGTCTTGGAGCCATCTAATAAGCTCTCCTAGAACAATATACAGTTTTTTGCATGGGATAATTTTTCAACAACGTTCTTGCTCTTCAGAGCAAAGCAAGGCTCCTGTGTTCTGCATTTGGTTTTAACTTGGATGGCTTTGAGGTAGCTGTTTGGGATTACATTACAATCAGTTCTTTAATGAGGGGTTAAACGACTGAAAATTGTCCTTTTCAGAATTTCAGACAACTTCCCATTCCTTTCAATATGATATCTCTAACAAAAGCTTTTCCAAAGTTCACGATATTCACATAGAGCTTCAACTCAAAGGGAGCTCTTTGAGGATTTTGAAGTTGGCCCTGTGAAAAATTCAAGCCCATCTTTCTCAAAATTAGAATAATCAATTCCAAATTAGATGTTTGCTAATCCCATTATCTAACAGTATTCTTGACAGCAATCAGGCAGTATAGAAATGTCATGTTCCAGACTCTTCCTCATCTCTCCAGCTCTTACACTTTGAAATACTCAATTTCTGCAAGGATTGAAACAAAAGATCTTTCTCCTCCTGTGAGTGGAGGGACATCTTCCTCTTCCCAGATTATACCTAAAATTCCTTCATTTTGGTATAGACAAGCCACTTTGATGAAGGATTAGAACACTATTTTTAGTAGTGCTTAAAACCCAGCTTCCTGAACTCGTGGAAAACAAACGCGCCAGATTTTATTCTTTTGTTCTTTTAATAAACTGTCCGTGAGATTCTTCCCCTCCCCTCCTTTCCTGCTGGTTTACTTGCATTCTTATATGTTCAGTGTTTTTCTCTTCTGTCTTTGTTCCAGTTTATCAGCAATTTACACACAGTTGTTTCCCAGACTCCATGATTTCAACAGCAAAAATAACACTGACCTTTTGAGCCCGTGAGGAATCTTGTTGGTGGTAATTTAGCAGAAAGTTACAGTAATGAACAAGAACTCTGCTCTTAAATGTTAGATCACTAAATGTGCTTTATGAGACTTTATTACTTCTTTAGTGCACTTCCTGTGCACCAGGGAGACAGCCATATTCCAGGGGAGGATGAAGGTTTTAAGTGGCAAAGTAGCCAATTTGTGAATCTCTTCTGCTTTAAAGATACATTTGCAGGTGTGATTCTGTCCAAGCAATCAAGGAAAATGTTTCTAACTAGAAAGACAACAGCACTAACAACAGAAGGGATCTTCCAAATATATATTAACTCTGGAAACTGAGCTGGGCTTTTCCTGTGGGAGGGAGGGGAGAGTGGCTAAAATCTTAGATTTCACTGTCCAGATTTGGGGCTGCCTGGGGACTGCTCTGGCCCCAGGCATGCCTGAGAGCAGACAAAGTGTATTGTCAACAATAAACTTCCTCAGTTTTCAGCCACTTCCCCTCACCCAGCCTTCAGAACAGCAGGAAGCCAAAAGCAGAGGACACAAAGCCAAGGAGATGAGGTTTATAATTTGGCTCTGCTGCTCTATAGGTGATTGTACCTATGGCTGTTGCAGAGTTCACATTTAAGACAGTAATCTAAATGCATCCATATCCAAATCCTCAATTTCACTTTGGCTTAAGCTTATATACAGACCCATTTCTGAAACTGGTAACAGTGCTTGTAGGGATTTAGGTAGAATTAGGAAGACTTGTCTGTAAAGGCAAAAACCCAAACCCCAAAAGCCTCACCAGAGTTAAATGTTATTAGCAAGAGGTCATGGTACAAAAGAGTGACTTTAAAACAGAGAATTTTGGTTTTCCTGCATCACAGCACCCTTAAACCAAAGCAGGAGAGACAGGAAAGTTACCAATTCCCTTCCTTTAGCTGTGTATTAAGGAGCCTGAAGCTAGTGTTTTATCTTCCCTCTAAATTTTATACCTTCTCCTCTCCTACACTTCTATTATGCTAATTCCCCTTCACTGCCTGTCTCTTACACTTGAAATGTTTTGAATCAGGTGTGTTTCAAGATAATTGTGTTATATTTCCACATGAAGCAAGGGAATTTGTATTTGAAGTGAAGCAATGTAAAGACCTGATTGCAGTGGAATTCAGCACTTTATTTTGTGGCCACTGGAAAAAGACATTGTAGAAGATAAATTTAAAGGGTATTGCAGCATTAAAAAAGCAATCTTAGACAGAGCACAAACACCATGTGCCCTTGCAGGACACATCTGTGTCCACCCAAATCCCTCAATAGGTGTTAATGACCAGCAGCATGACACTGAGGATATCTGAGGCAGCTACTGGATTAGGGATGAGATACCAATTTATTTAGCTGCTCTGGGGAACTCTGACCAATTTCAAGGACTGACAGGTGAAGTAAGTGTCAGAAACATGATTCACATGGTGATAGTAGGAAAGTTTGTAAGAAGCTGGGTGTTCAGAGGGAGCACATGTACCTGCTACTGCCTTAGGAAGGACAGACAGAAATGCTGCCTCTAATCCTGCCTATGAGCACTGATTTGTGATGCTGTTCAGCCTTTCCTCCTATCTTGGGCTACAGTGGAAAGACTTTGTTTGTTTGTTTAAATCTTTTCTTGGGTCTTTCCCAATTTTAGCCTGAACTCCAGATATTTGGCTCTTAAAATTCATTCTCCAGGGTGCTTCTGACTAATGCCAGGGTGCTATTGTGGGCTTTTACAGGAACTCTTGGGAAGAGTCTTGCAGCACAGAGCTGTGGGCCAGCACTGCCAAAGCCCAGCTTTAGCTCTGCCATGGTGTCTGTGCAGTGCAGGGTTTCAGCACAGAAACACAAGATCTGTTTCTGTACAGATTGCACTGTGCAGTCCTGACTTTATGGACCACCCTGACTGAGGGCAACAGAGATGAAAAGCATGTGAATTTCAGAAATGTTTTGCAGGAATCTTCCCTCGTTTTGAAGCACTTTTGTTCCATAAAACAGTTATTTTCCTCTAAATCAGTTATTACAATTTGGGTTCATGCCAAAAGGTCCGGCTGTTTCCCAAAACAATTACTTGGTAATGCAGGTAATGCAGAACTGGGAAGAAATTTAAATTTAAAGAGGTTTGAAGAAGTCAGGATCAGAACTGGGATCTGGATTCAAGCATCCTACTTAACAGATAATTGCAATGACTGAGGTAGAACATTCAGACTTAAATCCAAGCCCTCTAATATGCTTTGTCTGGGATATGGAAGGCATCTTCCTTTATTAGGTTACCTTCCTGCTCAACATTAACATTTCGTGCTTTGAAGGTTTATTGTGTTGGCTGGAGTTATACCTTTATATACAGGCAGTCCCTATGGAATAGCCTGATCTCCTTTCATCATTATTAGTAATTCTAGGCTTGTCATTTCCTATTCATGCAGTCTGGACCTCACTGAGTTGTTGCAGGATGGTTGATACGGTGCACAGGAAATGTTCTATTTTTTCAGGTCTCCACTGTTCCTAAGTATTCTTTTCAGGGGCTTCAGTTTTATTGCCACAAAGTCCATTTCCTACATGTACTACAATTTACTAAATTACAAATAAACAAGGCACCAATAGAGAAGTCAGTGAAAGTTCACACTAAGAATAGAACTTGAAGAGAAAAGTTCAGTTATGTGACCTTCTTCAGGAGCTGGATACAAAATAGACCTGCTGTTTTTCCCTTTAATTTGCAGTCCAGGCAGAAAAGAACTTGAACAGCTCCCAGAGAAACCCAGGCCCTTGTGTTTGTTTCTATGAATCCTCCAGAAATGCTTTATCTGTTGACATCCTGGCTATGCTGATATGGAAATAAAATTACTTGGCCTCCTCATTTCCCCCCTATATTGTCAGCTGATTTTTTTCATTGATCTCCATCCCTGCAATCTTTAAAGATATGCCAGCCATGAACAGAACAAAATGTTACAGATAGGTAACTTTAACATTGGCCATTACAGAAAATTAGGATCATCAGATGAAAAATCTAATGTATCTATCAGTCAATGCTTATTATTGCTCTTCAGAAACATATTTGGGAAAATAAAGCAATTTCACTGATTTTTTTTTTGTTTAAAAGGGTGAATTAGAGAGAAAGGATCACGTTTCTCCAAATGCCTTGATGAAGCCAGACTACTCCTGGACACTTTCTGCCTAAAGTTAAATATTAGACACTCTCTCCCTGACATTCTTTTTTTTTTTTTTTTTTTTTATTTAGTCTAAAAGGCTTAATATTTAACTCAAAATACCTAACAACTGCAAATGCTAAGTGCTGAAAGTTGTTACATCCTCCAGCAGATACATAAAGCAGTGCTCAAACTCAGTGGGATATATTTAGAGATGTGTAGCCATCCCTGGACTGCGTGTTCCACTCCAATGAGGAGCCTGGTTGCTATGCTGTGAATTTCTGTGTGCTCTGAAGCAGAAGGCACAGCCAGTGGTTAGTGGGAATCACTGCTTCAAAAGGGGTGTCTGCCTTGTACCTGCAGAAGGAAATATCCTTTATTTCATGCACTTTTATTTTGCCCCAGACCAAGGTCTTAATTGGTTCAATCCTTTATCTAACATTACGTCTGGTTTTGGGATGGATTTCCAATTATAATGGGCCTCAAAAATCCATATTAAACTCCAAGTTATTTATTACTGGCTCTTGTTCAGAGTTTTACTGCAACTTATGGACACACACACATCCATGAGAACCACTGCCATTTTAGGACCTATTTCCAAGCCTTTTTGTTGGAAAGGTATCATTAGAAAAATCTCATGAGGATGTTCTGCTTTTAGACGAGTTATGTCTGAAGGACAAGAGTTGGTCCAGAAGTGGCAAATAGCCAGGAACGGCCCCATCCCCTGGACATCCCATCGGCCGCACGATGGAACCAGGGCTGGTGATCCTTTATCTTTCCTCTCCTTACCTCTCCTTTCCTTCATTCTTCTTCTTTCTTTCCTCCTTTCCGTCTTCCTTCTTTTCTCTTTTCCCTTTTCACTTATTTATATTTTTCTTTCCCCCCTTTTTCTCCCTCTTTCCCCCTTTTTCCCCCTTTCTTTCTACTCTGCGCTCAACTATTAGGTCAGGGACCACCATAACGGATTTCCACGCCAAGTGGTTTTTTTTGTGGACTCTCCGACTTTTGCGGTTCCTTTCGAGCACGAGCATTTACGAGTCGCGTCCGCTCCGCTCCCCGGGCGGCGGCTCTCGGCCATGGCGCCGCCTCGGCCCTCAGGGCACCGCGGGCTCCGTCCCGCCAAAACCCGTGAGGGGAGCGGGGCGGGGCCGCCCGGGGCAAAGTCCAGGGGCCGGCGGAGCGCCTGAGGGGCCATGGCGGGAGAGCTGGAGTCGCTGGAGTCGTGCCTGGAGCGGCACATCCCGCCCGCGGAACTCGCCGAGGTGAAGCGGCTCCTCTATGGGGGCGAGGCCAGGTGCGCCAGCAGGACGGGCTCGCCCCCCGCTCCCGGCGGGTCTCTGTCCCTCCTGTCCCCGGGCACCGCCGGGATGCCCATCCCGGGAGTGAGGGAAAGGAGTCAGTGCGAGACACAGGGCTGGGATGAGGGGAAAAAGGAAAATTAGGGCTTGTGGTGTTGCCGTGAGGTGACTGGGGTATTTTGGAGGTGACCCATGCGTGGGGAGCAGGGCAGTGTGAGAAGGTGACGGACAGGGCTGGAAGACCTGACGGGAGTAGTGATATCGGGGTGATGGAGCCTGAGAAGTAGGGATTAAACTTGAGGAAAATACAGTGGAGGGAAAGCGTTTATAATCCAGGTATGGCAGGTGGAAGTTTGTGTGTGTGCTCCTTGATTCCTGCAGCAAGGTGTTGGTGTGTGGAAATGACGGGGAGATTGGTGATGTGGAGGAGAATGGTGAGATCACCTGTCCTTGGCTCGTGGATCAGCGTTGGGCCACGGCAGCTTGGGTGTCTGCAGGGTTAGACAGAATTGTCATCCTCTTGGTCCATTGCATTCAGAGCAGAAGAGGACAACATCTCATCCTGAAATGTTTTTGTTTCCTGTTCAATCCAGAAAACTTGATTTGCCAACTGCTGCACTGTCAGCAGCTCAGGAAAAAGATTTTGAACTGCAGGGCTATGGATTTGAAGCTGCTCCGGAGCAATTGAGAAGGCCACGTGTTGTTCGAGTGGGGCTGATACAGAATAAAATTCCTCTTCCCACTGACACAGCAGTGGCAGTCCAGGTACACAGACTGGGACTGGGGCTGTTTGTAACTCCTGTCCTGCTGGACTGAGACACACCACAGTTCAGTTGTTGATTTTAGGAACTGTATCATGAAATGTCTAAGGATTGTCTGGCAGTGCAGAGCCCATCACTACTGCAGCAGAGCTTCCTGTAAGATATTTGAATGACACATTTGGTTTTATTGTTTCTCAGAACCATCTCTTGTATTTACCTAGCATGCCCAACCTGCTTGCAGTTTTTCCAAAGCTAAATACTTAGTATCTCATTTTGTACACGAAAATCCTTTGCCTCTAAGATGAAGCATAAAACCATTTACACAAAATCAAAAGGGATGGCAACCAGTGGAAACCACAGGTGCAGTTCTTGTTTTAATTGAGAAATGTTCCATTACAGGAAAATCCATTAGAGGAAACAGATTAATAAAGCTGTGTTCATTATTCTTTGTACAGCAGTGAGTGAAATCTTATTACAAGATAACATGGTTTAGTGGTGACTTGGCAGTGCTGGGTTAATGGTTGGACTTGGTTGATGACCTTAGAGGCCTATTGCAACATTAATGATTCTGAAACCATCATCTCTTAACATCCTGGACACAACAGCACTGAAGTGACAGATATGTATAGAAATACATATTTTTGTTTGTATCTATATGTATCTAGAAATACTCCTGAGAGTAGCTTTAAAAAAGGGAAAGAAAATGCTGCATTTTTAAAATCTCCTGGAGCAGTGGTTTTGTACAGTGACAGGACAGAACATTTCTGAAGGAGTTTGTTTTGGAAAGATTACCTATCACAGATGTAAGTAATTAATTCAGTAAACAGATCAAGTTTGTGGAGTCTTTGTAACCGCTGTTGAATAAAGTACCAGCTATATCAATGATTTTACTTTATGAATAACTAGTTAACTATTTCTGTAAATCAATATACAATTTTTGATTTCATAGGTCACTGCAGTCTTGTCTTTATTTTTTTTTTTTTTGACACCTGAAAGTAGCAATGTAAAGTACCTATGCTTATCTTTAAGTAGAGTACTCTAGAAAACTAATTAATAAATATTTTGATGATTTTTCTTTGTAATGATTACTTAGCTCTTAGGACAGAAGGCTTAACATCATCCTGTAGGTGGTTTACAATGACCAGCAAAATTACAATTTTTGTTGATTCTGTTTGGATTTTCAGCATTTTGCAAGTCAGACAGCAGTGAGTTTCCAGCTATATAGATGTTGCAGCCATGGAATTAGAATCCCATTGGAATGCTTTCTCTATTTTCAGCATCTAAATGCTTTTAAAAATCTATATCTGACTCTATTATCAGTGTTCAGGAATGATACCTCTAGTTACTCCCCCTGAAAGCAATGGCTCTAAGTATAGAACAAGATAAACTCCATGTGAGGAAAGGCTGTACAAGCAGGCAGTTAGCACAGAGGTGAGTTGGGACATGTGGCTTCTTTAATGTGTGACATTTCTCACCATCAGGTGGCTGCTCTGCACAGACGCATCGAGGAGATGGTGGGAGTGGCTGCAATGTGTGGGGTCAACATTGTGTGTTTCCAGGAGGCTTGGAGTGAGTATTTTCTGTGGTTCCCTGTGGGCTGTCAGATGTCAAGTGCCTTCTATTTTAACAGGTGTCCTGTACTAGGTCATGTAAGTAAACAGTAGAAATCTTCCAAGATACAACAACTGACTGTAGTGGTTTGCTTCCTAAATGAAAAACCAAAGACTCTGAGGTAGCAGAGCTGTATGGAAGAGACATGAGGGGTCTGTTTTATTGAAGACTGCCTTATTTGTAGCTCCTTCATGGCATCCTTTATGATCCTTTCCTCATTTTTTATGTCCTAAAACTTTGGGGTTTTTTTCTAAACAGGTATTAAGATTTAAAAATCTGTTTTTAATTAACAAGAGGTGTTTGAGGCTTAGTAGAAGCAAACACCTTCATTTTCATGGTCAAATGAAGGCCCATGAAATATTTGTGAAAACATGTTATTCACAGTGTACACTGGTGACTGGGGTATATTGTCTTTTTACCCCTGCTGAGACTTTCACTAAGTGCATCCATTCTCTTCTGATTTGCCCTGTGAGAGCTCAAAACTCCTTGCCCTGGCTAAAATATTTTTAAATGCTTTTGCCTTTAAACAAGGAAAACAATTGAATCATTCTTAATGGTTTAATTTTTAATCTGTATTCATGCAAATAGCATGTATTTCTTGAGTGACAAGAACATTTTTGTACATTTTGCCTTGCTTTGGTGTTTTTCAGCCATGCCCTTTGCTTTTTGTACAAGAGAGAAACTTCCTTGGACTGAATTTGCTGAGTCAGCAGAGGATGGGCCAACAACAAAATTCTGTCAAGAGGTAAAAAACCAACCAAGCAAAAAAAAAAAAAAAACAAACCAACCAACATAATTTGAAGGAAAATACAATATACCAGTGAACTGGCAGGCAGAATTTGCTGTATTTCTCACTCGTACCTGTGCTATTTAACATTTCTAGTTAATATGTAATGCTGTTTTACCTTTTCTTTTAATTAACTGTTCTCAGCTGGCTGTGGTGTGTGTCATTCGGGGGTACTGCAGGCTGGTGTATAACAGAGGAGTTGTGTTCATTTGTGCAGCTTGCAAAGAAGTACAATATGGTTGTGGTGTCTCCAATCCTGGAGAGAGATGAACTGCATGGTGGAGTTCTGTGGAATACTGCAGTGGTCATTTCTAATTCTGGAGCACTCCTTGGAAAAAGTAGGAAAAATCACATTCCAAGGGTTGGAGATTTCAATGAGGTAAGATGCAGTATTGTGGCAATCAAGTTAGTCTTACCTTGCAGCTCTTGTGTTGTGTCAGAGTCACAGTGGCAGGAAATGCAATGTATTTCTACAAAATGTGATTTACTTACTGTCAAATCAGTTTTTCTGAGATTAAATGGTAGTAAGTTAATTTATCAGGAAGGAATATTTTTTGTGAGACTGATGAGTCTTAAAGGAAAAATAACATTGAATCTTGTTAGGTACTCTTGCTTGGCCCAGTGAAACTTTAGAAGTATCAAATATCCTTTGAAAGACTTGTTTAAGTTACAGCTGTGTTATGTTTGCTGTGCGTGATTGGCTTGGGTAGTTTTGTCATGTGTGCACGTTGAACTTACTTTAATTTGCAGGGCAATTGTTCCATGGTTCAAGCATGAACATTACTTAGAGCCTTTCTCTGTTTCTCTGTGAGGTTGTCTTGGAAATGACAGCTCTTTTGCTTGTGTTTATTCGAGCAGAATCCCTTAATTCATTGTGCCTCTGACTGAATTGCTGGTTTATGGCATATTCTGTTTACTAATCACATTATTGCAGCTGAAGCCCCCAGCAGGTTTTGGGCCATCCTCCAGAATCAGAAACTGAACTGGCAGTAAAGTCAGTGACTGGTAGATGTGAAATGTGTTTATCCATCCATCGAATTATCACAAGCAGAAAGATCAGGATTAAAAATTAACTGAAGTCTAAAAATACATTGTCTTTCCTAGCTAAATCTCTCCTTGTCAGCTAAAGTGAGTAATTAACAGAGGCATTTTTTCTAAGCACCAAAGGCTGCTGTATACCTGCAGTTGCTTTTGTTCCCTGACTACCCCAGTCATCAGACTGAGGCTTCAGAACTAAAGTGCTTTTTATTAATGTAAAAAGTTCTTTTGTGTCTTAAAACTGTGTTAAAAGACCTCTTGAAGTTTTGACCTTGCTGCCAGACCTGATCAGGCTGGTTTGAGTTTCTCCAGAGGAGGCTGTTAATAGAGTTCTGCACAATGAATTTCTGGCAGAGTCTGTCAATCACCAGTCCTACTTTGTATTTTTAACAATTATTTTGATATTTTTAATAAAAAAAAAATTAGTCATAGTCCTTTAGCTAGCAAAAGTGCTAACTGACAAATCCATTAGTTACTTTCCACATTTTATTTGTTCCTTATGTAATCCAACAAAAAGTAAATTCCTGTTGCTTGTGCTAAAGTATATTTTTCAGTTTTCCTGACAGTGTTTAATGGAGAATCATCAGATTCCAAGAAACTCATTGTTTCCACCTATGAAACTATAATGAGAGACACCTAAAAAAAGAAAGTATTTTTACTTTATCATGTGAAGTATAAATAGAGTTCCATTAAGAGTCTTGCATAGTTGCTAAAATAAGTTAGTTCTTAAAATCCTAAATGCCAGAATTACTACAAAATGTTTATAGCTTCCAGATATGTTATAATAATCTGGCATTTCTTATTGTATCTATCTTGTTACAGAATCAAGTAGTGTTTACCCAAGACAGCACTGTCTTCAGCTGGCTTTGTTAGAAAAGCATGAAGTCCATTCTTCTAAGCTGAACCATTCTGATAAAGCAACTTCAGAAACCACCCAGCTACAGGAAAGGATTATATTCATCTGTGTTACTTTAATGTTGTTTTCTTTATCAACAAAGTTAAACCTCAAGGAAATACTGAATTTGAAATTATTTCTTGTGGGTTTTCTCTGTAGGGCAGATGGGAAAGGAGCCTTGTTAAAATCATGTCCATTGAATCAGTAGGAGCTAAATGGAAAGGGCAGAGAGATTGGTCTGTGGCCTATTCAGCCATGTGTGGGAGGCCATATAAACAAAAATCAATCCTTCTTGAGACATCAGTTTATTGCTGTGGAGAGGATTGTGACCTCTGGTGTGAAATAAAGAAATAGGAACTGATGAATTCCCTGAAGCAACAGCATTCTTGTTTTTCTTCTCCTATTGTAAGAAAAGAAACTGAGAATAGGAGAAAAAATGGAAATATATTCATTCAGCAGAATTGTTTTGTAAAAGGCTTGTGTGAGTACCCACCATGTGGTCTGCTGTCTACAGACACAAAAGGAGATAAATCAGTGCCCAAGGGGCTGCAATTTCATGAGACCTGATAATAAATAAGAAACAAGAGATGATTATTTTACTGGACATACTGAACCTGTAGCCCTTGGATTCAGAAGGTGACCCTCCTGTATCACACTTACAGGAGGCCCAGGTTTGTTCCCCTGCTTGCTTTAGGCCTCAGGTGTTTCTGCTTCCTTCAGGATCAATGGCAGTGGTGGTTACAAGGAACAGATAATTTCAATAAAGAGGGTCTGATTTACAGCACACCTTCCTTCCCTGATGAGAGACATGTCCTGTTGTGTCAGGATGGTGGATTGTGTCCCTTGCTCTTGTCTCAGACTGACACCTAAGGATACTGTCAGGAATCAACCTGGCCACTGCAACTTCTGTACTCCCTTGGGCTCCTCAGTATTGTACAAGGAATGTTGGGTGCCATGTTTTGTCTCCCTATCTGTGGGTCTTTATCACTGTCTTTGTCCCTGTCTGAACCTGGTGATGGAATTTTCAGAAAGCAGCACATTTTGGAAGTGCACTGCCTGCTGCATAAAAAGGGTTGCTTTGCTTGAAAGCAGATATAAGAGTGTAATTTCAGTGAATACATACTCCTGCTGCTGCCTTGGCATTTCTGTATTCATCTTTTCTACTGCCTAAGTGATTTTGTAAATCTCATCGTATTATCCTCAGCCTTCCATCTATAGACTAAAAAGCTTTTTTAGTTTTTTTTGTTTTTTTAAAAAAAGGTTTTTTTAGCTTTTAGTTGGAGGTACTTCTTTGCACTTTTTAAAGAAGTCTGCCTTTGTGTGTTTTGTTGGTTGATTGGGCTTCTTGTTTGTTGGTTTTTTCTTTTGTTTGTTTGTAGTCTACTTACTATATGGAAGGTAACACAGGACACCCAGTGTTTCAGACACAGTTTGGGACAATTGCTGTGAACATCTGCTATGGGCGCCACCACCCTCTGAACTGGCTCATGTATAGCATGAATGGAGCAGAGATCATCTTTAACCCTTCAGCCACTATTGGGACACTCAGGTAAAATACAAACTGATCTGTCCCTTTCTGGGTTAACTGAACCTCTGAGCCCCTCACCTTGCTAAGGTCTAGGAGGTGTAGTCTCCTTGTTTTGTCTTCACAACGGAGCCTGCATTCTTCTCCTCCAGGTATTTTGGATACCCAGTCTCCTCCTAGTAACTGATTCTCTTTCAGAAGTTTATTGTGCATCAGCAGGTCTCCTGTCTTTGTGACAGCATTAACCAGCATCCAGCTGATATTCTGAAAACTGAGAGTTTATTTAGATTTTTAATGTGATTATTTTTTCTATGTAAAGGTAGTGGTCATGTTCAGGCTTATTTTACCAGCCTCCATTGTCCACCTAGGAGCGTGGTATGAAATTGCAGTTTTCAGAACCAAGCCGAGATACCCTTTTCTCAGAAACATTTTTTTTTTAACTGTTGGCAATTTTATTATTATCAGGCCTCTTGAACCAGACTGGACCAACATAAACTGTCCCCTGAGATTAATCTTCAGCATATTAACATTAATTGCACCCTACTGACTTGATTTCCTAAAAGCTAACTTTGGCTTCTTTGACAGAAGATGTGCAGTGTGAGAGAGTGGAGTGCAGATTTAGCCCTCAAGTGTCCAGGTAATGAGTAGCTGCTGCTCTTTGTGTTGCAGCGAGGCGCTGTGGCCCATCGAAGCCAGGAACGCTGCCATAGCCAATCACTGCTTCACCTGTCCCATCAACAGAGTAGGAACGGTTCGTGTCTTGTCTCATCCCTTTCCATCACTCAGAGGCTGGAGCATGAGTTCCCTCAGGGCAGGGATAGCACTGGAGTGCTTGGGTTCCTCTGCTGTGTAACCACTGTGCTGGGCTTTATGGTGTGATTTGGAGATGGATAGTGATGAAGAGATTGAGAGCTGCCTCTGTTGCTGGCAGCCCACTTTGGTTGCAGCTGCTTCCTGTTCTTGAATCTTTGTAATAGGCACTCACCCTTTTGCTAACTCTCCCACTTTCTCTGGTGAAATCAATATTCTTTTAGACAAAATGACGGAAAATTTAATATATCCTAGAGTCAACAGAGCACAACTTGTGGCTGTTGTACAGATACTACCTCTTTCTGGACTGTAAAATTCTATAATGAAATTTAATAGTGCATGCAATAGGTGATTATTACCTTCAGATGAGTCCAATTATGCTACGTGTAGATTTTTAAAATTAAATTCCCTGCAAAATTCCAGACATGTCTTTGCTGCTGTGAGTGTGTTTGCCTTTCTTTGTGATCCAAAGGGATATGTTTGGTTAAATATCTCCTCTTTTGCCTCTTTAAACTTGTGAAATGGATACGAGGCATGTTCCCCAAAGTGTATGAACAACAGGCAGTGATACAAAAAGACCTTGTGTCCTATGCTATCCATCACAGAAACTAGGCCTCTCTGATGAGTCCCTTTAGACAGTGCTGATCATGTGCCAGAAAAAAATATTTGTAGCTTTATATAAACTTCCCAAATATGATAGACTGACAAGGATTTCTTGAATGAAATGGAATTATACTGCCATCTATGGATTCCTCTTGTTTCACAGGAATACTACAAAAACGCTTTTACTTCTGGAGATGGTGGGAAAGGTATGTTCAGAAATCACATTCAGTACCAATTCCCAGATTTGCTGGAGGTTAGAGAACAATCAATGAGGACTATGAGATTTTCTTTTATGTATTTACATGTTGAAATAAGTAGTTTGTGTTGTGAAAACCATGGCTGCTTGTGGCTCCATCCAGAGTGGACATGAGCCTTTTTCAGCCAGTTTTGGAGCTAAGTGTTTTTAACAGCTGCATGAAAAAGGTCAGTGGTATCCATTGCTTAGTAGTACAACAGATGGGATTGATTTTTGGCACAACTCAGAGTTGTGCAATATGAAATAACATCTTTCCTGTGCCTCAAATCCCAGTATTTTCAACTCTGACCTTTTATTGAAAATAGAATGGGTGCATCTCTGTCAGCTGTTTTGAAAATGCATGATTTGACTATTAGAATTAATTTAAATGTTAAGTGAAAAGCAATGAAAGCAAAGCCTTTAGTCCAGAGACTTCATAATGGGAAAGCATAATGGTACATTATTTGAAAGGCAATGCAGTGAGATTTTCTTGATAATTTGATAGTGTAGTGTGCATGAAAATGATAACTGGCCAAAACTGCAGTTATTTTAGGATCACACTCTGACTCTCCAAGATGATTATCTTGCCTAAAGGACAGCGAGTCCCCAAGAAATGGAGTCAGGTTTTCTGGACACTGCATGTGAAGTGACATACCTGTTTGCAGATGGCAGTAGATGCTTTTGACAATCTCTTTAAGCACACCACGAGCTGGGCCATTTCTACGGCTCGAGTTACGTAGCTGCGCCCGACGGCAGCAGGACCCCGGGGCTCTCCCGCACTCAGGACGGGCTGCTGGTGGCAGAGATGGACCTCAACCTCTGCAGGCAAGTCAGTGACAAATGGAATTTTAAGGTAAGCCTCACTGTAAAGAAAATACAATATTAAAACAAGCTTTGGTAATGATTCTATGATGTTACAATAGGTAAAAGGCAGCCTTTCTTTTTTAAGGAGACCAAAAGCATAAATAGATTTGGAAAAGGAGGAGCTAAATTCAGGGAAACTAGGCTAGTAGCTTTCAAATGAAAAACCTTGGCCTCGGGACCTCAATGTGGATTGCCAGCAGCTCTGAGGATTGCTGGGGAAGAGTTTGTGCTTTCCTTATGCAGTGAACATAGGCATTTGTTGCTGAGCTGAGCCAGGCATTGGATCTCTCTAACATGGTACTAATGTGTATTCTTAAAGGCCTTAATTGTCAGTTTTGATGACATTTAGTGAAAACCCAAACCCACAAGCTTCTGGGAACTTTCTGAAGGCAAAATTGTTGCAATATTGACTTCCTGAACTTGTGGATATGTTGAAACTATAGAGAAAGAGCTGTGTATTGTATATATTCATCTCTGAGGCATCTTAACACACTTTTGAATTTATCTAAATCAGATTAAGATAGCTGCAAGCCACTCCACATGGCTTTAACAAACCTTATTTATTACTATTTTTTTTTTGTATTCTGAGGTAAAGCTAATTTGGTTCATCTTTCCAGAGGGCATAATTGGATTTAATTTGTCCAGCAGCAATGCTGGTTGAAGAAGTGGCTGCCTCAGCATAGCAGCTTGCTAACCCTTCAGTTGTGTCAGTACAAGCTGTGTGGGGTGCTATATTATATATTGATTTAGTGGAGTGACCAGATTGATTTTTTAATTTTTTTTTTTTTAAACAAATTGCACTCTAGGTCCTTTTTTATTCTGATCAAGTTTACAACAGCACCACAAAGATCCTGTTGGAACAAAAAAAACCAAAGTGGCAACTTTGGAAATAGGCTTTGTTGATGAAGAAGACATCTTGCTTGATTCTGTGGAGACAGATCTTTTGTTCCAGTCCTCAGTTCTGCTAAAGACTAAACTTTTTCCTAGTCACTCTTTAGATCAGGATTTGAATCCTAACAAGATAGATGATCACTTTAAAATAGGTAATCATTTGCAAGGAGTGTCAGTTTTTGAAAATCATGCTACTGCAAGCAGACATTTATTTTATAGAGCTGGTTTATTTGCCTGTTGTGCATTACAGTATGGTGCAAAACTCAACATGTTTTGATGTCAGTTTGACATAAAAATGGAAAGTCTCTGTGGATTTGAAATGCTGAATAAGCTTTCTGATTTTAAAAAATAGCAATTTCTTATTTAGACCATAATTTCTTTGCTAATATTGCTAATCCATAGAGAGGGACTAAAACCAAGAAATAATTTCAGGTCATCTGGAACAGAATTGCATTTGCTATTTTACAGATGCCTGTGGTAGGCATGTGTTTGTTGCCATAATGGAATTAAGTTGTGCTGAGAGAATCTTGGTTTAAGTCAGGCATGCATTTAGTTCTGCTTTGCCACCAGAGTCTGAGGCCCTTAGTGCAGAGTAGAGGCTTGGTGTGCCAGGAAGCACATGGAGCATTGCCTCTACCAGCTTAGGAAGGGTATCTGAACAAAAGCAATTGTGTTGATTAGGAAAAACAAACAGTAAAAGCAAAACACTGCCCTTTGGCTGATTTGTGCAGAATTGTGTATTTTTTGTCATCTTCAAGTCCTGTGCTTTCAGCACCTTCATTTCATATTGAGTGTGGAGTGCTGTTGTTGGGTTTTGGTGCATAAGGCACAGCTGTGGTTTTGTTTATGTGACAGGGGAGAGTGGTTTCCTTTTCCTCTCAGTTGAGGCCAAGACAGAGGTAGTTCTTGCTGAGGGGAATGAGGGAGGGTGGTCACAGGTTATCCACTGCAGAAAACCTTTAACAGTAAGTAGGAACTTACTTAACCTGCTCTGCTATCTGCAGTTTGCACCCAGTGATGCCTGAAAGGCACATTCAGTAGAATGTCTTTGCTAAACTTGGAGCAGCAAAGGGGTTAAACAAATTGAATAAAGGTGCAATTTGCCCCTCCCAGAGCCAATGTTGTGGGCTGTGCACTTCAGAAGAGGTGACAGCATTACATCAGGTGCTGCTTTGCAACACTTCCAGCAATTCTGTTGCCCAAGTCATTGATATTTCATATTATTAAGGGGTGAAGTAAGAACTCCAGCACTCAGTGGCATCAATGCAGACTTACTGCTGGCAGCAGAGTTCTTTGCTTGTCAAGGATGTGACATGAAGCCCTAATTCACAGAGACACTCCTTTGCCTTCACTGACATAACTTTAAAACTTGTTGGTGCAGAAGAAAGCAAGTCCACCTTTCACCTTCAACTTTCAGCTCTCCAGAATAGCTCTAAGTAGGAAGTCAGCAGACATGACTGTCACTGAAGGACAGCTGCAAACCAGGAAGGTGTTCATTTAAAAGTTTGACCTTTCAGGGTGGAACTACACTTCTTTTTTGGATAGAAATACAGTCCTAGGCAACATAGTAAGAGTTCTTTTATAAAAAAAATAGTTTATGCTAAGGCACTGGAGATCTTGAATTTTGAGGGAATGACTGTTTTGATGTTTGGGACAATTAAACCATATATTGTCATAGAAAAAAACAACCAGTGGATATAAATATTTTCTACTGAAGTAATTTTGTGGCTTACTGAAAGAACTGAAGCTTTGATTTTTTTTTTTTTCCAGATGACTGGTAGATATGAAATGTATGCAGAAAAGCTTGCTGAAGCAATCCAGCCTTTCTTTATACCCAATATCATCAAAGAGTGAGAGAGAGCACCTCATTCCACTCAAATGTTACAAGACAAATTCAAAGTTGCTGCTGGATTATAGCTTTACTGTGAATCACAAGGTGCTCTTTTAATGCTCTTTAATGTCAGTTTAATTTCATGTAATCAATTTTGAATAATAAGAATCAAAACTGCATTATGTAAAATAATTGAAAATGGCTGAAGTGTTTGTTATTTACAATAATGAGTCCAAAGTTTTGTTTCTTGCTAGAAGTACATCCAGTGTTTTCCCAGAGTAAAAACACATACTGTTATATAGTTGATGAGATCAGAGGACATGAAATTTTGAAATTGAAATGTATTCTGAAATTTTGCTTCATGTGATTTGGGTGATGGCAATAGCTATTCAGGCAATGCAGACTGAATAGAATTTACAGCCCAGCAACTATGAATTTATAGCTGAAATAAATATTTGAACTCTTGTTTCTTTTTTACTGAATTATAATTTCAGATTTTCAAAAACATTTTTCCTAATGAAGTTGTTAATAAATACACTTGCTACATTATGTTACAGGGTTATTTGTGAGTTTAACCTTTATTGAGAATGGCTTAATTACAAATAAAAATATATTTATGTATAAAATCCCTGCATGTAAAATCCCCTTCCTTTGCTATTGACATCCTGACAGAAACAAAGCAACAGAACATTTTCAGAGTAAGAGTTTTTGATAGACAGTCTTGTAATAGGAAATAGTTTCAGAAAATGCAGATGTTCTGGATGCTTGTGCAGTGAGCTGCTCTTTCAGCTGCATTTGTGTCATACACTCAGTCTTTTCACTTGGCTTTTGCTTCTTCCTCATGTTTTCATCTCTCATGTCCATCTTCCATTTGGCAGCTGTATGAGATCCAAGTGACCTCTCCTTTTGTCTGCACTAGCTTAGACAGCTTTGTTTATCTTTCACTGTTGAAGCATTTAAATCCTGGGTACCAAACACTTACCAGTCAGTATTGTTACACCTGTGTGTGCCCTTCAGAACACTAAGCTTGCCCTCAAGTTCTTATTTTCTATATGCCCAGGATTGACTTTTGGTAATGGAAACAGCAGATGCTAAAGGTCAGTTACAAGCCTTTGTAAGAATTGTTTTTATTAAACTCATCAAGCCTGCTCTAAGAGAATTCCTGTGGTAATTTAATAGTATTGAATGAACTACCTACCTGAAAATGTATGAGTTAAGGAAATACTTAACAGCCTGTAGCTTCCATACCTGTTATTAACAGAGCAAATACACTTCCTCAAAATCACACATCATGATTTTGGCCTTGGACATAAAAATTCCCAGATCAGGAGTCTTCTGGGTCCTTACTTTGGAGGAGTTGAAAGACATTATCTACAACAGGTTTTGTACCTCTCTTCTGGAGGGATTCTGCTGATGGCACTGATGGACCAGTTCTGCACAAATCACATCCTCCCTGTTATCATCAGTGCCAGAATGTATTTAAACTTCACCAATGATAAGCAAAATTTGATGCACAAAATTTCCTGTTGTGCACTTTTGTTTGGAATTTTTTAAGGGTTACTGCATTTTAGATGTCTGTTACTATTTTTTGCCTTTGTACAAAGGAGCACCCTTGATTCTACTAAGCACTTAGCCAACACTGTATGCCTTTCAGTTAGTCAACAACTGATAAAAGAAAATGTTCATCTTGATGAAAAAACTTTCTATGCTGAAAGTAGATTCCTATTTATTATATCCACCAGTAAGTATCCTTTTACTGTGATTCCACATAGTTCCATAACTTGAACATTTCTTTTCCTAAACCCATGCCAGAGATGTGGGATCTCTGTCTTCAGGGCAAATTTTCCTAGTTTTACATCAGTGCCAATTTTCCTACTCACTTTCATATAGGCAAGACTGAAGATTGAGAAGTACAGGAAATTAGGGTGAAGGAAGCTGAAATAAGTGGCTTTTTTTTTTACACTTCAGAGTGCTCCTCAGGTAACAGAGGAAGGGGTTATTAATGGACTGCTACCAATTTCACTTAATGTCTCACTACAGCAACAACTCAATCCAAATACAGTTGTAGTAAAAGAGCTAGAGAAATCTAAGTTCCTGCCTTCTTACTTGTAGCAGAGAACTTTGTATTTCCTTTTTTCTTACTTGATTTTAGCTCTTCTTAGAAGGTCACTGAACTAATACCAACAGCAAAATTTGGCTCAAATTATGATTCAGCATTTTAGGTACAATGCAGTAGATGCTGTTAGATATTTACACTTTACACACAAAATATATACCATTAGTGTGGATCATAATTTTCTGCATTTGCTTACTAAGTTTAAATGTGTAGAACATTCATATTTAAGAATGGGTTCTGCAGAAACTGGCACATGTGGGTGGCATAACATTCAGAGCTTTTTGCAAAGAGCAGTAAAGACTTTTCAAGTGCAAATAAAATCTTTCCACTTAAAGTTTTGGAGCAATCTGGAGCTCTGAACAGTCATCCAAGATGATTTAGCCAGAAGAGATTTGAGTTTGTAGTGCAAGGGAGTAATTCCAGTATTGCTGCTGCATAAATACTAAATCTCTGCAAATTTGGTACATGGGACATTTCCTACATTGCAGACAATACTGATGAGCCAGCAAGGCATTTTTTTGTTATTTAGAAGTAGTTTAACATTTTTTCCTTTTATAATACTCTGCTGAACTTCAAATCTATAGATTTTGGATGAAGAGCAGCCCTTTGACAGAGAGAAAAACAGGTATTTTCTGTTTTTTTTTGTTTTGTTTTGTTTACCTAAACCTATGCAAATATTACCAAGTGCTAAAGTTCATAAATTTGGTGCTTTGTTCCTTATGTGTTTGATTTGAAAATAAGCTGAAAGTGAACAGGCTCTGGGGCTGTATTTTAAAACTGCTGTCAAATGTGCAATGTTGAAAATTAGGGAAAAAAAAACCCAAACCCAAGAAAATAGAGACAGACATTGCAAAATCAGATACATCATCAGAAAAAGAAAAAGGTAAGGACAGCATTGCAATATAGTCCTATCAATGTCCCTAAAGCCTCCCTAGTTGAAGGTCCCACTGCAGGTCAGGAGCGAGGTGTGTGCAGGGGAGTCCTGAGACGAGCAGCCAGCTGCTGGCAGGCTGTGCAGGAAGGAGCAGGAGTGTCCTGGGTGAGTGTCAGCTGTCTGTGTAGATGAACAGAATGTCTTCATCAGTGCCATAACTTGTCCTGGCTTCCTCAAAGTTACTGATGCTGGTGCAGCATGTTCCTGGGAAGGAGGAACAAAACGTCACAAAAATTCAGAAAGATTTGAAGGTGAAAGGTTCTTACACTGGATGTAACAGCATCCACAAACCAGAGACTACACCCAGCATCTTAGATTACAGTTTTACTTGGGTAGATTTTTTCACCCTAAAGAGTTCACTGAAGTAATGCTGCATATGGGTACCAAATTGGCCCTTCTGTTATATTCTGCACATAGACATTTCAGCATCTCTCTAACCCATCTGAAAGCCAAACAAGGCAATTGCTAGAATGCCACCTGAATGCTTCAACTCAATCACACCACAAAATGCAGCACTGATGTAATTAATGTGGCAAAACCCCTTCTGACAGACTGGGTAGTGAATGCTGAAATGCCTGTGCACTGTGACGGGAGGTCCAGCTGTGGCTCTGTGTCAGACTCGTTAGTAGAATCCCTCCAAAAGAGACAGGCTACTCACGGTCAGCATAGGCAGGGTTGTTGTAGTAAATACTCCCTGAGGCTTTGTTGTAGCCACATAACACAATGAAATGGCCCTGGTAGTCAGGGCTCCTGCAGAAGCACTTCTGTCCAATGGGAAGGAAGCAGCAGTATTTGACAGGACTTGAGCAGAGATCACACAGTAGCAGGACTGCATTCACAAGGACAATGGCTACATGACCCTGGGACAGGTGGTTTTGGATATCTTGAACAGTTACTGTGCTGCAAAGGAAAAAAAAGACATTGCTTATTGAAAGAGGCTGGTGTAAAGGAAGTGTCTGATGGTGACAGTGCAGCTGGTACTTCTATAGACAGACTATAGATACACTATAGATAAACTTCTATATCACAGGTACAACTCTGCTGTTAACCCTGCAGGCTTTGCTGTGACCAAGCCTGACAGAACCTGTAGCATTCAAGGCCTTTTCATTTCATTGCTGCTACTGACGTGCAGAGCAATGGCTCTGGATTCTGCAGTAATACATTCTGAGATTACATATGAGAAGAGTAAAGTAAAGGAGCTGGCAACTCAGTTGAGTGAGTTGAGGGACTTCTGTTGTGGGAAAATTGTAAGTGAAGTATTCACTCTTGCTGTTAGAAAAACTTATCTCTGAAACACCAAATCTTTATCGACTGAGTGGTTAAATATTGTCTAACCACTAACCAAATTAAGATGTGCCCAAATTTGCCTGTGTTACACAGGACTGTTGTTTCTCTCAGTTGCAGTTTTGAATCACCTGATACTCTTGAGGCTTTATTTCTGCAGAGAGTAAGTATCCACCAAACATAAGCTATAACCTCATCTGTTAAAAGCTGTCCTTCACCGAGGCAGATGGCGTGTTCCATCTGCATGAGAACTCATCACTTGGATCTGTTTCAGATGTCTGTGCTGTGTGCACCACCTGACTGAACTCATGTGCTTTTCTTTTAATCCTTCCCAAATCTGATGCCCCAGCTTCAGTACTGCACAGGTAGATATGCCCTCTGTCCCTGCCTTGATCAAGGCCACAATCTTAAGACTGCAAAAGCAGGAGGGACAGAGTGTCCCTTCCGTCCTGTCACAACTGTGATTAAAGTGATGGTGACTCCACATGTGTTAGAAAGGATGTTTGATTCTGCTAAATACAAGTTACACTCCAGCACTCAAATGCTATTGTGGCTGCCTCATATCCTCTCTTCTTTGCTTACCCCGTATCATTTACCCCACTTTGACAACAGGCATCCAAATCCAGCTTCCCTATAAAAAGGGACACAGCTCAAGTTGGATGCTTAGTCATTCCACAATAGAATTTCACAGCTGCTTATGAAAATTCTGCAGTTTTTCCATTTCTTCTGGGTTTGCAGTTCTTTCACAGAGTTCCTTATTTCATGGTCCCCTTGGCAAAAGCTCCTATGCTAACTTGTACTTTGCATGCTTGTCTGGGAACAGAGATCCATGTTTATATAGCTTTGGGAACAATGAGTTCTGTACCCACACAGCATTCTCCTTAATTCCAACAGTGGCAAATTAGAGTGCTGTAGGCTTTCCCTACTGCCTAAGTGTAATGGATAACCAAATCCAAAACACAGTCAGCTCCTATCAGCATTTTCATGTCACTTATTGTGCATCATGACTAATTTTTCTTCAAACTTCATTATTAGCTCTTGATGTGCATGGGTTTTTTTGAGACAGTTATTGTAGAAAGATGCTAATTGGCAAAAAAAGGCTTAGGGCTTGATTTCATTCTGTTTCAGGAGTTTAGGTTGGTGCCTCCAAGAAAAGCAGGGGCCCACAGAATCTCCAAAGAGAAAGAAAACAGCAAGCTTACCATTTCTCCACCAGCACCTTGCAGTCTTTGGCTTGTGCAAAGAGCTGATTCACTCGATTCTCTTCTGTGTCAAAGTGCTTCCTGTAAAATGACTGGGGAAATAACAGAAGTTCTGAACTGGAATGGTGTTTACCTTGGGTAATCCACCACTTAGTCTGCTAGCAAGGGCCTGCATAAATTGAAGATCTTGCTATGGAATAAAAGATCTGTCCCTTAGTTCAGTGGAAACAGGACAAGGATTTCTGCCCTGGGTTACAAATTAAACGTGCTCCAGGTCAGTTACTGTTGCAGTTTCTATCCAGTGACTGTTCAGCTGCCTACAAGAGAGAAGCCTGTCTGGTTTCCCAGGGGAAGCTGGGCAGGAGCTTGCAGTAAAGTCACTGATGCTACAGGCCCTCCTTGGCAGTCCTGGAGAGGCCAAGCTCTCGGTGGGTGGGAGGCTGAGTTCCCCTCTCACCTCTAGAGGTGCATCTTCCAGGTCAAGGCTGAGGCACGGTGGTGGGGAAAGTGTGGAAGCTAAACACTGCTGCTGCCCAGGCTGTACCTGTTCTGTAGATAAATACAGGGCTTCAGTCTCCAAGGCTGTCAAACAGGTTGGAACCTTTCATGAACACTACATGCAAACTTTGTTTAAAATTCAAAAGACGGAATCAATATGGGATCATATTGCCTTTGGAACATATCTGTGCCAGTTTTGGCAGCAGGTCAAATTAACAATGGTTGACTGCCAGTAACACACCAGAGCTTTTATAGCATGACACTCAAGGCTTTTAAAGCTGCCTGCTCTCCCCTGTAGATGAGAATACTGACCTGATTTTTGTAGCCCTTGTCCACTCCGAGTGTCTGGGTGCAAAATTTATGCCTAACTCCGAAGTGCCGCATTAAGTAGGCCAGGTCAATAGTCCAGATGCTTTTTGTTAACTGGAGTTCCTGGATGGCTTTCTGAAACTCATCATTGTCCAAATGATTCAGGTACCTATAGGATCAAGAAAGGCAGGGGAAGGGAAGCACAGATCTTAGGAAAAGCAAAATGCATGCTGTAGCCAAGCCTCTACACCACAGCACATAAAAACTGAAACAATGGGCTTGGCTAAGAAGTAAAAAAAAAAAACAAAACAAAACGAAATCAACTCACAAAGAAGACAGAAATTTGAGGGAAGGGAGTAGGGAATATTTAACTGGATTTATTGCTGACTTTTTAAAATTGGAAATGTGTGGTGCCTTGACTGTTTTAGAGTGCTAGAAGTGTACAGGTGCTGTACCAGAGTCAAGCTGGTATAGAACTCTGTCCTGAAGGGTTTACAGTGTAATGTACAAGTGTATTAGAGCCAACACAGAAAGAAGAGTTAAAGACTAAAACTTCCTTCACACAATAGATGGATTTCAAAAGGAGGAGCCATAAAGTAATTCAGAAAATATTCAAAGGAAGCTTGTCTTAGACACTGATGACACAAAAGGAAGAAAAGGGGAGATGAAGTCAGGAGGAAGCTTGGGACAGGTTGCAAAGAGGTGGGGCGAGGTAGTTACAGGGAGTTCTGAAAGTAAGAAAACAAAGAGAAATAAATGATGAAAAATAAAAAGCAGCTGGAATTGAGGATGCAGGGCAAACAAGGTCAGATCAGCAGGGTGAGAAGAATAATCTTGAAAGCTGAGTTTTGGGCAGACTGGAGTGGCAAAGAGGTAAAGGGAGTAGAGGTTACAGTAGTCAAGATGGGAAATTACCAGAACACGGACTAACGTCTTGGCAGAAGGGATGGAGAGAAATGAAAATCTTCTGCTTCATATCTACTAAGTGGACATCTAAATAGGTATTTCTCCTGCACCTAAGCTCATGTTCCTCTGTGGAAGGAAAGAGGAGTTCAGCAGGACAGCTACTAGTTCAAAAAAAGGTAAAACCAAAACAAACAAAAAACCCAAAGGGCAACACAATATTGAAGCTGAAACTACTCCTGGAACACAAACACTCATCCCACAGGTTGGGGCTCAGCAGGACAGAGGTAGTACAGGTACAGCACACACTCATGAATTTGGATACACCTACCTATCACTTGAAAACACAGAAAGGAATCAGGTGAGTCACAGCTAACTACCAGTTCTGAGTTGTAACAGCAGGAAAGAGGCAACACTTTCTATGAGCTTGTGTGTGCCAGCCTGCAAAGTTCACAGAGCTGATTAGGTATTCTGCATCTGTCTAATGAGTCAATAATTCCAAAGAGTCTGAAGTTCACTTCAGTTTCTATTTTCCCTTGTTCCTTCTGGAGAGCTGGGCCAGGCCCAAGCAGCAGTCACTGTCCAAGGGTACCTCAAAAGCTGCTGCTCTCCTAAGACTGAACTCAGGGCTGCTTCAACACACCTCTTCTCCCTGGGATTTGCTTCCTGCTCCCCCTCCCCACGGAATGGGATTTCCTGCTCTCAGGGAGCCACTTACTGAAGCACCATCCTGGAGCAGGCCAGCCCGCAGTCCCAGTGGTACAGCTGCTGAATCACTGGCACCTTCAGCTGGATGCAGTCAACTGTGTGAGCAGAATACAAACAGTGTCAATCCACACAGGAATGTTTGTCCATGCCACTAAAAGTCAGCCTGTCCTCAGCACTACAGCCACTGAAACTTAGGAACGTGGTTTTGTCTGACTGGCAGGTGGTTTTGTTTGTTTCTTAGGGGAACGTGCATTTAGTATTTCTGTACAGGTAAACATGTGGGTCAACCTCATACTCCTTTATTGTTCCATACCTAGATCATTGGCTTTCCATCCCCTTTTCCTTTGGGAAGCTGCCCTTTTTTACTATTTTTTTATTTTTATTTTGGTGTGATGTAACCACCACGCCTCAATTGAAGCTGTGACTCCTCCTGGGTAACAGCAGGTAAGACACAGGTATTCATCCTTTCTCCTGTGTCTGATTGTACTTCTGTGCCACAAGAAGGGTTAAACCAAACTGGAAGAAAGCATACCAATATCTCTGGGCAGGAATCTCTTAGAAGCCCCACAGATTTAAGCCTTTTTTACAGATGTCTTTTTTCACAGGGATGGTAATTTAGAGAATTTAAACTCACAAGTTAAAATTCACAAGTGGCACCAATTATCCTTTCGTATTAATTCCATCAAAACCTCAGCAGAGAGGGAAAATTCTCTGACAAAAAGTCCAAAAATACAAACTCCATCCAGTTTTTTATTTTTGTGGTGGTTTCAGTTACACCCTCACCACTGGCAGGACTTGAAGAGTTGTGCTTGTCATTGCTACTTCAGCATTAACCAAAATGAGTTCATCACAAAGGACTTTTCTCAGTAACCTTTGATCTAGAAAAGGCCTTTGAGAAGTTTTGTTAACAAGGTCCTCTATATTTTATGACAGGAATAAAAATGCATTGGACATCATATGGACTCATCTAGTTTTGGTGTAATATTATTTATTGAACTTTTCAGATAATATTTTTCCTAGTTGAGCCCCCATTTAATCATGACTTTAAAGAGTGGCATACCAGTCTTTTTAATTCATCCAGTTTAAGGTGCTCTCAAGTAACATAATAAAAAAAAAAAAAAAAAACAAGAAAAAAAAAAAAACAATTCCCACTTGTCTTCAAATCAGGACTTCTCAAGTATTTTATCATCATTTTTTCTTGGCACGTTATGAATCTGTCCCCTTTTTGTAAACAGCCAGGGCCTCTACCAAGTCCCACATTAACCAAGGGGTAGGATACGTTTTCTACGTGAAAGCTTCAGACAGCAATAACAAGTTTTCTTGTCTGTCCAGCTTCCAGTCACCTATTTCCCAACACACCCGGAGCTGTAGGTGAGTTGCCACCTAGAAGAGCTGACACGGACACGGGACGCCAGCCGGTGTGTGCCGTGCCCGTAAATCACCCGCGAACCGCCCTGCCCTTCGCCAGCTCCCGCCGCCACGACCTCACCGAGGGAGCCGGGGACTGCACATCGCCGCTGCGGGCAGACCCGCAGCACGGCGGCTGGGGAGCAGCGAGAGGCCGCCGGGAGCCCCGGCGGGGCCCAGGAGCCGCCCGCTCCCCGCTGCCCTCCGCTCCGCTCCGCTCCGCCGCCCCCCGCCCGCCGAGGCCCCGCCGGCCCAGCAGGGCTGGGCGGCCCGCACTGACCTGGCGGCGGCTCGCCGGCCTCCCGGGGGCTCTTCATGGCGGTGGCGGCACCCGCCGCCCGTTCAGCGCCGGCCCCGCCGAGCCGGCGGCGCGGCCCCGGGGCCCGGCGCTGGCTCCTCCCGGAGGCGGGGGCTGAGGGGGGCCGGGCCCCGGGGCGCTTGCCCCGCGCCGTGGCGGCGGCGAGAGCGGCGGGGCGTGCGGGCGGGCAGGGGCAGGGGCATGACACGGCGGGCGGGGGCCGCGCAGCGCTGCCCGGGGCTCGGGCACCGCGGGGCTGCCGCGCTGGCCCCGGCGGCAGCGGACGGGACGGGACGGGACGGGACGGGACGAGGATGCGGCCGCACCGCCCCCAGCGCCGCGTTCCGGTTCCGGCGCGCGGAGCAGGGCGGGAGGCGGCGGAGGCCATTAGCGAGAGCGCGGTGAGTGAGGGAGGGAAGGAGGGCTGGATCCGCGCTGCGGGCCCCGCTCGCTCCCGGGCGCTCTGGGGCCGCGCCCGAGCGGCGCCGCGTCCCTGAGGGGTCGGAGGGGCCGCCCGGAGCGGCCATGGGTGGGAGAACCCCGGCTCCCTCACGGCTCTCGTCCCGCTTCACGGCGCTCGGCCCGGCTCCCTCACGGCTCTTGTCCCGCCTCACGGCGCTCGGCCCCGCGGGGCTTGCAGCGGCCGCTCCGCTTTGGGATCTCCCTGGGGCTCTAACCCGTGCAGCTGCGGGTGGTTTGTTATGTGGTCCTTAAATACGATTTTTTTACAAGAGACCTGGGAAAGACTGGCTGTTGATGTTTAAAGTCTCTCCATGGGCAATGCATCTCCATTGATGCATGGTCAAAGTGCATGTTGTGTTTAAATGTGAGAGAATTAGCGCTTTACACTATTGGAAAGGATGATGGACTGTGTAGTTGGAGCTTATTCTCCATCTTCCCTGTAGTAAAAGCTTTTGTTTTCCTCGTGCCGCAGGGGTAGAGGCGCAGCACTGCAGCCATGTCCATTGGGGTGCCCATCAAGGTCCTGCACGAGGCCGAGGGCCACATCGTCACCTGCGAGACCAACACGGGAGAAGTTTATCGAGGCAAACTTATCGAAGCTGAAGACAACATGAATTGTCAGGTATCTTTTTTTTTTTTCACAAGAATGGAGGGAAGGTTGGCTGATCTGGGCCTGAGACGGCTGAAAATTTGATTAAAAGATTGTTGTTTTTAGTTCTGTTCAATTTTGGTTCTGGGATAAAGAAAACTGTGCTGCTGCTTTTTACGTGGATAAATGGATTCAGCATTACAGAATGCTCCAAAGAGGCCAGAGCTTATTTCCAGTTTCAGAGTAGGACTGGGCATCCTGTCAGTAGGATCAGAGATTTTAAGATTCTGTCCTGTGAGCAATGTTTTCCCAGAGTTCTTTATTTAAAGCCACTGAGCCCATAAAAAAAACCTTGATTTAAGAAACTGAAGCTTAATGCACATTACTTCAGTCATTCCAAGAGGGCCTAATTTTGACTTCAGGCAAGTGACCATTGAAATCAGAATGCTTTCCTAATAGTTAGTACTAGAACAGCTTTATTAAAACTGTTTGCATATAAGAAAACAAAAATAATGATGCTGATAAAGCTAATTTGTAAACTGGGGAGAAAGCAGAAGTCCTGGTGTGTTTAAATGGTTGTGATACCTCGAGGCCTGGCTGAGCACTGGCTGATTTTTACCTTCCAGATGTCCAACATAACAGTGACATACAGAGATGGACGGGTGGCACAGCTCGAGCAGGTGTACATCAGGGGCAGCAAGATACGCTTTCTCATCTTACCAGATATGCTCAAGAATGCTCCTATGCTAAAGAGCATGAAGAATAAAAACCAGGGGTCTGGAGCTGGGCGAGGGAAAGCAGCCATTCTCAAAGCTCAAGGTATGTACTATTTGTTCATGGTCCCTCCTCCTGTTCTGTAGAACTGGAAAACTCATCTTTGTTCCTGAGATTAAGCAGTAAGAAGTGAAAAGATTACTGGTTCGTACAGTGTTTTTCTGTATGTTTTGTCTTACATTGTGAGTCAAGACTCAAATTGTCCCAGTTACCTGAACATTCAGTATTGATGCTAATAATTTAGTAATTTAGTGAGTAGTCTTGTTAAACAGAGCCTTTCTGTTAAACTTCAGAGTTCTGTTTCCCTGCAATTGCAGCCAACTGCTGTTTGGAATACTTTGGGAAGGATTCAGGTGTTCTTGTTAAGCTTTTGTAAGAAAACAACTTTAGTTATAAAGATGGTACTTGAGCTACTGGGAAGCTGTAATTATTAACTTTTCTACTGTTCACTCTTACTTGTGCCTTTCTCAGGGGATCAGTCTAGTTATTAGGTAGCTGAGTAACAATCACGTGCCAGAAAGCCCCTGGTTAACTTCAGTGTGCAGTAACATTTATATGGGGGAGTAACTTACTGAGTAATGTTGCAAAACTTTGCAAGTGTGGGATTTCAAATCTCTTGGGTGACACAGATTTATGTGCCAGAAGGAGCATGAGATGTATGAATATTTGCTGCAGTTCTTCTGAGGAGCCAGGATGGGGGACCATGAGGTCCTGGTTCTTCTCACAGAAAGCTTCTTGCTCTCACATCACTTTCTGAGATTTCCTTGCTTCTGAGCAAGAAACCTTGGGTGCTGTTGATGTTTTGCTTGTCAGTTGTTGAGATAAATGTGCAGGAATGTCAAATTCATGTCATCCCTGCTGTTTTCTTTCTTCAGTGGCTGCCAGAGGAAGAGGCCGTGGTATGGGCCGTGGCAACATCTTCCAGAAGCGAAGATAATTTTGGTCTTGGCTGAATTGCTTTTTCTACTAGGGGTGTTAACTTGACTATGTGTGTGTTGGGATCAGTTTTGTTTAATAAATGTTTCTGACAAAAACTCGTCTGCTCTTACCTGACAGGACAATTCTTGGGCAAATACACTGTAAGTTGATTTCAAACTCAAGCCAGCTTTGGAAAATAGTGAACTTTATTACATCTAGTTTTGACCACTTTGTGTGGTGCAGTGTTTTTGAAAGATCATTATATTTCCTTTTTCTTGTTTAGTCCTGCTGTCATTTATTCTCTAAAGAATTAGGAGTTCTTAATGAAGAATTTTAAGTCATGCATTATAAAGTCTTATTAGCAGCTGCATTCATGGAAAATACAGCAAAATAGAGGCAGCTTCCTGAGAAGCAGAGCACTGTGTTCTTTTGCTTTACATGGACCTACAATAGATAGAGATCCATCTTCAGATGTGTATACTGAACTTGTATTCTTGCATTTCTTATCTTTCTTTTTAGATATGGGGAGAACACACAACTTTGATAGCCTGAATCTATATTTGCAGTGAAAAAATCTGTTCTGACTTTCTTAGCAGTTTTTCCCTGTGCCTGGGAAAAGACAACAGAACATAAAATAGGCATTTTCCAGGATAAATTTGAAATGCTTTTTAGATTTGAAAGGCAGCTCAGTTATATGAGGAAGGTCTTATAAATAGTTACCCATTAAACAAGTCAATACAAAGGCTGATGTTTTGAACAAAACTCACTATCAACTTCAGCTTTTGATCTTATTATCTTTACACAGTTTATAGATCAGCTGATCTGCAGGAAGCCAAATGTAGTTGTAGCTTCAGTTCATTTTGCTTGAAGTGTAGTGTGGGTGTTTTTACTGCCTTAAATGGTTGAAACATTTCAGTGGAACCCTTCTGTACCTAATGACAGACTTGCATTCAGTCACAATTACCAGTCTGTACACACACAAAAGGGCTGCTCTTGCTTTTCTGCTGGGATGCTGTGAAGACTCTCCCTTGTGTGCAGACAAAGTTGAACTAATGTATTAACTTGTTGAATTGTGTAAATAAAGCTGTATTTGGTCTCACATCACCAAGGAAAACCTTGCTGCATGTTCTTCCGGGTGGTAGTGATCCTAAATATTTCCAATGGAAACCTCCTTCCAATGTGTTTAAGGGATGCTTGGGCTTAACTATGGAAGGATTGAAGTGTGATCTTATACCTGTCCTGAGGAATGTGTCCAAAAGATGGCAGTCCTCACAAACAGGGACCATTTCCACTGATGGTGACTGGCTCACCTCTTTGAAAGTCCCTCCTTGAGCAGCACCAAGCTGCCGTTCTCAGGAGCAGTGGTTGCAGCATTCGGCAGCACTGTGGGTGTGGGGGACAACGACTTTTGGAGAGAAACAGTAACCTTCCTCAGGAGGTTTGATTGAACAAACTCTGTATCTGCTTTAAGAAGTTTGAAGTAACATCTCTGATACATATCAGCTTTGAAGAAGATACTGGATTTTGCATAAACAAAAAGCTTTGCACTATGGCTTCAGGTTGAGGCTAAGTTTAGAATTAACTGTTCACAAATGTTGAAGTTTCACGCTGGTAGGAAAGTCCCAGCCGAGACAAATATCACTTAGCAATTTCTGACTGGAGTAACTGGAATGCTAGTTTGTTACAGGCTGCTTTCCAGAGCCTTCCTGTGATGTGTGTATACTTCAAATGTATGTGTGATAAATCAAAGTTTCCTTCTAGCAGACGAGGTCTCACCCACTAGATGGCTCTGTTGGGAAGAGAATGAAGCTCAAGAAACCAGAACCCTCTGGAAAAGAAAAATGCAAGAAACGTGACTTCTGCTATGAAGCCCATAAACTCAAGGGCTGTTATAAACTAGCATGAAAATACCTTATTTTCTTTCTTCTTCAGTGTTCCCAGAGTGCTGGGTTATAGCAGCTGCTGATTGATGCTGTGTTTGCCTGGTACTTGGCTAATTGGGCAAATGCACTTAGATCATGTGGATTCCTCAGTTCAATAACTTAAGCAATCTATTTCCCTGGGATGGAAGGAGAAATGCAGCTGTTTTTAACATCTGCACTTACTTGTCACTTCTAAAATCACAGATTGCAGCACTTCTTTTCATTCTTTGCCATCACACTGTGTGTGGGCTTGTAAATCTCATGCTCTTCAGAGGGTTCAGGGCTCTCCATGGTTTCCTGCTTTTGACAGAGAGAGACAAGCACTGGCCTAAAGCCTGGTTCTAAACTTGCCCCTTTGTTAACACCAGTGTAGGTGTCTTGGAAGTACTCAAGGGACAGAGAATCTGTGCAAAGTAGTGTGTGGAGAGGGGCAGGTAGAAATTCACCCAGTTTCCAAGGTCAAAAACCACACCTGTGCTCCAGTATGACAACAGGACATAACATCAGAGAAGAGTTTAAGTATCACTTGAAAAAAATTGCTTTGCACAGAACTGTGGGATCTTTCCTCACTCACCAGATGTTTTCATCCCATACATGCACAGTTCTCTCCAGGTGAGTCTAACTTTTATTTGATCCTAAAGTTTTACTTTGTTTTAGTTAATTTTTCAATGCTCTTCAGGAAACCTCTTCTAGAAGGGCAGAATGGAGTGGGAAATGTGAATTTCTGATGCTGATAGTCAGAATAACCGTCCAGTGTGTAGCTCCTTGAGCTTTACAGTGAGCTTTCTTGTAAAATAGATGTGTCCTATTTCTTTTGCCAGCAAAATGTGAGCAAGGGTAGAAGACTGATGTCCCACTGGAGTAGTGGTTTGGTAAAGTGGGTGGGATTCTGAGGTCTACAAGAAAGTGCCTGTTGTTTATTTCTCAGGCAAGGGTCAAAAGCAGGGAAAAAGTTCTCCCAGGGACCCTTCATATTTCCATCTTGACAAAAGCTAAAATTTAGATCTGGACTTGCACCTTAATGCAGCCAAACTGATTTCAGATAGACCTGGTCTTCCTCCTCTAACATAGATAAAACTTTATGGGATCCTCCTGCCTTCAGTGATTCTTTGGAAGGAAATACAGATGTATCACTTTAAAAGCATGGTCATGGACCAGCCTTGAAGAAATGCTGATGGTCAGTGTGTGCAGATCACTTTGCAAGTGAGAGGAGACTTCTCCACTGCTCACACCTGCAGACAGGGAAGCTACCAGATGACTTCAGTGTGCTGGTGCCTGAAGTAGCCAAAGCACTGCCTGCCTGCAAGTTTTTTCCAGGTCAAGCTATGTTTTGACTGCTCCAGGTGTCCTGTTTTTGCCTAGACCTGTAATAAGAGCTCTTGATAGAGTCAAGAGTATTTTTGGAGGCAATGAAAAAGGAAGTGCTACCCTTCCCTGCTCGTGGTAGCTCACAAACCAGGGTGTGGGATCATTTAACTCATTGTTGAGGCTGACATTAGTGTGCAGTATGAGTAGTAGGTTTGGGGTGGGTTTATGCCACTTAATTCAGATGTTTAATGAGAAAAGTATTTGGGGTTTGTGTGTGAGTTGCTTGGCTATTATTCCTGGCACAGGACCAGTCATTGCATAAGCAAGTATTGTGCAGCCTTCTGCTGCTCAGCAGAGACTATCAGAGTCTATGAAAAGTGGAGATTTTCCAGCATCATTAATTCAGGGGAGAATGCTGAAACCCTGGCAAAGAAACAGATTGTATCCAGAAGATGTGTAGTTATGCTGGGAAAAATGAAAAGGATTGCAGAAAAACACTATTATTGTTCTTTTGTTTGGTGAGCTGCTTGCAGTGAGCATTTAATTCTACATTTTCCCTTGCCTGGGGACTTAAAGTCTGTTGTGTGGTTGGGGGTTTGCCCTAATTCCAGCTCACTGGAGAGATGCTGGTACATCTGCTCCAGAGCAAACCACTGCTTGTGAGGCAAAACTTCTTACATTTTGTCCCTTGGTGCCTGAAATGTTAATAGGCAGTGAGTGGAACCCACAGCCTCAGAGAGGTTTTGGAGCACTGCAGCTGATGGCCCTCAGCAGACATGCAGTGAAGCTGATTTGTGACAATGCACAGACCCACCTGGTGGCATTTTAGAATGTTTATTGATATCTTCACACTCCCCTAAAATCTCAAGTAAACTGTAGGGTGAATAAGGTTATTTTCCTAACACCATACCCTGATGAGACCCAGAACTGGCATGCAGAGATTTTTACTTTTCTCTGACAAAGAGGTATTGCTGTTTGTTTCTTCATGATCAAATAAGCTCCTTTGTGTCTCATGTCTCCTCAACAAGCCTTTTTTGCAAAGCTCAGCTAAAAGTCAGTGTTGTTCTCCTTGAAGAGCACTATATCAAAGGGCACATCAGATGCATCCTCAGAACCAGTCAGGAGTGTGTCATTTGCCTGCAGTCTTGTTCACCTCTTGCTTTTGTGGGCAGTTTTTGAGGGCAGCAGAAGTGCTGGGGTTTGGGGAAAGGAGTGGCTACTCTTAAAGGAAATGTTGCTTCTTCCTTTTCTCTTGGTATTTGTTAGCATCAGCTGTCTTTGTTTTGTCTTTTCACTGCAATCTTTTTTTTTTTTTTTTTCCAGTTAATGATCCAAATTTGACATGGAGAAAGTGGATGAAGCTCTAGGGAACTCATTAGAGGCTTTTCATGTCAGAATTTGACTCCAAATGCATGAAATCTAATCCTAACCTAGGCAGAGATTTATAGCATGCTGAATGCAGAGATTCATACAGTGCTGAAGCTTCTGGCTGGAGGCTGTTCAGAAGGTCCATGTAGGAGATCTCACTTTATCTCCATGGCCTCATTTGAGCCTGGCTTTTACTGGCCCTGCAGCCCCTGGCTGAGCTGGATACCTTGGAAAGGAGCTCTGGGGGTGCATCCTGCTGTGCTGCCTGGGAGAGCCAAGTGTTCACCCAGCGCCAGAGCAGCTGGCCCTGTGCTAGCAGGAGCTTTGGGGGCTGCCAGTGACACTGTAAAACACTGGGATTCATACTGGAGCTGAGGAATGGGCAACTCCAGGGCTGAGACCCAGGCAAGGGGGCCTGGAGACCCTATGGGCTGTTGTCTCTGAGTATCTGGTTACACATCAAACCTGTTCCTTTGGTCTCCATTGGCTCTCTTTCCCTTGCAGTTTCTGAAAAAGTCAAACCCCAAAGAACTGTTGCTAAAATGAGTGGATGGGTTGTCACTTGCTCAGTTTTTCAGCTGCAGCAGAGTTCAGACAAAGGTGCACACATCAAACTGTTGGCTCTGCAAACCAAAAGATTTCAGGGGATCAAGAACAAAGCTCTGCTCACAAGTCTGACATGGAGACCCAAAGGCAGCTGCCTCTGCTAGTGTGGGAAAGGGCCTTTTTCCCATTTTTTGTGCCATGTTTTTGTTGAGACACCATGTGTTTCAGGGGAATTACACAGGTTGAATTCCTCCCAGAAGCTGAGGAACTGGCTGATCAGAAAGCAGGAAAGTGTCTCTCTTCCACCTTTGTGACACACCCTGCATGCAAGCAGAATGCTGCTGTGCAAGGAAATGTCAGTGCCTTTAGGTTCACTTGCTTTTGAGGCCTGTTTGGATGCAGCAGGGGGAGTGCTGGGCTTTGGGGAAAGGAGTAAATGGAAGAAAAGCTGACTTTCATCTCTTCTGCTGAAGATTTCCTGCGTGCTTATTATGTTTTGTGGCTGTTCTGGTTTTGGATCAGCATCACTGAACTGGGATACTGTCAGGTCTGAGAGGTTCACAGTCAAGTAGATCAAGATGCAGTTGTGGCCTTCTGGAGCATTGGCCTCAGCTGGCAGTGTTCACATGCTCTGTTTTATGAACAGCATCTTGGCAGCCTTAAACCAGCTACTGCATCTATTTTGAGAGCCTGTTTAAGGCCACTAAACTGCAAAAGAGGTTCTCTTATCTGTGGATAATGTCCCCAGCTGGGGTGGCTGGGCTTCCTGCCAGCTGCCCTTGGAGGCTTCTCACCTGCACTGCCAGGGACTGCATGATAAGAGTTTGTGCTGAGGCACTTTGGCTCTTCCAGGCTTTGAATCACGTCCTCTGGAAGGGAGCAGAGCAATCTCTAAAGGCAATGTTTAATCTTCTCTTGTTTGTTTTCTTAAGATGAAACAATTTATATTTTTGACATCTTTGTCAGCAGCTGTCCACTAAGGAGCTTGTCAGCCTGCCCCAAACAGTGCAAACTCCTTTATCTTCCTAGTGCTTGTGATGAGAAATGAATTATAAGTTGAAAAAAGAGCCTTGGCAGTGCAAAAGAAAAGGGCCTTGACAGGTTTTGAAGTGTGTGAAGTAAAAAATAGATTAGACAAGCCTGTGCTTCCAGCTGCTTTTTGCATCCTTACCTCAACAAAATAATTACCACTTATTTAGACAGAGTCACTGAAGTGAGGGAGGCTTTTGCTGAACTCAGTGCTCAGCATATTGCTGCCTGGAGCATGCCAAGGTGCTTACCTGGGTTTTGTGGGCAGAAGCAGAGGTAAAATACAGGATGGAGGTGCAAGGAAGGTGTTGTCCTCTTAGGCAGGGAGAGAACAAGTGCTTTTCTGTAGGAGTAACTGTTCCTTCTTCCTTCTCAGGCCCCAGTGGCCTCATTAGCTTGTTGTTAGGTATTGTTTGTTATCTCCATGTGTGGCTGGTGCTGCTGCCTGAGCCCCAGCTGACAGTGCTCACAGCATCTTCAAGGGACATGCTTCACACTGGTGACCTCTCCTTCCAGCAGACTGCTGCTGAAAGGTGCCTGAAAGGTGTGCTTGAAAGTCTCACTGAGGGCTGTGATGACACTGATTACCTGGTGGGAGCTTGGAGGTGGCTGCGGTACATCTGTGCATCTTCAGCTTCCTTCCTGCTACACAACACAGGTCCCAGCCCAGACTGGGCATCTGCAGCTGGAGGAGAGGGAGGCTGGCAAACTGGAGAAGGTAGAGAGAGGCTGGTGTCTGAGTCTGGATACTGAGTGCTGCTCTAAGTACTGAGCTTACAGCCCTGCAGCAGCAAGTGCCTCCTGAGGAGTGTTCAGTCCTGCTGTGTGACCTGACAGGAGGCAGACTCTGCAGGGCAGGTGTCCCTGATTCAGCATCATAACCAAGCTGGTCCCTCTGGCTGTGAGGAGAGCTGAGTTAGCAGCTCATCCCTTTAATACCCTTTGAGAGCCCTGAGTGTTCTCATTCCATGCAAGGAAAGGCTCATTTTGCTTGTGTCATCCTCTCGGGTTGGTGAACTCAGCTTTTATGAAAATTGCAGATTTGGGGCCTCCAGGTCTGCTCCTTGAGCATGCACCTCCCCTGGAGGGGATCCAGGATCACTTCCCAGCTTTGGAGCTGGGTGCACTGTGCTGCCCAGAGCCCCTCACCTGTCCCTGGGACCAGCTGGCAGGGAATAGCTGGGTGTGCTGGGATCATTTCTGCTAAGTTACAGCCCATCAAAGTTCATCCAAGAAGCAGTGGCAAGACTTAATAATTTGCATTTTCACATATTTATTCACAACCAGTTCTCCATTGGGAGCTTTCTGTGGCAAAGCAACCAAGTGCATATAGAGGAATAAACATGGATGCCCCAGCTGCTCAGCTGAACCAGTGTGTTCCTGCTTTATCTCCAGATCCTGGAGCTGCCAACTGGCAGGTGGCATCACCAGTGATTGGCACAGAATTCCTCTGCAAGGGGCTGAATGTCTCATCCCTGTCCTGCTGGGTAGCAGAGCTCAGACTGAAAGCAGAGCTTTGAGCAGGGCTGGAAACAGGCTGGGGCTGAGCCAGGGGCTCTGCAGGGAAGAGCTGTGTCAGGGTGCACGACACACTGAGGGTCTCACCTCGTTTTAGGGGGGTGCTGCTGTTATGGAAAAGCTGTGAAGATGCCTCAATGCAGAGCCCTAGGGGACAGTGCTCAGAGCCAAACACCAAATGTTCAGCAGCACTGCTCCCTCTTTGTAGATATGCACTGGCTCCCCAGGCAGCTCCAAGCCTTCATTTAAATGCTTTGTTCCTGAGTTTTCTTCTTGGCACAGAGCAGAGTGCTGCTCTGCTTAGACTGTAAGAGTTTAAGCAGATCTTGCTGACATTTGAAATACTTTTCATTTTTGCAGAAAGGTATTTTCGAAGGAAAAGAAAAAATGAATCCCTTCCATAGCAGGGAAGGAAATGAAGGGCTGAGCCTGGAGAGTGGTGGAAAATGGACTTGCCAGCTGGGCTGGTCACTAGTGGGGTTCCCCAGGGCTCAGTATTGGGGCCAGTTCTGTTCAATGTCTTTACTGGTTATGATGAGGGGATCGAGGGCATCCTCAGTTGAATTCACAGGTGACGCTGAGTTGAGTGGGAACGCTGACCTGCTGGAGAGCAGGAAGACTCTGCAGAAGGGTTTGGACAGGCTGGATTTGATCCAGCAGGACACAAGGACAATTGTGTGATGTCCAACAAGGCCACGTGCCAGGTTCTGCACCTGGGCCCCAAACAGGACTCCAGGCTTGGGGAGGAGCAGCTGAAAAGCTGCTGAGTGAAACAGGCCAGTGGCATCCTGGCTTGTATCTGCCATAGTGTGGCCAGCAGGACTGGGCTATCCAGCATTGAACAGGATGCCCAGGGCAGTGGTTGAGTCACCATCCCTGGAATCATGTAAAAGAGGTGCAGCTGTGGCACTTAGAGATATGGTTTAGTGATGGGCTTGGCAGTGCTGTGTTAGTGTTTGGGCTCAGTGACCTCAAAGCTCTCTTCCAGCTGAAATAATTTTATGATTCTTTAAGATACTACACTCAGAAGGGAAAAATGAGCTGTGAGAAGAGAGCAGGTGGTGACCTTTGTTCAGGTTAATATGAAGGGTTATGAGGTCCTGCACCTGTGACTGAAGTGTAGATAGGACTGGGTCCAGCATTTGCAGTGTCAGATTGTGCTCAGCACAGTGCCTAATCCCACCTTTCTTCCTCAGGGAACTGGTTTTATCTGGGGCTTTTGGTGGCTGATCAAAGACACCAATATCTTCCAATATGTCCTCACACTCTTGGTCCAAGGAGAATAGATCAGTTGAAAAATATCACCAATTTACTTCTTGCAAAATTAGTAAAGAGCATAAAACGTGTATTCCATGTGAATTTGGGTTGTTTTCATATATGACTGTTGCTTGTGTGTGATGCTCTGAGACTCACAGAGACAATCAGCAGAGGAAAGCAAAGCTGCCTTTGTTAATTGAGAAGGGTGAGGATTTTTATGTTTTTTTAAATATGCCTCATTTCTTTAACTTGTAACTCTTTCAAAAACTCATTCACTCTGAATTCCTGTCGGTACAGATACTTGAGAGGACTTGACTTATCAGCTAAATCTCATCAGTTTATTTCTACCAGCCCCTTGCAATCTGAAGGACGGCAGCCCACCACAAATGAACACCCATGTTTCTCTTTCCTTGAAGGAATGACCCACACTGCCCAATGTGAATGGTACCTGATCCTGTCCCTCAGGCACTGCAGGAGGGCTCTGGTCCATATTCCAGGATCTGCAAACAGCCCAGATACTCACACTCTGAAGTGCTTCACGCTCATGTCCAAGAGAACTCTTTATTATGTTTACATAGAGCATGAGCAATGTGGAAAACACTGGAAATTCTGCATCAGTGGCTTGGGTTTTGGACAGCGTTGGACATGGCGATGCAGCTGCTCACGTCGTGTCTGTATTGCGAGGTGTGCAGTGTGCCACGAGGAGCCAAAGCTTTGCTCTTCTGATTGGGAAGCTCCCACCTCTGGCACGTTCACTGCTTGCTCCTCTAGTGCCACAGTTAGGTGCTGAGCTGTCAGCTTTTCCTCGATTTCACTTGGAACTCGCAATTGTAGTACCTTGGAACTTGTAATTTTAGTACAAAAGCAGAGGTTTTGAAACCAATCCTATAATCCACAAGACCACTCCCCTTGCCTCTCCTCCCCCTCCTCCCAATCCCATCCCAACTCATCCCATCCCCCATGCTCCCACCAACACATACCTCCTTCCCCTCCCTCTCACCCCGGTCACACAGCAAATATCCTGATGCTGCAGTTCCAAGCCATGTGTCCGCCCCAGCCTATGTGATCCAATGGTCTCTGACCAGGTCCCTTTGTTCAGACGTTCATACAAAACACACAATAGGAAAAAAACAAAACAAAAGGAGCCAGACACAAGAGGGAGACACACTGCCGGGCTCCAGCTCTGGCCTCTGAGCCCTTCCACTAAGCTCCACAGCACTAGGCTCTTGGGGTACCTCCTTGCACACTCAAGGCTGCAGGTCCCAAGGTTTCCAAAGTGCACAGGAAAAGGAAGAAAGGAAGTAAACTACAAGCCTGTTTCTGTTTTAGGTTCCCCCCAGTCCCTTTCCCTCAACCCAATGGCTGCTGGAGGATATTCTTGACTCCGACAGGTCTTTTCCCGTCTTCCAGTGAGACCCTGCCTGGGGACCAGGTTCACTGTAAGTCACTGGTTCCTGTCTGGAACGTGGGCAGTGGGTTTGGCAGCGAGGGGCGGGAGCGGAGCACGTTGTGGGGGTACGACAGGCTTCTGTCTCACAGCAGGTGGGGGGAAGATGTCAGGGAAGGTGAGAGAAGGGAGCCAAGGGAAGCCGGTCGAGCTGGCCCCTCCGCTTGATGTTCGTAGCCAAAACTCCTCCTTGGGGTCGCTCCAGCGCGCCAGCGCCGGCCCGTGGCTCAGTCACCTCTCGCAGCCCTGCTGAGAAAAAGCACGTGGCGGGGCGCTTCCGGCGGCTTCATCCTCTGGCTGGCTGCCCTCGTGCCCGCCGGCGATCTCAGAGTCGCAGTCAAGCGCCTCATAGATGGTCGGCAGCGTGGTCTGCTGGCTGAGACGCTTGCGCAGCCCCACCAGCAGCGGCTGCGGCATGGAGGAGACGTCCACGTTGTTGCCCAGGTCGACCCAGGCCAGGCAAGGGAACTTGTTCATGTCCTTCATGGTGTCGGTGAGCTCCTTCATGGTGGCCCGCGTCAGGCGGTTGCCGTTGAGGGACAGGTGGGTGAGGCGGGGCAGCGCCCCCAGGAAGGGCAGCAGCAGCCGCATCGTGTCGTCGTTGAGCTCGGTGAAGCTCAGGTCCAGCGAGGTGAGGCGCTCCCCGTGGCTCTGCAGGTAATAGGCCATGCGGTGCACGTCCCGCGGGCTCAGGGGGATCCCCGACAGATCCATGGAGTCCTGGCTCACCTTCTTCTGCAGGCTGCTCTTCAGGCTGCTGGCGGGGAAGGGGAGACAGAGGGATCATTGAGGGGAGCGCTCCCATCCAGCTCACCCGAGGGAGAGAGCTCGGTAACAACATGGGCGAGGAAAGGGTTAATAGAGCTCACTGGGGGAACAAGCATTTGCACCGTACCTCAGGGCACGTCCTGGGGCTCTGCTGTGTATTCTCAGCACCTACACATAAACTTCACCAGAACTGGCTCAACACGGGTTGTTAAAGTGTCTCTCACTAGCAGATGTCAAAGGGTTTGTCTGTATGTGCCCATACAGGCGCTCATGCATAGAAAGCAAAAATAACCAAGGCAAGCAAACTTTCCAAGAGCACTGGTTTGGGGGCTGTTTGTGAGCTGCCTTTCCAGGTGAATCCAGGGTCTGTGCTGCAGAGCAGAGCAGTGTTAAATGTCTGAGAAATGGATGTTTCATCAGGAAAACAATAGGCAAAGTGCATTCCAGGAAGGGATTTACTGCATGTACCTTTAAAAGCCTTCACAAGCAGCACTTAGTCAGTAAGCAGCACCAGTGGCTGCCTGTTTGGGTCTCTGTGGTCAGCAGATCATCTGGGATCTGCTGCAGCTATGAGGAGGCGGGGAGGGCATAAGGGTGCTAAGAGATGGCTTCAGCCTGGCCAAGGGAGTGAGGAGGAGGGAGGAAAGCTGTGTTGTGAGGTTGTGGGTATGCAATGGGAGTGGGCTGCAGAGCTTTATGATGGACTGTGGGTTTCTAAGAGTGCTGTGAGAAGTGGGGACTGTGGGGCTACAGGAGTTGCTGGGGAATATTGTGCAAAATTGAGTAGAAATGTGTGTTGGTGTAAAATAGAGAGCCTAATCCCTAAGTGTAAATTGTGTTAATCTTGCTGCTCTTTCAGACACATCTTGCCTTAAGGACATGGGAGCCCTAGTAGGAACCCCAGCCATGTGCTCAGGGGGTCTTGTAGGTGCCTTATTGAGTTTGGGAGGATCAGGGTGGGTTAAGCATTAACCACCACTTCGAAGGTCCCCACTCTTCCTATCTGGCTCTCTGTAGTGTCCTGCACACCTGTGGCACAGCCAGTCCCTGAAAGCCATGGGTACATGGGGACATGCCATCTCCTCGGAGGAGGCTTCAGCAGCGCAGGAGCTCCCGTGGCAGGTGAGAATGTCCCTACAAGCCTCAGCATTGCCAGGCTCTGCTGCAGCTGTGCAGAGCATGTGGCACTGCCTCTCTAGCTTTGCTTTACATATGCAGTTCATGGCACCCTAGAAATTTCAGCCCTTAATAATCCCCTATAAGCATGTGTTGACTCAAGGGAGTAAATGTGCACTGGGGCAGGCAACAGCCCTTTGTGGACACATTGAACACTGGCACAAACCTGTGCTGCACTCCTTGTAGGAGCATGAGGCAGAAAGACCTCGTGGCCTGCCCTGTCAATTCTTAAACCTACAAATTCCTGCTCTGGGTTTAGCAGTACTTTGCTCAGACTACTTCTCTGTGTCCTTGTATTTCCCATGGGAATTCACTGTGCAAGGCTGAAACTGTTTCTGAAAGCATGCATTTGGACTAATGAGCTCTCATGGCAGAGAGCTAATAACAGCATGAAATAAATTCTATTCAGACCTGAAGTATTGTAAGTAAAATGTATTACTTACTAAATATTTACTCATCAGATGACCCACACTACTCCTCAATGGATCACAGGAGGGGCAAGGGGAGCAGGGACTGATGTGCTGGGGAATTATAATTGGTCTGAGCACATGAGGGAGGTCACCAAAGGGCCTTGAAGATGGTACTTGATATCCCTCCACTATCTGGGCCCCAGAGAATTAATCCACCACACTGCTTGTAGCAGCAGTGCAGTTCTTTTACCTGCTGCAGCAGGAGTTGTGAACTGTGCATGCTGTGGTCTGGGTGGCACTGAGGAAATCTCCCTTCTGCTAATCCAAGGCATGCTCGAGATCAGCCCAGGCTGTCTGAGACCTCTTTCTTCAACTCTTGAAAAACAGTGTGTGTGTTTTGGGATAGTTTGTCACCAATCACTGGCAGTGGTGTAGCACAATCCACCACAAAGGAGGGCTCATCTTGTATGAAATTTATCAGGCACCAGCCTTGAAGCTGGAAACCTCTCAGGTTTCCTCTAGCACAAGAGTTATTCTTTTAGCCATGCTAGGTATTTTATCTGGGTGTTTGATCTGCAGTACTTGTTCTAGTAGAACAGAGCATCCAATGCACAGTGCAGGTGTGCATTCACATAGGTCAGGTGGAACAGGGAGAAATTAAATGAAGTGTGAGCCTGAGTGCACAGGTAACTGTCCCCTCTACCCACAAGGGCTGCTACAAGAGATACAGCAGCCTTCTCTGGCCTCTAGGGGTTTAGAACAAGGCTTTCTTGGGAGTGTGGGGATTACAGGATAAACAAGCACAGAAACAAGGCTGTAACTACTTCAGTGCCTGTTTTGTATGAACACAGCCTGTGGCTCCTGGAAATTCTCTTCCCCAGTGCTGTCAAGCCATGGCAGATCCTGGGTGGGTGGGGGACACAGAAAGGAGACATGAACATGGAGGCCCCTTCCCCAGCCCTAAGCCTTGTCTCCATCTGTGCAAAGACCTTCCTTTCTACAAAGCTGCAGGGCAGGAGCCAGGCTGGAGTGGGGACCACTGGAGGGCACGTCTGAGCCGCTGCAGCCTCAGCATTCAGGTGCTGCTTTTCCTGTCCCGTCTGCAGCAGCAGCTTTCTTAACAGGGGGCCAGTTTGAAAGGCTCTGGGGGTCCCCTTTGGAGCCACTTGGCTCTGAGTGCAGACAGTGATGACTGAAGGGAAATGTCTGAGAGACAAAAGCAGTGTGCTGGTCTGTCTGTGCCCGGGAAGCCTCCCCTCCTGTGGCTGCTGTGCAGGCTGCAGTAATAAGTCACAGATCGTGCTCTCACCAGAGCAGACACCTTCTGCTGCTCTCCCCAGCAACGAGCCAGTACCCCAAGGAGGCTTTAATCAAGCAGACAAATTATCTTCCCATAATTGATTCTCCAGACTGGACTGCTCCTGGCTGAATGTGCTTAAATCCTCCTGTCCTGTGCCAGAGTCCGCCCTCCCTTCTTTGCTGGCTTGTTTTTCTTTCCTTTCCTGTGTTTTTTGCTGCTTCCTTTTGCCCTCATTGCTGTACCTGCCAGGGTGACTGGGCCTCCTGTCTCAGGACTGGGGGCTCCCTCCTTTAAGCTGTTCTCTTGCCTATAAAAATGCCTCTTGTAGGGCTGTGTCTGTAGGAGCCTCATCCTGGTGGACACAGCCCTGTGCTGCAGCCAGGCCCTCAGTCTCTGGTAAGTGCTGAAGCATGAGATACAACACCCCAGCATGCTGTGACCCCTGGCAGCCTCCTCCTCAGCTCCCTGGTGTTTCTGTGCAGCTCCAAGAGGCACAGCTAAATCCCATCTCTAGGGCAAGGCACAGAATAGCTGCCCACTCTCGCTGTTGCTTTAGAGGTAAATGTGTCTGCAGTCAGAAATGGGTCAAGCAAATGTGGGTAGATGCTTTACTCTGAATTATCTGACACTTGGGTTGTTGTTTTTTTTTGAGCTCTGAGAGGGGCATGATACACAGGGCATCAAGCTCTCAGTCACTTGTGCAGAAGCTGAGAAAACACTAGGTTTATTTCCAGGGGAAATAGGTCATCTATTATCCCTTAATTTCTACACTTGAAACAGGCTTTAAGATTGCTTCAGCTGCAGAAGGCTTTTTTTCCTTTGTGTGAGATACAACAGCTACTTAGCAATGTGGCTCTTGATGCCCCTGGGGCTTGTGGACAGAGGCTGCAGAGCATTGGGGGCTGGATTAACCGACTGCTTCTGGAGCTGGTGCTCAGGGCACGTTTGTATTGGTGAGGATTTGCATCTAACCAGGATCTGGACCCTGGAGGCAGGGCAGCAGACTGTGTTTGTACTATCTGCAGCAAGCTTGAAGAGGAAACAACCCTCCACTCCCTCAGATGCTGGAGAAATGGCTGCAAGTGAGAAATTCTTGGAAACTTTGAGCAAGAAACAAGGGCAGTCAGCAGCCCATCCCCTACCTGGGGGGATGGATCCAGTGAGGAATGGTGCTGGCCCAGAGCCCTGTTTGAAAGGGATCAGCACCCTGTTTGCAACCCTTGTCCAGCCCTGCTGAGGGATGGGAGCTCTTTGAGATGCATCTCCTCATTTCTCATGTGACATGTTTTACTTTGCATTGCTCTCAACTCCCTTCTTGGGGTCTGGCCTTTCTCCCATGGACAAGCAGGCAGTCTTCCTTCCACCCTCACTTATCCCTTCCCTGGGATAATTCCAGCAGTCCCTAGGCTCCACTTTGAGCCTGGCTATGGGAGATCCACCCTGGGTCAGTCCAGACCCAGAGCAGGGGCCTGAGGGACCTGTAGGTGTCTGGAAAAAAAAACTCTCTCCATGAGAATTGTGGGCTGGGAAGGACGTGAAATCATCTTGTGCCTCCCCAGGCTTTATTTTGGGATAAAAATCTTCCTCTTTCCACTAACACTCAGCCACTGTTCCAGCTTCCTGGGAACTTAGCTAGCATAAGCAAATACAGAGCTGTCTTGAAATGGGACAATTAGGAGACCTGAAATTAATTGCTCGTTGCTTGTCTCCAGGACCTGTCCCAAGAGAACTAACCCTTAGGCCATCTTCCAGGTCCTTCTTTGAGTCCATGAAGCTGCAGGCTCAGCACATTTTGGTTTTTTTATTAGCACTGAATCCCATCAATTTCTTGCTCATCAGCTAAACCCTTTGGTGGCTTCAGGGAAGGGGTGTAATGGCTCCTGAGTGTTGCCCTGTTGGGACTTGTACAGTCACAGTGATGTCTGGCCTCTTGTTAGCTTTGTGAGGTTTGGGGGAGCTCGTTCAGCCCAGGAATGCTGAAGTTCCTGGAGTCTCAGCTCATTTCCTTGTCTCCATATTATGGAGAAAGGCTGGGAGAAGACAGTAAAAGACTCAGATAGAATTTTGCTAATGAGGGGTTCTCACTACTTAATGCCTATTTCTTTGGAGAATTACCAGCTTTCTACCACTCTGTCTTTTATTTTTACATTAAATTTGTCTCCAAATATAAAACTTTGCTGATGCCAGAAATCCCCATTACTGTGTATCCCCACTGTTGTTAACAGGCACTGCCAGCAGTGGCTAATTAGCCATGAGTCAGGTATCTCTCAGCTGCTCTTTCTTGCACAGAACCTTAGGCATGTCTGGATGGCTTCCCTGCTTTGAGCAGTGATTTAGGGGATGGATTCTGAGCCCTTTAATTGCCTACTTAGCATAATCTGCTTGCTTTGCTTCCTCAGTGGAACAGGGTGCTGCTGTGCAGGGTTGGCTTTAGCTGCCTCTAATGCAACATGAAAAAGGAGAGAAGCCTCAAAATACTGACCTAGACTAACTCAGCCCCTGATCTGAGGCTGGGCCTGGCCCTGCAGTGAAGAGGGAGGCTGTGCATAAATAGGTCACTGCCATGAGAAGTCCCTTAGTGACATCTCCATCCTTGTGCCCAGCTTGACCAGCTGGAGAGGAGGCAAAGGAAGCCCCTCTCCCATCTCACTCCCTCTGCAGCTGGGGTGGGACATGGGAATCTGTAGCTGTGGATGCAGCTGAGTGCCTCTCTTCCTGCCTCTGCTGTCACTTTGTCCTTGAAGGTGTATTCAAGAGAGCTGTGAACCCTTGGCTTTCCTCCTGCTGCTACTTAACCTGTCCAGGGCCTCAGACTGTTTCCCTTTTAGGCATTTAGGTCTATCCTAGCAAAGCAGGAATGATGCTGCCTCCTCGCTGTAAATACCATGTATTGACCCATGTCCTTGTCAGACCTTCAGCTGGGGAAGAGTCACAAAGGCACCAGGTCTCTGCTGATTGCTTTTAGCTACCACCTGCCACCCAGCCTCTCTTGTTTGTTCACTGTCTCTCCATCAGTGTCCTGCTTCTCTTGCCTGCCACTCTTGGCCTTTTTACTCCTGATTCTGACAGGGCAGCCTCAAGCTGACCCTTTCTGCCACCTCTGACAGCCTTTCCAAATGTATGGGGCTGTCTGTGCTGCTGGGAGCCCTCCTCAGGGGGAGTGTTTGGGATGCTCTGCACTGTAAGATGAGGGCACAATTCCTGCCCCATCCACCACTCATCCACCAGCTCATGTCTGTCCATCTGACATCTCTGTGAGCAGCAGCTTCTTGGAAACAGAGTGTGGGGCAGTTCCTGTCCTCCCATATGATGTTTACCATGTGGCTTTAGTTAAGTGACTTGGCTGTCTCACTGAAGCAGGAATGATGGTGCCTGTTTACCCTGTTGCATAAGGGTGACATGAAGCTGTAGTTAATATTCCCCTCATGCCATGTGCAGGCTGGGATCTCATCTGCCAGAACTGTCAGCCTCAGTACTGAGAGATGTTTTCAGGGAAAAAAAACAGATCTGAAGCCCTTTAGAGCTGTTTCCTTGAAGTCCCCCAGACACGAGTGCTTTCACTGCATTTTAACAGTGCATCCAATGCCGCAGTGTCTGGCCAATGCACGTCAATAAAAAGGGAGCAACAAGCCCAGGAGGATCCTCTGCTCTCCACCCACTTCGGATTAGCCCTGATGAAATTCACTCAGATGAGCAAAGTAAAGCTGTGGTGAGATTTGTGGAAAGGAAAGGCCATATGCATGTGGTTTGGGAGTTAACTCCATCCATGCCTTTGCTCTTCCAGAACCAGCCACTGTGTGAAAAATCTGGGGGGCCTTTTGTCACAATTGTAAAGCTGTGTTTACTGCCTGCTCTGTGGATTCAGGTTTGATCCTTTGCATTCAGGAAAGGAAGTAGTTACACTGAAGCAGCCAGCTATGGAATGATACAAGTGGAAGATACATTAAGGCTGCCTGACACAGCCTTGCCAAGACAGTTCAGATGTAACCCAGAGTTTCCTGATCACAGTAGCAGACTGTGATCCAGCTCTCCAGACAAAGGCTCTCTTCACCTGATACCCTTCTCCCTCTCTGCTCTGAACTGCAGCCCAGTGTGTCTGGCCCTCAAAAAATAACACACCCTCTGGGTCCTGCCCTGTTCTGGCAGCAGATGGTGACAGTTTTCTTGAATTCAGCATGGAAGGAGCCCCAGGAATTCTGAAAACAAAAATTAATAGCATCTAAAAGTTCTGCATCTGTCAAAATGCCACAGAAGTGGCACTGATAGCCTAAAAGGTCTGTGTCTGTATAAAGGAGCACTTCTTAATCCATTACTCTTTACACACTAAACATCAGTTTAATGAAAAGTGAAGCTGGAGTTATACAACACTCTAGAATGTGTTCTGCTCGTTAAGTGGGAGTGATCTATACAACTGTAAAATGGTGCTAAAACTGAATTCCCTCTAGGATATAAAGGACTGAAAACTGTGCAGCAGTTATGCTAGAAATCTTATCCTCCAGCTTTTGAACTTTTAATTTTAAAACTCCCCAAGTAAATCTGCAAGAGCTTATCTTCCCAGTTTGGTTGGGCAGCCAACCCAAGTAGGGCAGAGCCAGTGGGGTGCAGGCTGCTGGCTGCAAACCTGAGACAGGGTTTTGCAGGAAAGGAGCCCCTTCCTTTCAGTGTGGCAAACTTGTCTGAGTATCACCTGGGCAGCTGAAATAGTCTCTTTGGCTGACTGCACAGCCTGGACTGCAGCCCTTCCTTCTACAGCCACTCCATGGAGCCCACAGGCATGGATGCAGAGGGCAAGCTGCCCTCCAGCTTCACCTTCAGCAATTTAGTTAACCACAAAAACCAGACAGAGCCTGGGCTGGATGTCTCCTGCTCCCTCCAGCTGATTGCATTGAGTCCATGGAGCCACAATGAGCTTTTTCCTTCCACATTTCTGTATGGGCTCTGCCTGTGTGCTGAAACAGCAGTGCTGGAAGAGATGTATCTTACCCTTTTTGCTTTACCAGCTCACAGGTTTGTACCTGTGGGTTTCACTGAGAGTAGCTGGGGATGTAACTAGTGTTTGTTTAGTTTGTTTGTGACCCACTGGTTTGGCAGTGGGGACAAACACCTGGTGCGTGATCTGACTCCGGTACTGCAGGTCCTCTCCATCTCCCCTACCACATCTCCATAACAGCCCAAATGTAATTAAAACCTGGCAGATGCTCTAAGCTCTCTGTATGGCTGGGCTTGCTAATTATCTCCTGGACCCATCTAACATGCTGCCAGAAAGCAGAAATTGCATTTCAGAGAACGAGGGAGTCCGGCATCAGCTCTGTGAAAACCAGATGCCAAAGCCCAGAAGGCTGCAAAAGAGAGAGGAGAATTTGGTTTCTGGATGTGGTCTCCACGCACAGATTCCCCCCTGCTGTCCTTAACCCCCACTAGATTTTAGAAATTCCTTCAAAGTATTGCTGCTGCACCCATGCTCTTTACCAGACCTCAATAGCAGGAAGGGTGCAAGCCAGGGGCACAGAGTTTGAGACAGACACTATAGTAAAATACTCCCACTAGCAGACAGAGGGAATTTGGAGAAATTTGGATCATGTAGAAACAGCCTGCCTAAACAAATGAAGCAGCTATTTCTTGCCTTCCTGCTACTGGCAACACCCATTTTCTTGCAGCGGCCTCAGATGCCAACTCTGTGGGCGTCTTTGCTGCAAACTGCAAAACCCATTTCATCTCCACACTTAGAAGAGGAAGCTCTGCTGTTAAATATTTAATCAAAATTAATTTGTGCCTTATGTAACACATTGTAACTGGGTGTGGTAGGCAGGCAGGGTGTCCCACTTTAGACCTGTATTTCCCTCCATTGCACATTGCCTTGCTGCCCTCTCCCTGCTTGTGCTCAGAGATGTCCTGCACCTGGCCAATACTTGGGGCTGACTCCTCTCTGTGGGGTGCTCACAGGACCCAGAGCTCTTCCTCTGGCCACAAACCTCCTCTCTGTTGTTACTAAGTGATGGGTTTGCAGCAGTTTGCAGTCCTCTGCTGTCCCCAGGCTGTGCCATCACAGGGAACACTTCCAGTTTGACTCTTCATCCTGACATCCAGCTGGAGAAGAGGTTTGCCTACAAGCAGGAGTTTGGAGTCCTGAACTTCTTATCTTTAAACTTATCTTGGGGTGAGGTCAGAACTGCCCTCTATATCCTGCATCTTCAGCATTCTGCAGGATCCTATAGGGAAAAAGTCATTGAGTGGAGCTGGAAAAGGATTCCCTCAGCTCTGAAACCTCAGTCTTGTTCTGTGCTGTGGCTGCCACCTGCAAAGCAGCACAAACAGTCCTGCCCTGTGGGGTGCTGGGGGTGAGAGCACTGGGAGTGCTGGGCAAAGTGGCAAAGTGGGGCTACAGATGCAAGAGGAAATCATGGCAATAGGGATTTTATTCTTTAAGATGCACTGGGAACCTGCCTCTGAGCCAGAATGAAAGGTATGATGGAAATGTCAATTCCCATGGGGGATTTTAAGTTGCTGGCACACACATCAAAGACCAAAAGCATCAGAAAAGCCCAAGGCCATTCTCAGAGTGCTGCTGATTTTGCATTTCTTTTTATCCAATCCTGCATTTATTCCTGTAAAGCTAATGGGGCTGACATGAGCTCTTTTCTTAGTCACTTCTCTGTCTTTTCTTCAGCAGTGGTGATCTGTGTCACAGGAACAGGGTTTGCTCCAAGAAAGTAACAAGAGGAGAGGTGGATTTAAAAGACATGGGGATTGCTCTTTATCTGGGCAGAAAAACCAGCAAGTGTCAAGGAGGGAACAAGTGGGGGTGTCTGAATATGCTTTTAGTAGTGAAAAGCAGCTGCCACTGACCAACATGCTCTGAGTTGGGTTCTCTGTGCACCTGCACCATCCCAGGGCCCTGTCCCAGTGCTGGCAGAGAAGTGGGAGTAAGAAGAAGGATGGTCACCTCTGCCAGCCCCAGAGTGGCTCCTGCTCAATGGAGTGATCAGCTGGCAGTGGTGCCTTGTAATGGGACACTTCCCACTGTCAGGGAAGCTGTAAACCAGGACAGGGTGTGATGCAGAGCTGGGAACAACTCTGTTTGGCACATGGGTGTTTTTGCAGGCTGGTAGCCCTGGCCATGCTCCTGGGGCCAAACACACTGCAAGCCCTGCAGGAGGGGTGTCTGTGCTGTGCACTCACAGGGGTTGATTTCAGTGCTCTTCAGAGAGGGTGAGGAACTGTAACACCACACAGAAAGGAGCAAGTGGCAAACAGATCACAGAGAGGGACGTTGGGGCTGGGCTGTGCACTGTGCTCAGCCCTGCCTCTGTCAGTGGGCAGTGGGGGCAGGCTGGGATGGTGCCTGGCTGCAGCACTGTTTGCCCAGGCACATCCCCCTCTGTGCCAGCCACAGTCCCTGCCAGCTCCTTACCACACTTGGGACTTCCTGCGGGGCATCCCGTGCCGGTGCCACTTGGAGTGAGGGGTCAGGTGGTAAATCAGCTGCCTGCAGATCCTGTCTGAGGATTTCCAGGGGTCATATTCCTGAAAGGAAAGGGACAACTTAGACTGCCTGCACCACCAGAATGTGAGAAAAGGAGGAAGGCAGAGGAAGATGGGAAAGGAGTAAAGATGGCAGTGAGCAGGGTCATGTATGTAAGGGAGGAGATGAAGAGCAGAGAGAATGAAGGAGCAGCAGGAGGAGCTCTGCACTGCCAGGAAGAGCCCCAGCCCAGCCTACCCAGGAGCAAGTGAAACTCAAAGAGGGGCTCATTTCAGGGGGGACTGACAATGCTCTGTTGCAGAGACCCCTGCACTGTCAACTCCTTGTCTTACAGGACAGTGCTAAATTCCTATTCATTACCTGGCTGCCATGCTTCCCCATACTCTGTCTGTGGTTATCTGACACCCTGGTGTGGAAAGGGCAGTAACTGGCACCCCTGCCCCATCCCCAAGGTGCTTCTTGCTCCTCCTGTAGAGCACACTGACTCCACCACCTCCTGTGCTCTGGCTGGGAGATGCCAGGACAGGGAATTTTGGCTGCTTCCCCACACTCCATCTTACTTCCTTGCAGTCCACTCTGCTACTAGAGGTTTGAGTTTGGGAGCTTCCAATGCCAGCAGTTCCCTCCTGCCCCTGCACTAACTCATCAGGAAAAGAAGGCACTCACATGGCTGCTGCCTTCCTGGGTTATTTTTGCACTTGTTCTTTAGTGCCATGACTTGAACAGAACCTCTTCCTCTGGTGAAGCAGAATGGCAAATGGCAGCTGCTGAAGGCTGAGACTTCTGTCTTGTATTTTCTAATTGCTGACAGATACCTGCATTCCCACCCTCAGCCCTCCAGCCACAGTGCCACACGTGCATTTAGGGATTTGACAGGTGAACACCCAGTAAAGCTGCCAGGGAATGCACTGATTTATTCCTTATTGTGCTGCACTGGGGGCCAACAGCTGCAGTGAGACTCTGCTCAGCATCCCTGAAGCAGCTGAACCCCCCAGGGATGCAGTGCCACTTCTCCTGTGCCAAGGGGAGAGGGACCCCAGCCTTCTGCTCAGCTGAGCATCCCCTGCTCCCCATCCCAGCTTCCCTAGGAATGCCATAGGGACTGGCCCATGCCTTTGGCTTAGGTGCCTTGTTCTAGGCTCCCACTGTGCTGGCAGGGCTGACACTGCTGTCCCCTAGAGCAGCAAATCTCCCCAAGTGTGCACGTGCACAGCAGGCTCCAGGACAGCAGCTGGCACAAAGCTCTGCGAGCCACTGTTGGCTGAGTTACCCTCCTGTTCTTTCCTGTGTCCTCACTGATTTAATTTCTACTGACAGACTGGGAATTGCACTCAGCCTGCTTGCCTCTAATGCAGTTACACCCACCAGATGCTCAGCCAGGGTCGCAGAAGGGACGTGGTCTGGTGTTGTTCTGGAAAGGTGCTGGTGCTGTAGGCACTGAATTTCTGCAACCACTTCATTAAACTCCTGCTGGCTTTGAAGGGCAACTCAGGTGCTCAACATCTTCCTTAGGAATGGGGAAAATAATTTCTTATGTAGTGGTAATGCATCAATGCACCCATAATGCATGAAATCAGAGTGGGGGTATAAGCAGGTGTATAAAAATGTCCTGTGTTATCTGCCAAACACATGGGGGCTGGATTAGAGTAACATCCCCTCCTGCTGCCTGCCCTGAGGGCACTGCACAGCACAGGCTTGGACATGGTCTGGTAGAGCAGCTGGAGATGAGGTCAAGTGAAGTGTGGCTGAAAAGATACTACTGCTGCAATCACCCCTTCCTTCATGTAATTCCTTACATGAATTACACAGACATTACACTTGGAAAGGTTTTTATTCTCAGGCTGTGCTGCAACCCAATAATGATGATTAAACTTTGGCTAAATGTAGTTTGTCTATTGAGACATGACTGGTTAATTGTTATCAGTGAGCCTCAGGAGATGGCAGAACAAGGTTAGAAATGCCACTAATCTGCACCAGGCATTCAGTGTATTCCCTGGGGCACTGCTGCTTGCTCTGAGATGTGTGTACTTAATATCTCTCTTTGAATAAGGAAATTCACTCTATTCCTCTCCTTATAAAGCAAACATGACACTTGCCAAGCCTAATGAGCAAATGGATACATTGCAAATCAAAGGGTTTGTGGTGGCAAAGGGTAACAGAAATAGATGCTGGTTGTTGCAGTGGGACTGGGACATCTGTGATGTTTGTCTGTTCTCAGCCCTGCCTTTCTGTCTCTGCTCTCCTCATCCTCTGAAGGAAAGTGCTGGAGCATGCAGGGATACTGTGCACACGACACATTTACCTCCTGAACCCCAGTGCCAATATATTCCTCTAGCACCATTCTCTATGAGGAACTCTGAGAGCTTATGGGGGGAAATAATGCTGGGTTGAGGAAGTTACATATGGCAAAGGGCCCAGAATGAGAGAGGTGGTTTTCCTGCAGAGATCCCTGCTCTCCTGTGCAGCCCATGAGCCCCCATGAGCTCTGCTTGCTGTGAACCCCTGTGATACCAGGGATTATGGCTCTCTGCCCTGTCACTAAGTTTACTATGGCACAAAAGTAACTTCCTAATATCTGTGCACATCACCACCCCCCTCCTTCAGCTGCACTCATGTTCTGAGGATTTCTACAGAAATATGCCCCCCTCTCCATATGTTGCCACTGCCTGGCTCTGGAGGATTGACTGCTGCCCCAGCAGGGTCTGCACCAGTGCTGTTCCACAAAGTATTCACTGAGCTGAGGGGAAATTCACCTTCTTGGGACATTGCAGATCTCTAGCAAGGCTCATCAGCAGGTCATGGGAGATGGGATCCACCAAGTTGAGGAAAGTTGCATTTTTGTAGAGCACTTCATTGAGAAATGTTCCTTCCAGTCCTAGGTCCTACAATAAAAACAGACAGTCAGGCACACAGGCTTCCTCAGAGCTATATCCCTGGGATGTTGTGAAACCAGAAAGTAAATCTGATGTGGTGCCAGCTGGATGCCCAGTACAGAAATTCTCCAGCAGAGGTGAAGCAGCCAGGTCTGACCCAGCACTACTGAGCTGAGGGGTGCAGGCAGCCAGAGAGCTGAATGAGATGCAGTGTTAATTTGAGCTGTCAGCCAAGGCTGACCACCTCATTTCCACCTACCACAGGAAGGTGAGAATTCTATCATTTCCAGGCTGGAGCCTGGAGAGAATTAACTTCAGAGAAACACAGTTTTGTCATCCTCTATGTGTGAATCTGCTGCAGAAGCCAAGCAGGAAGGTTGGCTCTAAAGCTGCTCCTCCAACCTCAGCTTTTCTGGAAGAATCAGACCTTTCTCAGGTATTTAGATGCTGCCATATCCCTGGTGGTGGCTGGCTGAGCAGAAATCCTGCCCATCTGTATGACTTTAGCTGTGAATTTCTCAGTGAGAACTAAGCACTGCCAGTATGGGGTGCAATGGCAAATTCAGAGGTGGCTTTACACCACAGTGAGAGGAACTCCTTCCATCTTCTACATCTGTGGTCCATGCAACTTATCTGTGTGGATAAGGGGATGGGGCACCTTTGGAGGAAACCTCAGCATCTTTGGGAATAAAAAGCCTCCCTGGGGCCAGATGGATGATACTGCAAAGAACTAAGCAGTTTCTTGCTAAGAGAAAAGCAAAGAGCTAATATACTGACACAGTTGTTACAAGAAAAAGGTACCACAAAGCTGTGAAAAACAAGATTTTTTTAAAATGTGGGAAAGAGAGATCACATATTCACATGCAAGTGCCACAGGGGCTAAAAAAAATACCCTTGGAGTAAAAATATAGAACAGAAAAACTCCCTAGTGGGGACAGTGCTGGGTTTGATTCAGTTGATAAGGAGGGCTCAGCTAAGGGAGGAAACAAATCTTCTCCCCATTCTGTATGTGTCTAACAGGAGAAATGAATAAGCAAATGGGTGCCCCATATGTTCACACTGCTCTACTGAGTGTGTGTTTCAGGCACCACCCAGTGACTGAGAGCTAAAAAAAAAAAAGTGGAGAGGGGAAAAAAAGCTGGATGTATGCACATACATCACCAACAGGGACAGAGCCATAGCTGGCAGAGGTTTGGGATCATAACTCTGAGCACCAATCAAAGCCAGTGCTCTATCCTGCTCTGGATATGCTGGATGGAGCAGAAAGCACAATCCCAAAGAGACACAGAAAGGGAGAATTAATTAAATACTTTACAGCCCCATCACTCTGTGCACACACCCGTGAGCAGGCAAGGAACTTAAGCAGTGGATCAGTCTGAAGGACAGACAGCCACAGCTGGATGTGGGCCAGGAGCCTGGCAAGGCATCATGCCAGTGTCTCCCTCAACCATAAGGCTTTGGGGAAATGGAGCCTCCCACACCAAGTGTAATGTGCACAGATGAAGAAAGCTGCTGTGGGGATGGCATGGCTGGGCATGCAGCAGTGGATGTCAGAGCAGTAATTAAACTCCCCCAGCTGGAGCTATACCATTAAGATGAATCTGCATTCCCATTATAAATCTTGCCTGCGAGGGTTTTGTAAGTAATATAGCTGTAAATATTCACTTCACATTGATATTCCATAAATTCTTAGCCTAGAGGCATTTTCTGGCTCATCTTAGTTATTTCCCTATCTCACTCCCTCTGTCTCTCATTTCATGGAAAATTTTGTACCACCTAAAGAGTGGCTGCAGACAGCAGAATATTATAACTCTTGCCAGTTCAGTTGGCTTAGTGCTGTTGTCTTAAAAATGACACTTTGCTACTGTCTCAGCACAGGGAAAACAGATTATAGCAGACTTTTTGCTGGTGCAAGTCTAATGTCTCCCTGGGCTTCAGCTGAGTGATGCCCACCTAGATCAGCAGGAAAGCTGATCTGGCTTCTGCTGGTGGGCATTTCTGGGGCAGATGATGTGCAATGGAGCTGTGCTCATGTACAAAGCACATGTGCACCTGTGGTTTGCAGCTGCTCTCCATGCAGTCTTCTCAAATGCTGGGATCTCTCATCTCTGTTAGTGGAACTGCTTCTGCCTTGCTTGCTTTACATTATCACACCCTCTGAACATCCTAGAAATAGTCTGCAGCCTTTTGAAGTGTGAAGACCACAGGTCAAAAACCACAGGCAGATCCATCAGCAGGGTGCCAGCAGGGCTGGGCAGGGGGTGTGTGCTGGGAGCAGGAGGCACAGGTGGGATCCGTGTCCTCCAGTCTGCCTGAGACTCCTGCTCACGTCAGGAGGCTGCAGTTCCAGTCCCACCATTTCTGTGCCTTCCCTGGGGTGTTTGCACCCTGGCCCAAGGCACAGTGCTGAGGTGTGGTGTTAAGCATCCCCCCTGTTCACTGAAGTGAACAAGACATGTCTCTTTTCACAGGTAACACACAGAGCCTCAGCTGGGACACACTAATCCCTGACTCCTGAGAGTGTGACACTGCCAAGGTAAGGAGGAATCTGCTGGGGACCAAGCTAAGGGGTGAGCATTGTTGTGGAGTGAGGAAAATCTCTAAGTTAGAAAAAAGTCTGATCTGAGGCTGACATGGGACATGTGAGGAGGACTGGTGGGGATTAGTGACTGGGTGACAGCTGGGGGGTGTGGCAGATGTTAGTGATGTCAACTCTGTCTCTGAAACCTCTGAGCACTCAATGAACCAGAGGCTTTGGGGTGCTGCTGGATGGGTTCCCATCCTGCTTGGCAGAAGATGTGATTACAGGATGTAATCCCACTGTTCTGTTGTGAGCAGATGGACAGACAGTCACTGTTTCCACACGGGCAGGCAGAGATGGGAACCAGGAATAACACAGGGAACTGGAAAGGCAGCAGGCAAACGTGAATATTCAGGACAAGGTAATTCTCAAATGCAGATGTGGGCAAGCCAGGTATTTAACTGATCCTGAAAGGAGCTTAGAAATGACCATCCATTCCATATGGCCCTGTGACTTAGCACTCAAACCCTGTCTGTTCATAGATGACCTTCTGGAGGCCTCCAGGGTCTGTGGAGGGTTTCAGTGCTTCAGTCTCCAGGAGAGGCACTGAGCACTATGGAAGATGACATTCTGTAGTTCTGGCCTCAGCCTAGTAAAGTCTGTTCATGTTACATCGCCACATCCATAAAGTGAGTGGTTGCCTCTCCTTCACAAGCTTCTTTCAATAGCACCTCTCCAAAACTGCCTTGGAAATCTTATTCAACCCTTGTCTGCCATACTGGTGCACACAGAGGCTCTCTGCTGTGAGTTTATCTGTCTACATGTGTGGCAAGAAGAGTGTGCTTCTGGTAACAATCTTCAAGTGAATGCTAAAGTAGTGGACAGGAAAAGCAGAGATGTAATTTTTGGACCTGTGAATTCTTACTTGTGAGTGTGCAGCTCACTGGTAGCCCAGGGCAGTGAGCAGCACTGTCAGATGTGCTGTAAACCCTGGACATGCAGAGCAGGCAGGCTGTCCATGCAGCTCCCTGCAGCTGTGCTGGGGGTGAACAAGCATCCAGGGAGCCAGTCCTGCTCCACTGCACTCACACCCAAAGGTCACCGGCTACTGAGGCAAGAAATACTGTATGTTCCTGAGATGAAGTAGATTGTTATCTAATAAGTCAACATGATAAGCTACAAACTGATGGTGCTTAATGTCCACATCAGAGGTGGGCTTTGTCCCCTGTGCTGCCAGTTACAGAGTTGCCTGGGGCAGCTGAGTTTGGTGGAAAGCGATGGTAGCAGTGAGCGATGGAGGAGCTGGCTCTGCTCCAGCAGCAGGGCTCTGTCCTCAGCATCAGTTTGGCACCACACTGTCTGCACACTGCCTTTTCTGTTCCTGAATGGCGGCAGACAGAAACATGCTCCCACTGATACACTGACCCCCTTACCGCTCCTCTCAGCCTCCATTGTCCCAGAGCTCCCCTCCGAAACCATTTTGGGCTTTCCCAGACATACCTCAGCCGCTCTGGCTGAGTGGCCATAATGGGATGTGGTGGCAGTGGGGCGGCAGTGGCTTTTCTCTGGGCTGGAGGCATCAACCCTGAGCATACCCAGGGGCCGGCACGGCGGGGTGTGGATGAGCACAGCCCAAGCTCGGAGCCCTTTCTGTGCGTGCAGCACAGTCCCCCTCGCAGCCCGGGGGCTCAGCGGCGCACGGAGCGGGGGAAGGCAGCACAAAGAGCCCCGCAAGGAGGCTGCAGAGCCCGGCCATGGGAAGGGGCTCCTGCACGGAGCGGGGCTGCAGCCCGGCCCCACCGCCCTGTGTCCCTCCCTCCCGCCCTGCCCGGCCCGGTACCTTCCTGAGCAGCCGGAGGATGTGCACGGCGTGCTCCCGCTTGTGCTCGCGGATGGTGGCCTGGATCTCCCGCAGCCAGCCCACTCTCCGCACGTAGGGCGCGGGCGAGGCTTTCCGCAGCACCCCGGGCAGCTTCTGCGGGTGCAGCAGCAGCGACGACAGCTGGAAGTCGCCGCGGCCGGGACAGGGCTGCTCGCCGCTCTCCTCCTCCAGGCTGCTCTGCCGGCTCAGCCGGGAGCCCATGGCTGTGCTCGGGCTCGGCTCGGTGCCGGGGTGCCGGGGAAGGCGGCTCCGGCTGCCCCGCCCGCGGCCCCGCCCCGGCCCCCGCGCCCGGCGCCCTCCTCCCCCCGGGCAGCCCCGCGGCCGCGGCGCCTCCTCCTCCCCGGGCTCCCTTCTGCCCGACGTGCGCCGCGGGGAAGACAAAGAGGCGCGGATGCTGTCGGGACTGCTCCTTCCATCCAGGCGTTTCGGGGAGGACAAACTCTTTGAACATCGCAAAATGTTGTCTAGATTAATAGTAGTTCAAAACACAGGGAGAGCTTCTGTGGGCTGTGTTTTCCATCAGTCTGCTGTTGGACCCAGAGGAGGTGTTTTACTAATCTAGAAAGCGGCAGGAATTTTGCCCACCACCCATCCTCTGTAATAGTAAGATGCTGGCACTGTTCCTCACCTGCTGTGGGTAGAACTGTTTTCCTTGTATGCATTCTTCCCTCCTCCAGCAGTGCACAGCTAGTTTAGCACATGCATTTCCTCAGACAAAATCACTAATATCCAACAGGCACCCATTAAAAACAAAGCTGGATCCCACCTCCAGCCACCGAGATTTGCAGGCAGCTCAGTCATGCTCCCAGCATAACCAGTGGCTCAGCCTGACCTACTTTTTGGAATTGGAGCCATAAGCTTACTTCTGTTCACCACGGTGAGCCCAGGTGCCCATGGCAGACTGTGAGTCCTGCACGCAGGGCAGGGTGTCTGGCAGCTGCAATGTGAGGGCAAACAGCTACAGGAACAGCCTGGGGCTCCCACTGCCTTGAGCATCCCTAGACAAGCACCATCCAGTGCATCTGTGGAAGAGTGCTGTGGCTATTGGGCTCTCACTTTGGGGGAATGGCCATGGCTCTTTGTGGTACAGAGCCAGCAAGGATCATTTTCCTTCTCAACCTTCCTCTGGGCCATGGATGGGGATGGAGATGTGGATGCTTTGCATCATGATAGCCTCTTTTAAATACTCTGCTGGTGACCCCTGTCTTGAAGAGACAGAGACAAAAAGGGGCTGGACTTTAAAGCAGCCTGGCTAATGCATTCATTCTGTCACAGTGTTTGGGCAGCTCTCTAACCATGGTAGGCCAGATTCTGAAAGCCCTTCTCAGAATTTTACTCAGTGCTTGATCAGACAAAAGCCCTGACTGTCCATCTGCCCCATAGTCCCCTCCCTGCTCTGAGCACCTGCATGAAGGAAATTAGCATCAACAGATCTTGAGATATGGCTGAGACTGACTCAAGCTAATCCCGTTTGGAGGGAGTAGATGCTGAATAAGGACTTCTGAATCTGGTCAGAGAGCTTTGAGAGAGGCTGGGTCAAGAGAAAATCACTCACATGGGGTGCAGTGCTACAGCTGCAGAACTGCCACTGGGGGCCAAGGGAAGGATGAAAAGTGCTGGAGCAGTGGGTAAAGGTGTCAAAGGAGGGGTGCACCATGGCCTTTCCCTCTGCCACACATCTGTGCTGCTGCCTGCTCTGCTCTGAGTGCTGCTGAAAGGAGCAGCAGCCATTGGATTTGGAACCAAAGGATCAGTTCAGCAGCAGGATGGCTTTGTGTGGCTCAATTGTCTCACACCTTATCTCTGAGAGTCAGAAGGAAACACAATCTGCAGTTCAGTGGGGATGAAACCAGCTGGATTGTTCTAAGGCAGTGGGAGAACCAGACACTGTTACCAGGTACCCTCCTCTGCATGTAACTTGGAAATACCCTGGAACAGAGCAAATCCTCTTAACAAACGAGCAATTGCAGGGGCAGTTCAGCCGTGTCCCAGCTGTGCTTTAGCACTGGGAGCACCACAATAGCATGGATAACAGGAGCTGATGAGAAACACCCCAGTGCTCCACTGAAGAATGCCTGGCCAAAGGCTCTCTGGAGACTGAGATAACCCTGCCCTATCTGTGTGTGCTTTCAAGGGGCACATGAGAGCCAGTGGATGTGCTTCTAGAGCTGGGACGGTCAGCAAGGCGAGGAGGCAGCAGTTTGTCTGGAAACAGCAGATTCTTCTGTCAGAGTCTGCATGCTCTAATGCAACCCTGGGAGAGAGTGAGGCAGTAGGTGAGCATGGGAGATACCAACTACAGGAGTGTCCCCACCTTTCTTCCATCTCTGCTGCAGTGCCAAGGGCACCCATAAACTTTACTCAGAGATAGATCAGCTCATGAGCTTGTTTGGTACAACAGAGTGGGAACTGTGGGGTTTCTCACAAAGCTGTGGCTTTGAGACTTGGAAATCCCATCCCCGTGGATATTTTAGCACCTTTCAGAAGGATGTTATCTTGTTTCTAAACTGAATGCAGGCTACATGGTGCTGCCAACTGCATCTAGCTGGGTGCAGCATGACTGAGTTAATTTTACCAAAAATTGCTCCTAACATGAGAAATGGGAAAAATGGAAAGCAGAGATCCTTTCTCTATTCACTCCAGTTCTGTGCTATAAACACATCTCCTTGTTGTCACCCAAGTGCCCAGCAATGGGAGTGTTCCCAGTTCCTGATCTTTCAGGCAAGTAAGGAGAGCTCAGACAGAAGAACAACTGCCCTTGATCAGACCACAGGTCTCTTTCCCCTGGGAGGCTCAATTAGCAGTGGTTAATAGAGGCTGTCCAGTGAGGAGGATAACAGCAGGGGGATATAGGTCAGTGTGTTGCTGAATACTCTCCTTACCATCAGCCACCCAAAGTCAAGAATTTCCTGAGATGTGGATCTCTGCATTTAATAGTCTTTCCAAGTTTTTCTAAACCCTTTTTTGAGCCTGAGAAAATTCTGGGTATCCACAGCAACTTATGGCACTGTTCAGCTGTGTGAAGAAATATTTACTTTGTTCTGAATCTGTCACTCACGGTTTTCATTTGATGCTTTTGTAGCTTAAATATTGGAAGAAGCAGCAGGAGTCATTCCTCATTCATTTTCTCTAAGCCACTCTCAGATAAACCTCTGCTGTGTCCCCTCTCAGGTTTCTGTTTCCCAAATTGAAGAGTTGGACTTGTACAGAAACCATTTCAGCCCTTAGTTCATCCTTACCTGAGTCCCTGCCTCTCCTCTAGCTCTGCTGTACCTCTTCTACCCTGGGGCTGCAGCTGCACCCTGGGAGCACACTGGGTTGTGATTTTGCTCTGCCTCACTTGGATTTGTTTTGCTTGCACTTGAGCCTTGGGTTGATGCTGTCACTGAACACTCCTGCCTTGCTCTTGCTGTCACTTGGTCCCTGTGACTCAGTTTCCCATTAGTAGGCTGGGGAGGGGATAACCACTGCTCACCCCTTAAAGGTGGTGACTTTATTAGTGGCTTGTATTCATTTTTCTCTGTCTTCACTCAGAGTCAGGATTAAAAACACAAAGGAGATGAATTTTCTTGTGTTTGGTCTTGGTTGTTTATTAAATCTTATCTAAGGTACGGAGAGTTCTGCAGCACTTCTAGCTACCAGCTAAAAGTGAGCAAAATGGAGGTGAATTGAGCTGGCTACAAGGTCTTTTAAGCTAAACAGTCCAATGGAGAATTAACACCTATATTATTGATACTTTTGACCTAATAATCAAACTCCTGTGACCCACAGAGCAGCACTGATTGTCCAACCAAAATCTACTACCTGAAATTATGAAGAAGAAGGAAGAAGACAGAAAGGAGACAACACCCAAAATCCTCCATCTTGTTCCATACCTATTACTATATTCCAAAAGCTTCAAATTTAAAACCCTTCACCATGTGAAATCACACACTTCTGCTTAACTACACACCCGTGATTTTAACTCCATCACTCAAGTTTGGAAGCCTCTCCAAGGCCTCAAGTCAAAAGCAGTGTTCTCCAGGGGATCAGTGCCAGAAAGCAGAGAAAGCTCAAAACTCCCAGGTTTCTGGGTTCAACAGCCCCATTCATGAATTCACACTGGCAGTCATGGTCAGGGATTTCCTCATTTCCATGCTGTCCATCCCTGCAGGGTGTGTGACCTGTGCAGCGCTGGGAGCTTGGGCTCCATCTGTGGCTGGGGAAGGTTGTGGTTCTCCCTGCCATGGCCAAAGGGGCTGCCTGGGGTGTGCCCTGCCCCGGGCTGCTGTGCAGGGCTGGTGCCCAGCTGTCCCTGCAGAGCTGTGCAGAGCTGGTGCCCAGCTGTCCCTGCACAGCCCTGCGGGGCTGGTGCCCAGCTGTCCCTGCAGAGCCCTGCGGGGCTGGTGCCCAGCTGTCCCTGCAGAGCCCTGCGGGGCTGGAGGTGCTGTGCAGGGCTGCTGTGCAGGGCTGGTGCCCAGCTGTCCCTGCAGAGCCCTGCGGGGCTGGAGGCGCTGCCTGGGCGCTGCTGTGCAGGGCTGGTGCCCAGCTGTCCCTGCAGAGCTGTGCAGAGCTGGTGCCCAGCTGTCCCTGCACAGCCCTGCGGGGCTGGTGCCCAGCTGTCCCTGCACAGCCCTGCGGGGCTGGACGCGCTGCCCTTTGCCGGGCTGTGACCGCCATCCCGAGCCCTGCCCCTCTCGGGCTGCTCTCATCTGTATGCTGGGCAGGCTGGCCTCCAGTGACAATCCTAATTATGTTTGCCTTGTGTATGATGGAGGTTTCATTTCTGACTGACTTTGCCGGGCTGGAAGTGTAATTGATTAATTTGGTGCTTAAGAAGGGAAAGAGGATTAAGGCGGAGGTGAGGCTGTGCTGCCAGACACGGCATTGACTGCCTCGCACTTTCACGGCTTCAGCTTTTGTTTGCCTGCAAACCAGCTTGTCTGAGCTCCCAAGTTATTTCTCGTGGCTCTGAGCTTGTTGGCAGATCTCTCAAAGCCAAGCCTCCTGCTGGGAAGGGAGCTGCAGCTCTGGAGAGATACATGCAAAGAGCCAGTGCAGGCTCCAGATTTAATTCCATTGTATTTCAGAGCAAATGCACTTGCTGTTTGGCCATGAGCTGTTCATGTGGGAGCTCCTTATCCCAAATACCTGTAAGCTCTTGACTGAGCAAAGCAGCAGACCTGGAGAAGGTCCATCTGTCCTTGACAGTGCAGTTTTGGGGAAGAAATCCTCTTAATGACAACCATTAGGGGATTTCTTCCTTGAGACTGCAGAGTACATGGAGATGGGATGATGCAAGATGGACACAGCTGGGCTGAAGTTTTAGGGACTTCCTGCAGCATCAGTGCTGCTGAGGCTCTGCATCTGATGGAGAAATGCTAGCAATAGCCCATGTAACATTCATTAAGTCTTAAACCTTTTGCTTCTTGTAGCTGAGGCTCTCTCTGCAGCCCACGAGGCCCCTGGTGGTGCTCTGGGTCTGAGGCAATGATGGGTTGTCAAAAGGACAGAGCTCTGCTATTTAATTATGGACACTGGCCTGCTCATTGTTGGACAAATTAATCAAGTTCTCACAGTGCCCATAAAAGCAGATTTGCTGGGCTGTATATTGCCTGCATAGAGAATTTTGACCACCTGTGGTCTTGTGGTCACAGTGAAATTGGACAACCTGCTGTGAGCACAGGGAAGGTCACCAGTCCTCTCAGTGACACATGGCATTACCTTGACTTCTCAGCACAGGGGGATCCTGAGCTTCTGCTGCTTTCATGGTCAGTCAGTTAGGGAACTCAGATGCATGGGGGGTTTTCTGTTGCCTCCATTCTGGGAGCACACTGCACCCATTTCATTTAGATTAATTTTATCTTGATTAAATTAGGGTGGGCTGCAGGATACTGTGAGGCTTGGACTCACAACCTTGCACTGAACTGCTGCAGTGGCTGTGGTTCCTGGCAGAAAGGCAGGGCAGGCAGCTCTGAAAGCAGCACCAGAGATGTTCCTCACTGCTCTAGGAACTTTGGGGCTGGCCAGACTCTCCTGTCCCAGCCAGGAAGGGAATCACACACCTGCATTGTGGAGTGGGAGGTAGTGGGAAGCTCTGGCTCTTCTCACATTCTGCCCCAGGCTCACATTTCCCCTCTCTTTCCTTCCACCTTTGCACCTGGACCTGTGTGTGCTTTCCAGGCACCTTTTCTGTCCTTGCCAGCCCTCTGCTTTCCCCTGGCAGACACACAAGACCCTCGGGAAGCCCTCCATAGGAAGGGAGGGAGAGACACTGGGAGCAGCAGGAGGTCTTTCAAGGCAGCTGCACAAGGTCCCCTTTGTAACACCTTGTGCTTTTAATCAGCCTGTAAAGGGGAGCAGTAGAGTTAAAAAAATAGTAGAGCAATGCAGTTAATGAAGCAAATGCTGGCAAGTGACACTTCCAGGGGCAGCCTGTGGTCCCAAGGGGCTGCTTTTCTGTTCACCTGCCTTTGTTTGGAGCACAGAGGTGGCTCTTGCCTGGAGATGATTTCACAAGGGAAAAGGTAGGGTAAGGCCCTGGGACCTCTCCAGGCATTACCATATATTAGACCATTTAAAAAGCTGATCCAAGATGGGAGAAACATTGGAGGAAAGCCTTGCAAGGACTTAAAATGTACCTTGCCATGGGGCTCTTGCATTTGCAGCTTTTAAGAAGCAGAAATGTTTGATCTTAGGTCCTTCTGGAATCCCTTTTTTTGTGTGTGTGTTTGTGTCATAAAAATATTTTTGAAGAGCTCTTAGAAAACCTGGCTTAGAAGCTCCCCAGTTGAAAGCTGTGGGCTGGAATTATGTTTTCATGAAAGAATTAAACTATCTTAAGCCCATGCAGGAGAGGCTGAAGGCAGCACCTGGTGCTGCTAAGCTTCTTTTGGAATTTGAAACCACTAAGTGCACAGATTATACTGGCTCTAAGCATCTTAGCAAGCAGTTCTAAACTGCTGAGAGCAGCCACAGCCCCTCGGGGCAGGCACTGGGGCCAGGCTGTGGAGTGTGAGCTGAGCAGACCCAGTGCAGGGAGGTGCTGCTGGCTGCTTCCAGGGGGGGCTGCAGGGCAGCTCCGTGCTCTCCATCACTGGCCCTGGCACAGGGAAGCCAGTCCAGCCAGCACATGACACTTCAGGTGTCCTGCGGAGGAGGATGGCCTCCCTAAGACTTTCATGTTCTCCAAAGACCTCTCCCATGGGGAGGCCTGCAAAAGAGACCAGCTGCTTTTATTTCTTTTCAGTTTCACTATTTTTTCTACATTTATATCCAAATATAAAAACACGTCTTGTTTAAAAAACCCCAAATGCTTGAAGAGTACAAGAAGCAGAACTTGGAGTGAGAATTGAAGCATAAAAGCCTTTTTTGAGCATCTCCTTCTCTGCCCAGGAGCCTTTCAGAGCCAAGTTGTTACACACCAGTGACCCAGCATTTAGATTTTGATGGCTGATCAGAAGCAGGTCTCCAAGTCTGTCAGTGTGGAAGGGGCTTCTCTGGCTGTTCTGTACTTCTCAGCCTCTGGACTGGACTGGAGCAGTCCCCAGGATCTAGCATGAGTCTCTCTCCAGGTTTTGCCCAGGTCACAAGTGTCACCCACTCCAGCCTTTACAAGATAAGAGCCAAACTGACCTACTGCCCAGTCACACCATGGATGGTTTGGATTTTTACAGTGCAGGCATCTGAATTATGTTTTGTCCCTCACCTACAACACCCTGAGGGATTCTCCCTGTGGGTTTGACCTAGGTGATCCCACTACAGTCTGCAGGGCAGTGCCATGAGCAGACAGACAGGAAAGGGTAGTGCTGCTGGAAAAGCAAACAGACTTTTCCTTGGACACTTGTCTTTGTCATTAATGCCTGGAATCACTGAGCTGTTCAGCACAAAAGCTCTTTTGGGCTCTGCCAGGCTCAGGTTTGGTTTGGATAACACCCATGTGTGGCACTTGTGCCCTGTGCACAGAGCTTGCTGCTCACCTCAGTGTCCCCCTGCACATGCTGTCCCTCTGCCCTGCACAAATGGAGCCGTTCCAGGCAGGCTGTCAGAGCCTGTGATCCTCAGCACAGCCATTAACTGTGTTAACCTTTGAAGTAAATTGAATTTCTAATGTCAGAACAGCAGAGGCCAACATACAAACTTCCACCTTGCCATGATTTCTTCTATTTTGTCACCACAGCGAGCTCTTTGGCTTTTTCTGTGCTTACCACAGCAGTTTGTGTGGCTTGGCCTGTGTTTGCCTCATGGCGTCAGTCCACACAGTTCATTGGTGAGGAATTCCACCCACACCTTAAAGAAATTGAGGAAGATGAGGTTGGGGAGGCTCTGGGGTGCAGGTCCTGCCTCAGCAGTGCTGAAAAGGAAGAAAACCAGGAGGAAGAGTGAGCTGCTTTAGGGGAGCTGCCTTGTGACAAATGCTGAGGAGCAGTGACTGAGTGCTTGGCTCCTCTGCACCGTGGTGCCACAGGGCAAAGGAAAGGTGCTGGGTGCCAGTCCCAGAGCTGCTTCGCCCAGAGGGAGCAGGGATGGGGTACCTGGCCTCGCTGTCCCTCCACACTCTGGGGACCAGGTCCTATTGACTGTCCAAGGTGCAGCCCCACAGTGACACGGGACAGGCCCTCCCAGGGAGGATTTCTGCCCTTTTTGACGCAGTTTGAGCCAGTTTTGTAGGGCTGCTCTGTGAACCAGGCAAATCCAGTGAGCCTGAGCTCGGTGGGGAGGAGCAGAGGGTGTGGAGGCACGAATGCCACAGCCCTTGCTGGGCACAGGCAGAGCTTTGGCCACACAGGATGGGATGTGAGGGGGTGCAGCAGGGCAGTGGCAGTGGGGACACCCCCGGAGAGGACACCCCATGGAAAGGGACACCCTGTAGAGGGGATACCCCGTGGAGGGGACATCCCGTGAAAGGGATACCCTCGTGGACGGAACACCCCATGGAGGGGACACCCCGTGGAGGGGACACCCCGAGGAGGGGACACCCCGTAGAGGGGATACCCTGTAGAGGGGACACCCCGAGGAGGGGACACCCCGTAGAGGGGACACCCCGTAGAGGGGATACCCTGTAGAGGGGACACCCCGAGGAGGGGACACTCCCGAGGAGGGGATACCCTGTAGAGGGGACACCCCGAGGAGGGGACGGCGCTGCTGGCAGCGCTCTCCCCACGGCAGCAGCCGCCCTCGGGCCGGCGGCACCGCCGGTGCTGCCCCGGAGCCGCCTCCCGTCTGTGCCATCTAGTGCCCAGCACAAGAACTGGGACTGACCCAGCCTCTCACCCACAGGGGAACAGCCCGGCTGCTCTGGAACAGCGGCTCTCCTCTCCCCGGGCACTCGCCAAGGCCCGGGCCAGGCAGGGATGTGCTGGTTGGAGCCCTGAGATGCCGCCGCGCCCGCACGGAAAATGGCCCTTAGCTCCAGGTAGGATCGAGCGCGCAGGTGTGGCCGCGGGGGGATGGAGATGGAGATGGAGCGAGTCCCTGCAGGAGGTGCCGGGCAGGTGAGGCTGCCACAGGCTCCAGGCAGGGACAGCAAGGCTTGGAGCTCCTGGGAACCTTGCCTCTGCTTCTCAGGCGTTGTGTTCCCGTGGCACGCTCTAAGGCTGCACGCGTGTTTGAAGGGATGAAAACCGTGACCCTGCCTGGAATTCTCCTATTTGGACAGATTTCAATGCTGTTCCAAGGGAGCGCCTGTTAGCTGTACTTGAGTGAGCACCCTAGACTGAAAACACTTCATTTTTCAGCGTGTTGGGCATAATCTTTGTTATGTCATTTCTTAGGTAAGTTCCTTGTACTAAGTTATTAATTTTTTCAAAAGTTTCTATAGCTGTAGCTTGATTTGCCAGCTTTGATTCTTAACTCTGCCTCTGTCCTCTTTATCCTTTTCAAAGGAATACTTTTCCTCCTTACAGACCCAGTTTCATTTATACGCTTTAAATAAGAGCCAGTGAATCAGGAGCTAACAAATTCTTGCTTCCTTCTTGCTGCATTTTTTTCACCAAATCTTTGTAAGAGATTTAATGGTGGTGTAGGGAACTTCTAACTCAAACCCATCAATATATATCTATCCTTCATATTGGTTTATCACAGCCAGGCATCACATATTTCTCTATATTGAGTTTAATCAGATATTATTTGCCCTGTTTCACAGATGTTTTCAAGTTTTCCACAACTGAAATTTTCCTGATATCTTTTGCTAGCTCCATATGTTATGTTTACTATTTCAGTACTGAGCCACAAGTAAATATCATGAAGATGCTGCCTCTGGCATCCATAAGATGCCCCCCTCAGCTTTTTCCACATGAAGTTTTCATCATTCATTCTTCTCTTGTAACTTGGATTTAAAATGATCACTTGATAGCTGCTTCCCAGGACATCCTGTTAGTGACTTTAGGGAGTTAGCAGTAAAACTATTCAAGGAGCAGATGAGCATATCCTTGTTCTTTGGATCACATCCAGTATCTGTGAGCTCTGCTCCTCTTCTCTTGTGAACTCTTTCTGTGGGTTTGCCTCTCCAGGATGTATTGCACAGGCACATCATACTGTTTCTGAAATGTAAAATACCCTACTGATTTCTTTTTTCCCCTTGGTACTTAGGTGAGGCTGATTGCTTAGGAAGTCTTGGTAGCCTTTTCAAATATGAAAAGGTAGCAGTGCCCCTTAGCATCTGATAGGTAACTGGCTGTAGTGAAAGCCTGGTGGTTTTGGGGCTGGCATGCTTAGAGCTCTCCTGGGTCTGCTATTGATCTTGGCATGTTCCTGCTTTTGAAGAGACTGATCTTTGAGACTAGGCTCCAGGAAATCATTTAAGGATGTGTTTGCATCCTGCTAAGCACTGAAACTGTGAGGATTTCAGTGGGAAGGAAACTCATCTTGAAAGAGACAGTCTTTATCTGCTTTCCTTAATTAGCACTCTCTCTTCCTGGAGGTGACGTTCTCCACAGCATCCCCTTGGCTGCAGGAAGCCACTGCTGGGGTAAAGTCCCCACTTGCCCAAAGCTTAGCTGGTCCTGTGCCCTGAGAGCTTTTCTGAGGTGTCTGAGCTGGGCCAGGTGCTTGCTGTGCTGTGCACAGAGCTGTTTGCACACCTGTGGTGGCCCTTCTGCCAAGACCAAGTGTTGCAGAAGCACAGTTGGTTCTCCAGCAGGGTCCCAGCTCCTCACAGGTCTGTGAGTTCTTTTATCTCAGCTCTTTGTCTCTCAGTCTTTGGAGCTCAGTCTCTAGGGCTTCACACCTTCCCCTGTGCAATCCACTCCCAGGTCTGTTGTGTGCCACACTCAGGCTGTAAAGTGTTTGGTGCCAGCAAGGGCCCATTCTGTGGTTTGTTCCCAGAGCTGCTTAATTAACAGGGAAGTCAAAAAATCTGTTTTGCATTAAAGGAAATGTAGGTTGGAGAGGCAGTGTGATTTACTGCAATCATTTAGCACCAGAAACAGGAGAAAACCCCCATTCAGTCCCCACACCTCAGTGCTGTAACCCCAAGGCCCCTGCAGCAGAGTCAGGGTGGGTGCCCAGCTGTAAATGGGGAGGTTTGGTGCAGGGGGGCCCCTGCCCTGTGCTGAGGAGGTGCTTGGCCCTACCTGCATCATCTCCTCTGGCATGACAGGGCTGTGCTGCTCAGGGGTCCAATGCCTGGGCAGGGCTCAGCTGAGCCTGGCACAGCAAGGGCCTGTGTGACAGCTGTATCCCCAAACGTCCATCCCAGCTTTAATTACACTGACACTGCTGCCTGGCTGTAATTAGCAGCTGAGAAAATCTGAGTGTGATTTTAATAAGCTGAGAGTAATGCAATTTGTCCTTTCTGTACGAGATGCTTTGCAAATAAAAGCTGTAATTAAAAAGCACATGCAGAGGGCAAACAGCCACTGTGCCATCCATGGGTGTGTGACTGCTCCTTGTGCAGAGTGCATGGCACATGGCCTGGCACAGGGGTCCCCCTTTGGGGCAGTCTTCATCCTGGGGCTCCCAAGAGAATGTAAAAACTGCAGCATGGAAAAACTGCAGGATTTGGCTTATACAAAAGGCTCTTCCCTCTCTTCACAGATCCCCTTTGATATACTGTTGGTTCTTGATAAGAATAAGTCTCCTGGGTCCTCCTCCCCATTGCTTTTCATTCCTGTCACTATTGTGTTTCTGTGTTCTCACCCATGAGCCCAAATTAGCTCGAGGCTGGTGGGATCTCGGTGGCAGAGGCCAGCAAGGCAGCCAGGGTGGCATGGGGGGAGTCAGGAAGCCTTTTCAAGAGCAGCCAGCATTTCTGGTAGCCTCAGATCTGAACAGTCAGACCAGCCTCTGGACTCTGCCTCTCTTTCCTGCTCCTTCCTGCTCTCTTAAATCTATATCTACAAAAGGATAATCTCTTTTATCTAGTCTTCTGTCTCTGCACAATTCTGCCCTGCCCTGCTGGAGTTCAAGGTTCATTTCTGTCTGTGGGAGCTCTCCCAGGGGAGCTGCTCTGTTAAACCCCAAAGTCTGTTTCCCACACACCCCCATGACACATCAGGCTGAGCCCACTGCAAATTGTTCCTCTTCCTCAATGCTGTGGGGCAGCTGTGATGGGACAAGGTGGGAAACAGAGGCATAGCAGCTGTCAGAAAATGGTTATACCCACAGCATCAGAGGGCCAGAGCTATTGGCTGGTGTGGGGAGAGTGGGAGCATTGCTGCAGCATGTGGGAAGCCCTTTTGCCTCTATCTGCAAGGCAAGGTGAGAACCTTTCCCAGGGAAGGGACTCTACCCCCCTGCAAAATTCCATTTGTCCCTGATGGCACTGGTTGCTGTGGCTCTCAAAATTTAGGAGGTGTCTGTGTCTGTAGTTTGTAGTACCCCTCCTCTCGACCTGTGGGAGACACCCCAGTCTCTGAGAGTGCATTGCCTGGTGGATCCAAGCATTGCCATTTCTCCCTGGGAAGGTCAGGGGCCAGGTCAGTGGAGGGGGGTTTCAGCAGCTTTGTGCTGTGCCATGCAGGTGGGACTGGCCCACTCTGCCAGCTGATTGCAGCCCTGACATGTTGGGCAAACAAACCAAGCATTCCCCAGAGATCAGGTGGAAACATGACAAACATCTGGCAGTGGAAATGGGAGCAGGTGTGGGCTCAGCAGATGGGCTCAGCACCAGCCTTTGCCCCATCCCAGGCCAGAGAGGCTGTGATGGAAAGGCTGAGCAGCCCCTGTGTGTGGGAGGGAGGGAGAGCTGCTGGGGCTGAGCTGTGCAGGGCTTGTGTCCAGCCCTGCAGCCTGTGTGCCCCTCCCAAAGCCAGGTGTGTGTTCCCAGAGCTGTGCTGGAACAGTCTCTGCCTCCAGCCCAGCTGGCCTCCTCACACTTCCCAGCACAGGTTCCAGGTGCTTTGAGGCAGAGGTTTGTGATTCTGACCTCTCATTAGCAAATGGTCACTTCTGGTGCCCTTGCAGCACCTGAACAGACAGCCTTGAAGGAGACTGGGACAGGCAGGAGATGAACCAGACAGGGACTCTTTTCTCTGATCTGTACTCGAGGGGTGAGTCCTGCTCTCCTGGTAGCATGAGGATCTCTCAGGACACACCACTTGGTGTTTGAGCACCTACCCTTTCCTCAGTCCTGGGTTATGCTCTGCCCAGAGGAGGAGATGCTGCAAGCACCAGTCCTGCCAGATTTCTGCACTCAGGTGCAGAGGCCAGCCAAGACAAGCTTCTTTTGTAGAACTTTGTGACTGCCCTTCTGGACAGCACAGTCACCCAGTGGTTTCATGCACAGCCTTGGGCTGGTGGCACTGAGCACACTCAGCTGCTTTGCCCTGGGGGGCTGAGAGGAGCCTGTCCCATTGTACAACAGTGCCCATCCCACACCTGGGCTGTGGCTCGTGGTGTGCACCAAGACTGAACCTGTGCTCTGTGTTTCTCTCCTAAGGTCAAAACTGATGGGCTGCAAATGTTCACACAGACATGAACTGTCTTGCCCAACCCTAGCTGGACTAAATGAAATCCTGAAGCACTAGGGCAGTAGTAGATCTGCAGTGAGTAGTTTCTTTAGAAAGAAAAATTCATTTATTTCCTGAGGCTGTTGTTCTGGGGAGAAAATCCAGAGAGCACGAAGTGCTGAGAACCACTGGAATAAAAGAGTTGCACATCCAGATTCACATTTAGGGTGTGAGCTGTCTTGCATGGTGTGCACCTTTCCTGTGTACTGCAATATGAACTATTTGTATGGCTGCTGGGCACCCTCCTCACTGCCCACAGCAGGGAAAGGGGTCCCAGTGTAAAGGTCCATGAAACTGTTGCTTTTGGGTGCTCATCCCTAAGGCAGATTTGCCCTCTGAAGCCTGGCAGTAGTGTAGCCAGAATGTGCATAGCCCCTGCCCTCTCAGTGCAAATTAGAGCTTTATCCACAGCCCTCTCAGGCACTCAGTGGGATTTCTTCCCTCACAGCCCTCACAGCCAGCTCTGTGCTGGTTGATTCCCAGGGGCTGAGTGGCCCTGCAGTGCAGGCAGAAGGCACCTCCAGGGCTGGGTGAGCAGGCTGACAAGTGGGGATAACAGATTTGGGGGTGGCTGCACTGCTGCTGTGCCCCATCCCTCTCTGAGAGTCTGCTACCCTGACCCTGCCCTGTGTTCCATTGAAATCTTGCCTAAAATAACCCAGGACAGATTCTGGCTTACCAGGACTTGCTGAATTTTATGCTGAGAGGTTTCATTTGTTGGTCCAAGAGCAGTGGAGCTGAAACTGCTGAGAGAGGAACAAGAAGCTTCCTGGGGCTTCCTGAGAAACTCTCACAAGGCAAAGTTTGGCTGGGCTGCACACACAGATCTCTGTGGGTCAGTGTTCATTCATGTCCACAATAACTTCTGAGCCTCACATCTCCAAGTCCCACTGATTCTTAAGCAGAATGGAAAGTGGACCTTGAGTCTTGCTGGGAAAGTTTGTGTTCTTCTGGTTTTAGGGCCCTCTTGCTTAGGTTAGACTTTAACAGTGATTAGTTACATAAGAACTTTCTGTAATTATCTGTGAGTTTTCCATTAAGTGGCAAAACCTTTGAACTTCCCCCCAGCTCCTCTGCTGCTATCTAATCTGCTGTCTTCTTTCACAAGGAAATGGAGGCTGCTACCTTCACGTTTTATTAATTTCCTGTTTAAGTGGAGGAGTGAGAAACACTGAACACATCATCCCATGGAGCTCTAGGCACAGAGCAGTAGATCAGTGTCAGCTTGTGTCACTTCCAGCTGCCTCTGGATTTACTGCATGTATCAGGCACGGGACAGGGAAGAAAGCTGATGTCTAGGAACATGGTTAAGGAATCTGGGGAGAAGATTCCTCATTCCAGCCCAGGCACTGACCTGCTCTGAAGCCCTGGGCAAGACTGTCTCTGTTGTCCTGTCTCTGAAGTGGGGATATGAATGCTTTTATCATGTAAGGCTCCTTGGCCCTGATAGTAGCCTTAAAATTATGTTAAGTAGTGAATTTTTGTGGTGATGATGATGATAAGAATTCGGCAGTCTGGACAGTTTATGGAGTTTGGAGATCTTCCTGTAGGTGCAGCAAGTGCTGGAGGTTCATATTTGGTTGGCAGCTTCACACAGTCTCCCCTGTGTCTCAGTCTGTTACATGAATATCAGTGGAGAAATAGAGGAAAGGACCTATTATGACTGTTCTTTGTGCTTACAGTTTGGTTAGGGTTTGTCAACCATCCAGGGTGTTTAGGCTGTCTCCAAACAATCCAGTAAAAAAATCCTGCACCTTGAGCAAGTGGGGAGCTTTCCTTGGGATGGACAGGGTCTGCTGCAGTTGAGGTTGTACTAAAAATACCTGTTGGGTGCAGATTCTTTTTTGAATCAGGATAACAGAACAACTCAATATTAATTATTTCTGTTTCATTCCCAATAGCTCCACAGCCAGGTCCCCCCCAAAACAATAGAACAAGAGGGAGCAGTTTACTGAGATTCCGTAATTTGCAGGAGAGTGCAAATATAGTAGAGCAAATCTTGCATTGGTAAGAGAGACCTAGTTTGTCCTGGATCTGAAAAAATCTCTCAAGCAGCATTCCTGGCAGTTAAAAAGGGTTCTCAGTTTGTATCTGCTTTCAAGTCCCTTGGCACTATCAAAACAGATCCATTCCTCAGGATAAGAGAGACTCAGACTGTGATGTGCACAGGAATGCTCCTTACAGTGCACAGGAACAGCTCCTTTACTTGAGATAACGTGGTGTTGTGTGGCCAGGGGACAGCTCTGGCTAAAAAAATAACCTGTGAATGTGTAAAGGCACTGTTGCTCTCCAGTTCAGTTCACTATGCATTGCACAAGCAGCCCTTCTTGCAAGAGTCATTCCCATATCTCCCTTCCCCACCCAAATCTGAGAATTACCCATGGAGGTTCCTGTCAGTACGAGGTTTTGGTTCTTGGAGCTGGTGGTTTGTGTTTGGCTGTCATTGCATGATCTGTGGATCTTGGTGCAGTTCCTGGCAGAGGATGGTAACTCTGTGAATTCCACTTTGTGAAAGCCTGGACTGGCTCCTGCCCTTTCCAATTGCCTCATCTGAGAGCACACAGAAACCTTTTGATAGACCTGGGCTCTCCCTTTATACAGCAATCACAGACCTGCCCGACCGATTGTTTATAACCTTTGGATTAGGCAAACCTTGTCCCAATGCCTGATGTGGCTTTTCACAGTCTAACAAACCCTTCAGTGAGTGATCAACAAAACTGAAATGAAGGAAGTCAAAAATGAATTATTTTCCCTTTGGACAGCAGTGGTGTATCCTTGAGAGATTTCCTCTCCATTCACAGGGTTCAAGATTTCCTCTGATGGAGAAGGGCAGGATGTGCCTCTCAAGAGCTTCCCAGGTCAGTGTCCAAGACACCACCATTTATGGGAGGCACATTTCTTCTCCTCTACAGAGCTCTCAGCCCCTATGGCCATGGAGCTGGGCAGTGCTCCAGCATTTGCCAACTTGGAAGAGTGCAGGAATGGGATTTTCTCTGTCAGGATGGGTTTGGGGTCACCGGTGCTCTAACACAGAGGGTGTCCTCCCTGTCAGGACTTGTGCCAGGGGAAACCAGCAACTTGGCAGAGAATTGTTTGATGCATGAAGAAAAGAAACAGCCCTGCCAGTACAGATTCACTCCTGGGACTACCTAACATCAAAGTATTGTCTCCATTCAACTCTGATCTTTGCTTGCTCCCCACCCTCTAGGCTGTTCCCTTTACCGTGAGAAAGCACAGCACGGAAAGTGCTGGACCACTCTGTTCTCATCTTGCCCTGTGAGCCAGCAATTCTTCAGGGACAGGAGGGGGAAGGGTGGCATGCCTTTACTGCTCAAAGATAGGGCTCCATTACATCACCCTCCCCTTCTGACCACTCCCATATATGAAGCCTTGCTCCTACTGAGCTCTGTGTGACCAGTCTTGTTTTTGGAGTCCGTGCTTCTGGGAACTCTTGAGGAATAGGGGGCAAGAGAAGCAGGCAGAAGAGCCTTCTTCTGGTGTCACTGGCTGAAGGTGAACTGCACCCAGGGAGAACAGAGCTTTTAAAGTAGTAAGTAAGCAGTGTGATTTTATCTTATCATCTCCATACTTGGTTGGATTGGGGTGTGAAATAGAGGAGTTGTTTCTTTCCCTTTATTGCGTACCTTTCCAGCTCATTAATCCTATTTTATTAAAGGCTACCTTTGTTTCACAAGCCTACAGGATCAGGTTTGAAGAGCAAGTGTTTCTCTCTTGCAAGGATTGGCAGGACTCGATCTACTGTGTTGCCTTTGGATTGCCTCAGTTAGCAAAAGCAGCAGGGTCTCTCCTCTCTGTCCAGGCAAGCTGAACAGCTGCTGAGCCACGCTTTAGAGTGGTGCTGTGGCTTGCCAGGGTCAGCAGCACATGGACTTCAGGAAGGATTGGGGTTTCTTACAGGCTGAGATCAGAGCAAGGAGCTGGAAGTCTAGTGAGCTGGGATCTCAATCCATCACTGGGGAAGACATTTCCCCTCTGCATGGCCCATCCAACCCTTTGAAGGTACTGTCTACCACCCAAGCTGATGCTGGTCTCTGCTCCTTTTTGGGTTATAAAGGTCTATGAAAGTTGGTGCAGGGTCATTGGCCTAAGGGTCAATTTGACCCTGGTTTTGCAGGTAGCATAAGTGATGAGAATTGCTGATAGGAGAAGTGCTGTTTTGGCAAGCTGACACAGGAAAGGCTCCCAAAACAACCAGAGAGGTCAGAGCTACACAAATATGGGAAGGCAGATTTCATGGGGTCCTGAAGATGAGAAATTCTTACTTCAATGTCCCTCTGGCAGGTGGTGCTCATCAGAGGAACTAAGGTCTAAGAAATAGGCTGAAATCCATAGATCTTGGATCCCTCTTCTTTCCATGTCATTCTGTGCTTGCTGAAAAATGTAAGCCCTGTTGTTGTGGCAGGTTTTTTACCTGGTACCTAGGGGAAAGGCCAGGAGGCAGGTGCAGAACCAGAAAAGCTGCAGGGGCAATGGGATGATGCTGATGGCATGATCCAGAAGCAGGGTTGAGGGTCAGTGCTGTGGGACAGAACAGAGTTCCTGATGCAGAGCAGGCAAAGCACCCAGTAGAGCACAGGTCAGGGGATCATTCATGTATGTGGAAACTGGCCTGTGAAGGAGAAAGAAATATTCTGGAATGAATCAAGCAGTCCCCATTTGTAAAAATAAAATAAAAAATCTATTGCAAAGAACTATCAAGGGCAACTGTATTTGTATGAAAATGAGCAGATTCTGCCAAGGAAAATGAATATTTAGACACATGAAGGACCAGAACAGCAACTGGGAGACTCTGCTCATTATCAGAACAAAAAGAATGGCTCTCTCCTATGTGTGTTGAGAAAACAAAGACCTGCTGCTGCTGGAGGCTGGATCCCCTCTAAGATGCCAGAGGTGGGCTCTGCAGGACCAGAGCTTTCCCTCTCGAGGTCCCAGACCTGGGCTGCATTTCCTGATCCAGGCATCCACAGGGAACAGGAGGGAGATCAGGAGAGGCAAAGCCATTCAAACCAGCTCTATGGTCATTAAGGTATTCACCTACCTGTAGAGTCTTGGTTTAGCAAAAACAGGTGAATTTAAGCAGGTAGTTACAAATTATTTAAAAAAAAAAAAATAAAATCAAAAAACTCTTTTCCAACTTCAGCTTAGGTCTGAGAAACCTCTTCAGTGAATGCAGTCTTGAGTTCATTTATCAGAACTGGAATCCAGGCTTTTTGGTGGCCTCACCCACCTATCCAGATGCTCTACAACTATAAAATACACAGTTATCTGCTGTGGCAGGTGTGACTTTACATCAACCTTACATAAACATTACATAAACCCTTCTGCAGAGCACCAAGAAAGTCCAAACTTCATCTGTGATCTGAGAGCTTCAGTGTGCATGTGCAGGACAGGTCCAAGTGCAGCAGGCAGGAGAAACTGGGGAAAACCTCTAGCCTTGAGAGAGAGGGCATTGTTCATTTTTTGCCCTTTTCTTTCACCTTTTTTTGTCCTCCTATCTTCATTCATTTATTTTGTCCCCCTTCGTTTCTGCTTCCTCTGTTTTTCTCTTCACCATTTTAGGTTTTTTTCTTTCCCTGTGTCATTCCCTGTTCTTTCTTCTCTCTCTTTTTATTTGGGAATGGTGAGTTTGAGGGGAAGCCGTGTGGGACTGTGTTGCTGAGCTCATTGCTGGCTGCTGGGGAAAAGGCAGCTCTGTCAGCTGCAAGGACACTCCCTTTGGTGGCCTGGCAGAAAGGCTTTGCAAAGATTAAAGGGCTTTATAAAGCTGGTAGATAAGTGGTACAGATTGATGTAGGTTTTGGAAACTGCAGAGCTTGTAATAAAATTAATGAGTAAGATTGAGTTTAGATAGCAGAGAGATAAAATTGAGGAAAAATGATAAAAGAAGGCAGAACTTTGGACAGAGGACAGCCACCCTTTTCTGGAAGGGTGAAGCAGAAGGGCTTCTGCAACAGCAACCAACAACTTCCAAGCACTGAGGAGACCCAGTAGTTCACACAGCACTGTCCCAGCAACACTGCTGCAGCTGCCTCTGGGGTTAGAGGGATACAACCAGAACTGGTTAACCAGTGTGGCTGACAAGAAAGGGTTAATAAACCTTCCTCTTTACCAGTTATCTTCCACTTGCTTACCTTTGTCCCAGGGAAAATTGTGCACCTGTGGGTGATAATGGGAAATCCATAAAATGAAAGCATCTGGGTTTGGTGGGTGGTTCCATTTCAGCAGGTGAGTTACAGTGAAAGCAGCTCTCACTGGAGGGGAAGGAGGTGCTTTGGCTGTGCACAACCATCTGCTTGGTTATTTTCAGCTCTGTAAGGCAACTTTTGTGTCCCTGCTCTTAGTCAACTGGACCTCTTGCTTTCCACTCTTAAAGTCCCTTTCCTCTAAGAGTCTCCCCTAGTGGCTTTTCCAGGGCTTTTTCAGCAGTGCTCTCTTTTTTGAGTCAGTGTTTCTTAGGCATGCTTAGCCTGAATTGGAATTGTCTGCTACCCATACAGCTGGTACTTAGCTTCTACTGGTTGCCCCATCATGGAAGAAAAGAGAAAGGAGTCAAAAAGGGAACTATTGTTTAGTAGGGAGAAGCCTCACAAGCTCTGTGTTAGTGGACACTCAAGATGCTCTTTTTGATGCTCATGTTCAGGTAGTAGTGGATTGCAACACTGCTTTATTAGAAGAGAAGGAATTCCTCATGGGAAAAATAGTTAACCTGCAACAAGAGGTAAACCTAAGCTACAAAATCTTGTAATAGCACCCATTCCAATAATGCATTGGGAAATGGAGGCTTTGGGTTGCTTGTTCTGCCATAAAAAGAAGGAGTCTAAGCAGAAGATGTGGTCTGTGCTCTGTGAGTCTTTGCTGGGGTTGCTTCGTGAAATTCCTACAGAAAAAAATCAACAAGGGTGGGGGGAAGAAACAAAAAGAAAAACTCCCCAGAAGTGCCTCAGGTTGCCTGATGCTTTTCAGTGTCTGCAAGTTCCATGACAAGAGGTATGAAGGCATTGCTTCATATGCTGAAAGATGCACTCCTGGGTTGCTCAAGTTCCAGTGTAATAGCACATGCTAATTTTTGGGGATAGTTAAAGGTGACCATGCCATGAATATTACAGATGGAAGCAGGTGACAAGTCCTTCAGATTTTTTTTTTTTATTTATAGTGGGTTGAGAAGAGCAAGTCAGCAATGCACCTGCATTAAACATGGCATTACTGCTTGAGCTGTGGCTTTGCAGCTTGAAACATGTAAGGCTGAGTTATAACAGGGCTCTCTATTATTTTAGTGCCTAGACAGAGATACTTGATAGTTGCCAAATATTGTGTGCAGCTGAAATAAGGTAGCTGTGCCTAGCACAACCTGTACACAGCAGAGTTCACCCTTTGGAACTGCAGGCACTGACTTCAGGTTTCATAACTTTCTCTGACCCCATCTTCAACTCTACTTATCCATAAGTGAAAGAGTAACTTGCTGAGGAGCATCCAACCTGTTCCAGCTCTGTGCTGGTGAGAACATGGCACTGCATTGTCCTTGAAGAAGGACAGAATTTGCTTTGTTTTGTTGGGTCACTGGTGTAAACCCTGCCTTTCAGCAATGGGGGTGAAATACAGTGGGATAAATATGATTTAGAGCTGGGGCTTTCTTACAGCCTCTCCATTTCACCTTGCACCCTCTGAGACAAATGTGACAGGGAGACTCTCCTCTGACCCAGACCTACTTTGGGGACATAGCAACTTTAGAACTATGAAAATATTGAGAATAAAACCTGGTACTGTCATGTCTTCAGGGTCAGTAAATTAAGAAGAGGGTTCTGCTCAGTAGACTGCATCTTAAATTCCCCTCCCAGTATTAAAGGTGTGACAGACTGAAAGTGCACCTTGATTTATTTGGGGCAGAGACCAGATAGCTTTCCACACTGTTTGCTTTTTTAGAGGAGAGTTGTGTGCTCTTGTCACAATCTTTTTCTGTGGAGCACCATGAATCTCACATCAATAAATTAGACACAGTGAGAGGGGTGTGTGTTAACAGCTGCATGTGGCCTGGGCTCTGAATGTGCAGTTTAGACTGGCTGGAAGGAATAGCAGATACATCAAATCCTTCTGGGCCTGCAGAGTATTTTCTGTGCCAGTATCTACTTTTCAGAAAGCTTCCATTTTTTGCTGAAGACCTCTTGGACAATAGCAATATAACTGAAGGGGCCTGTGCTCTTCATACAATGCCTTGAAAAGGGTATTTGAAAGTAATCTTTGAAAGATGGGCACAGGCTATGTTCCTTCCAAATGTCTCAGGGCTGAAATGCTCATGTTTTATAGTTCTGATTTTTCCATATGTAAATGTTAAACAGAGCTCCATTTTGTGGCTATTATGGAAAAGAAGATGTATTTTTAGGCAGAGAAAATATCACCCTAAAGCTTTTTATCTTGGAACCAGGCCAGACTTTGTTAATGAGTCAGTGTGGTACAGCTCCTGTCCTTCTGCAGCAAGTGGAGATCTGGTGTACCAAAGGTTGGAGTGGGGCAGAGGGACTGGGCTGGCTTGGAGCTGAGGCATTGACCTCTTGCCTGATACCTGTAAGCCCAGAGCTGGCATCTAAGGTGCTGCCTGGCATCCAGGCAGACTTTGCCTCATCCTGTGTTTGCAGAGTGCCTTCTGGCTGAAAGGCAGGCTGAAGATGTGGGCTTAGATCCTCACTGTGCCCAAGCTCCAGGCAAGCTGTGATTTGGTACATTCTGGATGGGCATTGAGCTCATGTTCAAAGGAGGGTCTGGGATTTCTGGCAAGCCATGGATAGAAACAGTGGCCTAAGCTTTAGCTGAGTCCATAGAGTCCAAGGACAGACAAAGAAAGCTCTTTACTTAGTCTGGGGTCTGCTGGGTTCTGCTGCATTTCAGCAGCAGGTGAGCTGCAGACTTAGAGCTGCAACTGTGCTTCCAGACTTGGCAGGAGCAGACACGGACTTAAAATCCTCAGTGAGGTTTAGTGATGGAGGGCAGGTTTGCTCATCCCTGCCTTCCTGCTCTGCCATGCTGCCTGCCAGAGGGTGCTGCTGTGGGAGCAGGCCAGGCAGAGCAGGCAGCCCATCTTCTCACTGCAGCTGGAGCATTAATCTGATGAGAACCTGATGCCATTTTAAGGTGGTGTGGCTGAGATTGCAGGTGTGTGAGCTGCCCAGGTGCCCTGGCACTGCCAGCCCACACTTGGCACACAGGGTATTCCCACTGTTATAGGTAATAAACGAATCAAACCGAATTAAAATGTTAAATTGGCAAATTTTATTTTCGCGACCAAAATACGGTCCTGGAAAGCCACAACCTGAAAAAACAATACCGAGCCCAGGGTCGGAATTGGGTGAACACACGATGTTACCCAGCCTCTATCGCACTGGGTTCCCCTGGTGTTCACGTCGCTGTCTTGGTTGGCCTCTTTTTTATACTGTTTTTCATAGCCTGGAGCGGGACCGTCCTTTGTTTCTTTCAAATTCAGCTCTGGTGTCCACACAAGACAAAGTCCTTCCTGCTCCTTGACGAGATTTTGTGTCCGTTGTGTATTGCTTTTAGGTGGTTGATTTCATCTTTACGGGGACCAGAGTCGGGGAATGCAGTCCTGGTGATGGGTTTTTCGGGAAATGCTGCTCTCCTGTGAGTTTCCAGGCTTCCCCAGGAGATAGGTGCTTATCGGTAGCAGTCCGGCCTGTAGATATGTTAATTTACCTAGTTCTGAGGCAATCACTGCCGTTACCTGTGGCTCGTTTATTTTGCAGACTTATTTTATACAAAACACGAATTACAATATGGTATATATATATCACACCACCAAGTGTGATCTCAGCTGAACCTGGCAGTGTCTGGGTTTAAGATGAAGGGACAGACACAAAATCCAGTATCTCTGTGAACATGAGGGTTTAGGCAAGAGTGGTGTGAGGGTACCTGACCATTGGAGACATCATGTGTTTAGAATCACAGAACAATTTAGGTTGGAAAAGACCTTTAAGATCATTGGGTCCAACCATTAACCCAGCACTGCCAAATCACCATTAAACCATGTCCCCAAGTGCCATATCTACATATTTTTTAAATCCCTCCAGAGGTGCTTACTCCAGCTACTTTCTGGGGTAGCCAGAACACCATTTCAGTGAAGAAATTTTCCCTAACATCCAGCCTAAACCTTCCCTGGTGCAACTTCAGTCCACTGTATTTGCTGAGTTGCTTGATCAGAAGTTCAGAGCTAGCAATGGGGTGAGGCAAAGTATTTGTACCATGTAGTAACCAAATCCAGAAACACAGAATGATTCTGCTGTTGATAAACAATCTTCATGGATCCTAAAATATGCATTTTAAGAGGTGTGGATTCTTGACTCTTCACCTAGTCAATGATTACTTCTGCATTCCTCTGGTACTGTGAATTCAAACATAATGAGTTTCAATGGGCTCATCTCTGTGAGCAGAGCAGTACAAATACCAAACACGACTTTTGGAGAGCTTTTAAGGGAAAGTAAGTGGTTACTGCCACTGCTACAAGGATGTTTTCCCCCTAGGAAAGGGTTCACTTCCTGAGAAAGGACAATCAGAGGAGGTCAGTACACACAGGTGTGTGCAAAAGGACAGGACCAACTTGCAAATACTCTTGAGAGGTAAGGGGGAAACAGGAATTACTTCATTGAGCCATTCCCCTCTACCTGAAAATGCTGTGTGGGATTTCTTGTTCAACAGAATGTGTGAAAATGTGACTTTTTTAGGAAGCATGAAAGCTTGCCAAAAGGGAATGATAGACCTGACTAACCAGTCTGAATGAGTTCAGGTCTAATAAACAACTTCTGGTTTAATGGCAAAAGAGCACCTGAAAACATCTTTTGCAACAGTTGGGAGAACTGAGCTATTTTGATGAAGCATTTTGGCTTTAAATTTGGAGTGACTTTAAGAATAGTATTTTTAATGGGTTTATAAAACTTTAATAACTTGCATTTTGAGATTGAATTCACCACTCGTGGGTTTTTGGGAGGTCCTCAACTAGGAAACACTGTGAAAGCCATGTGGAATGGGCAATTCTGTGTTTATTCCACCTTTCTGCCTTTTTATTTTTCCACTTCATAGTTTATGCTGAAGTGTCTTAAAATAAAAAAGTATTGGATTTGATGCTAAAATTTCTGTAGGGGGACATGGGGGATTTTTGAGGAAAAAGTTGCTTCAAGAGGAAATTATTGCCTCTTTCTCAGTGCACTCAGAATTGGGTGGAATACTACATGCCATTGGGCTTCAGAAAAGGCTGTGCCTGTGGAGGAGTCTCAAGCTGTGATCACAAGAGTCTCCTTGAGCAGCACCTGAGTTCCAGCTGAGCAGCCCCTTCATTCACAGGCTTAGCTCCCAGTCCTTTTCAGTGCTGATTATCTCAGCAATAAGCAGGGACCACGGATCCCCACTGAGGCTTTTCTCCTGCAAACTGATGAGTATCCTCACGAGTCTCCAGTGCTGGGATTAGCCAAGAGGGGGGTGCTGGACAGGAACCAGCATGGAGGCACTGTCTGTGAGGAAGGCTTTTAACTCAGTTGAGTGGAATTGATGTTTCTCCAGGAACTGCTTTGTCCTCCTGCTTCAGGTGGGAACAGTGCCTAGGTCTGAATTTGGAAGCCTTCATGGCTTGGCTGAACCTCTGCTTTAGTTCCCTTAGCACTGGTGGAGCTGAGGACTGTGTAAGACTTAATTAAAATATTCCATGATGGAATGTCATTGTTTGTCACGTGACACAGGAGCATGGCCCGTGTCCTGTGACAAGAGTCCAGATTTCCAAACTATCCTTGCACTTCTTGTGCTGCCTGGGGAAAGCAAGGGTGGATATCTCCAAGCTAATGGCCCAGTAGTGGCTGCTGGGCTGTGAGTGGGAGCACAGGGAGCTCTCAGGAGCAGGTGCTGAGGTATGAAGCTCTTGTAGGATGGGCTAAAGCAGAAACCTGTTGGGTTAAAGTTTGTGGTTAAAGTTTTAGATGTTGTCAGTGGATGCTTTGTTTACTACTTCATTTGGGAACAAAGCAGTGCCTGATCATGCCTGGAGTCCCACTGGTATCCCACTGTTCTCTCCCCACTGCTTTCTGGCTGGTGTATCTCCTCCTCCTCTTCCAATTCTCCTGGCACTTTCCCTGACCATGGCAGATTCCTCATCTCTTCAGGGTGCCCCAGCCCTCTTGGCAGAGATGTCAGACCCTGCATCTCCTGCCTGACACTAAATAGCAGCCCCCTGCTGCACTGGGGTACTTTTAATTCAGACCCAGTGTCATGTTTAAATAAGGTTGTGCATGTTGTGACACATCTGAGTACAGTTCAATGGGGCTGTTTGTACAAGCCTAGCTCTGCTCCTTGCTGGTCCACCCCCTCTCCTAATGTAGATTAAGACAGTCAGGCTACTTTCAAAATTCCATTTAAGACTGGCTGGTGGACCTTTATAACAGTGAGAAATAATTGTATTGCTTTTAATTGCTTTATAGCCCCTCTTTCCTGGAGACCTTTTGCTGCTGCCAAAGCACTCTGTGACTGAAGCCAGGCTTCCAAACAGCTGGATTTGGCAGAGATGTGGAGGTTAAAGCCAGCCTCAGCAGACAGTGGCTGGGGAGCCTGCTCAGGTGGTGGCTTGCAGCTGCTGTTCCACTCCCAATAATAAATCATAATGGAGACTCAACTCAGAGTTCAAACAGACCATTGGTCAAAAAACCCAGCTCTTTCTGCAGTGTGCCTGCCCAGGGCACAGGGAGTATGGAGAGGGGGGTTAGCAGTGGATGTCTGCAGGCTCCTGATCCTTCCTGTTTGCTGTACATCAAACTAAATGCACATTTGGCTCTGCTGTGCCACAGTTGGAAGGCAGTGAGGGCTGTGCTTCCCTCTAGGGTCAGGTGTGGGATGGGCTAAGCAGTTTATGGGAGCTGAGCTGGCAGCAGGGCAGGAGAGGATTATCCTGAGCTGGGTTTGCTCCCTGCTCATTGCTGGGGAAGAGAAAGCTGCAGGTCTCGAGCTCATACATCTGCTGCTTCCTGGGCAGGATCAGGCTGACAGATTGCACAGATACACCTTCATTAAGAGCATTCACTTGAGTTGCAGAGGCACAGGGTGGTGCCATGGTACAGCACAGCTCAGTGCTGCTGCATGGCAGCCTGTGTGTGCTGCTGCCCAGTGGTGCATGTCTTATCCTCATGCCTGGCAGGTCAGGAGCTGTGCCTGAATCATATGAAGTTGGCTGGAGGGCCCTTTCCAAGGTCTGTGCACTCAGCAGGACACAGCATGGAGCTCTTTGGTCTATGGGATGCTCACAGGTGTGATCCCATTCCAGAGAGGAGGTGAGAGCAGAGGCACCTGCCTGAAACTTCTGCTTCTCTCCTGCTGTCAGAGTCACTTGCCTGATGAGGCAGTAAGCCCCTGCAGGGGCCCAGCAGTGAGAGAACAGCTGTGGAGAAGAGCTGCAGAGCCCAGCCAGGAGCCCAGGGGTTAATTCAGCACTGCAGGGTTTGAGCCAGCCCAGGCTTGAAGGACAGCCCAGCACAGAGCAGCCTTCAGACCAAACAAAGTACCTTCTGCTGAGCTGGGGCACAGATGAAAGATCCCATGGCATTTCTTGTGAAGCTTGGAGGAGACTGCCAGTGCTGAAGCTGAAATCTTTCTGCCAACAAACAAAACTGTCTTTAAACTCTGAGGCTGTGTGTGAGCTATTGTTGAGGACATAATGGCTTCTCTGTTTCCCTGCACAGTCATTGCTCTGCAAACACACCACTGGTCTCTTTTAAAAAAGTAGTTGAGTGTAAATTAAGTTCTAGAACCTGGAAAGAGGTTTCATCCATTTACTTTTACTACCCTCAGCTGACATTTGTTTACAGAGCAGCACATACAGTAGATTTACAGCTGCTTTACCTGGATGGAGATGGGCATCTTTAGTGCTCAGAGTGAGACTCAGATACAGGGCTTGGATAGCAAATGTGTATCTCCTGGGTTAAGCCAGGGGGTGAGGCTGGGGGGGCCTGCTTGCTAATCACCCCCCTCTAAGAAAAGTTTTGGTTTGGCTGGCCTGGCCTGTTTTCTCTAGTTAGCTCAGTGCTGGCACACACTGCTGCCTTACCCTGAGTGTGGGCTGCTGCAGGGCACTGAGTGCTGCTCTGGCTGCTGGACTTCTCTCTGCCTTGGGCTGCTGGGCATCCACAGTGGGGTGGTGCATCTGTTCTTCCATGGACTGGCTTTTCTCTGAGGATGGCAGATGCTTTGGTAAGGTAAAGAACACCTTGGCTATTGTGCTGAAGTTGTTGTAAAAACCCAGAGCTGCAGTACAAAGGGGGAAGGTGGTCTCTGAAGGTAATATGATTAATTTAGGTCTATTTTGCTGGAACAGTCTTGTAATAGAAAAGAAAATAGGTCAGAGTAGCTGTTGAAGCTGTATTTGCTGAACTGCCTGTCCCACCAAGGTGGCAGTGACTCTCCACCCACTCTGCTCATCCCCATGAGTACCTGGAGAGCTCCTTGGTGTTCTGTGCTCACTCTTACATGAGCTGCAGCCCTGTGCAGCCCCAGAGCACTGAGTGCAGGGCTGGGGCACATGCAGACCTGGGCACTGGCCATGGCCCTCTGGAAGTGCCTGGCTCATGGGGAAGGTGTTCTGGCCAAGGGCCCCAGGCAGGATGGGTGCTGTGCTCACACTGGGCTGTCCCAGGTAGCTTTATCCAAGGCTGCTTCCTAAGGACCTACATGTGTTTTGCACTGGTGCTTGGCAACCTTCCAGACAGAGACTCCTCCACAGACATGGCATTCAAAAGCAGATTACGTGAAGTTAAATTTTTAAAAATTTTTAGTTTTTTCTTTGTCCTGAAGATGATTTCAGCCATGACTAACAGTAATTATGTTCTGCTCCTTGGATTTCCCATCTCACCTATGCATCTGGAGGTTTTTCAGTATGTGATGTTTCCTGCCTGCCGTAGACAGGTTTTTACCTGGGTGATAGCTGCTGTTTTGAGACTATGAAAGGAGGTGGCAGCAGGGCTGACAGTGCTGTTTGTTCCTACAGGAAGATGAAGACACGCTGTGTGGTGGTGACCCTGGTGGCCGTGGTGCTGCTGGGGCTGGTGCTGTTCCTGGGGCTGTTCTTCGGGCTGCGCTCGGGGGACGCGCACACCTACAGGAGGGCGGCCGTGGCCACCGACGCGGGGCCGTGCTCCATCATCGGGAGGTACCGCCCCCTGCGCTGCCTCTCGTCAGCTCTCACTGCTCTGCCGTGAGACGCAGCTGCTGCTTCCCAATGCTCGGGTGCAATCCTTGCACTTGCCCAGTGTGGCTGCCAGGGCTGGGTTCTGCCCCAGGCTGCCACAGCAAGCCTGGGTAAATGTTCTGGATAGAACAGAACTCCTGGCTGCTTCAAGGCAGAAGTCAGCTACAGAGTGCTCCAATGCAGGCAAAGCCTAGGCATAGGCTATCAGCTCTTTTGTGATTTCATTTGCTTGCAGAACTCTCTTAGCCAGCAGGAGAAAGATCTGGGAGAGCTGTGCAGAGATTCCATAGGCAACTTTATTTCCGACAGCAAGTCCGAGTACATAGAATGTCAAGGGGTTTATAGGGTTAAGGTGGATTGAGAAGTGACCAATAGAGTTATAAGTTGAAAGCTATCCGATTACTTTAAGGTTTTAGGTAGAAAATGACCAATTACCTAGAAGAGATAAGGACCAATTAGAACTCTGAAAGACAACACGGGGGTCTGCAGGGGGGGTGAACATTTCTCTAGCATGAGTCATCCTAAGGAAGGATTTCTTGTCTTAGGGAAGAAGAATCCAAGGGGGCCCTAAAGGGGTATTTGAATCATCCACAGCCCAGCACGGATAGTCAAACCCTAACCTCCCTGAAGAAGGAGGAGATCCTAATAAACCCCAAGCTTTTACCACTCTTGACCAGCTTTACTGCAGTTGCTCACAGACAACATAGCAGACAAAGGATCCTTGGATCCATGAGCAATGAGAACAAGAGTTTTCTTTCTGGCTCCTTTAGAAAAACGTTTATTGAGATATCCTCCAGTTCTAGTCTCAAGTGCTGCAGATGTAAGGCTCCTCAGAAAACTGTCATTTCTTATGACAGTGTAATGAATGTGTGTGGAATGTCACTCCCCACTTGTACTCTGTCACATCTCGCTGCTTTCAGCCTGGTTCAGATGTGTCTCTAGTGAGGGCTGATCTGGTGTGCACACTGAACACTGAGAGTCTATTCTCTCTGGTGACAGAAGCTCAAAATTTCCTGAGGAACACACAGACTGGGTGTGGACAAATATGCCTCAGAGAACCTGTCATAGCTGCTCTGATGTGGTACATGCACTGCTCACAGGGAGCTGAGACACTGTCACATGTCACCTTCCCTTGTGCTGCACAGGGACATCCTCAAGCGAGGAGGATCGGCGGTGGATGCTGCCATTGCAGCCCTGCTTTGTGTGGGACTCATGAATGCTCACAGCATGGGCATTGGAGGAGGCCTCTTCTTCACCATCTACAGCAGCTCAGGTAAGGGGCAGGGCCACACACAGCTGGAACAGTTGGAGAGCTTTATCTAAGGCAGGTGGTTTATCCTACCTGAGAGAAGGTAAACAACTGGTGCTCACAGCCTCTGGGGGAATGTCCTCAAAATAATTGCCAAGAAACTGGCTCACATTGATCAGAGTCCTTCAGCAGAGACCATGCCTGTGTGCTGAGTCCAGAGCTAAACATCATCTTCCTTGCTCTGTCATTAAAGGAAAAGTGGAAATCATTAATGCAAGAGAAGTGGCTCCAAAAGGAGCATCGGAGAACATGTTTGGGAACGACACACAGCTCTCTCTGAAAGGTATGGCAAAGGCTGTTTCACTGCTTTGGGGGGACCAGCACTCACTGCCACCAGCATGTCTACATTCAGAAAATTTCTTATCGTTAGGTTCTTGCCTACATGCAGGATTTCTCATCTGGAAATACCCTCTTACACAATTTGTAAACTCTGGCCTTACAAAGAAGCTAAAAACAATGCCCTTTAAACTAGCTAGGGACCCCATCACTTTCTGCTTTTCACTTCATGAAAAAGCAGGTGAATGCAAAGCACTGAGTATGACCTGTTCCACATGTACCCATCTTTCCTTTCTACCTCTTTGAATAAATCTCTGTGTGGATCACCTTGGGTTTTGTCAGTTCAGGTGTCCTCCCTAAATTACTTGTGGTGGCCAACTGATGGCATGGGGCCTCCAGAGAAGTTCCTTTTGGGAAAGTATTTTCTAATAAGAAATAGAAAGAAATATCAATTAGTTCTCTTCACTCTTCTAAGAAAGAAGGAACAGCACCCTGGGGGGGGGTTTGAACAGTCTGTTGAATTTCTAGGAAAATGAAAACAGGATTGAAGCGAACTACTGCATCACAGTGTGGTGTGGAATCAATCTGTTCCAGTTGTAGTTACAATGCTGCAACAAAGTTTTTGGCTTAAGTACGTCACAGTCTGTGTACTCACTGTGATAGCTTCTGTGTTCTGAGCAGCTTTGCTCTGGTGCAGAGCCTACTGAGGGGAAATGACCCTAAAACTGGAGTTACAGCAAGAGGGCAGAGGAGTTTCAGCAGTTCAGAATACATAGGCACAAATGTTGGACCAAATTATTCTGTTAATCTGTTAATTCTCACAAGCTGAGCTGGTCACAGTTCACAGAAGCCCTGGCAGAGATGCTTGCCCTACCTCCTGCTCCATCAACCACTCTCTTTTCTTGCTGTGGAAGACTGACACATTCCTTTTCTGCTCCAGGAGGACTGTCAATTGCTGTTCCAGGAGAAATCCGTGGCTATGAGCTGGCTCACAAACGTCATGGCAAGCTGCCATGGAAAGACCTGTTTATGCCCAGTGTCAGGCTGGCAAGAGAAGGATTCCCTCTTGGGAAAGGCCTTGCTGCAGCCATCAAATCAAAAGAGGAGGCAATCGAAAGCAATCCCTTGCTGTGGTAGGTGGAGCAGTTGCTGTTCTATGCAGAGAAATTTGGGGTGGCTGCATCCAATCTGCAGAGTCCCTGTGTTTGTGTGCTGCAGTGTTTGTGAGGAGTGTGCCTCCCCTGCAGTAACCACACTCACTGTGCCTGCTGCTGTCACTGCAGACACCTAAAGGTGTTAAATCATGGGGAATGTTCAGTCCTGACCTTTAAAGGGAGAGAAATTCTACTCCTGAAGTCAATTTGTCTGAGCAAAGGTGGAATTAGATACGTGCTGGGATCAGTCTGCCCAATGGCAATATATTTTCTGAATCCCCAGCTTTTCTTCCTGCTGTAAGTCCACCAAGCTCATCTTACCTACATTTGGAGCAATTGCAGTCTCCTTGAGCATCTCATCTGCTGTCAGCCAGTGGGAATTTACTCTACAATCAGCCTTCCTCAAGAAGGGCCTCTGACCATCCACATGTGGCAAAGACTTGGAGCATGAAGGGTTTTAAATGCTCCTCCACTTCTTACAAACCCTTAGTGTTTATGTCCAGCCCTGCTGGACATCATGCTTCATTCTCTCTTTTCCTTAAAATCTCTGCCAGCTGCAGGTTTGTTTCCTATCCAACTGGTAATGTACACCCTGGCCTATCTCCTGTCCTTCCATCTGGCAGGTCCACAGCAGCACAATCATGATCCATCATGAGGCAGCTAGAGAGGGAACATTACCTTCATGTGATCTAATGAACAGGGACTGAAACACTTCTGGATTTAGTGGAAGCCTTGAACCTCATAGCTTAATAGACTGTGCTCTGAACTGAACTGCTGAGTTCAGGGGCTGTGGCCCCTCCTGTGCATCTTGAGGCACTTGTTGGCCCCTTGGGTGGGCAGGGAGGTTGGTGCCATGGTGAAAATCCCTGCAGCAAGTTCCATTGAGCAAACTGAGCATGTGGAACTGCAGGTCAGAAAACACTGCTCAGTTTTATGTCCCAATGCCAGGATATGAGGACCCCTGGGCCATGACTCAGGCAGTTTCTCTTCTCTCCAAGAAGAATCTAGCACAAACACTCATGCTGGTTCAGCTGCCACAGACACACATAGTTTTGAACTTGTCTGTCAGACCTGATCTTCCCAATCTTCTTTCTTTATTAGTGAAGTGTTCTGCAAAGGAGGGAAAATTCTGCAAGAGGGTGACACCATCAAGATGCCCAAACTAGCCAACACTTATGAGACTATAGCCACAGAAGGAGCAGATGCCTTTTACACAGGAAGCCTGGCAAAGCAGATCATTGCTGACATCCACAATGCAGGTGAGAACCAGGACATCTGTGCCAAGCAGCAGAGTGACCACACTGCTCAGAGCCAGGGACCTGCAGAGGCCTGGGAGAGGTCAACCCTGAAATGCTGCCTCTGAGATCTGTGGCAACAGGACACCTAAAAGAAGCTCTTTAATAGAAGTGTTTGAAACTCAGAAATGGAGAATGTTTACTGTGCATGTCTGTAGCACAGAGCCTCCCAAGTCTGTGCAGTTCTGGCTGTAGCTGAGTAGATACAGGCTATTCACAGAGCCTGAATCCAAAGAGTTTGTACCTAAAATGTTGCACATGTGCTGCTCCTGTGAACTCTGAGCTGTTTGGTCTCTTGGTGCCACTAGATGGTGGCAGTATCCTATCCTCACCAGCCAGCACTGGCTAGCTTGGTGAACTTCCTGAGAGTAATTTATTGGCTTTATTTGAGGTGGATAATTATTTACTGTCTTCCCCCTTTGGATAAGAAAGCTGATGGAACACTCAAATTATTTTACCTTAGGGGTGCCACAAAACATCTGCACCCAAAACTGCATCTTCCTCCTGTAAACTGAATTCTTAAGGACATTTTGTAGCCTGACACTGCTGGTGTCCTTTGTAAAAAAAGATGGATCACCAGAGTTTTGGCTGCTGTAAATCAGCTCAACTTTGTGCTTAGATCCATCTGAGCCTCAGATGGATCTATCAAGGGGTAAATCTCATGGGCACACACCTTTGCTTTATTCACCTTGTTACTTTTTAGATTTGTCCATTTTCCCTCCACTCCTTGCTGTGATTCATGTGATGGAGTATGACCTCCTCTTCCCACCAGAGATCACATAAACCCACATCCCTGGTTTCCTTCTCTTTGCAGGGGGAATTGTCACACTGGAAGACCTGCGGGACTACAATGCCACGGTGATTGAGGACCCCATACAGATCAAACTCGGGGAGTTCACCCTCTACACACCCAGTGCCCCCCTCAGTGGCCCAGTTCTGGCCCTCATTTTCAACATATTGAAAGGTGAGAGTGCCACAGAGAAGTGCCCCACAGGCAGCAGGAGCTGGGAGAGCTCCAAAGACATCACTTTTTTTGGGGGAGCAAGGCCTCCCTGGCAGCCCTCCAGCAGGTGGGAAGTCTGAGAGCCCAGGAGAGATCAGAAATGCAGAAACATTCCCCTTCTGCTGTAAACTCAGGGATGTCACCTTCCTACCTGAAATACAGGTGCAAGAGGAAAAATATTTTCCTGATAGGGGAGCTTCCCTGATACTTATATGAGTTGAATCTAACATGTACTTGAGGCTTTTTTGGAAAACACCTCTGCAAGTACAAATTCTGCTGGTGACCCCCACAGTGCTCAAAACTCCCAGAGCTCCTGAGTTCTCCATGTGGAGGTCAGGAGAGTCCAATGACTGCATCTCTGTAGAGACTGGGCTTCAATGTTTTACATTTGGTACAGGTGCATTAGCAATCCATTGACCCTGTGCTTTGTGTCCACACTTGTCTGTCCTCTCTTGCCAGGATATAATTTCTCTGCTGCCAGCATCCAAACCGTGGAGCAGAAGGGTCTGACCTACCACCGCATCGTGGAGGCCTTTCGCTTTGCCTACGCCAAGAGGACTTTGCTGGGAGACCCAAAATTTGTCAACATTACAGAGGTACCTGCAAAAATCCTTTTCTTTCTGCAACACCAAAGCTGACTGGAACATGGCTTAAAGTTTTTGGGTGACTCCACTTGGTCAGGCATGCTCTGTGCCACTTGCTGTTGACAGGCACTGGAACAGCTCTGAGTCCTGTGTGGCTCGTGGCTGAGCTGTGAGGGCTGTAAATGGAGGCAAACCTTCCTGCTGTAAGGAAAAGCAAACTCCTCAATTCACCAGGAGGGATAGAGAACATTTAGGTCTAACCCTGTCTGTTTCTATAGTATTTGAAGCCTTATTCACTATATTCCTGTCATCCTTGTGGCTCTCTAACCAGAGTGCTGCCTGTAGTAAAATGGAGTAAGAGATGGGAAGGGGTGAGACTGCTTGTCCCAACTTTGCACTTTTTGTTTTACTTCTGTGCCTGCAAAAGCAGCACATTCTGAGCCCAGCCTAGCTTGATGAACACAAATTTTCAATTTACAGAGCTGTGGTCAGACCTTGCCTTGTCCTTGTCCTCTCAATGCAATCCCATTCCTCTTGTCCCTGAAGGAAGTGTAGCCCTGCTTGCCCCACTGCAGTGTGGAGCAGCTTTCCATAGCACTGCAATAATGGATGCTGATTGACTTCTACACAAAGGAGTGACTGTAACAGCTGCTCCTGTGACAGCTTAAGATGATCTTTAGGTACAATGTCCATCCTGCAAGAAGGAAGGCCCCTGAGGGAAAGCTGTACCTCACTGCTGGGATTTGGCGCTGTTCTGTGGTCTGAATACTGGATATCAGCCTCACAACTCCGTGTCTCTGCATGTGCTGAGTAACTGCTGGGTTTCTCTGACAGGCCATCAGAAACATGACATCCGAGTTCTTTGCGGATAGTCTCCGGAGGAAAATCACAGACAACACCTCCCATCCCGTTGACTACTATGAGCCCGTGTATTACACTGGAGACAATGCCGGTACATCCCACATCTCCATTGTGGCTGATGATGGCAGTGCTGTGTCCGCCACCAGCACCATCAACCAATAGTATGAGCTCAGACCTTCCTTCCCTGTAGACCTTTGCCATCTTCCTAGTGCTGGTCCTGGGGTTGCTATCAAACACCACTGAGCTGTCACTCTGGGGTGGGCAGGGGTCAGCACTTCTGCTGAACTGGCAGTTCAGTGCTCAACACTGAGGCCTCGTGCTGGTGTCAGAGGACATGATGTGCCTTCTCTCATGCTGAATTCCTCAACTTCACGCATCTGGATCTTCTCATAAGCAGAGCTATTGCTGCTGGGTTCTCATTTCCCAGGCTTTTGGAAGGAATTTGAGCTAATACAGCTGGCCTGGAAGTGCAGTGTTTGGCTGTGAGACCTGTCAGAAAGAACTGTGTTCACACATATGGACTGGAGCCAGGGCATGAACTTTTTATGCATAGAAAATGCCTCCAGCTTGACACATTCCCCAGTCATTCCCAAATGTGCTAACCTCGAGCTGTGCTGCCTCTGAAAGGAGTGCAGTACTGCTCACCTGCAAGGGTCAGTAGTTGTACTGAGGTGCTGTGCTGGTTTTCCCCATGGGGTCCCCTCAGGGGAGCTGTAGGAAGGGCTCTGGGCTGCCTTTCCTCTCTGTGTACTCACGGTATTAACTGCTTCCTTCCCCCAGGGGTGGCAGAAAGTCCTTTACAATGGGAGGGAGTGGAGCGTTACTCCAATCAAATCCCAGGTTTCACATTGCAGTAAATTCAGCTGAAGCTCTGCCTAGATTTGCTGTGGTTTTGACCTGACTTTCACAATTTGTTTTCTCCAGCTTTGGCTCTGATGTACGATCCATCGTGAGCGGAATCATATTTAATGATGAAATGGATGACTTCAGCTCACCTTACATAATCAATGGATTTGGGATCCCTCCTTCTCCAGCAAATTTCATAGCTCCAGGTAGCTGTAAACGACCTTCCTGACTCAGTCCTTTGGCTGCACTGTGCATGCTCACACTGCAGCATCTGTGCCATGGGACAGGTCTGGGACCTGCAGAGGACAGGGGTGGGAGAGAGTCAAGACATGAGTGCAGGGGATGGTGGGATCCCCAAGGACTGAGCAGGAGCTGAGTCAGGAAGGTGGACACTGAGGCTTAGTCTGTGTGCTGCAGCCTCTGTGTTGTGTCTGTGTGCCCAACAGGCAAACAGCCAATGTCTTCTATGTGCCCCTCCATTTTGGTGGATAAAATGAAAAAGGTGAAGATGGTGGTCGGTGCTTCTGGAGGAACAAAAATAACTACAGCAACAGCACTGGTATGTGATGGGGTGGGCAAATGGAGGACAACATGAGGCAAAACGGGACAGGCAGCATTTGGGGGGACTCATGTCTGCACCTGTGACAGGATCATGGCTGTGGCTTCCTGCTGGGGGCCAGGGGCTTGAAAAGGAGGTTCCTGTCTGGCTTTCTGAGGGTCAGACCTCCAACACCAACTCCTGCCAGGGCTACAAAAGGTCTGCTGTTAAATTGCATCCAGTGCCTCCTTTAGTGACATTTTCTCTGGCAAGTTGTTCTTGCCACTTGCACAAGATTTGGTTAGACTTCTGTTCTCCCTGAGCCTATTTAGTTTAGAGTTGTTCCCATCCAATATCCCAAACTTTGGATCAAAGTCACACAGAGAAGCTAAATAAGAGCTCAGCTCAGGCACAGTGTCAGGCCTGACAGGCAGGGCCTCTGTGAGCTGCTGTGGCAGCCACTCAAACCACCCCAGAGTGACTGCAGCAGTGACTGTCCCTGTGCCAGCAGCACCAGGCTGCATCTGGATTTCTGGCTGAGGTAGAGGAGAAGTCTGTTAAAACCACTACAAGCAACTTCCTAAGCCCTGGACTCTGAGGGTGTTCTCACTTCCCAGCAGCTCCAGCTTGCAGTTCAATCCTGTAAAGATGAGCCAGGCCTAAGGGAGCCGCTTGTACAATAGCTGGAAGCTGTGGGTGTGTTTGAGGTGACTGTTGTGTCCTTAGTTTACAGCAGCATAAATCCAGCCACCATAGCTTAGGGATCTGCTCCTTCTGCTGTGTTAATTTTAGTCACCCATGGTTTCTTTGTGTGGGAATCCTCTTAAGCATATACAAGCTGCAATGTACCTGTGTTTTGCTTAGCCAAGAGAAGACCCACTGGAAGCCAAGTAAACCAGAAATGGTGCCTTTTGTGTGCTCATCCTTGAGGCACCTCTGCCTATGTGGCTCCAAGGGTCAGACTACTTTGAAGACAAGTAATTAACATTAATTTTTGCTTCCCACAGACAATCATGAATTCCATCTGGTTTGGTTATGATGTGAAGAAAGCAGTGGAAGAGCCCAGAATCCACGATCAGCTGTTTCCCAATATCACGGAGCTTGAGCAGCAGATAGAGGAGGTTGGTCTCACTAGAGCCATACATGAACTTATGTGGGCTGGGTTCCTAGTGCTGGGAAGGCAAGCATTGTGGAAAATCATCAGGTTTGGCCAAATGTTCCTAGGTGAGCAGTAGTAAAGCTGGTACAGGTCTAGTGCTGGGTCACAATATGCTGTTCAAAGTGCACCTTTAGTCTCAGTCACACAAGTGTGCAGCCAGTGCAGTGAAGAGTGACTTGTATCTGAAACTGAGCATCTGCTTGCAGTGATATTTGGCACAAAGGACTTGCAAAACAGCAAACCATATCAGGGCCCAGACTATCCAGCAGTCTAAATCCAGCAGTCAGTCTGAGGGAACTCTTGCCCTGTTGTGTAACCTCATGATGAATCTGGAAGGCCTGGCCCAGACCTAGCAAGGGAGGATGCCCAGAGGGACCTGGGAACAGGCTTGAAAATATATTCACAGTAGAGATGTTGGCACAGTACTGTCAGTCAGAGAGCTGATGGCAAGGTCTGCCATCTCTCCAGAGCACTCACCTGAGCTGGCAGCTTCCTTCACCCTGAGAAACTGCATGTCCCAGAGGCCTGGGACAGGCACAGGCTTAGTACATATCTCTTGCCTCTATATCTGCCTCTTTGTACATATCTCATATATCTGTTGCCTCTGTATTTGGGAAAATAGTCCTACATAACACAGTTTTCTTATCAAACTCTGCAGAAGTTCCCCTGTTAATAAGCTTCTTATGAAGGCAACAGCTGAGATATCTGCCAGCACTGGGGAAGATGCCCTGCTCTCTGTGAGTCCTGTGTTTTACACCACTGCCAAACAGGATCCCTCAGTCCTGGCTGTTAGTGTGTGAATATCTGTGACCAAGAATAGTATTGGTAACCCACACTGAACACCACAAATATCAAATCTTCTGAGTCCCACTTCTTCAAAAGTAGGGCATCCCAGAAAGCAAAGGGAAGAGGAGGAACAACCTTGTAGATTTAGCCCTGTCTGGCACAGGCCCTGGACACCTGGGTGGTTGTGGAGGATGCAGGTCTCAGGCTGCAGCAGGTGCAGTTTGGGCTGTGCTGAGCTGACCCAGGTGTGCATTGCAGGGCATAGAGCAGCAGCTGAAGCAGAGGAGGCAGATGCAGGTCTCAGGCTGCAGCAGGTGCAGTTTGGGCTGTGCTGGGCTGACCCAGGTGTGCATTGCAGGGCATAGAGCAGCAGCTGAAGCAGAGGAGGCAGATGCAGGTCTCAGGCTGCAGCAGGTGCAGTTTGGGCTGTGCTGGGCTGACCCAGGTGTGCATTGCAGGGCATAGAGCAGCAGCTGAAGCAGAGGAGGCACGCCACGGCGCGGGTGAGCGGCGGTGCCGTGGTCCAGGCCATCCTCAGGACGGAGCGCGGATGGGCTGCAGCCTCCGACTCACGGAAAGGGGGCTTCCCTGCAGGCTACTGACCTGGCTCAGCTCCTTCTTCCAGTGGTCTAGTGACACCAAGGTGTGTTTGGGGGGAAGAGCCTTTAGATCTGCAACTCAGGGACTTCTCACAGGAAAGAGAACACATTTACCTGTGATTCTGTTGATGGAACTGGGACAGTTCTCTACAGCCATGACCGAAGTGCCTCATGCCACAGCGTCTGCTAAGACAGGCACGTCCACCAGGATGTGCAGTACTTACTTGAAGAGTCTGTTCTGCCTTGAAGAGTTTGTTCCCTGCCTCCTCTCCATCCCATGAAGACAGATTGGGTGCCCAGTTTCTGCAGAAGGTCCAGCTCACTCAAGCTGCAAGAAGCGTTTCCCCTGCACAGTGTCAGCTACCAGGAATGTCCCTGTCACTAGAGAAGATATTTGTTTCCTGTTGGGTAGGTGGGAGTTACAGGACTCTGGGACTGGGTTTTTTAAGTTATAAACTAATAGGTCTGTGCCATAGCAGGAAGCCCAGCTCTAGACTGGGGTAAGCCAAACTCACCACTCTGTTAACAAAAGATGTTTCTGCATTTCACCCAGTTGATTTTTGGAGATGAGTGGGGCGAAATGGGGAAATGGCTTCAAACTTTTTTATATTTCTGTTGAGAAGGTCTAAAGGGAAGATGCTACCTGTAAAACTCTGAGCACAACTAAAATAAATAAATACGGAGTCACACGTTTTCCTTGCCTGCACAGTTCTGCAAAAAGGGATGGTGAGAGTCTGTGTGAAAGAAGCTCTTCTGAGATTTTTGTCTTTTCTTCATTGCTTTGATGAAGTCATGAGTAAAAAATAATAGTTATGTATCCAAAACAAGCTTGTTTTTCTCCACTTTGCTTTTTACCTCATCATACTGTAGGCATGAAATATCAGAGTTTTGGGGAAATGAAACTTCTAAAAAAGGATACTCTTGTTTAAAGGTAAGTTACTATTAACCAGACTGTTAAGGACCTCTCAGAAATCCCTGTCTGATATGGAGCAATTGAGAGTGTTTGTACCTGCATGAGGGGGTTTGGTGTTCACCTACCAGCATGGACCAATACCTCACATCACATAAACTTAGCCCAAGATCAAAACCAAATGATTCAGGATGTTGTCATGCTCTAGTGGTGTTTTTGAAATCCTTGATACACAAGTGGCAGTAAGTTAACTCATCTGTTTGGCTCGTTGAAACTTCCTGTCTGTTTGAAAGAACCTTAAAATACAGAAGAGAAAATGAAAGGCTGAAGTTTTATGCATCATGCAACCTCTTTCCTGGAAATGTCTGGAACTGAGAAGGGCCCAGTTTCACAGAATTAAGTGACAGCCAGATGATGCTTAAACCAGAGTCACGACTTTGTCATACACATTTGGTTATATCTTTTGACCCAAATGAGTGGCTTTTACCAAATGTGCCCTGGGTGTGCTCTGGCTCCTTTTACTGAGCTCTTGCTGCTGGTGCTGCATTAGGTGCAGCAAAGGCAGTGATTGCAAATGACCTCTAGTCACCATGTTCCCTCTTGTTCTCTCAAGAGACCAGTCTGGGGCCAAGCCTGTGTCCTCTTACTGCTGAACTGAGACTTCCACTTTTCCACTTCTTGTAATTCCACTACTGGTGTTCCTCAGTGTCAGGCTGCCTTTGGAACTGGGACTAGCTGAGCTCATTCTTGGCTAGGTGTGACCTGGGCAATAAAGAAAATACGGTTATTGGAATCTTACAGTCACTACAGTTAGTAGTAGGGAATTGGAAGGGAACTGACTTCTGGGAAGTGCCTGTTGGACAATCCTGATTTCTGATACAGACCTGAGTGGCTGCTGCTGGGCTGCTCTAACAGAACAACAGCAGTTGTTCTTACGTTCCTGAATTTCTTCTTTGTACTCAGAAAATCCCCCTATTATTTATAACCCATGTTAAAAAGCTTCCCCTGTGGAAAGCTTAAAACACTCCTAGTTGCAACTGTTCTTATATAAGTACATTTGAATTCTTAATGCTGCAGAAGTTGATTTGTTTGGTTGTTTTTTAGCAGTATCACTGCAGAGGAATGATTTGTTAAACTAGGCTACAGCTTGCACTTACATCCTACATTTTTTACAAAGCTATGGATACTTCTGCAAGCTGTAATTATCTGCATCTCAGACATATCTGTACATGGAGCAGGCACTTCTGCTTGGTTGCCACGTCCCACTGCTCACCCTGTGCAGCCATCAGCAGCCAGATGTCAGCCAGTGGTTCCTGCTGTAAAACCTCCAACTGCACCCTCAAGGCTGCTCAGCTTATGGGGTGTTTCAGCTGCAGTGAAAAGGCTTCTGGATAGGATGAGAGGGAATGGCTTTAAACTGAAAGAGGGTAAATTTAGCTTTAAGATGATGTTCTTGACTGTGACAGCAGTGAGGCCCTGGCAGAGGTTACTCAGACAAACTGTAGCTGCCCCATGCCTGGAAATGTTCATGGATAGGTTGGATGGCACTTGGAGCAACTGGATCTAGTGAGTGACATTCCTGATCATGACAGGGGGGTCAGAACAAGATGGTCTCTGAGGTCCCTTATCATTCCATGTCCCCCCTTTGGAATGCAAGGCTCTGCTCCTGGGTGCACACAGGGTGTTGGTGTGGGCTGCCTGCTCCAGTGCAGGGCATGGAGAGCAGGACACATTCCATGGCTGATTCCAGCTGATGGGAAAGGAAGCTGTACCATTAAAAGGCAATTCAGATCATTAGCTGGAGAGTTCACTTCTTGCCCCTATTCTTCTGTCTGACATTAGCACAATTTTCTTTTGGCAACCATCCAGCCTCTGCAAGGGAACAAAACTCAGCTGTGAGAGAAAAGTGGCAGGAGCTGCACCATTCCTCAGCTTCTCCAGCAGCATATGAGGCTCCAGAATGAACAACTGCTGCTGCTGGAAACACCTGCATGGAGTCCTCTGTGCTTGTATGATGGGATAGGCAACAGGTTTAGAGGAGAAATTCCCAGACAGGTTTAAAAACATTTTACTAAAAGTATAACTTAAAGACTTCATTAGAAAATAGAGCAGCTTCTGTACAATGATGCTTTAGAAGTCCATGTAAGTTGATTTCAGTACAAAAATAATGCTCTGTTGTTGGGAGGAGCAGGAATGTGGAGAGACCAAACTGAGAGGCTCTTGACACAGCAGATTTCAGCAGCAGTGAGGAGGTGGCAGGGCAAGAGCAGAAGTGCCAAAGCAGGTACAATCTCAGCTTCACCAGGTGTCCTGCTAGGAAGGACTGCAGGACTGGAAGTCTCTGTGGCACTGAGACATCTGTACTCCCATTCCCTTCTGTCTTGCAAACTAAATATATGACGGGTTTTTAAACTGACACTTGCAAAGTTAATAGTAAAGCAGTTAAACTGCAGTGAGTACTGGACTAAAGATAATATTCCTGTGTCCTTGTGGTGGGAAGTAGCTGTGATTCTACTGCACTGAAAAGGTGATAGGCTGGAGTACTGCAGGGTGCTTCACCCTAAGGTGTGTCAGAAGCAAAGGTAATGGAAGACTTAGTTACTTGGTGCCTTGGGTTTTCTGTAGTGAAACACAGTGGAGAGGGACCACAGCACTGCTGAAGGTGGTCCTGAAGCCCGATAGAGAAGCCAGGAGTGCTCTCCCTGTCTCCAGCCAGTGTCACTCTCTGTTGCTGACTGTAAACTCTCAGCTCAGTGGGATTAGCTGGAAGTAGCTGTGGATCTTGCAGAGCCAGCCTCCAGTATGGTCTGTGCTGCAGATGGTGTCTGACTCCTGTCAGTGCTTCCCCTTGCACAGCTCTGTCAGGTGTTATTTCTGACACTAGAACTGATGCACCCAGCAACTGCTAGCTGGGGAGTGAAGGTAGAAAACTTCAGCAAATTAGATTTGGTTTCTTTGGTAATCACAGTCAATGTAAGCCCTTCCAACTGAACATAAAAACTGCCCCTTATCAGCTTTTAGGGCTGTTTCCTTTCCCATTCACCAGCACTATGATGCTGCCTCACAGGGGGCCAGGCCAATTCCACGGTGTGAGTGAGCAGCTCTGATGGAGGAGCCAGTTCTGTGGAATTAACATGAGTTCCACTTGGACAAGGAGGGAGTGGGGCAGTGCATGGAGCTGGCTCCATCCATGAGTAACTTGATTTCCAGCATGATTAAGGGCTTATGGTCACAGTCTGGTGACTCAGCAATCATTCACTGGTACAGCAGTCCTTGCAATCCTTGGTGTATCACTTCTGAAGGAAAACACATCTGGCTCTGCTCAGCTTCACTCAGACCATCACTAAAATGCAAGTGAAGGCTGAGATTTCAGTAAATTGATGGCTTTATTGGACAGGTATTATGGGTAAAAACATTGGCTTCAAATCTAGCTGGCCTTGTTCTAATTTGTGTTTTTTAACAGTGTGTGCTTGTTATGATGTTTACAGAGGGATTCTATTTGTTGGAGAGCTAGGAGTCCCATGGGCTCTGTGTGTGAGGGGGAGGGCTCTGCTAGTGCCTGGCTCTGTTTTCTCTCTTTCAGACACACTCTGTGCCCACAGGGCAATCAGGCTCAGAAGCTTCCAGAAAATGGAATTTTGGAGGATTCTGGGAATTTGACCCTGTATATTTGAAGAGCTTTGGGGGTTTTGTGGGTTTTAGGTTTTACTTTCTTAAATGTTTCATTCCCTTGGCCATTTTGAGCAGGGCAAAGTTATGGATTAACTGCAAAAGACCTTTTGCATCCAGGTGCAAAATCTAGGACCTTTTGTGTTCAGGTCTCTTCTCCTAAAGTTTTCTCTTTCTGTGATGGTTGTTAAGTCCTACAATGTCCTCCTTGTGGTCTGAAGAGAGCACTAGAGCCCAGCTGTGATAAACATGGATTTGGAGCATGTAGCTAATGCCCAATAGTGCTGCATCACTTCTCAGTTCTGGTGTTTGCCTGGCCAGGCTGAGCTCAGGGCTACAAATGACATCTCCTGATCACATATACTTTGCAATTTGAAGAGACTTCTAAAGTTTGCAAGCACAGCATTTCTGCTGCCTTCCTGCCTGCCTTCCCAGAGACTGATGTACCAGTGTGGAGGAGGGAGAGCTGGCACAGCTGGACCCATCTCACCACAGGGAGAGGAGAGGCAGCTCCAGGGAGCTGAGCTGAAGCCTGTTGGTCCCAGGAGCAGGGAAATCACATGTCCCATGGGAGGCTATTCTCAGAGTCACAGTGTGAGGGCTGGAGGAAGTGTTGGTGCAGTTACCCTGAGCCTTTGTGGGGTCCTTTGCACCCCCGAGGCAGAGAGCAGCAGGCAGGGCAGCACTTGTGCCATGGTGTGATTTCATCTGCTACCTTGGGGAAAAGCTGGGCTTCTTTGGATGGGAAAACAGAGGAAGAGTGTGGAATTTTGTTCTCTTCCCTTTCCAAATCCACACTTTAAGCTTGAATGCTTCAAATGCTTTAAAATCCTCACCCTACAGATGCTTCTTGCTCATAGCTAAAATAGTTATGTATTTCATATTGCTGAGCCCCAGCAATAAGCTTATTGTGGAGCAGCCTGAAAGAAACCCAGACTCCATCAGGAATGGAGGATACAGCTCCACATTTCACAGTGTTCTCAGTGGGGTTTGGACCAATTTTCCTTTCACACTTTGTATTCTCTCATTCTGAGTAACTGATGTGCTCAATATGCTCTCTGTGTATCACATAAATAATGAAAGGTGTAGCTCTAAACAAGGTTGGCTGACCTCTCCTTGTATTGCCTGAGGGTGACCTGCACTCTACTGGAATTAGATGTAACCACAGTCTGCCCATGCTCCAGGAGACATCCTGATGGGAACAGGAAATTATGGGCATGTCCAAGCAAAGCATGTTCTGAATCTCCTGTGGCTTTGTGAGTTGTGGTGGCATTTCACACTAATATCCAGCTGATTTCCCCAGCTTCCTTTTATCAGAGTAAGCAGAGATGCATTTTCCTTCCTTGGAAATTCCCTGTACAACATTCATTGCAAATTTATCTTGCTTTTCCTTATGTCCTCTTCCCAGCAGGCCAGTCTTAACCTCCTGTGTGGGGAGAGAAGAGGAAATGAAGTGAATGGGGCAGGGGCCTGAGATCTTAACATTGCTAGGTGTGAAACTCTAGGATGTGTGTGAGAGAAAGTTGAGAAAGTGAGGCTTAAACAAGAAGGAGGTGAGCCAGAGGCAAAATAAAGATCATCCAGGAGAGTTACAGAAGCAATCTGCTTCCCAGCAAGACCACTCACCTTGCTGAAAGACTCCTCAAATAGGACACTATCACCCTGGGTGTGCATGACAGGAGCTGAAATGGCATGTTCCAAGTCATAGCCAAACCACAGCTTGTTTATAATCCCCTGCAATAAAACAAATCCCATACTGCTCACCTGGACATAAAACCTGCCTGTCCAACCCAGGCTGCAGTGAGCCAAACCCACAGTCCTACTAGCCTGGTGTCCTGCTTTTGTGGTGATCAGTACCAGATTCTTGGGGCAAGTTAAAGTGTAGGATGAGCACATAATACTTCCCAGAATGCTTTCCCTGGCCTAGAGCCTGCAGTCTTTAGTGACTTCTGAATTGCAAGTTAAAAAAAAGCACCAAGGAGTCAAGATCTGAGGAGAGCTGAGTCAGCACTGGCCATAGTTAGAAATTTGGGAGGGCTGAAAGAATTGGCAGCTTGCTTTCACTTACCATGGTGGTAGCACTGATAATCCAGCCCCCCCCAGCTCCTCCAATCACCAGCATGTCTCCTGACTTGGAGATGAGGATGGAAGGCACCATTGCTGAGGGAGGCTTCTCTCCTAGAGCAGAAGCAGAGATATTATTCTTTCCATGTGGCTCTAAACAGGGTAGGAGGGACACAGGTTCATCTATCTTGCCTTTTGTCTCCCACAGAAAACAAGGTCCTGCTCCTTCCTCAAGATGCTCAAGAAAAATTTCCTTGTAGTGAAATCCTGTCTCCCACGAAACTGGGACCTTTATGGTACAAGCTAAACAAGCTTCTCTTGATACAGGACAGGGCATCCTACAGGTATTCAGGACTTGCTGCAGTTCACTCAACCAGATGAAGAACCCTTAGCAGAAATCCTGCTACAGCAGCCCTGGTGTCCTCTCCCAGCAGGCTGATGGGGATGCAGCAGGGACAGCTTGTGGCACAAAGCCATGTCTGCCCCAACACTGCTGTCACAGAGCTCAGTGCAAGCCTGTAGCAGCTCCATACTCAGAATCATAGATGAGCCTAAAATATCAGCAGGCTTGTCTTAGCAGTAGTTTCTTCACTTCTTCCCTCCCCTAGCTATCAGTGATCACCCTACCTAGTGATCAGCTTCAGCATTTTTAACCTCTAATTTCTCTGGTTAGAAACCAAAACCCCTGTGTTTCCATACAAGGAGATATGTGAGTATACATAGACACACTATAGGGCTTTATCCTCTTTTAGTCTGAAATAAACTTGCTCTCATCCAGATCCAGGAAAGGAAAGAGTACCTATAAGTTTACAGGCTGTCCCTACCCACTACACAGCCTGTGTATCCATCCCCTGGCCCTGTGCTTTATTCTGAGGATGCTCACCTGGTTTAATGTTTCTGTTTGCTATGCAGAAGTCAGCAAGTTCATTATTTAAAATGATCCCAGTTTGGTTAGAATACACCAAGGAGCCAAACCTGCAGGCAGGAAAGATGAAGCTTTTTAGTGCCTAGGGTTCTCCTCTTGTGGATGACATTAACTGCACATAGCACCCTGTAGGTAACTTCTATCTCCTCCCAGGCTGCAAGGGTGTCCAAAAGGAATTTGTGCTGCTGCTGGTGACAGAGATAAGTTCCCTGTTACTGGTGCCTGTGGGGATTTGCTCAACCCACAGAAATTCAGCAAGAGCCTCAGCAATTTCTTTCATCCTCCTGAATTATGATGGCCCTTGGAGCTGCTGCTCACAGATCTTTGCTGTCACATAAAAAAAGCATTCACAGCCCAGAAGCTGCCTAAACCAGTGAAACCCAAGGGGTTTGCATTGCTGGTAGGCAGCCCTTGCAGCTCCCCTGTGAAGCTGGCACTTGGCCTGTGGCTGTGCCACCAAGGCCTGGCTACTCACGGGTAGTTGATGGTGCTGGTGGCAGACACGGCGCTGCCGTCCGCAGCCAGCACAGAGATGTGGCTCGTGCCCATGCTCCTGTACTTGCCACTGTAGAGGGGCTCCAGCAGCCTGTAGTAGCTGAGAGGGTGGTCACCACGACTGTCTATCTGCTGCCTCACAAACTTAGCAAACTGGTCAGACAGCAGGGTCCCCAGAGGCACCTGCAAGCACAGCAAGGACACTGAGCTGGTCACCAAAGCACAGGCACAGGGGCACAGGGGGGTTTCAGGAACTGAGCCCCAATAGTCAGAGCTTGGGGGCCCTGGAGTGGCAGCATTCAGCCCCAGGCCACTTCCATCCCAGAAAAGGGACCAAGCTCAGCACTGAGGCACCTCAGCATTGGCAGGAGCATGTGCACATCCTTTGCCAAGCGAGTGCCATCCTACAGCTGAAGCTGCAGGGTAAACAGCCTGATCCTGCCTCTGCCTTGGCCAACTCAGCTGCATTGCTCTTCAGTAGCACTTCTAAGTGTTTTCTTTCCTTCCAGGCTGCAAAGAAGGAGCATGTCAGAGCATTGCTCAGTGCTGCAGCACTGTACCAACACACCATGGAGCTCACCTGAGCTTCAGAGAAGGCTGGGTCACTCATGTTGGGTCTTAGCATGTTGCCAAACTTCAGGGCCTCTGCAATGTAGTGATAGGTTTCTACCTTCTGCTCAGGTGTTGCCAGTGATCCTTTATGGAATTTATACTCTATGAAGCAGGATGAAATTATTTTGTTAACAGACCCGAGGCAATGTTTTATCAAGAAGTACAAAAAAAAAAGTTTGAAAGCAGCCTCCTCCTCTTCCCACCCCAGTTCTTACCAGGTTTCCCTTATGCTTTAGCAGGATGTGGATGCAGAGACAGCCAAGTACTAATTTCCACTGTGACTTCAATTTCTTTTGAAGCATTGGGAAAGTCATGCATCCTTTGGCCTTTGCAGCAGCTATGGTGATGCTGGCCCACTGTACAGGTTCACCCTGCTGCATAGCATGGCCACACTGCTGCTTTGGGCACCATTCTGGCCCAAAAACTCCATTTCTGCCTTGCATTTTATCACTCTGGAACAACTCTCTCTGAAAACCTCTTGATGACCCTTTTCCATTAGAAATTTACCTTCCAATACCTTGAGGATGAACATCAGCACTGCACCTCCCATGGGTGGTCCTGGAGCAAATACCTTCGTGTGGTCATTCAGGGTGATGTTCAGAGCTGAGGACACCTCTGCTTTGTATGCCCTAAGGTCCTCCAGTGAGAGATTGGACCCTTCAACAGAGACCCAGGAGCTGCCATTAGCACAGAAACTTGTCCTGGTGCTGTGGGCTGCCTACATCAGAGCCTTGGTAAAGTTTGTGAAGAGCCATCCCCTACAGCCCAATTCCTTCCAACAAGCACAGCACTGCCATCACACATCCTCATGTACTGCCAAGCCCAGCATGTCACAAAGCCTAAAGGAGTCAGAGGGGCCAGTGCATGGGCACTCTGGGCAGAGAGCAGTGGGTGGTCTCAGCCACTTCTGGGCCTGAGTTACAGGAACTGGGGAAATGTGGCCTCCTGCCACAGCAGGCACCACCCTAAGTGACCAGCAAATGCCATGTGTTGGCCTTTCCCAGCTCACTGTGAGCCAATGGCTGGGAGCAAGGCCTGTGCATTAGCAGGACTAGGTGCAGCTGTTACCTACCAGCCTGGCTGATGTCCTGCACCAGGGCCTGTCCTATCTCTCCCCCATAGAAGGCTGCAGCTCCGTGCTCTGCCACAGTTCGCAGCGTTCGCTGCAGCGCTGGCCAGCGGAAGGTCTCGCCACGCTTCAGGAACCTTTGGCCATCACACAGCAGTGGGCTGGTAAAGGAGAACATTCTTCAGTTTTACAAACTGAGCTCATTCTTGCCCGGGGCCAATGACCTCTTCCCCCTACCAAGAGCTCATCTGGATTGTGTATGTTGTGTCCTTTCCAAGGCAGTGCTACACTGCAGCCTCTTTTAAAAAGCCACTTCTGTGATTGTCTCCCGCTCCACAGCAAATATTCCCTGAGCACAAACCACAGCAGCAGCCTGAGCTCCACGTCAGATGTCAGGGAAAGGGTCTGAAGCTGAGGGAGCAGTGGCCCTCACACTGCACTTTCATTCTTGGGTCTTACCACAGGCTTTTCCCCAGAGCAGACATGGCTGGGTGCTGGAGAATTCTGTCCACAACTGGGGAAATGGCAAGTGGCTCCGAGAGAAGCTGGATGGTTGGTTCAAACAGGGCTTTCCATGGCAAGCGGCCGTGTCGCCTGTGGGCTTCCTCGTAGCCGCGGAGCTCTCCGGGCACGCCAATCCAGCTGGGACCTGAGGGGCAGCACAGCACTGTCACACCCTGCAGCCACTGCCCTGGGCTTCCACCTCTCTGAAAGCTCTCAGGTCGAAATCTGAGCTGCTAGAGGCAACCAAGGCTTCTGAAAGCAGGCTTGGTTTGTTTATTGCCTTTTCCTGTTCGTGTGTTTCCCTGTTACTGAACAGCAGGGGTACAGAGGGGCTGGAGCCAAGCCTGGGGTGTGCTGAAAGTGCAACAGGCAACAAGCACATGCTGCAGAGCAAGAGAGAGGGCAGCTGGACACTGGAGAAATGGCACTGAAATTCTCCATCCCTGGAGAAAATTCAAAAATGTGACAGGACAAGACCCTGACAGCCTGAGCAAGACCTGACATCACCCTGCTTCAAGCAGACCTCCAGCTGTTCCTTCCAACCAGAGTTACTCCTGATTCCTTTTCAGGTACTTCCAAGGATAAGAACATCTCCAAATCTAGGACACACCTCAAAAGATAACCTTCTAGGGAAGGGGAATGAATACAGCAAGAAATGTGGAAAGATCCAAGATGTGCTGCTAAAGCAAGAGTGCCTGAGCCCAGCAACTCAACCCATGATGTGCCAGCATGCTTCCCCAATCTATGGACATGGGCAAGCACATGAGATTGATTTCTTTTATTCCCAGAAAGCTATTGATCTTCTTTTTCTCTGTAAGAACTTCTGGGAATGAGAGTTTTGGGAAATCCAGTCTTGAACTGCAGAATTCCTATAGAGAGAAGTTACATTGTGATTTCTCCTCATGCTAGGTCCCCATTGTCTTGCTGGTCAGGTTATTAGTGTTATTACCAAACAGGAACTTTTATGGACCTAGTATTTTTAGTTACTTTTGCAAAAGGCAATCCAGATAGAGTGTGTTAAACTGAACAGAACTCCAGATCAAGTCAGTGAGGTACTCAGTTTTTGAGCTCTGTGCACACCAGGAGGGAGGGCAGCTGTGGCCCAGGCTGTGTCCTTACCACTGGGAAAACCAGGACCACAGCCAGACAATAACTTGTCAGGAAACACTCGTGGGACTGTCTCACGGGCGTTGATCACCTCCACTGCTCCTAGAAAGAAGAAAAGGGAAATGTGTAATGTTGTTTTCCTGAGGCAGGTGAGCATCACACTTCAGTCAGCTGTAGCACTGCATGTTCAGCTGTAGCTGCTGGCCCAGAGCTGAGCTGCTCTGGAGTCTTTTGCCAGATGTGCCAAGTGCACCTGCAGGGTCAGGTGTCAGCACAAGTTGTCCTTGACTCCTGTGCTTTTATTTGCAGCAAACCAAGCACTGCCTACCCTAAGGCCCTGGAAGTACAGGGAATGGCCAGGGCTTGTCTCCAGCCAGCAAAGGTTCCCCCCAGGGTTCATGGGCTGGGACATGCTGCCTCACATCTGCAGGTTCCTACACTTCTTCTACAGATGGGACATGTCAGAAACATGATGTGAGCCTCATGCTCCTGGGAAGGCCATTTTCCAAATGATAATGAGGCAAGTCCATCACATTTAAAGCCCTCTATGTATCAGGGAGCTAGAAAGCACAAAAGCAAACCCAACCCCAAATCCCCACTTGCATACACTTGTGTGTTCAGGTCTAGCCTCTCATTTTGCCTCCTTCTCTGCCTTGTATTTATCAGTTCCTATCACAGCCCACAGAGCCAGCTGTGCTGCAGGAGCCCACAGTGCTCCCTGGTGTACCAAGTGCTGAGCTGTGCATGCCTGGGTGCAGCAGCACAACTCAGGTAGCAGGGGAGGACTGTTGTCAGGAAACAAAGTTCCATGGCTCTGCCAAAAGGAAAAGGAAGAAAAATATAGGTGTTCTGCCAAATTAAGCTCTTGCATAAGATACACCCAAACATTTCCAGATTTGTGGCTCTGAGAAACTACTTGGCAGGGGTTTTAATACTATGATACTGTTACAGTGCTCATTGTTGATATTACTATTAGATATATAAGCTCTGGGGGTTTTTGGAAGCCAAGGCTTAAAAACTCCCACATTAAAAACATAAAAGCAAGAAAACAACACTAGAGTTTAAGCCAAACACAGAAAGACTCCCCAGCAGACACTGCACACTGCTAAGTTTAGATTTCTGAAGTGGAGATGCATCTCCTGGGACAGGAGATCTCAAAGCTGCTTTGGGGAGTCACACCAGCACAGGTGACAGCAGGGAGACACAGCCCCAGTGTCAGCAGGCACTGCCAGAGCTGCTGGGGCAGCACAAGCCCCTGAAGTGCCATCCCAGGGGCTCAGCTGAGGCACTGCCAGCCCAGCACTGCCCTCCTGCCTGCTTCACTCAGCCACTCACACCTGGCTGCAGCCAGCTGTGGGACTTTGAAATGTACTTTGGGATTGCTTTGGAGGTGAAGGAGAGGCAAACTTACTTCATTTTATATCAAAGTTCTTTTCTCCACACACACCTTCTTGCTGTGAAATGACAATCACAGCTCCCTGGGGTGGATGTTTTGGATTATGAGCACAAGTGTGGTTTGTGATGTAGCTTTTATATTAGAAATATTGCTCTGAGAGAATAGGAAGGATTTTGATTTCTCTGCAGCAGTTGTGTGTCTGCAGAGGAACAAGGCACCAAGGAGAGGCCAGGGCAGGCCCATACCTGTGCTGGCATTATAGATGGTAAATACAACCCCACCACCCAGGCCTGAACTCTGAGGGTTCATCACTGAAGTGCAGATCAAGCCAGCAATGGCAGCATCCACAGCTGTGCCTCCACTTTTCAGGATGTTCCTGTGGTGGGAAGAAAAAAAGACACTGTTAGAATCCAGGAATGTCAGAATGGAGGAACCACATGAAAATGCCTCCTTGGAGCCCCTGCAACTTGAGGAGAGCAGCTGGAGAAATGCAGTGGCAGCCATGTGGGGTGAGAGGGCACAGAGGGGCACCTTTCTCTGCTGGAGTGAGAATGAGCAATTAGAGAAAAAGGAGAGTCCTCAGGAGGAAAAAGCAGGCAGGGCCAGACCTGTGGTGAGGCTGGACTTGCACTGGGCAAAGAGTTATGGGACAGAGAGAACTGCAGCTGCTCACAAATGCTGTGCACTGAAAGGGACAGCAAGGAGCCCCTGAGCCATGGAGAAGGATGCTCTGAGCAGAGAAGAGGGCTTTCCACATGCTAGGAACCAAACATCTCTAGCTTCCCTAATGCCATTCCTAATAAAGGCATTTGCTGGTCAACTGGACAGGAGCACTAAAGTGGGAGCACTTGCTCCATGTGAAGCAAACTCACAAGACAAGGTGTCAATTAGCTTCATTATTCCTACAGTGTGACTTCCTGGGCTTATTAGCACAAAAATGCCCCACCCTGCTCCTTGTATTCCCAAAGACAAAACCAAGAAAGAAACAAAAAAATCAAACTGGAAACAAACCTCTCAACTGCTTCTATCAAGGCACAACTACATGAAATAACACACAGGCATTAAGGCTGCCTCTTGCTGACAGCAAGGAGATTCTGTTAGAGAAACGTTTGTTTCTCAACTAATGCTTCCCTCAAGAACATCTGAAAAACATCTTTTCCTTGCAGTGGGAATAGGGTGGCATTTCCTGCCAGTAGCCAGCACTGGTGTTTGCTAGGGAAGTTTCTAATTGTTTTATTGGGTTATTGCTCAGATAAGGCAAAGCCAGAGGGAAAACTGGAATAGTTCATTAATTGCAGTGCAACTGCTCCCAGAGTTTGCATGAGAACACAGAGCACACACAGAGACTGGTGTTTATTTTACATCCACTGGTCTGTCTGGGACCTGCTGGGTCCAGGAACAGGATGCTGCCAGCAGGCACACTGATTGTGGCTTTCCTTTGTTTCCCTGAGCGCTGCCTGGAAGGAAACAACGTGGACAAGTGGGAAGAAAAGAAATAGTAGGGGACATCAGGTCTTCTGATCGGGGTCTGCATGGTTTTGGCCCCCTGGGAGCTCCCTGGAGGTAGCTGTGAACATGGACACTGAGGTTTAGGCTCTCCCATCCAGCCCTTTGCAGCAGGGCAGGGACTCACCACACCAATGTCCCTGGGAGGTGTTTTTCTGAAATGGAAGCTGTTAATTGCTGACCACAGAAAGGAAAAACATGAGGGCCTCCTAAAGACTGGGTCACCTCTGTGGAAGACCCAGACTGTGTTAGAAAGTTGGAAGAAGAGGGAAGGACTGCTACACTGACCTGGGACAGTGCTGCTCAGAGCCCCTGCATTACTGACTGTGAGGCAGCACATGACACAGCCTGGTGACAGGAATAGAACCACATGGTTCTGACACTGAAAAACAGCTTTAAAAAGAAGATGGAGATAGTATAGTGCACAATTTCAGTGCAAATTTCCCAAAGCCTGAAAAGCACCGGATTCTCACCCAAATTCACAGCACATTCACACTGGCCTCCAGCTTTGACACCTTTCCCTCCAGCCTCTCCAGAGACTGAAACTCCGCAGAAAATACACTGGGCTGGCTCTTGGTATGTCACACGTGGCTCCTGTGTGTCAGGACTTCCAGTCAGAGACCTGCCACTTTCCTGGAAGTGATGCCTGGGGAATTTGGGGCCATTACATATAGCAAAACCACATTTGGTTTTATGTTGCACTACCTGGCTCCAGGTAATGGCTCTTTGCTGCAATGAGCTTAATTATAATGCAAAATCCTTAATCAAAGTGTGGCACCTTACCAGGTCTCTCTGGAGATACCAGTGCTGCAGCTGCAAGACCTGATAACAATGTTTTGTCCCATATCCTTCCTGCCATTTAGTTGCAGCCTTAGGGTTTAGTCATTAATGGAGTTTCCTTATAATAAGGAGCAGAAGAGGGTGTTAGAAACCAAGTCCCAATCCAGCAGCAGCAAACAGGGACTCACCTCCCTGGAAGGGGGAATGATGGCACCTTGCTCACAGCAAAGATGGGCTGTGCTGGACTGCAAGCCTGCTGTTCTGCCCTAGGCTAGAGGGAGCCCTAAAGCCCCTTTAAACACCCTGGAAATGCTAACGTTTTAAATTGCATTGACTTTTTTTTTTTCTGCTGAAGAAGGCTGGGGACTGGGAGACCACCCATTACTACAGCAGCTGCCTCCTTAGGATTTATGCAGAGCAAAAGCAACAACTGCTTCTGTAAAAAAGGGACAGTTACCAAATTTAAAACGTACAAGAAGGAAACCAAATCCTTTGGGAGGTAAACATATTTCAGAAATCTGCTGGGCCACCACTGAAAAGGATTTTTGCATCAGATTCTCAGTCTAGAGCTGAGATTCCCAGGGCTGTGGACGTTTTCTGACTGTTAAAGTCTCACCATTCTCACCCTCCCCACCACCCTGTCCCCCCGGGGGGTGGTGATTTCAAAGGCCAGTTCCCAGGGTTTATGCTGGGCTCTGCTGGAGAAATGGGATCAGAGATGGCTGCTGGGCCAGGCCAGGTCAGCGAGCCTTGCTGCAGTGAATCCCATCACTGGGAATGAACATTTTTGCTAAATCTCTCCCTGACCTTATGCTGGCTCTTGCTTCTACCATTTGGGGAACAAAGGGATGCAGAGCAGTGGATGACAGAGCTCAAAGAGCACACTTTTAAGAGAGCTTGATGCAAAGAGCCTCTTCCAAGAGGGAACAAGCGGCTCCGAGTTGGGGATGAAGTTTGGGTTCCTCTTACTGTCACAGGACAATCATGTCCTGTCTCTTCAGGGTTCTTGACATGAGGACAAGTTAGTGAGGTGGACTGTGGTACCAAATCCACATCCTTGGGAAAAACTGCTCTGATTCTCCTTTTAGTGTCCCACCCATCTTCATCAAAGTGTTTCACTTCATTCAGGGATAAGTTTTCTCCCAGGGCAGGGTCTTAGTCTGGACCAGACAGCTGTACAAGGTTGCCTTCAGCCCCCAATTTCCAGCAGAAAAAATGCAGCAAGAGACCCAAACTTGTTCAGCACTGAGAGCTGGGAACTGGTGGCTAAGGGGAAGTTTAGCTCAGGACCTGCCAGTGTGGATGGTGACAGGCTGAAGGCTCACTGAGATTGCTCACATTCTGCAGGGACCCAAAGAGTTGCATAAAGATTTCAGAAATCCTGGGCATGAACACAATCTTCAGAGTGGAAAACACACAGGCCCTGAGTGCTTTCCCCAACTCACTATCCCACTCACTGAAATACAAGATTCCTCCTTGAGCAAGTTTAGTTCAGTTATTCTCAGTAAGTTCAATTGACAGTTCTATCAGGAACACACAAAGACTCCCAAGTGGAAGAATCTTAAACCAACAGAGTATCATGTAGTGCCCCAGGAATTAAATTCTTGAAAACTCACAGAACATGTGGTTTGAGTTTATCTTTAAAATAAACAAGATTTTTTAATTAAAGAATAAAATCCATAAATCAGAGATTAGGTGCTGCTTTTAGATTCCAAAGCTTTAGGCACCAGACCAGTTCTCTGAGCATCCCCTGCAAGGATTCCTGTGAGCTTGGGAGGGATTTGCAGGATGAAAGGAGTGGCTGTGGGGAACAGCCTGGGGTCAGAGAGGAGAGAGGGTCTGCCAGGTCAGTGAGGAAGAGCAGGGGCAAGCAGCCCTGTAGTGTGTAGGGACTGGCATTTAGGGCTGCTCAGCTTTGCCCTGCTCTCACCCTGTTGCTGAAGGAAAGCAGCACATGAACTGCCAGTTCACAGGTGGGACTGCAGGGCCTAAGCCAGAGACTGCTCTCTGAAACTGGATTTTGTTGCTACTGCTGTGACAAAATTCCTATAGATGCTAAAATCTTATTCAGCAAAGATGTGGCAGGAAGCAGCTCATCATCTGCTCATCATCTCATGGTGCTCTGCCAGGCACCCTGAGCCAGCCCTGAGGAAGCCCTTGCCCTGCAGTCACACAGGAGGTCAGAGCAGGGCAGATGGCTCTGAAGGGCTGAGCCCCTGGCCAGAGCCCTTCTGCTGTGGCACCCTTGCAGTGTCACTGCCATGTGAGACTTCCCCACCCGTGGAAGAACAGCATTTTCTGGCCTCACACTTTGCTCTGAGAACTAATCTAGTGGTGACCATTGTGTGCTAAGAGCTTAAAAAGTGGCATACAGGTATAACAGCACAGAAATGTCTGGGAGAGAATTAACAAGATCACATGCAGTACAAGAACATGCAATAAGCTTTCTAGAGAAAAAAATGAAGCAACAACTGTGGGCCAGTGGGATGGAGAAAGAAATATAACAACAACAGAGAAAAGGGCAAATATTATATAAAGCTTCTGATCCCAAGCTCTCTTGCAGAGGAATATTTTTATAAACAAATTTACTTTTATTATAATCTTTTACAAGAACATGCACAGAACGAGTTGGGAGAACAACACAGGAGTTTGTCTCATTCCAGGTCTAAGGACATCATGAAATGAACACAAAGATTTCCAAGAATGGCTGGAGGCAAAGGGAAAAAAGAAGCAGCAATCATGCAGCAGCAGGGGAGTTAAGCTGACCATGAGGCAGAAGGTGAGCAGTGTAGAGCCCAGGCAAAGGAGGAGAATAACCATGGCTGGGGAGGTCCCAGAGGCTTGGCAGGGCTGGAGGAGAGAGAAGGAATGATGTGGAGATGACCCAGGATTGGCAAAATGGGGGAAAAGTGTGATGGGAAGGTGGAGCAAGAGCAGGGTTTTGTGGGGATCATTGGCACTATTTGTAGGAAATTTAAGTTGGTCCATCAGACTGGAGGGTGTGCAAGTGTGCTGGAGGTGCAGCTGCAGCAGTGGTGGGGGCTGGGGAAACCTGTGGAGCTTCCTGAAGACAGAAGGGAAGGAAATAAGTGAGAGCCCAGCAGCATCCAATTATGTACTTTCCTTTTTTCCCATTAATACTTATTTTAAAAATACTTCTGCTTTCTGAAGAACTAACATGTGGCTTCACATAAAAAACCCTGTCTCACTGCTTGACATAAGTGCAGCCACAGTGTATTTTCTCCAGCCACTCACAAATGCTGTGCCAGCACATAATTGCCAGAATCAGGGGTGAGACATGGCAAAATGTGGTATTATTGGCACCAGGTCTCATTTAACATCCCCAGCCACAAGGCAGAGCACACAGCTCCAGTGTCCATCACTGGAGCATCCAGCACCTCATGTAGACTTCCATCCTTCTGCTTTCATGGATACAGGCATTTAACAACTGAAGGAACAGTAAAATAACAACATGGGAGTCAAAATGTTTGAGAGATAAGTTTTACATAAACTGAAGGTGTACAACCTGGGCATCTAGAGAATTTTTTAACCTAAATCTTTCTTTTCAAGTGATGTAAATATGTTCTTTGTACTTCTACTGTCTTGACTGAATTTCAATTAAATCTGCTCTTCGCTTTTTTCTTCGTAGCAGACACACTTGCTGCAGGCTTCAGACCAGAAACACTTCCCCAAAATGCAGGGATGCTAGTCCTCCTTTCCCTGCCTTCCCTTCCTTGTTTCTACTGAAGCCTGGCTGCAGCTCTCTGCCAGCTCCTCTAACTTCTTGATTTATTCTAAGTCACTTATCTGACAGATCTACCATGCCATAAAAAGTAAATTTCTTCCTTCCCCACTTAAAACCAGCATTGTACTAAAATACTACAAATATTTATACCTCCCAAAAGGCCAAGAGTTTGCACAGCTGCAAACGTTTAGGATGCTATAATGCAAGTAAGCATCAGCCACGGAGCAGACTCCCGGCGGGAGTTGCAGCATCGCTGCGCAGCCCCGGAGCGGGGACGGGGCAGGAGCGCGGCTCAGCCCGGGCTCAGTGCCTGTCCCGGGGCACTGAGCAGAAGCTCAGCCCGGGCTCAGTGCCTGTCCCGGGGCACAGAGCAGAAGCTCAGCCCGGGCTCAGTGTCTGCCCCGGGGCAGAAGCTCAGCCCGGGCTCAGTGCCTGTCCCGGGGCAGAAGCTCAGCCTGGGCTCAGTCCCTGTCCCAGGGCAGAAGCTCAGCCCGGGCTCAGTGTCTGTCCCGGGGCACAGAGCAGAAGCTCAGCCCGGGCTCAGTGCCTGTCCCGGGGCAGAAGCTCAGCCCGGGCTCAGTGCCTGTCCCGGAGCACAGGGCAGAAGCTCAGCCCGGGCTCAGTGCCTGTCCCGGGGCACAGAGCAGAAGCTCAGCCCGGGGTTAGTGCCTGTCCCGGAGCACTGAGCAGAAGTGCGGCTCAGCCCGGGATCAGTGACTGTCCCGGGGCACAGAGCAGAAGCTCAGCCCGGGCTCAGTGCCTGTCCCGGGGCAGAAGCTCAGCCCGGGCTCAGTGCCTGTCCCGGAGCACAGAGCAGAAGCTCAGCCCGGGCTCAGTGCCTGTCCCGGGGCAGAAGCTCAGCCCGGGCTCAGTGTCTGTCCCGCGGCACAGAGCAGAAGCTCAGCCCGGGCTCAGTGCCTGTCCCGGAGCACAGAGCAGAAGCTCAGCCCGGGCTCAGTGCCTGTCCCGGAGCACAGAGCAGAAGCTCAGCCCGGGCTCAGTGCCTGTCCCGGGGCAGAAGCTCAGCCCGCGGTCAGCGCCTGTCCCGGGGCACAGAGCAGAAGCTCAGCCCGGGCTCAGTGCCTGTCCCGGGGCAGAAGCTCAGCCCGCGGTCAGCGCCTGTCCCGGGGCACAGAGCAGAAGCTCAGCCCGGGCTCAGTGCCTGTCCCGGGGCACAGAGCAGAAGCTCAGCCCGGGCTCAGTGCCTGTCCCGGGGCACAGAGCAGAAGCTCAGCCCGGGCTCAGTGCCTGTCCCGGGGCAGAAGCTCAGCCCGCGGTCAGCGCCTGTTCCGGGGCTCAGGGCAGAAGCTCAGCCCGGGATCAGTGACTGTCCCGCAGCACAGAGCAGAAGCTCAGCCCGGGCTCAGTGCCTGTCCCGGAGCACAGAGCAGAAGCTCAGCCCGGGCTCAGTGCCTGTCCCGGGGCACAGAGCAGAAGCTCAGCCCGGGCTCAGTGCCTGTCCCGAGTGCTGGCCCGAGTCACGACACACGCCAAGGGAGCCGAGGAGCTCCGTGCACCTACCGGCCCACCAGGGAGCAGCTCTCCGTGTCAGCAGCCACGGCACCGTGCAGGTACTGCTGCGGAGCGCACCTGGGCTGAGTCAGGATGACCACAAGTGTCACTGCCACTGCCAGCACCCCCAGGATCAGCAGCACCAGGCAGCAGATCTTGCCGGTGGACATGGCTGTTCCTGCGGCTCCGGGGCGGCTGGAAGGCTCTCCGTGCTTTCGAGGAGGCGCCTGCCTCGCTGGGGGAAGTGGATTTATCCCGGCAGTTTTGGGAGGGAGGTCCCGCTCCAGTGGGCTCTGCCCCCAGCGATTACATTCTTTCTAACATTAAAAGCTGCTAAAAAGCGAACGCTGTACTCTTTCTTTCCTACTGTCTTAGGTGTGAGGGGCTTTTCACTCTCTTTTATAAACCTTTCTTGCAGATCCACAATCCGCCTTTTTTTGTGTCTCTGATGAAAACACTTAACACATTCACTCCTGGAGCACTTCAAAGAGAAATTTCCGCACGTCTCGACTTCTCACAGCCTCTCTGGCTTCCCGTTCTTGACATACAAATTGCCTAATAAAATGCCCTATGTAAATCACTGGGAAAAGTACCTCAGTCACATTGCAAACTTGAGGTGTTTTGTTCCTGTAAAACTACTCAAAAAAAAATAAAAGCTGAACACACTGTACAAAGCTAGAACCTTCATATTTACATAGTTTACCTGATCATTTATTATAATCTTATTTACTATGTACATCTTGCCAGTGTCCACAGCATACATCTTCTGTAAATGAGCACAAGAGAAGACAGGAATAAAGCAGCATTTTGCAAACCCTGGTGCCCAGAGCACCAAGAGCTCTGGGGTCCAGCCTGCTGCTCACCGGGACAGACCTGATCCCTCACAGATCAGTGATAGCAGCAGGAATTGCTACCCCGTGCCACTGACCCCAGCTGGATCTTTAACACCTCTTAATTCCACAGTTCTCCTTGCACTCGAGAAGTTAAATCTCCACATCTGCCTGCTGTCTTTCTAAAAGGTGTTACCTGTGATCCTTTCCCTGCTAAACTTGGGAGAAGGGGAATTCACCTGTGCAGATTTACATATGTATTTCAGAGCAGATTTTGAACTTCTTCCATTAAACTTCATCTTATAACTAAGCAATACTATTTCACATGTCATATCCAAGAAATTGATTTGATAGGCTAAAACCTCTTTGTTATGGTTGTATCTTCTCATAAGGTTACCTTGGAGACCTGGAAATAGTTCAAGAAAAATGCATGATTTTGTCCAAGATAAAACCATGGTCCATAGGTAATAATTTCTTGGTCTTCACACCTCAGTTTCACATGGCAAATATACCTGGCATGTGTAAACAAGCCTCCTCAGCTCTAATGTGACTCTTCACTTCACTCCATTGCAAAACATTGCTGATTTTGTAGAATTTCTCAATCCCTACATGGCTTTGATGTTTCGTTTTTGACAAATTACAGTCAAAATTACTTGAAGAATCATCATCCTGCTGTTTCTGGGAAAGCTCTTCCCTTTAAACTCATAGCAGGGCTGACCACTCAGTACCAATAAGACAAGTAGATTTTGCCTATTCACTTTCATCAAATGCTGTGGAGAATTCAACTGCAGTCTCTAATTTCTCCCAGTTTCCAGATTTGGGTTTTAGCTCAGAACATCAAACCTCTGCATTTGGAAAATTATCATTGTGCAGTCAAAGAGGAGACCTGGAAGAGGCAAGAAAGGTAAAAGAGAGCATCTTGTCCCAGACCAAGGGAGATGCCAAGGATGGCCTGGGAAGGCCAAGACATAGTTGTGATTATCCCAACTAACAGCTGCCTCTCACAGGAAAACCCATTTGTCTTTTAGATATGGAAATGAAGACTGAGCCTCTTTGTCTCTTTCACTGTGTAACTTCACAGTCGTGGTACAACATTCAACTTTGACCTTATGACACTACAAACTCTGCACTGACCCTCCCATGTCAGAAGTTGCTTAGCAGTTCATATGCTGGGATTCAGGACTTTGACCTCTATTTTTCTGGTTTTGTTTGTTTGTCAAAACTTTCACATTTGCCATCATTGTCTGGGAGCACAGTTTGCCTTGGCAGAAATCTCCATACATAGCCCTTCACTCTCTGCCAGCATGAAGGGTTTGTATGCTGCTTGAAAGAGGACTGAGGTATTTAAAGACCCTTACAGACCAAGATAAACTCAGGGAAATTTTAACTAGGATTGTAATTATTAACAGAATCACTATTCATTAGCTTATAAAAAGGCAGAGCATCTTTAAATTGTCCTTTACATTGTTGGGGTCCTGCTACATCTTTGTCCAAATCAGCAATCAAGAGATCAAATTTGAATATTATATGTTATTTGAAGTACAGGCATTGTTAAGGTTGATGTGCAGACCACAGCTGCCTTTTGGAGGGTAAGAAATTATCAAAGGGCATAAATCCTCAAATTTCTTTCTCAATTTCCCTCTCAGGTTATTACAGAGCTGTTGAAGAGTCTCAGCCATTGGGCTGAGTTGGTGAGGAGAGTACAGGGAGTCATCTACTGACCAAAGGGTCCAGGGCAGGCTTTGGAGGCACCAGGAGCTTCTCCTTCAGCCTTGCAGGAGATGTTGTGCACTTTGCTTAGTGTATTGCACTAAGCCAATGAAATTTTACCTCAAGCTCCAACATGTTTTGACACACAGAGCTGCCATCTGAAGTCACTGCTGCTCTGACAGTAAAGCTGGTTTCAGATGATGGTGCATCAGCCACGTTTGAGGAGAAGAAAGCTGGCTGCTGGTTGAAAGATATCCCTCATAACCAGCCTTGGGAGCCTGGAGGTGAGGAGACAATCCCAAAGAGCCCCAGCATCTACACAAGGTGTAAAGCATGTTTTTCATTTGGCAGAATAAACCTGGAGATGCAAATTAAGGAGCCACCTTTGGAGAAGATGGAGACCTCTGTGTTGAAGCAGGATTCATGACAGTCCAGGGCCAGACTAAGAAAAACAAGGTTGCAGCTTTGTGTGCAGCAAAAGAGTAAGTTTGTGGCATGAATGACATTTCAAACATTGTGTTTTGCCTCCTTTTTCTAAGGCTGCTTTCCACTGATTGAGGGGAAGTAAAGAACAGACAGAAAGTCAGATATTTGTACTCAACAAAGAAAAGCTAAGATATTGACATTCAGTTTATCACTCTTCATCTCACCTTTTAAAAATAGAAATTGAAAGAATCCTAAATGCAAACCAAACTCATGAGCCATTCTCACATTAGTGTCCAAAATAACTTCATTTGCCTTGGTCTCCACACTGTCCAAATTATTTTGCAATATACTCAAAAGGATGCCTCTTTCTGCTGGTATTTGTTTGCAGAATATTGTCTACAGTCACTGAGCTCTTACTGTAATAAATAAGGAGTGCATTTTACATTTTCCAGCTTTAAATTAGGTTTTAACTGTTGGACAAGAGTTTAGGAAAGCTTCCAAGATCAATGCAACCAAAAGCTAAACTGGATGTATTTCATACCCTGTTTGTCCCCTCCTTCAGTCATGTTTATTTATAAACCAGCAATATCAATTAACTCTATCTGATAATCAAATAACCCAATAATAGGCAACAGTCAGGGAATTTATTGTCCAGATTTCCTAAGGGACATGGTTGCAAGTTCCACAGTTGTTGCTCATGATCCATTTGTCTCAGTACTCAGTCCATTTGTCTTCAGAAACTGCTACACACTAAACTTTGCACATTGTTTTCCTTTGCACACAAACAAGTTTACTTTATTGAGGGTCATGGGTCTGCTCCCACAAAAATCAAGTGTTTGGGCATCTGGAAAAACAAATACTTGGAATCAGGAAATTCTAGTACTCAAGAATTTCTCATTCATATTTCTCTTCCCTCTGTTATTCCTCAGAATTCAGGATGAAAGTTGAACCCATAAACTGCCCTGATTCAGGAAAACCAAACTCCTCTTCTTTTGTTACTGAAATCAGAAAAGGGAAGTATACTCCTAATTTACTCATAGGTTTATGTTTTGCTGAGATTAACATTCAAGTACCCTTTGAATCAAGTTTTTTTTTGTTTTCCTTTTAATTTGAAAACATTCCAGAGAATAACTCTCACACTTCTAGCTGAGAAACTTGGCAGTACTTCATCTCAAATCTTGAAAACACACTTCTGGCTCCAACTGTAGTGGTTAAGCAGATTCATCCATAAAGCCTTGAGGGGCAGGGAGTGATCACAAGCATTCCATGCTTTAGAAGCACAGCAGCAGGGCAGTGACAGATGACTGGAGAGGACAAACCTACCTCTTGAAGAGGGCAAGTATCAACAGTCCAATACCACTCTATTTTCCTCAACCAAACTGTCCTTCAGTTTCCCATTTAAAGAATTTCTCTTTGTGGGCTGTAAGCATGAACAAAGTGAAACCACTTGAATGGGACAGTCACAGGACACACACCATTTCTCCCACCACTGACAGCCTAAAGGGACCCACAGAATCTCAGGGACTCCTCTATCTTTGTTGAATTTTTCAAGGTTAAAGGCAGAGCTGCTGCTTCTTTCATCCTTTCCTGCTGGTTACAAAGTGATGCCTGTTGGAAATGCTCTGTGGAACCCAAACCAGAACAACTTCTATTTCACAGGGACTCCATGCACAACTTTTGCACAGCTCTACTTAGTGGGACACATGGCACAAACCACTGCCCAAGGGAAGCTCTTCTCCATTTACTTTATTCAATCAGGATATCCAGGCACAGTTTACTCCAAACACCAGCATTTTATTCTTTCTGTAACACTGCAGCACTGCAGCTGTGCTCAATATTAGATTAACAGTGAAACCTTCTGATTCAGCCCTTAACCCTTGAGTGCCCTTCTGGACCAAATCCAGCAGTTTTCTTTAAGACTAAACCTCATTAGTAAAATTACTATAACAGCTGAAAGTGTTGGCAGGAGAAGACAAAAGGGAGCTTTGTGTGCATCCAAAGACACCAACAGCAAACTCTGCCTGAACTCTGTACTGTCTAAAATAGGCTGGAGAATTACATCAGTGACCCCAAGGGATATCTGTGGAGGGTTTTAACCCACATGGAAGCACTAAACTCACTGAAAGTACCAAATATAATACAATTAAATTAAAGTGTGTATATGTAACTACCTAGACAGCTGCCATCATATGCTCTATATGACCTCAGTGAGCCCCAGCCAGTGAGTACTGGTTTGCTGCCATGCTCATGCAAGAGCTGGCTGGATCAGTTTGCTCACTGAGTCCTGTGCAGGTTGGGGGTCCCTTGGTCTCCCCAGAGCCCAGCACAGGGCAACACAAACCACTCTGGACATGAGGGAAGCACATCAGCTGAGGAAGCTGAGGAGTGATTTTGCCAGGGATCTTCACAGAGAGAAGTAATATGCTCAAATCCTCAACTCTTTAATGCCCAAAGCCCTAGAAAGATGTTCAGAAAAAGAAGTGCTGTTGAAATACAATTTGGAATTGTTTGGAAGGATGCAAATGCAACACCAGCAAATCTCTGGCTTGGACTAAGTTAAGGAGAATGGCTGACAAGTGGCAGAGCATCATCCACAGGGACCTTGCTGAGCTTGAACAGAAACCTCATGAAGTCTGGTACTCTGCACACAGTAATGTGCTCAGCACAGGCTCTCCCATGGGCTGCTCACTGTGTTGGAGAGGGATCCAGGTAAATGACTATTTAAATGCTGGCAAAACCCACAAGCTCTACTGTGTGTTCTCTTCCAAGCCCTCTACATGCTTCTCCAGCCTCTAACACCCTGGTTCCCAACTCCATAAAGTAGGGATTATCCCCCACCAAACAATCCTACCTCTCCCTCCCCCTGCCATCCCCACACTCTGGGTCCCTGGTCCATGTTCTGGCCCCACACAGTCAGTTAATGCAAGCTCACACCATGCAGGAGATGAGGGCAAACACTCCATTTTTCTTTTCACTTTTTAGCTTTTTTTAAAGTTCCTGGTGTTAAGGGTATATAAAAACAATAGGGACTTTTGTCTTAAAAGATCATCTGAAAACAACATCATCCTCTCAGAAAAAGGAGCAAGGATGGGAAATATTTTCTAAAAATTCCCCTAAATGAGAACTGAGGCTTTTCTGGGATTCCCAGGTAAATGACAGAGCTGCACTGCTGTGCACAGAGAGACTTTCCAAAGTGCTTAATCACACTGCAATTTCTGAGTAGGAATCAAGATCAGGACTAGCATCTGGATTTCATCTCCTCTTCAAAAGGAAGAGGGCTGGTGGAATGGAGCCAAACAGGTTGTATTTTCCTGTGAAGTCAGCAGGCTCCACCTCTGCCTATCCCTGCTGCTCTTCCTGAGAAATGAAAAGCACCCACAGAGCATCCCCACTGCAGTTCTGCAGCTTCCTACCATCCCACTGGAATCCTGTGACATCCAGCAGCATCAGAGTGCTGAAAGCAGAGTAAGGGAGGACATGAGCAGCTGGTGCAGGAAGGATAGGAAGGACTAGGATGTGCCCCTGGGAAGCCACAAGCTGCTGAAGAGACTCCCTCAACTTGCCTCAGACTCTTCCCTCATGAGTCCCAGCTTAAACACAGCCTAAGAGCTCTGCACCACTGCCCTCTCCCTGCTGCACTTCCAGCTCTTTGGGAAGGAGAAGTTCCTGGGAATAGAAGCCAGATGTGTGAGTGTTGCAAGTCCATAATGATCTCAGAGAGCCAGCACACAGGGAAAACCAGAGCAAGCTGAGCTTCTGTACAAGGGAATGGGGGAAGAGCAGGTTCCTATCTGCCCTTCTGATCCTCATGCACTTCACAAGCAAAGCAATGGAGAGGCTGACAGAAGCATAAAAGCCAGCTCCATAAACAGCCCTTGCCATGTCCTGGTGCAAAAAAATGAAGGCTATTGGTACTGTGCCACTACAGATGCAGGTTTCTAGCTCTGTCTTGGTTCCAGGAATAACAGCATTGCTTCACAATAACTTCTCTTCCTTCTGAATGGCCCTGGAGCTCATGTGAGGTAACCCTTTCCTTGTGCAAGGGTACAAGGAACTTTTTGTTTTACTCCCTAGAAAGTGGAAGAGCAGCATGCAGGAAAAGAGAAAGTCAGTCCTGTAGAGTTTGTTTTCTGTACTTTTCTTTTTCCCCTCCTTATCTTTCACTGCTGTTTTACTTTGGAAATTCCCTGGTACTCAAATAGGGTGCTTCTAGGTTGTTGCACAATTCCCTTTAGAGCTTTTGTATTATTTATCATTAGCCACTTTCCCACACTCTGATCACTGTAAATGTCTCCCTTTTCCCTTCAAAATTTTACACACTTTCCTCTAGGGACATGATGATATTATAGTCCCAAAATTTACTCAGCTGGAACATGGGGTAGAAAATGCAAGAAGTCAACTGCCGCTCATTTGTGAGCATGAACAATGGGAATGGAAAAAATCCCTGCTTTCCCACATTCAGAATTTGAATATTCATCTTCCTTAGTGTTAAATATATAGTGTAAGAATACCGAGCTGAGATGCCTGAGTAGTACATATTTTTATTTCAATAGAAAATAAGCTGTTTTAAGAACTGCATGCATATACTCCCCTGCTTTCCTACCTTGCATATTTAAGACTTTTCTTTTTACAGCAGCTGATTAAGTTTCTTACCATAATGAGGTAAGACATTTTCAGTTTATCAGATTGGAAAATGCAAGTAAGTTATTGTCATCAGTGCATTCCAGCTTTCAACAATAACGTGGTCCCCTCCCAAATCATGTGGCAGCAGCTGTACCAGCACAATACACTTCACCTCCTCTGCATTCAAACCTTAAACCAGTACAGTAACGTGTACATTTCCACAGAAGTCAACAAAAGAAAGGGAGTTGCATGAGGAAAAAGGTTGACTCAAGAAAACCTTAAGTGTTTGTGGGGTGGAGAGGAAGTTGTTTGTTTGGGGTTTGGGTTAGGTCGGGTTGGGGTTTTTATTTGGGTTGGTTGGTTGGGTTGGTTTGGGATTTTTTGGTTTCATTTTGTTTTGGGGTTTTTGGGGTTTTGTGTTTTTTTCCATAAAAAAGCAGAGCTGCTGGTCTCCATACCAAAGGGCAGATGGGAGCAGCAGCATTTAAGAGAAAGAAATAGTTTCTACATGGTGCACTAGGGTCAGTGTAGAAAGGACAAAATAAATAATGCACACAGAAACATCTGGGATTTGTCTGCAACAGATTAAAGGACTTCCAGCAGTGACTGGACAGGGTGTCCTAGTTTAATGCAAATTAAATTAATTTGAAAGCTTTTGGAACACAGAAACTGGATCACAATGTGCATCTCCAGAGCTGCATGCCAGCAGGCAGAATGGAAAATGGACATGGTCCTTCAGCCTCACACATGAAATTCAGGAAATCAAAACCCAGCTCTGGTGCCATAGCCACAAGGCTGATGGCATCTTGGCTTCCCTTCTGGCCCTCTTCTCCTTTCTGTCTGCACCAGCAATTTTCACAGCTCTTCCACTTTCACTGCCTAGTTCAGGCAGAGTCTTTTGGATGCTGTGAAAGAGCAGTGACCAAACTTTCTGTCACCTGAGGCCCCTGGATGAGTTACAGAAATCCACAGCTCTCCTACCAGGTGACTGCAGGTATTTCCACCACATAATCCCATCAACATCTATCCTCCTGCCTGCTGCTTTCTTCTGAGATCTGTTTCCTGTCCCCACAGCTTTCCCAGCTGGCAATTCCTGGTGCAGCCTCTTGAGTGCTGCACAGCCATAAAGCATTCCACCCCCAAAATATGTGGAATTCATAATCAGCTACAGAGCTCCTCTGGGTGGCCCAAGAGCACGGACAGTGCCTTATTACTAAAACTCTCTCCTTTCTAGGACAGCTGGTGCCTGGGGCCATTCTCTCCCTCATGGCTCTCTCCTGACATGGCTCAGCCTGGCCATGGCTTTGACACAGGGACAATTCTTTTCATTCAGCAGCTTTGCCCTGCATCTATCACCTCCTGGAATGGGAAAATGTAGTCCTTCAAATCAGGCAGCCATCATCAAGGCCCAAAGAAACAATTCTTGCAGACTCAACCCTCAGCAGGCCCTTTGCTGCTGCCAAAAGGTTACCAGCACTTTTTCCTTCCTTTGCCTATTCCCATTTCCCACTGCCTGGGACAAGCAAAACCCAGTTCCTGAATGTCAGTCCCTATTTTATGTCACGTGCTAAAATGGTGCCACATCTGTCTTGGAGCCAGCTTGGACTTTCTCTCTTCTGCTTTCTCCCCAAAGGTCTGACACTTGCTGTGGAATCAAGGGCAGATCTGTGCAGGATTCCAGAAAGCTGCCTGGGCTCTCAGCAGACTGTATATGTTTTATATTTCCTTGCCTGACATGAAATTCAGTCTGTCTGAGTAGAGCTGGACACACACATAAACACACTCACACACATTAGTGGCCAAGATTACCCAACACCATATTTTGGAGGATTGTTTATTCAAGATGAACCAAATAGCTGTTTTGAAAACAGAAACACAGTAAAAACAAAAGGGTTATATTGAGAAAACTTTTCTATTCTTTATACATTGTTTATAAAGAGAAAAAAATTTCTAAAACCCCCTGAAACAGTTCAATGCTCAAATGTAAAGCCATGCAGCACAGCCCTGTACTGGATTCATGGTCACAGATCCTGTTTCATCTAAAGAAAATTTGTCTCATTTGCTTACATTTCCATCCTTTCTAAACAATAGGCTTAGATGTTGACTATTTACATTAGAACAAAAAACAGGCAGGTGGGTCAAACTGAGAGCCCCACAGCTCCTGCCTCTGACAGCAGTTGGCACTGTGTAGTGATTCTTCCCTAAACGATCTCTCAGCCCCCAATTACTTGGAATTCAGAAACTTCCTGAGCCACAAGTGCCTCTTTGTGTCTGGTACCCCTTGATAATTTAGTTTAATGGATTTTTCCAATGTCATCCAGCTTCTGATTTACAGGATGATAAAAGTTTTCAGAGCAAAACACATCTTCACTGTGCTGCTTCCCTTCAGACTCATCACTTTGATCCCCCAGACTGCTGTTACTCCAGCAGTGGAATAACAGTGGTGAGTCTCTGCTCCAGAAAAACAGGACTTGCCAAAATAGCTCTATCTGAGCCAAAGAGACACTGTCACTGCACCACTGGAGAGGACCCAGTGCTGCCAGGCTTGTCACCTGCTGCTGCCCCTCCAGTGAGCCCAGAGCAATGAGGTGACCTGGAAAGAGCCACTCTCAAAGCAGCAGCTCCTGAAACCCACTGTAAATTATATCCCCTTTGACACCCTCCTGACTGCAGCACCTTCAATCCTGAAGTTGCAGGGAGCAGCCCATGCTACAACCTAGAATAAAAGCATTGGGACCATTACCTTAAGTGAACAATCAGAGAGAAAAAAACTGAGGCTGAGAGTTGCCTGTCCTCTGACCCTTTGGGCAACTGAGCCAACTTCCTGGGGTTTGTCTGAAAAACAGGCTTAAGTACAGTCATAGCCCAGCAGGAGTCCTAGAATGTGAACTATAAAGGGATTTATAACAAGAAAGAAAAAGGGAGATTTAAGCAACTTCTTAGTCTTTTAAAAGAGCACAGGCTTTATCCATTCAGCCACAGCCCTGCACCTACAGCCAATGTTTAGCTCATGCCTCATGGATGTGTTGGACAGCTAAGCAGGATCTCCTGATAAATGCAAATATGTTGTGACAGAGGAGTTCAAGATAAACACAAAACCATCTCAAATCATAGCTTAAAAATTATAAATTCCATTTTTCATGACCCACTAGAAACCCAAAAGTAAGTTTCTATCCTGGTTGTGTTTATGCTGACACATGAAGTCACCAAAGATTCCAGGTTTAACTGCCAAAGCAACAATCACAAGAGGCAGCAGCAGCTCACTGAGAACATGTGATGGACTGGAATTCATTTCCAACAGAGGACATGACAGAGAGTAATAGTTACATCAGACTACAGTTAAGAGCTCTGCTCCATAATAGCCAGTTTCCACATGAAATTAAAGATGGAACTTGCTTTTGAGTCCAAGCAGTTCCACTGGTGATTCCCCAGTGACTCAGCAAAGTGAGGATTAGTGGTGACTAATTTGTGCAGAGGACAGGTATCTACACTTCTGAAACTAATACTACCCCACTGTCACTGTCAATAACAAGGCTGGATGTTGGAAGTTGCCCTCAGGCACCTCCTTGCTCCAAGCTGATATCTGTTCCTTTGTGACAGCACAGCATCAATTCTCATCCTGCAAATACAGCTCATGCAAGAGAACCAAAGTTTTGTTCTTCTTGAGGCTGTGATTTGGAATTTCTGATAGCCACATAACAGTAACAGTAAAATGATGTAAAAGTTGGTGTTTAGTCACCTCCTTTTACTAGAAGTAACAGGAATGTCAAATCCAAACACTCAGAGAACAGCAAGAGAACAGTATGAAATGCACAGAACAGGCAAGGAATTGGACAGCTACAGCTTGATGATGGTGGAGAAGCAATGTGAATGCCTAGAGGTTAAATTAGCATGGACAGGAAGTAAGGCAGTATGGAGCTGGAATCTCTCAACATACTAGAAATATGAGATATGGTTTCTAAGGGTCAAAAAGCAGAACACATTTCTGGGAAATAGAGATTTTTGGAAAAAAAAAATAAAAATACAGGCTTGGAAACAAAGTTCATTAGTGAAACTGGGAACTCTGCCCTCTCCTCGGACCTCTGTGCAATTCTAAACACAATTTGATAGTAGGTCCTTCAGAAGGATGCAATGAACTTAATCTCTATTTACATAGGAGAGTAGCTCTGTCCCAAGAAAAATAAGGGGGTGTTGATGGTGACTGTGTTAACCCTGGTTGTGCTAAGGAAAAATTCATGGCATGGTTCTTTTTCTGTCTGGCAGTGACAGCCCCAGTCTTTCAGCCTGAGTGGATCCCCTGCTGAGGGCAGCTGTGCAGCTCCACCTCAGGTTCTGTACACTCCAGGTGAGCTGTGGTGCCTGGATGGTGCTGCTGTGGGCACCATCTCACAGCAAATCCAGCTCAGAAGGAGGCAGAGGGGATCAAGGCTCTGGCTGAGAAGGCAGTGCTGGGTTAATGTCTGGACATGATCTCAAAAGCCTTTTCCAACTTACATGACTCTGTGACCTCCCTGTCTCTGCCCAAGAGCCACTGGACCCCATCCCTCACCACCCCTAAGATATCCCTTATCCATGGGGCACTCCAGTCCCCAAAGGATTGCTCAGGGGAGAGCCCAAGTAACAGCCCTTGTTTTATTGTAGTATCACCTCTGAACTACACTCCTGCCACATTTCTCATTGTCAGAGCCAAAATCTTGACTTTGAACCTTGACTGGGCTCTAAGCCAGGACAACAGCCACACTCCCAGGTCAAGTGGGGTTGAGTAAATCCTACCAACAGTCTTCCCAGTGCTTTGACAACATCTCCCTAGTGTCTCTCTCTCACTGTATGTCTGCATTTCTCTTTCTTTAGTTCCTAACTCTAACTCCATGTCTGTACTGAGACTTATACAGTGGGATTCACTGCAAAACTTGGGAAGGTTTAGGTGGGAATAGACCCAGCTTTCCCCAATGGCAGAGCTACTCCTGTTCTCCAGTGATGCTTTGGTGAGTACTCTGTCCTATCAGGTGGGATGTATTTTGAGAAACATCTGTGCAGAATCCATCAGTGCCTCAGGGTATTTAGAAACTAACACACAATTTAGTGAATAGATTGGAAGATGAGGACACCTAAAGGAAAAAGGATCCTCCCCAGGCTGTTCCTGAAGCATGTTCAGTGTTCTTGGCATGATATCATGTTTTGTGCTACATAAAACAGCTGACAGGTCTGGAAAAGATGACTGACAGGGCTCCAGGTTCAGCAATAGCTCTTCTGGCATTGATGGTGCTGATTTTTTAACCCTTGGAACATTCACAAATTTCTGGGGTTTATGCTTATTATGCATTTCAATAACTTTCAGCTAAGGTTGCCAATGCCTTTTTCTCCTCTATTGTGGCTTGTTCAGCAACTCCTAAACTTCTGAACTGGAAGGATATAAAAACAGGATATGAAGTCATAAGGTACCTGCCACACAGTCTGTGCTCTATCCTTGAATGACAGCTCAGTCCAGGCACAATTCCTACTCTCAGTCAGTCTCTGAGCTCCCCAGAGCAGGAGCTGTTGATATTTACGCTGTATACTTACACAGCACAACAGAAATAACCCCACACATGCACTTGTCTGAATCCCTTCCTCTTTATGCAATAAGCTGTATTTCATTTTAACCAACAGCAATCCCACAAATCACATTCATTTCCCACCACAACAGGAATAAAAATTTATATTTCCCCTCAGGCAAATGTTTTACTTATTCTTCAAACTTGAATGATTGACAGGCACCTATTGTGACATTCACTATTCAATATTTCATATTTAGATGCAAGATTATAAAGTTTTAGTACTTTGGAGAACAGAACAATGGGATGTTCTGTTTTTTATAGTATTCCTGTAAGCCCTTAGGTACTGTCCTGCACCAGATATAATCCCATTGACCTGCCTGCATGTATTACAGGCTGACACACAATGAAGAACTGTAGGGTTTATTTTAAATCCAGTCTCATGATACAAAATAAACTTCAACACAGGAAATCTGGCAATTGAGAATTCCACATGCATAGGATGAATTTTTGGTTGGTAATCTATCTGCTATCACGTGAGCCTGGAGCCCCTGCACACAGTTTGCTTTAGGTTGGCTCTAACACCCCAGGGAACAATGCACCCCAGGGACAGGGCCTGTCCTAGTGGGTCCCAAATTTTAGTTCTGGGGCCCATTTCTCAGTTCTGTTCAGTGCTGCTGGAAATACACCAAGAAATCTGGTTCAGGATAAGAACAGCCTGTTCCAAGACATTTTCTCTCATCTCAACATTTCTAATGCTCTTGAACGCTTGGCTTGGCATCCAAAGCAGAAACTCTTAATTCCATCCTTAATTCTGTCTCCTGTGTGACTGGGAGATTTTATCATGACAATTTTGGTTACGGAATTGGGCACTTGGAACGAGAAATAAAATTAAGGAAGCAAATAATGGTTCATGGTAAATCTGTTACATTCAAAATGGTGTTACATTAGAAAAGCAGCTTCAACTCTTGTACTGCAAGGAAATAAATCCATCTTCCATCTTCAAGGAACAAGAAAGTGTCAGCTACTGAGAAATTAAAAATCATATAAATCCAAACTGTATTTAAAAGTGTGTTTCACTAAATACAAATGTCAATAAATGTCTGTAAGCCTCTTCATGAAAACCTGTGGCCTCCCATCATTAAACCAAATTAAAAAAGAAGGTGGATAATAAATGTTAGTAAAAAAAATTTGAAAGGTGAATCTACACCAGAGCTGTTCAGTATTCACAGAAGCTTCTGACATGAGTCTCTACTTTCTGCCTGAAGGGGATCTTATGCATTTGTTCTTTTTAATGGTCTTTTGTGAGGTCCTGTGAGTGATCCTCCTTCATGGCTCCATGCAGCTCCCCATTCATGCACACTTCATCGTGCTTGTCAGGCTGAAGCAGCCAACACTCAAGGCTTTCAAGTTTCACCTCCTGGTCACTCACCCCAGCAATCTACATTGATTTCTCTCTTCTTCACTGCCCAGAGCCAAAAACAGCATGCTCTGAGAGCAAATTATTCACATGGGTAAAAGACTGCAGAATCAGAAAGGATAAAGATGAAAGGCAGTTGGCAGACAGCCATTAGTGGGAGAGACATTCTGCTTCTAAAATATGGCTTTCAAAAGGAAAGCGGATATTATTAAAGGTATCATTAAATAAATGCCCTGCTCTTTAAGAACAGCAATATCTGGTTTTAACTGGAAGGATAAAAATAACATGAAATACTGTATCAGTTACAAAACCAACTAGCTACAGCTTATTCCATTTATATTATAGCACTGAACTGCCCCCCTTCCTAAGGCTATTATCTCTTTTTTATTATATTTCATTTTATTAAGCAGCTTAGAGCTGTATTTACTTGGGTTTTTAGGGTACTGGGGTTATAAAAGGACCTGGATGTTAACTAATCCAAGAACATCTTGCCATGGTGATAGGTGGGCAGGTTCCTTGGGAACACTCACCTAACACAAATCTTGTAGCTAGAGAAGCTGCCTTTCAGGGACACAGAAAGAGTGATCACATTCACAGGTACCCAGCACTGTGGAGCAAGGAATGTCACTGTCCCTCTGCAGAAGGGACATTCCACCACACTGGTGAATATCCTGCAGCTGGAAATGTGTTGGAACACAAAGAGATCTCTGTTCTAAGTGAGAGCAGTAATTACCTGACAAATAAAGATTCTCTCTGGAAGGCCCAGACTGCACAGCTGGAAATGATTTGGGGCTGTGTTACAAAGTCCACAGATAGCTAAGCATTAAATCATTTAAATAATTTAATCATTTAATCAGGAGCCCACTCCTCAGGGCTGTGTGGAGCACTGTGCACATCCAGGGTAGGATGCAGCCAAAGGCACCCCTCCTTCCCAGTCCCCTGTTCCATAGCCCCACGGGCAGAACTGCAGCTCATGAGGAGAAGGTGACTTTGCCACTAGTGGCACTTTGCAGAAACCTGGTGAACTGAGAAACAGGAACATCAATTTGGCAAAGTATAAATAGCAAGCAGAGCTCCTACTGCATGCTACAAGTATTAATTAAAGCTGAGCAATTCATCCTTATCTTGCTGAAACAAGATCTTGTTTTAGAAACAGGGAAATTTCTGGAAATGAAAGCACAGTTATCAGCTTAAGTACTATTTCCTTCAAAATCAACAGGAAAAGCTTCTCACTAATGGCACAAAATGTTTTCTTGTAAAGGTTAATATTACTTAAAATCAGAATATGAGCAACCAGCATCTAGAATAGAAAATGGTGCCTTAAGTGTGGCTTTACTTTTCAAAGCCCAATCCCAGACTTCAACCACTATAATAAAAAAGCAAAACTCAGTAATGGTCACCATATGCAGCTCCCTCAGACCCTTGATCCAAGAGCTGCTTTAGCCCCTGCATAATGCACTATGTTCACACACTCTGCCACCAGTAATCATATTTTATCCCAAGTGTTGAAATGCTGAGATTGCTTATGTCTCAAGAGCCTGGATTCTTGTGATGAAAGAAATCAAACTTTAATTAAAACCAAATTTCTAGTACTTCATATGCAGAAGAAAATCTGTAAAATGGGACTGCCAAAGTTTCAAAACTCTAACTATGACCATAAGCAGGCACAAAATAAACTGCTTATTAAATCAGACTATTTTAAAGGTACTCTCAAGGCTGTGGGAGGCAAGCTGGAGCTGGAACTCCCCATACCACACTGTCATACTATATCTTAAGCAGTCTCAGCCTGCAGAAACCAGGAAAAAATATCAGAAATTTGTAGAAATCCTTAGGAAAAATGGCAATGGATGCCCAAAGAACTGCACACTCAAACTAGGTGGAGATATGAATGCCTTATCCTGCAATGGTTCAGTGCTGCTGACATGTCCTTCACAGGAGAAGCCATCTCATGCACTGGGTCAGTGAATATTTTCTCAGACTACACATGAAGTCTCATCTCTAACCATGTGGAACTCTGACTGAGAGCCTCAGCAGGCCTGTGCATGTCAGGAACAGGATAAAGTTGATGTCTGCATGAGCTGAACAGCTTTGGAGACTGAAGTTACTTTGGTTGGGCTAGAAGCATAATGACAGTTCTGAAAATTCCCCTTTCTCCTCACCTATATGAATCCAGGTCTTGTTCCAGATGGTTTCTCATGAACTGTAGTCTGGTTTTGTTCCCATCACAGCTGAACAGACTGGATGGTTTCTAATCATTTCACTCATCCCTGACATATCAACACCCAAACAACCCTCCAGCCAAAAGAAAACATTTGACAGATCTCCACTGTTAAAACACTCTAACCTGTACTTACAGGAAGAGATTAATTTAAGTCTACAAAAACAACAAGGTCTGACTATGTTATCAAATGCCTCTGCTGTTTCTCTAAATCAAATTATTTCTAATTTGTCTTGTCCTTTCATTAATCAATGTAATCAGGTTAAAGTTACAGTCATGTATTCCCAGCTTGGATTTTTTTGCTGCATCTGAGTCAGATTTCAAGAGAAGCTGGAGTGTCCCAAAGCTTCTGTTTCTCCCTCTGATATCCATCATCTCTATAAAAGATGGCATCTCTCACTACAAACACCACTTAATTTTATAGGGGAAAAGCTACTTCCTAGAGCCTTGATGCAACACTCCTGAATCCAAAATTCCCATCAATGCCTGTGGATGGACGCCCCATATGAATTAATTCAAAGGTTTTTAGTGCTGCTTTCAGGAAAAAAAGCTGTGTGAGCTCCAGAGCCAGCACTGTGAGCAGCAGAACAGTCTGGTTCTCTACTTGTCCCAAATGTTTAACCTGAGCATTACTAATAGTGCAAGCTGGCATTGGAAGATTTAGATACTCTCTTTTCCTCATGGATTTTCTGGATACTGGGTGTTGTATTAACTCAATCTTCTATGCACAAATTGATTCATTCATCTTCATGACAACTACATTAACTTAATTACCTTGTAGAGTTTGATTGATGCTCTGGTGATTTCACCAAGGTGAAAAAATGTGAGGCTACCTAGGAGAGCTCTTGGTATGGCTGGTTAGTCACTTCTTTGCCTGTCAGACACCTCTGACAATGAATGATAAAAACATAAAACAAGCCCCAAAACATGGAACCCATACTTGCTGAAAATAACTCAGCCTCCAACTCCCTCAGGAATACTTCTCTCAGGAAAAACATACCAACAGAAAAAAAAAACCTTTCTTGTTGCTGTGGCTTAAAGGCAGCTAAAATTTGGGAGGAAGGTAAAAGGGAATCTAGGTAAGTGGCATATCACAGGAAACCTAGGTGACATGACGTTTCTGGACTTTGGTCTTTGCATCTGCAAAATGGGGAAAAAAAATACATATACAGTCTTGATATATACATGTGAAAAGTCTCTATGTAAGAGGGATAATGAACCTATATCGATTTCAGTAGGCTCCAGAGCACATCAAACTCTTGTTCCACAGTTCTCAGCAGTTGCATTAGTTCTTAAAATAATTTGATACATTTCCCTCATGCAGCTATCTGTTTGTATAGGCATCACTGAGCCATCCCCACTGAACACCTCCAGTGTTGTGTTTCCACATATTCACCCACATTCTATTTCCAATCCTATCACCCACTGAAAACACAGCAGGTCTACTGTTTCCTTAAGTCCTGACACTCACACATATCACTTTTACACCCAAATAAACACATCGCACAATCTCTGCCATCAAGGGCCAGCAGCTTTTTCTGGAGCTAAAGCAGCTCGTTATCCCCACCTGGAGGACAGACCGAGCCCTCAAGGACCGGGAATTGTAAAGCACGGCAGGAATCCCACCCAGGACACACAGGAGTGTGCATCACATCCAGCACAGGACATACACACACACGTAGTTTGGACAGAACTGTCCTTTCGAGCAGTCAGGAGGTGTGTGCTATCAGTGAGGTCTGCCTTGAATTAATTATTTAATTAATACCGCTGTTAATTTGCTCACACGGTGCTCATCCCACGCCAGCATCAGTACAGGATGGCCTCGCCTGCCCCACCGAGCTGCTGTGAGCGGCTGTCTCTGTCCCGGGCTCCGCGGGTGTTTGATCCTTCTCTGGGAACAGCTGCCAAAAAACCCCTGGAGCCCCAGCCACGGGCTATGGGGCGCTCCCTGCGGGGGCACTCGGTAAATCAGAGGGCTGGGCGGTCACCAACAGTACAGAATTCAACAAGAGTGACGGATTCTGCAGCTAGGTAGGACAGGCTGTGGGCACGGACTGGGGAATGAGAGGCTGGAGAGCAGCTGTGGGAAGGGAGCGGTGGAAGGTTGGATGTGAGTCCCCACTGCCCTGCAGCCAGGACGGACAACGTGTCCTGGGGACACCAGGCCCAGCAGGGCCAGCGGGACAAGGGAGGGGATTGTCCTGCTCTGCTCCGCCCTGGGGCGGCCTCACTTGGAATACTGTGTGTAGTTTGGGGCACCACAGCATAAAAAAGGCATTGTGTTATCAGGGAGACACGAGGATGGGGAGGGGAAGCCTTATGAGGAGTGGTTGAGGCACTTTGCTCACCTTGGAGAAGGCTGAGGGCAGACCTCACTGCTGTCTCAACATCCTCACGAGGTGTGCAGGGCAGGCACTGCTCTCATCCCTGGTCACCAGGGACAGAACTCGAGCAGACGGCACAAAGCTGAGTCAGGGGAGGTTTAGGCTGGATCTCGGTAATGGCTCTTCCCACAGAGGGTGTGTGAGCACTGGAAGAGGCTCCCAGGGTAGCGCCCACGGACCCAAACCTGACCTAGCCCAAGGAGAGTTTGGATACCGCTCTGAGGCAGGCACAGGCTGGGATAGCTGCGGTGAGCTGTGCCCCGATGATCGTGTGGGAGGCTCCCAGCTCAGGACACCCCGCAGCTCCGCCAAGGCGCCGGGCGCCCCTGCCGCGGGCCCTGCCCGCCCTCAGCGCGGGGCGTCTCCGTGGCAACGCCGCCCTGACGTCATCCGCGCGCGCCGTGGCGCAGGCCGGGCGGCGGGCGCGCGGCGGGCGCTGAGGGCCGGGAGCGGAGCCATGGCGGGGCCGCACCTGCAGCAGCCCAGCTTCCTGCTGGTGGGTGCGAGCGCAGCTCCTCCTGCCGCCGGGAACGACCGCGCTGCGGCGGGGAGAGCCGCGGGGACGGAGCGGGCCGGGCCGGGCCGGGCGGTGTGGCGGTGCACGGGCTCTCTCCCTGTGAGGGCAGCCGCGGGTCGGCCCGGCAGCCGCGGGGTTGGCAGGAACGCTGCTCCGGGGGAGCGGCGCCAGGGGGGATTTTCGCTTGTCGTGGCCGCGGTAAGTGCTGTCCTGCCCGGCAGCCGTGATCGGATTTCCCTTGTGGTTTTTCCAGGCCACGCTGAAGGCGGATTGTGTCAACAAACCCTTTGCGCAGAGGTGCCACGACCTGGAGACGGTCATCGAGGAGCTGCCTGCCAAGGTGAGCTGTCTCGGCTTGGCAGGTTTCAGGGGAGTTGTTTTTTTATATTAGTGTTATCTTTGATCCTCTCTGTCTTATCAAGACAAACTGTATGAACCGGGCTGCCCAGGGAGCTGGTGGAGCCACTGCAGGTGTTCAGGGAAGGGCTGGATGTGGCACTCAGTGCCATGGTCTGGTTGACAGGGTGGGGTTTGGTCACAGGATGGACTCGATGATCTCAGCTCTTTTCCAGCCTAACTGATTCTGTGATTCTGAGTTTTGGGAGCCTCCAGTGAAACAGTGGGTTTCAAGACCTAAGAACCTTTTCTAGTCATTAAAGGAAGGGTTGTTTCATTTCACCGCTCTAAATTAATAACTTTCAGTCTCAGTTTACAAAGAAAACTTGTATTTAAAATATGGTAATTAACTGCAAGTGGTGCTGATGAGCATTGCTGCAACTTCAGTAGGATCAGAAATCAGGATAGGTCTCCCATAATTGCCACGTTATAATGCAATATTTTGAATGGACAGTCTGCCCAGTGATAATCCAGAAACAGCCATAAATAAATGGCAGACATATCTTTGTGTGTTCTAGTACATGCAGTAGGGATTGTCCAAGTGAGGAGCTGTGCACATTAATTCTTTGTGTTTTCCCTGAAGGAACTGCATGGCATCTTCCCATGGCTGGTGGAGAGCATTTTTGGCAGCCTGGATGGCATCATCGTGGGCTGGAATCTTCGCTGCTTGCAAGGAAGAACAAATCCTAATGAGTATTCTGTGGCTTTGGATTTCCTGGATCCTAGGTAAACTCATTCATTTCAGCACAGATTAAGAAATGAATTGGTGAACAAATTGTGCAAACCCAGGTTCATAGAAGTGAGGCAGCAGAGGGTATTTACCATGGGATTCACTTTCTGATGCTTGTTTGCAGTGGCCCAATGATGAAGCTGGTTTACAAACTCCAAGCAGAAGAGTACAGATATGATTTCCCAGTCTCATATCTTCCAGTGAGTAACTGAATAATTTGTAAGAAGGGAATGTAGTTGTTGTTGCAGCTGTTGGACCTTTGCATGCACTGAAAGTATACTTCATCAGTGTACTGAAATGTACTGATACTACATTTCAGTATAGGCCAAGGTGTAGCCTCAGTGCTCCAGGCTTAGAGCAGACCCGTTTCTTGAAAGGGCTCCTGGAGGAGGAGAGTTCCCAGCTATAAAATCTCCAGGAGATTGTGGTTCTCAGCAGCTGGATATGTGTATTCAGCCAAGAAAACTGCACTGTGATTCTCACTCTGTCCCCAGAGAGAGTTGAGTGGTTATTAGCAGTTGCAGGGCTGAAAGTGGTTTTCTAACCTTGTCACAGAGCAGTGCCTTCCCTGCCTATGCTGTGTGCCTGTGTGTTTGAAGTCTGACTGCTATCCTGGATGTCAAGTGTCACATTTCCAACAAAAGTGTTCATCTGCAGAGTTGTTTTGCTGTGTTTCTTCCGCTGCTACCACCTACATGCTATCTAGAAATTGGTTCAGATAGTCCTACAGTCTTGAACAAGAGGAAGCCTCATTTAAATGAGTGATTGCTGGTCCACAGCTCAATTACCTGGACAAAACCAGCAGCCAAACACCAATGCTGTGCTGCTCCCACTCCAACTGGAAAAGTCTCAGGGAAGGCTTTTAAAAAATACTGAATACTCATTTTCAGAGAGAAAGTTGGGAGTTCTCTACAGACCCTGCATTTGAACATAGAATTACTGCAATGCAATAAAATCCCACTGAGCTGAATGTAGAGCTCATCCTAGAATGCTGGAATGCAGAATCTCACTCTCTGAAAACACACTTGGCAATATGCTGAGTGGCCAGATTAGTATTTTGTTACTCTGTCTTTCAGGGCCCTGTGAAAGCTTCAATACAAGAGCAAGTTCTACCAGAATGTTCTTTATATCACAACAAAGTCCAGTTTCCTTCATCGGTGGTTTAGGTTTGAATTTGGCTCTTAGTATCCTTTTAATAGTTGGGTATCTATTTTTTTTTTAATATCTAAAACTGGGAGATCGTGGCTGTTTCTGTTCTACATGTATTGTGTGTGGGGGGTAAATCATGGTCATGCTGAAGAGTTTGGGCTAATTAGAAATGTTTAGATTACAATTTAAAATAAACATATCCTCTTATAAACCCTTGTTGGAGGAATTTCTGGCCTTAATCAAGTCAACAACAAAATTCCCATTGTTTCTTAGTAGAGCCTGTATTTCACAATTTTTGTTTTTGTAACTACTTGTAGTTTATGCAGTATGGTAGGAAAAGGGCATGTTCGCATTGCAGCTAGAGTACTTTTGGAAACAATGTAGCTGTGGTTGTGCTGGTTTCAGTTTGGAATAGTCAGATGTGCACAAACACACTTTGTCACACAGAGAACACCTCAATTACCAATGTTTTAGTCAGCTGGAAAGCAAGAAGCCCAGGCTGAGTTTGCTCAGAACCTCTAGCAAGGTACTTTAGCATTGACAAAGTACAAATGTTGTGTCTATTCAGCATCTCCCAATATCACACAGCTTTACCTGGTTTTTATTATGTGATCCTTAATTCTGTTTTTCCAGATCCATTTGAATATTACATGTTTTACTTTGCAATTAGTTTGATTACACAGAAGGTAAGTACCTTTCACATTTTTTCCCTTAAAATAGTACTGGCCTTTCTCCATAATGTTCTAAGAGCCTGATGGGGTGTTGTGCAGCTAAATTAACAGCAGTTTCATCTGTTCTGCTGGAATTTGTTATTGCTTTGGTTTTACTTGATGATCCAAGGCTGGATAATAAACAAAATACCCACCTTGGATACACCAGTAAGCAGTGTCATGCCAACAGGGAGCAGGCAATGGATTCCAAATAGTTTTTTTCCCCCTGTGTTCAGTGAGGATTTCTCTGCAGTCAGAATGACAGCTTGGTGCTGTGGGCTGTGGTTATTTGGTTCCTCTGGCTGTTGTTCCCTCTCTTCTGCTTGGTTTCAGTCATTGCTGCAGCAACCCTTCTATTACAGCTCATTTACCTTTGCTCCAAGGGGTCTTTGCTGCCAGTTCACCCTTGCTAAGCACTGGGCTCCTGCTTTTTTATGCTAAGGGGGTCTGGCATCACTCCCCAGCTCTGGTTTAAAGCAGCAGTGTTTAACCAGGTACATCCTGTGTGTGTTACAGAACTCACCTGTCACCCATCACGTCAGCCCTTCCAACAGTGCTTATTTCATCCTGGTGGACACTTATCTCAAGTGTTTCCTGCCCACAGAAGGAAGTGTCCTCCCCCCACCTTCTTCAAATCCTGGGGGAGCCATCCCTTCCCCTACTCCCAGGTAATGGCTCCAGTGTCAAGGGCAGCTTGTGGGAATAGTGCAGACAAGCTATGGCTTGTTGGAACAAAGTCAAACAAGTAGAGAACACCTCACACTTCCATGTGTATGCACTTATTACACAGGAGTAGTGATGCACTGTTTAGTTAAAGTAGAAATGATTAGTAATTACAGGAAGTTGCAGAAGTTTGAATGTGTAGTGAATTATGCAGTTTGAAAGACTGTGTTAAGGTTTATAAAATACTGATTTAATAAAATACTGATTGAAAGCAGTGATACATCCCTACACCCCCCTGTACTGCACCAAGCCTTCCTGATTTCCCTGTTTCCATGCATGTGTCTCCAAAGGTCCCCAGCAGTGCCTTTCTCCTCCTATGGCATGCACCACACCAGCCTGCTGAAGAGGCACATTGCCCACCAGCCCTCTGTGAACGCTGACCCAGCCTCCCAGGAGATCTGGAGATCAGAAACACTGCTTCAGGTACAGTGCATTTAAGGAAGAAAATGCTCTGCAGCTTTCCTCTGCTCCCTGAGGGATCTCTTCTTTTCAAAGAGGCAGTTAGGCCAGTTTGCTTTAGCTTGGTTTTGGAGTTGAGCAGCTGTTGCTTCCTATTAATGCAACAAAGAACCACAGTGAAGCAGTTAAATTGTAGCTTAGAAAGTCACTTAGTATCTTTTCTTAGGCTGAGTATCTAACAACTGATCTCAGGTATTTGAGTATTTTTTCTGGAAAAGTTTCTGCATCTGATTTTCTTTCTTAAATCTTACACCAGTTCTATGCTCTATGCAAAGGCAAAGGTTAAACACAACCAAGTTGGTTTCGCTCATTATCAAGGGAAGGAAAAGAAAATCTGGATTTAGCAGTTGCTCTGATTCTGAGCTGACTGATTGATGCCTGGCAGGTGCTAAGAGTTTGTCATCTCAGCCATTGGCATGATAACTGAAACATCTGGAATAGGTGCTGTCTATTTACCAGTACAGCTTGTTTTCAAGTTATATACTGTGATCTTCCTTATACTTATCTTCTGACTGACAGTGTGGGATTATTACTCTTTCCTTAGCTGAGAAAATGTTTGTTTTGCAGATCTTTGTTGAAATGTGGCTTCATCATTATTCACTGGAAATGTATCAGAAAATGCAGTCCCCTCATGTCAAGGTAATAGTTTGTACTGCACTCATGAACATCACCTGGTGGTTGAGCTCTTACCTTGGGGTAAATCTATTCTGTGCAGAAATTTTTTTATGTGGATCCAAAGGAAAGAAATAACTTACCAGAGTATCTATATAAGTGTGCCAGAGTTGATAATCCAATTAAAAGAGTGTTGTGAATAAGTGTGTCATCCAGACTTGCCTTCATTGCAGAAGTTGTGTTAGTTTTGTTCTGGTTTTTGTTCCTTTTTTCATTCAAGATGAGTTTGTGGGATGGTCACAACAATCTGAACATCAATATCAAAGTACTAATGATTGAGAAGATGTCACTATAAAACCATTGTGTTAAATCCCACTGGGGCAACATGACTGCTAAAAACAGCTGAAATTGATTCCAGCAGAGATAGCAACTGTTACTGAAATACCAATTAATAATTTCTAACATCCATAACCATTTTTTAGCCTAAATCCAAATTAAAAAAAAGAAAAATCTTACTAAACTGCCATTTTTATTGTTTCATGTTCCAAATTATGCTTTTCACCATAATGGTGTCAGAAGCAGTTCTGTAGCTACAGAATTTGGATTATCTGAGAGGCTCTTGCTCAGATAATACACTGTTGTAAGCAGTTTGTGGTGGCCTGTTCAGTAACAAACTACTGCATGTAAGAAGTAAGTAAGTGTTGGGGAGGCTAAGATTGAAGGCATTATAAATGTAAAGGGAATTTGAAGGAGAAAATGTTGATCCTCTGAATTCCCTCTGGGTCTCAGTGAGACTTTCATAGAAGGGGAGAGAAATAATAAAAGCCACTCAGTATTTATTCCTGTGTGGAAGTGCAATATGAGAGTTCATTGAAAAATTCTAATCCTTCACTCCACAGGATATGAAATAAAACACATTTATATTTTGCTAGGGAAAAACATTGGAGAGTTGAAATGGGATGGGTTTTGTCTTTTATTCTCAAAGTTGAGGTCAAAGTGCAAACTCACTAATGTTGCAAAGTCTCCACTTGGGACTCCCAGCAGCATGGCTGTGCACCTGTGATGGAAAGGCTTTGCTTGAAGTACCTTTGGTCTGTCTGTCTGTCCAGTCTCTGTGCATCAAGCGCTGTGCTTAGGCCAGAAATGATGATTGCTTTAAACTTCTCTCCTCTGTTCACCCTCTGTATTTCAGATGCTCTCTTCTAGCACTAGGGAGCAGCAGTTGCAGACAATGACTCTCCACGTTATGGTGGAGTAGGGCCTAGGTAGAGCTTACAGTTCTCTGAAATCAGCACTTCAGGATCTTCCACAAGGTGTGTTGAGCCACAACCTGAGGCCATAACTCCCTGATGGTATTTTAGTTTCATCTTTGATGGGCAGTAATCATGAACATGTAAAATAGGAAGTCTTCCTCTTTGTGGGGGGTGGAACAGTGGAATGGGGGGACTGGAATTCCCCATAAGATACATAAATGGATTCAGGATCTCTCCTGCAGGACTGAGGAAAGGTGCCAGATCAGCTGGGGGCAGGACTGTTCATTAGCCTGTGATGCTTAAACTGAACTCTGTAGACTGGGTGGGCTGATGGAGAACAATCTGCCTTGTAGTTCCTCAGATGAGGAAGTAGAACATCCAGAATTATAAGTTCTGCTTTAACATAGAAACCCAAGATGGCCCTATACCTTATTCTTAAAATTATTGATAATTATGCAGGTTCATTGATTCCATTTAGCCTTCTGTGTGTATGGGAGGAAGGGTAATTAGTGACCATTCAGTCCTGGGAGCTGTTTGACCATCAGTGATTTGAAATGGCTGCATGTCTGTATTGGAAGGTGGGATGAGGTTCTGCAGAACTTGCTCACTCTTTGTCCAGCAGCCAGATTTGTTTGCTTTCATGGGCCAAGACAGATAAGTAATTTTCTTGAGAAGGAGAATCATAGATTTTTCCTTAAACCTTGTTAGTGTCATCACAGACTTCCCTTTGTAAATAAAAAACAGAATGGGAATGAATAGTAAAGAATTTCTTTTGAGAAGATACACATTATGACTTTGAGTTCTTTTTGGGTCTGCTGTGAACCTGAGGTTGCTATTTGCTATGCTGTCACTGTTTTCCCTTTCACTTCAACTATTTTCCAATTCTTTTGTCTGTTTGTTTTTTCTCTCTCTGATGATCTAGAGTCCAAGTGTGCAGCACCTTTTTTCCTTTTCCCTTCTGCTGTTACCACAAGAAGCCCTTAAAAAGAAATAGTTTGATAAAACTTTATGTAATGCTTCCTGACCTTCCAATGCCAGGTGTTCAGCCCCCAGCACTGCATGTGGAACACCCATTAAAATCCAGGGGGTTGCAGATTGTGGTGGCAGGGCAGTCAGTTTGGAAGCAGACACTCTGCCCAAGCTCCTGGGGAGCCTGCAGTAACAATCCTGCCACTCTGAGGGTGTGAAACCAAAAGCTGCCAAACTGGCAGCAGAGGAGATGGGGTAGAGGCTGTTTAAAGGCAGCAGAGGTGTGATCTGGAGAGTTAGTTTAGATGCCTGACAACAGTCATTGGGGTCTGTGTAGTGTACATTTTTTGTTTTATGTTTTTTCATTAATTTCATACATGTGTGTCACTGTTGCTACAGTATCCTCTTCACTATCATAGGCAGAAAATAATGGTCAGGTTGTTCCTTCAAGAAGGGATCTGGCTGAGGCTTGCAGAGACTTCAGTGTTATGGCAAGATGCCTTTTGCATCAACATATAACACTGTGCTAGGTATGTCTTTGCCTTTTTAGATGTGTAATGTTTCCCTAATAGCAAAAGTAATTTCCTCTTTTGAAGAAATTCACAAAAACTGCAGCCTTCCCAAATGGCCTTTAAGTGGAGAGAAGGCATAGGATTTATCTGGAAAGTCCAATTTGAGTTCCTTCTTCATACAGACTGTGCTTCTCCAGCAGATCAGAAAGAAATTACAAAATTTTTAAAAGAGATGTAAAAAAGCTTGCAGACTATTGCTGTCTTACTCCATATTTAATAAAACATTGTAATAGTGTATAAATCTCTCTTGCTGCAGTTCAGTTTACTTCTGAAATGGAGAATTTATTTGGCAAAAGCTCCACATCCCCCACTAGTCCTTACTCTGAGCACAACAAAGAGTACTGCCTTTTTTAACACCTGCTCCCAGTTGTATTTCCAAGCTGCCAAGAGTAAGAAATACAGTGAAATTAATCTGCTGAGCACCAGAAAAAGAGGATACTGTGGCTGCAGTTGTTATTGTGATATGTTGTCCCTGACTGTATTTGTGATGTTCATTTTTCCCCCCACCCTTCTTCCTTGGGCTCATTCTCACTTTTTTTTTCTCTTGCTCTCTTCTCTCCTTTTTTTCCCTCCCCCCTTCCTTTTTGTTTCTGTTGTCTCAGCTGGAGGTTCTCCACTACCGACTCAGTATCTCCAGTAAACACCACGGTAGTCCTGCCCAATCCAGCTACCAGGCCCTCCACGCATACCAAGTATTACCATCTTTTCATTTTGTTTCCTTTTTAAAAATCTTGTTCCATCATATAATCTGCCAAGTGTATTGGTGCTGGCTGTACAGCAGCTTCTTCTGCCAAGGTGTGGTTTTGTAAATTGAAATTCACCAAATTGTTCAGTCAAACAGATCCTGAGAGATATTAGCAAAGGTCATGGAGAAAAGAGTTAAACTCTAGCATATTATGAGGTCTAATTGGAAACTCTGTTTCTAGAGATGCATTCTTGCAATGTAAGAGTTACCAGCTATGCTGGTTTTTTTGGCACCAAAGCTGTCTTCACCAATGGCAGATTTCTGCCTCTCACACGGTAGTCATTTAAGCAAACCTTGCGTGGAAGAAAAGATCAGAATTTGCATGGCTGTCACCCAGATTAAGGTAGGTAACATCTGGGGGTTTTTAGCCAAGGAAATGTCATTGGATAATACTAAATTTGTGGTGGCAATGTCAACTTGACTGTCCACTTTTGCAAAAGCACAAGTGGTACATTTGCAGATTGTTCAGGAAATGTGCATGCAAAAACATTCCTGTTGGAACAGATTGCTGATTCCTCTTTCCCTACTTCAGCCCTTTATTCATTGGGTTTTCATTTTGGGAATGGGGAGGGCTAAGCTTCTGTACTATAAAGCTCTTTAGCATTACATGGCATTTCCCTGCTCTTTAATCTTTTTTTTTGTGTGTTTTTTTTTTAATTAAGTGCTATGATATCTTAAGGTGCTATTTAGAAAGGAACACAGAAAGTACTACTTAAAATCTTCCTTAGTGTTACATTTATTTAATTACTGTGTTAAGAATTAAGAATGGTGTACATCCATCCTGAAAGAAAAGGTTTGACAACAAAAACACTTGTGGGTGAAAGTAGTTTTTAAACCAGTGACATTCATAATGGTAATCCAGGCTAAGAGGAAATTGTAAGAACTACTATGTGGAAGAACTACTAACATCACCCAAATGATGTATTGAAATAGGGTGGCTTTGTAAATTCCAAAGGTACCTTCAAGAGGGGCTTGGGATTTTTGAAATGACACCCTTTCAAGGCCTGTAGCAGAGTACTCAGCCTCTCTAATTGCTGTGGAGATCCTGGTCCAGACTCCAAGGACCACACAACTTCCTGGAGTTCTGCCTTCTTGCATAAACTCATCAGGACTGTAGAAAACGTGCAGATACAAGTTAGAGCTGTCAAAAACAAGCCCAACCTTCATTAGAACTGGTAAAGGTTTATTTAGAGGAGTCTCAGGTCTGTCTGCACTACAGGACTGTGTCTGTCATGGAGCCTGGAGTGAATGTCAGTGTATTCAAAACCTTAAAGGGTGTAGAAAGACATCTCTCTGCCTCAGGCATTGCTGAGAAAGGCAGACACAGACACACCCTCCCTGCCTCAAGCACTGGAAACTTCTTGCAGCAATCCAATACACCTTTCCAGCACTTCCCATTATATTTGCAGCAGTAACTTATATTTTGTGTACATTATTCTTCTCAACCTTTATGAAACAGAATACAAATGTCAAAATCTGCCTTCAGTGGTGGATTGAGATCAGTTGGCTTTTAAAGCAGATGGCAGCAGCAGAGGTGTTTGTGCCTTGGCTGCACATTCAGCAGCAGACCCACCCAGGAGAACCAGCAAGTCCTTGCCTTGTTCACCCCCCTTGCTCATTAGTAGCATCACTGTGGCTCACCATCACTCCTTGTGCTGCTCCCACCCAGGCTACTTCTCCCCCTGAGGATGTTAGAACCAACAGGATCTTACAGGACTTGAAACAGTTCTGATTCTTACTGTAACTGTCCAGGATGATTCTCTCCTGTAAGGCTGATGAGTACCAGCATAGGAAGGAGAACTCAGTAAAGCCAGCCATGAGTATAAACAAAGGACCTGCTGTGCTTCTGCAGCAATGAACTTAAAGCCATAATGAAAGGCTGAATATTCTTTTTTCAGAAAGGGGTAAGTCAAAATCTACAAGTTATTCTGTTCTTTAAAGCTAGCCCAAAATTCAGTGCATTACAGTACTGTAGATAACTTCTCTTACAATCCAAATATGCTGCTGTTTCTTAGTGAACTGGTGGCAGAAGATTGATGCAGCTTGTCCTGGGGAGCAAGCCTGTCCAAAATCAGGTGGCACCAAACTATGGTGAAGAACCTAGAAGGAAGACAGCATTTCCTGTATTTCAATCTGACGGTATAATTTTCCTGAATTCCTGGACATTTAGCAAATGACACTCATTAGTTGCCTCTGTTTTGCTTTGAATCTAGGAGTCATTCAAGCCCACTGAAGAGCATGTGCTGGTGGTAAGACTGCTTGTGAAACATCTGCATGCTTTCAGCAACAGCCTGAAACCAGAGCCTCTCTCCCCTTCAGCCCACTCCCACACAGCCAGCCCACTGGAGGAGTTTAAAAGGTTGGTGCATGAGCATGTCTCTGAAATGTACACAACTGAAGAGCTGAGCTTTCTCCATGAAAATCTCAGCTTTCCCTGAGAGCTTGAATTATGCTGTTTGATGCTAAATACAGAAGTACATTATTAAAAGTACATGAGAACTAATGGATTGTGTTTCTCACACCCTCTGAGGGAGGGCAGCTTCAACAGCAGCTATTGCAGTAGTCTATAGAGAAAAGAAAATGCTATCAGAGGATTCTGGCCAAGGTTAATTTAGTATTTGGAATTTATTAATTTGAGTTGAAATTCAATGACTTGAAGTAGTTTCAGGTAAAAAAGAACAAATTTTGCTCAGTTCTTGCTCTATTTGCATTTGTGAAAGTGTGTTGGGTTGTTGGTTGGTAGAGTTGGGTGTTTTGTTTTTAAAATTGGCTGCCAGTTTGTACATGTCACTGTCTTTGAATCTTTTTGCAGGGTTGTGATTCCTCGCTTTGTCCAGGAGAAGCTTTATATCTTTTTGCAACACTGTTTTGGCCACTGGCCTCTGGATGCCTCTTTCAGAGCAGTATGTACCTGCTTCTAAGTCTGTACTCAACAGAACTAGTTATTAATTAATAGAACTAGTTATTAGTTATTAGAACTTGTTATTCGTTATTGCTGTTCAGCAGCTGTTTCTTGGTCTTTACATCTCTCTTTCCTAGACCAGCAGAATTCTTTCTATAACAAATAAAAAAATTAACAAGAAACCCTTCCTGCCTTCCTTTCCAAAAAGGAAAGGCACTCATGGGCTTGTGTGTGATTTTGCTTAGGTCCTTGAGATGTGGCTGAGTTACCTGCAGCCCTGGAGGTACGCGCCCGAAAAGCCGCCACAGAGCACGGAGCCTTTGCCCCGCAGCGTCTCGGACAAGTGGTGAGGAGGGAGCAGCTGGGACTCATCTGAGCCAAAGCTCCAGGAGATCCTGAGTAAAACAGCAGGATTTCAGGAACTATGCACCAACCTGAATTAAATTCCTTTACAAGATTAGAGAATGATTTCTTAGAACACCAGTTTTTGTTTGGGAGTATTCTTTCATCTCAATGAATTGACCATCTTTCCAGAGACAGTATAAAACATTCTCTTAGTGGCTTATGTGGTAGAAGACAAAATAACAGTTCTTTAAATAACTGTACTCACAAATCCTGTACTCACTTTGACAGGGCTGCCTTCATTCAAGAAAACCTGCTCATGTATACCAAGCTGTTTGTGGGATTTCTGAACAGAGCTCTTCGAACAGACTTGGTCAGTCCAAAAAATGCCCTCATGGTGTTCCGAGTAGCCAAGGTCTTTGCTCAGCCCAATCTAGCTGAAATGATCCTGAAAGGTAAAAGGATATTTAGACATCTTGTGCTGTCCTGTCTCAATCTTTCTTCACAGTAGTTAGATCTCATCTCAGAAGCACTGAGGTGAATGGACTTCTCTGCCATTTTTCATGCTGTTCACCATTCAAAAGTCTGTCTTCACTGATGTTTGTCAATTGGTTTAATAAGTCTATAGTTCTCTTCTAATCACCACAGATTGCATTCCACAATTTTCTTTAAAGAATAAAGAACCCACTTACCATTGTCAGTTTTTGTTACACTTGTATTATTCATTATCTATTTCGAGATTTAAACTTTTTATATCTCGTGAAGTCTATGCTTAGTAAAAGTCATGCATGCATTTCAGGATAATTAGGGTATAGTGAATTTTGATTGGTGATATTTGACAAGTACCAATGTCTGAAGTATGTTTCTCCACTGCCTTTTGTTGAAAAATGTTGCAAACTTACAATGTTGCTTTGTATGGTCTGCATTAAATACACACTGACATTTTCTGCTCTGGGCAGAGAGAAGTAAATAATGAGCAGTGATTAAGGCCTGCTTCACCTTAGAACTCTCTCTAAATAAAGTTGCCCAGCAGCATTAAGGCAGCTGGACCTTTACCAGCAAGACCAGTATTATGTAACTATCTTCACTGCTTTTTTTCAAATTCTAGGAGAACAGTTATTCCTGGAGCCAGAACTTGTTATTCCCCACCGTCAACACCGACTTTTTATGAGCCCCACTCTTGGTGGGAGTTTTTTGTCATCACGGTCTCCAGCTGTTACAGATGCCTCATTTAAGGTGAAGAGCCATGTTTACAGCCTGGAAGGACAGGACTTCCAGTATAAACAGATGTTTGGTGCAGAAGTCAGGAATTTGGTAAGCAACAAGCTCCTTGTCACCTGCCTTTTTACTGTGACAGATGTTTTCTCAGTGCTGAGCATCCATATCAGAAATTAAGAGTGGAAAACTTCACACCCTGCATTACTGAATAATTTAGTTTGCTGACAATGACTTCTGGACTCAGGCTTCTCAGTGCAGCACAGCTGTAAAAATCTGGTTCTCTTTAATAAATAATAAGGTAACAGCTTGCTGCCTTGGAGCAGTGAATGGTATTTCCTCTCAAACATGCTTACTGTGATCTTCTGATTGATCAGTGCCTACCAGCAAGTCAGACAAAACCAGCAGGAAAAAGAAAAAAAGCAGCTCAAGGACCTAAGTAGCTTTGAGGTTTCTTAAATGCTTCAACAGAGCTGCCTCTGCCCTATTGGAAATCCAGCTAACAGCACAAATCCATATGCATGAAGGGAGTGAGTTCCCTGGGATTGCTCTCACTTTCAGCTCAGTCAAGGCACAGTTTTATCCATGTATTGTGTCCAAATATACACTTAGTAGTCCTTTATCTTTGTCCCACACTATTTTTGTTTTGTTTTTTGTTTTAGGTGTTAAAACTGGCCCAGTTGATTTGTCAGGCACAGCAGACAGCTAAGTCCATATCAGACCATTCTGCAGAGACAATGGCCAGCCAGTCCTTCTTCTCCTGGTTTAGATTCACACCATCTGAGGTTAATGGTTCCTACACAGGCAATGACCTTGATGAAATTGGACAGGACAGCATCAAGAAAACAGATGAATATTTAGAGAAGGCACTGGAATATTTGTGCCAGATCTTTAAGGTAAGTAACATCTTTCTAGGAGCTTGTGCAGCAAGAGTCAGAATTTGTCAAATGTACATCTGTGTCTCTTGTACTTTGTGGGGTCCAGAGACCTTGCTAGTAAATTCTGCTAATAAATTCTGATATCTTCTCAACTTGACCTGCTTCAAAAAACCCTTTTCAATATAGATGGAATTAGGTGTTCTGAATTTCTAAGTATCAAACCTATTTTAAGTGGCCACTCTTTCGGACTGTATAATTTATACCAAACCTGTTTATACCAAACAGGCAATTTGAAAACTCTCCAGTATCTTCTAAATGTAGAGCTGTAAAAATACCACTGCAGCTATGGATGAACTGTCTGCAGCCACACATCCTTGTACAGAATTGCCCTAGACAACTCTTTGATACTCCTTGGGAGCTAAGGGAGATACAAACCAGAGCACTTCTCTAGAATTGGACAAGCACAGACAAATCTGGAGAGGTTTATCTCATTTTAATGTCTGAGGGGCTATTAAGCAGTTCTTGGTATCTGAGCTGGCTCTCAAAGACTAATGAGTTTAAGTGAGAAATAAATTAAATAGGGGGTGGATCAAACACCTGCTTTAGGATTTTGTGTTATTCTTGTGTAGCTGAGTGAAGCCCAGCTGACTCAGATGATGATGAAGTGTGGGACAGCTCAAGATGAGAATGGAAAAAAACAGCTCCCAGACTGCATTGCCAGTGAGAATGGCCTCATCCTTACCCCCCTGGGCAGGTACCAGGTGAGAGAAAAACGATTCCATATCACTGCCTGGGTTGTTGTTGAAGAGAAATGGATCTTACTTGGGGCTGAGAGGTGCCAGTGCAAAGGTGTTCCAGGTGTTTGTTGCCGTTCCTAGATCATCAACGGCCTGCGCAGGTTTGAGCTGCAGTACCAGGGGGACACCGAGCTCCAGCCCATCCGCAGCTACGAGAGCGCGGCGCTGGTGCGGCTCCTGTTCCGCCTGTCGTCGCTGCTCAACCACAGGGTGAGCACAGCCCTGCTGCACATCCTGCTCTCCTCAGCTGCACCTGCTGCCATCCCTTTGTTCTTACCCCATCCTCCTTACTCTGGTCTAGCTGGGGATTTCCTGGTAGTATGAGGCTGCTTCTCTTCCTGTTTCTATTTCTATTACATTCTTATTCCATTCAATTCTATCCTTATTCTATTCTATCCCTATTCTAATTCTACTCTACTCTAATTCTAATTCTAATTCTAATTCTGCTTTTCCTACACAAAATATTGCAAATGTGATTTATTAGAGGACTCATGATTGATGAAAAGAGGAGTAATATTCAGAATTAAATCCTTCTAAATAGGAAAAGCAAATTCTTTTCCTAGGTATGATAACACAAGGCAAGTCTGCACTAAGACAGTTCTGCTGATCCCCCATTTCCTATAATCCTCATTCTCTAAATGAAGAAAATCATAAAATAAGTTACTTTATGACAGCATTTGCAGGACACTAACTTTTAAATGCCTCTTCCCTCAGTTTGCTGATCAGATGGAAGTGCTTTGCTCCAGGGAGGATTTTGTTGGCAGACTCTGTCGCTACCATCTGACCAACCCCCAGCTGGCACAGAAAATCAGGTACAGCCCTGTGGTGAGGGACAGGACGAGCCACAACTGGGGACCCAGGATCAGTCTGAGGTTTCTGGCCAGCTACAGGACTCTGATTTCTTTGCTGATGATCTACTTCCTTGCATCCTGGTTTCACATTGGCCCAGTTGGCTGCACATTCATTATTCTAACTGGGTATTTTCTTTATGCTGTAATAATGACTTTTTTCTTTGAAGGATGGAAACCACATGAACACTAGCTTCCTCTTCCTGGCTTGTAAAAAATAAATGTTTTAAGGATGAGCCTGGGATCCCATGACTAAAACGTTTTAATTATATCAGATCTTCCTAAAGTATTTTTTAATACTGAAGTTAATTGAGTTTTATAAACATCGATGTGGCCTTGTGGAGATAATCAATGTAAATTTTATTTTTTATAAAAGTGTTCCTGTAGACTCTAGTGAATATGCTGTTTGGTTTTTTTTTGTTTTTTTTTTTTTGAGGGGGGACAACAAGCCATGAGTACTTCTAAAGCTGCAGTCATGCCACAGGTAGATCCATCACCAACCTCCTGCCCAGCTCTCCAGTTCATGTGGTGCATGATATACAGGCCATTTCTGATTCTGTCCCCTAACCTTCAAAGCCTGTGAGTTTTCACTTACCACAGAACACAGTAACCCTCATCCCATGGTATCTTAACAGGGGAAGAGCAGTACAATGCTGGCATCCAACACAGGAATAATAATAAATTTATTACAGTAGAAACAAACAGATAATGTATTAGTTCATGTACAAAATACTGACAGCACTCTGCTGCCTCAGTCAGTGCTTACTAAGTACCCACATTTAAAAACATCCTAAAACTGATGACACCACATGGATTTACAGAGGTCATAGCAATTTCTTGACACTATGGTAAGAGAGCCCAGCTACTCTTTAGGGTTTGCTGCACAATACAGAGAGAGATGGGGCAGGATATAATTGGAGCATCTGATATTTGAAATTTTCCTGCACCGGGAACTTAAGAAGGAGCAACTTAGACACATGGAGAAATATGAAAAATGCATTTAAATTAGAGTTACCTGTGGTAAATGTTTTCATTCAAAGTGCCAACAATAAGGCAGCTGCTGCCTGACTTGAGTGCCCATCACTGTTCAAGGCACGATGGATTAGTTGTCAGTTCTACTCCTGAGATGCTGTTTTTTGCCTTTTTTGTTTAAACAAACTCATGTAGTATAGAAACATTTTCAGTGCACTGCATTAACTCTCACTGGAAGCCTCAGAAAGACTCTTAAAAGAAGAAATGTAGCTACAAACCTGCTGCATTGATTTGTATCACTTGGCCTTTATACTCCCCCCCATCTTTACACACATTTACTGAATTTATAGAAGATGTCAGTGTGCATTTTAGCACCTCTTCTTTCTTATCAGCCTTTCTCTTGGAGTGAGAAACATGGTCCATGCTAACCAAAAACCCTTTATACAAAGTTGCATTTGAAATAAGCTATAAAATACATTTTTTGCTCTGTTTGGTTCCAGATTCCCACCCCCAAGTATAATTATCCAGATTTATCTCACATATTTGAGGGATACCTTAAAAGGATGTAATTTATCCTATCTCTGGGCAAAACCAAGAGTTAAAAAGATTTCCTGCACTCACTGGAAGTTTGCAAGCACATTTGAGTTGCAGCTCATTTATTTCTGGGGCAGTATCAGATCACAAAACATACAGTGTGAAAGAAATACTGGCACTGAGCAAATTTTGAAGCAAATTAGGACATTTTTCCCTACCCCCATCTTATACCAGACTCCCTGATGGAAGTCCACAAATAATTTCTTCTCTAAGAAGACAATAAAAACTCATCCTGAATACAGTCTTGAGAACCATATATACACATTTTGTATATCTGAAAATGCTGGCAGAAGTCCACAGAGGCAGAAGACAGAAAGCATGAAAGCTAAGTCTAACATCAGGTTCTCTACTGAACCTGACAACCTAGAAACAAAACAACATAAGGCTGCTTTCTTCTGCAGTAACCTCCCCACACTGTGGTTTTCCAGTGGCTTGTGGAAGAGGCCAGCTGTTGAGAACTTTTGTGGCTTGATGACTGGGGAGGGGAGGTGTTATGCAGCAGAGAGACAGGCCTGACGGATGCTTTGTGCCCAGGTGTTCAGGAGAGCTGTGACTGAATGCTTGTCTGGCAGCTGCAGCAGTTTTGAAGTCATGTATCGATACACTGACTGCAAAAAGGGATTGGCTGCTGGAGAAAAAAGAGAGAACAGATAAAGGAAGTTGTCATAAAAACATTATTTAAAATATTAATATAAAAGAGCAACATTAGGTGTTCACACTTCCCCACTACTCCCAGTTCACATGCCCAACAAATGTCATGGCAACATCTTCATACCATACTGTCTGGGGTTCTTTATCCACAGAGGGCTCTGATCTGGATAGTCTGCTGGGACACTGAGCTGGAGTGGTGGGACATTTGGAAGATTCTTGTCATCTAAAAGGCAAACACACTTCCATCAGAGCAGGAGCCTTTTTGTGCATAATTGAGCTTGATTTCCAGCCTGTAAACCCCAAGGAGGAACCAGACTGCACATCTCCCCCTTCCTTTTTACCTAGCTTGCATATGAGATGAACTGTGCCATTATTACTGCAGTGTGAAGGGTCCAGGTTCACCAGGAATTTAGGATTTAACCTCGCAACTTCTCCTTGTAAGACATTTGGTATGGTCTGTCTTTCATCCTCTTCATATTTCCTCTTCCGAGGGGAGGCAATGGGGGCCCTGTGTGCGACACACCCACAAAAGGACCAGGTGAAAATATTTCACACGTGAAAGAAGAAAAGCTGCAGGTGCCCCCCACCCACAAACCCATCTGTTTGAACAGCTCCCCAGAGGGATCTGCTGGAGCAGAGCCGGGCCCGCAGCGCGTACGTACGTGATGGGCTGGCCGTGAATGGCCGTCATGGCCGGCATGAACGTGCGGTACAGCGAATGGTTGAACACCGGCGAGCGGATGTTGGCCAGAACAGCATCCAGAAGGGGCTGGCACAAGTACTGCTGCTTGGTAGGGGGCACTGGGGGAGGTGGTGGAGTAGGCTGAAACACAACAGAAACCCCTTTTCCTTTAATCATCAACAAAAATAGAAATATCTGCTGTTGATTCTGAAAAATTTTATAGCGGTGAACTTCCAATGCAAACGATTCTCAAAGCTGCATAGAGTAACATTAAGGGAGGGAGGAAGTAAAGCAAAAAAAAATATCCATATGCAGTATAGGAAGGCTGTCTTGAAATCAGCCACAGTCCAAAGAAAGAATTACTCAAGTCTTGGCACAAAGCACAAGAAATTTAAAGTTCAGTTAAAAGATACATACAGGTGACTTACATGAAGTAAATGCTTGCCCGTTTTTTCCTGTTTTCTTATTTTGTCCAAATTACTTGAAGTTTTAACAGCATGAGTAATAAAAACTGCAAAAATGATCCTGCCAAGTCTTGAGACCTTTTGGAATGAGTTGCTTATCTCTGCTGGCACAAAGCATTACATACCACAGCCATATCATTTTTCAGCTTCTCCAGAGCAATTTCACATTTCTGCAGTGTCTTCAGGGGGCACCTGTGGAAGAGCAGAAATTTCATCTACATCAGCAAGGACCACATGGAGCTGAAGTGTTCCTGCTGAGCCCCAGAGCAACCTCAATGGCAAAAGGGCTGGGGGCTAAAGAACAGATTTCTGAACAGCTGGGGAAACTGGCAGGAAAGTTACCGTTTGGAAGGGTCAGTCAGGATATCTAAGAGACTCTTCATTTTACTCAGGTCCTTCTTCCTGTCTGAAACAGTAAGAGAAACATAAACACTGACTACAAGAATAGCTTCCATTCTTGCAGACAGAAATACAGTATGCTGTCAAAAATGAAAACATGAGCCAGTACTAAAGAAAGTGAAGATTAAAGACCTTTCATCTAGTCCTAAATATATCCAAAGCATAAACTCTGTATGTTTCAAAACCATCAGAAGTAAAAAAAAAAGATAAGAATCTAAGGATAAGGATTTTGCCCACTCCTCACACTAAAATCTTTAGTTAGAAGCAAGAAAGAACAGCTAACTTTCTCTGACATTTTTAATCCCTGGAAAAGAAGTCACCACAAAAGACAAAGTATTGCTTCTTTCAGCAGATAAGAGAGCTGACATAGATAAATGCATGGCCAAATACAGGAAACCTCACCTTCATTTTTATCTATCTTGTTGATCATCCTCCGGAGTGGCTCAATGTATTTTGATAATTGTTTGAGTTTTTCCAGATACTGTTGCTCCTCTGACTGCCCAGAACTGGCTGGACTCATGACAGAATTTGGATTTCCTGGCAAAAAAGGAATTCTGTGTGTCACAGGGTGATAAAAGATACTGCAGAACATTATTCTCACATTTCAGAATCTTGATGTGAAATGTGGCACTCTCAAAATGTAGCTCATGTCAAATATCCAAATCCACAACTGGATGCCCTCCATATTTAAGTGCTTGCCCAACCCTCTAGTCTTTGTGTAGAAATAACATGTTCTATGGGCAGAACAGCAATTCCCACTTAATACAGTTTTTTCTGCAAAGTTCCCAAATTCCATATACCCATTTTCTAGATCTTCATTTTGCCTTCACTCTGATGCCTTAAACACGAAATAAACACAATAAATTCACAGCAGTTTTTGTTAAGTGGGTCCTTTCCTATCTGCAAAGCACACCACACTGGTCTGAGAAGGAGCCAGTTTGTTACCTCCATTCACAGCATCACAAACAGCTTATCCTGGCTGGGAGGGAAGTGCAAAGTGCCAGAGTACACTGGGAAGTGTTCTGGAGCAAAGCAATCCCTGCTGCTGGGATTAAGTGGTTATGTCCTTTACAACTGCACAGTGTCACTGAGGGTCCCTTCCTGTTGGAACTAAGGAATCATCATGCCTCTATAAACTTGCTCCATTAAATTAGGTATCATTCTTTTTTTCAAAGATTGGGGAAGTTAGAAAAACCCATTACATAGTTCAGTGATGAGAAAAGGTTTCAGTTGATTTTGATTTGGGAATCCAGGCAGCTGTGTTATGTGGTATAGGTGACACGTTCACCAGCTGCAGTGCCAGCTGCCAGGTAGAGCTCTTGGAAGTTTACAGTGTGCCAAAAATAACAGGTTTCCCAGGAACAGCCCAAGCCATGGTGTGCAGTACAGCTCTCAGATCACTCACCTGGAGTGTTTAAAGGGCCTGGGGATGGGACACTGAAGTTCTGAGGTGTTCGTGCAGCTGCTGGGCTCTGTGATGGTTGTGGAGATGGACTGGGGAGAAAACTGCTGGGTGATGGAGCAGGGCCAGAGCTGAAAAATAACCATAAATGAAACCTGCCAGAATCTGCCAAGAGAGGATCATCAGCCTGTAAGCAGATATGGTTTTAGTAAGCATCATTATGGCAGTCTGTAGTTATGCCCTGGTGAGATTTCATACACAGATTCTTTATGGAAAATGTGAGTTTTCAGAGTGAATTCAACACCATCTCACCTGTGCACCCAGTGGAGTTGGTATTAAAATTCATTCACTTCAGTAAGGTTATTGAATGTTTCTGAGAACCTCCCACTTATGAACAGAGGTGCTCAGAAGCTGCAGTGTGGCTCACCTGACATTTGAGTTTGGCTGAGAAGTTGGCTGGCCTGGCTGAGGAGATGGCTGTGGCTGTGGTGGGGGAGGCATGGACTGGGGTGTCTGAGCTTGCTGGACAGGAGATGGGGATGACATCATGGTAATATTGTTCTGGCTGACCTGGAATGTGCAAAAAGGTACCATCAATAACAACAAAAGGGAGCAGAGGATGGGAACCTAACTAAAAGGCTTTACCTGTGCAGAGAAGTGTATCCTCAGGCCTACAAGAAATGAAAGCATTAGTTTCCTTTTCCCCCATAAGGACACTCCCACCTGTATCACTCTTGAAGCTCTCAGGGCAGGAAATCTTATCAACTTCAGGAGAAACAATCATTAAAACTGCACATAACTTGAATTAACTGTATAATAATTATTTTTCACTGCCCAAACCATCATGTTGCAATTAAAATGTTGGAAGTGCCACGTGAAAAACCTGTACTTCAATAGAACAGGAAGCAAAGACATTTCCCACTTAATAATTAGGAGTCAAAACCCCCTCCTTATTTAGACATTTTAATTACAGTCTTCAAAGGTCTGTCAGACTCAACTGCAGCTTCTCAACTGGTTTTCTTTAGGAAGAAGGAAGAAAAAATTAGATAAGCCAAATCACCAACATCTCGTTTAAATATTGAGTTCTGAAAATCTGTGTGGAGATAGAAACTCCAAACTGAAGGCTGGGTGGGAAAAAGTGAAGTAGCTTTCTGACTTTTGGAGAATGATGAGGTGTGCCTAAAGGACAAAAAGGCAAGTCAGAGCATTTCCAGAACAGCACCAAACTCTGGGTAACAACTAAGTCTATTCTGTACACTCTACAGTGCCAGAGCCAGATGAACACTAAAATTTGAGCAACTTCTCACATTTGTTCTAATACACATTTTTCCCCTTAATCACTTAAAACCAAACAAGAAAACCTGTGCAATGGCAGAGGCATGGGATAGTAATGCACATATTAAGTGATCATGTATAAGGCACGTGCAGAGTTGTTATGGCTTGAGGCTATAAATAAGTACATACAAAGATAAGTGGAATTAGCCTGCAGAGGCAATATATTGTGGCTTACTAACCCATGTGTCCATTCTGTAAGTCACTAATTAGCAACCTTGAATTAACAACTCTTCCCCCCAGACTAAATCATTTTTAAGCAAAGGTTCCAGTAAATCCACAAGTCCCAGGCACATCAGAGGCACTGGAAACTGGTTCTGCCCTTCTCTCTCTTGTTAAATATCCATCTAAATAATCCAACTGTATGCAGAGGACATGATATTTAGCACAGAGAAAAGTATTGCATTGTCTACTTTTGCATGGACACACTGACTCCAACAGGACATGCTTTGTTTGGTAAATCACATTGCAGGGTCACACTCCCTCCAAAAAAGGGCACAAACAATCCCCAGCTCAGTGTAAAACTACTAAGCTTGAAGGGACAAGTTTATCACCCATTACAGGATATATTCAAAATCAAATGCAGACTGACATACTATAATTTTTTTTCAAACTTCAGTAGCCCCAGTACCTTTGCAACCTCTCACACACAGCTAATACATAGAACAAGTGAGGCTGAAATGATACAGCATCTTCCCTTTCTCCATAATCAACAATTCCTGAGCCTGTTCTTACTGGGTTCCAAAGGAGGTGCATTCTTTAACAGCATGTCTCTCCTCAACAGCTGGAAAAGCAGAGTTTGCCTCCTGCAGCTGCAGGCAGCTCACCATGCTTGGAAGGAAACTAGGATGGACACTGCAAAAAGCATTCCCTGATTCTTCACAAGTCTATTTCATGTGCTATTACACAGTAAGTGATTTAGAACTTATCCATATGGATACTGCACCCATTTTTCATCAATTCCACCTGGAGTGGTTCATCAATTCCTGAAAATCAGGCCCCTGTTAAGTGTCTTAAGTTGGTTGAAAAAATGACTTCTGAACACTAAATCCTTGTGTTTTGGGAAGGAAGGAAAGAGAAAGATTTCATTAGGTTTTCTTCCAGATTTAAGTTTCTGTGTGTAATTCAGCACCAAGGACATTACTGACATTAATTTACAAATGCTGCAGAAAAATGAAGAAAAGGATATGCAGCATTTACTGTGCACCTAACTGGATGAATTTAATTTTTTTTCACTCCCCCTCCCCATTGAAATACATGCACAGGCAAACAATTTCTTCCTTTCCAGGCTTGCTCTCTGCCAGCTTCATTTCAGAACAGCAAAGGCCAATGTCTAACAGTAAGCAAAATGGTGATGTTTGCAAAAATATGAATTCAGAAGTGTGCAATTCTGAACTTACTGCCTTGCTTTTCTTCAACAGCAGCTCATTTGCTACATAATAATTTCTGATGTCTTTCTACAGAACAGATTTAAAGATGATTTCAGATTTAGGTTTCTATATTGTTTGCAGGATGTGGATTAGGATTTTAACAATTTAATAAAATTTCAATTTCTAGGGAATGCTCTTTGCAGCTGACTCTGAGTAAAAAGAAGCCTTAAAAAAACCCAACCAAACAAACACACCACAAAAGACAAAAATTTCCTCCTCTCTGGAACTTTAACTCCATTGAATTCATTCAGCTCCAGAGTTAAACCATGGTTATTGATCATTTGTTTACCCTGCATCTTCAGCAGATACAAGGAAGTCCAACTACATCCTTTTTCACAGAGGGATATGAATTTCTGCACATAAAAGGATGTCCATGGACAGCTACTACAGCCCACTGAGCATGAATTTGCTCTGTGACTCTGCAGTGACCTGATCATGACACCATACCCTAATTTTCTGAAGTCTTGCCCAAAAGGTATTTAGGCTTGTATGATAGAAGTTTGCATTTACATCCATTAAATCAAAGCTATTCTTAGTGTTCAGAGCACACTGTCCTGGAAGACAAACCCAGCTATGAGTTCTAGCTCCACTTTGCTGAGTCTCAGGCACAGAAAAGCACTCAGAAGATGAGGCTGGTAAGGGCTCTCAGTTCTAACTCTCTTGCAAATTAAAACACCAGGTGATTGTGGAATAAAACCTCATATCAGTAATTTTTTGTTTTGTTTTGTTTGCAAAGACTGTAAGAAGCAAAAAACCCCAACCAAACAAATAAACTCACTGGAGAATCAAATGAATCTTGTACAAAAGGCCAGACTGTTTTGTCATATGGGATAAAAATAAATACCACAAGGTATTGTATCACATCCTCCTGTTGAAAAGCATTCTTCAGTGCAATACCAGGATTCTTTTCTAGAGAGAAAATACACCCTGAACTACCTATCACCACATCTAAATGGATTTTAATACACAGTCCAGGAGAGGACCAGCTCTTAAATGAGTCATTCATAACCACATACCTGCTACAGCCCTTAGCTCCTGTTGGGAACAGCTGCAAGGGCTCTGATGACAAGGAAGTTACACCCCACAAACAGCAGTTTAGCATTTTATAAGATTAAGAGCTGTAAAAGACAACATTTCTAATTTCTAATTTACCTAGAACCTGAACAAAATATTTTGGCAGACAATACTAGAGATTCATGCTGGCCCAGAGCTGTCAGGTATGTGGCAGGTCAGACTGGCTCCAGAACATGTTTCCAGCCACCAGTAAGCCTCACTCACTCACCCAGCACCTGCTTCTGAGCCATTTTCACTACAATCATTGCTCGTGAAAAATTTCTCTTCTTCTGCTGCTTTGACCAGTTGCTCAGCCTTCTATCTCCATGACTTTCACAATCCCTGGCAAGCTACTGAAAACACTTCCTGCTGAGCAGTTCCCTTGGTGTCAGAAATCAAAGCTCCTCAGTGCTGAGAGATCAACTATTGCACTGAATGCTTGAACTAGGAGTCTTTTGGTATTAATTAGAAGCAAATTTAATATTTAAATACCCATGGGAATACTGTGGATCAGATACTGTGGATATTTCAGATGGGAGATGATTATCTCAGTATCTATTAACTGCTACAGTGACCAGAGCACAAAGCAAATTCCCCTCTGACTCCAGAGCTATGGCTGGGGTTTGTGTCAGTTAACAGATGCACAGTCCTGGATTGGAATGACCATTCATCTTCAAGCAGAAATGACAACACATGTCTTTGCTAGGACTGCAGAATCTTTCTGGTCACTGTCAGTTCCTTTGCAAACTCCTGAAAAGGAATGAAGTGCTCTGACCTGATGCCTTTTCCAGCAACAGCTGGATAGGAGCTGCCAGCCTGCCTGCACTGATGCAGGTACAAGTGGAATCCTTCTGGCAGCTCCTCCTACATGACCATGAAAGAAAAGAACAGCTCAAGTTTCTCTGGGTCCCTGGCACCATGCCAAGGAGCTGCTCAAACTGAAACGAGCCAAGTTTACCAACAACACAAGAAGCACCTGCACAGAGCATGAACAGACACCAAGCACAGTCCTGGACACAACTCAGCCAGGTTATGCTGCAGTGCTGACTTGCAGCACTCAGAATGCACACTCGTGGAGTGTGGACCTTTAATTTGAGACTTGAAACAATTCTGAACATGGAAAAGTTTTAAATGTTAAAATAAAGATCTACCCCACTTTAAAAATACTTTATTTGATATCCCAAGCTCTCAGAAAACCTATTAAAAATGGAAAAGGATCCATAAAATCACAACCTAAACAGACCAACACCCTGAGTAACACCAGCAAGTTCATTGTTTGATGCAAAAGGTGCCCTTGCTGGAAAGGCAGAGACCCATGCAGTGAAACTGTGCACAAGTGCTGACAATGTGCTGTGAGCCAGTAAATACCTGTGGCATTTGCTGTCCGCCCAAGGGCATGGAGCTTGGTGCTGTAGCAGACACCGCGGTGGAGGGCGGGAACCGTGGTCTGATTTGCATCCCACCTCGGGCCATAGGTGCGGTGATCATCTTTGAGGACAGAGGGACAACAGACAAAAGTAATCGCAAAACAAGAAATGCAGTGCACTGGCAGGATGAGAAGCACATGCAGCCTCCAGGAACTGGGCAGGGGGAGCATGAAGGGCAGGTTAGTGAGCTTTTCTCTAAAGGTTAACCTAAGGGGCTGCCTTGCAAACCTAACTCCTTATACTCCTGTTTCACAGAGCACCTATCAACTCCTGAGAGAGCTGATATGCACATTCAGATTCATGTGCCAGGGTGGGACTATCCTGTCATCTCCATGAAGGGCCTTTCCTAATTTTTTTCTGACATCAGGAAGTACTCTAACTCTAACTCTAACTCTAACTCTAACTCTAACTCTAACTCTAACTCTAACTCTAACTCTAACTCTAACTCTAGGAAATACCTAAGATTGCTGTCAGGAACACTCCATATCAGCAGCTCTGTAATGTCTCAGGTTTCTGATGTGCTTTCCCCCACTGTGGGCTCTCAGGGTTTAGCAGAGCTGGCCAATGCCCCCCCTGTTACAGCACATTTTGTCAGACAGTTCAACAGCAGCTGTCAGTGAGCAGCTCCACAGTGAGCAGATTTCACACCAGCCTAACCTATGCCAGTACAACAATGCCAAAAACAACAAAAAGGACTTCCAGGTTTGAAAAATTTATTTCCTTTCTTTTATAACCCAAAAGTATATACAGTCAAATACACCTTAATGACTGTAATTTTGAGAAATACCTATTCCTCTACTACTAAGGCATGCTAAGTTATTCTGAGTCCATGATTTTGCTCAAGTCTATTAATTCTTTTTGATTCTTCAGCTGTATAGAATGAGCACACTCTAAAGAACAATCATTTAGGATAAATTATAAAGGTTAGCATTAGAATCAATTTTTATTTTAAAACAGAATTAGGGCTATGCAGTGTCCAAAAGTACCTTTCAGAATCATCAGCCTGCACGCCACACAGATTTAATTTTTTATACCTGCATAGCCCTCTACTACTTAAAATTTAATATTACACCAAATACTGAGAATTTACAACAAATACAGCATGTATTTTTGGCAGCATTCAGGCAGCTTTGGCAGATTCACTTATCAGTAAAAGAGCTTCTGTTTGGGATTTCAACTATCTACAGTAAAGTTCTCTGGGCTACCCTTCTTTCCTAGCCTACACAATCCTAACTAACCTAAGAGATAATGTAATCTCCTTCCTGTAAATGGTTTGGGGAACTCCTGCTTGATGTTTATGTAAATGGACTGAAGCAGCCAGCAACACATCTCTAGAGAGTCAAAGAATGCATGTGCTTACAATTGTTAAAAATAAATAAAATTAAATACAACATAGCAAGACTGAAAAAGGAAAGCAATAACTGATAAAGGAAATAGTGTCAAATTCAGCACAGCTGTTAGTTGACAACATCAGAGCAATGCAGTCCCTTTCCATCCAGACAAAGAGGGATGGTCAGAGACAGGATTTCAGAGGGGGAACAGATGAGAGTGCCTCAGACATCACACACACATGCACACGTGCACACACAGCATGCACAGCACACACAACAACCCAGCACTGCCACGAAGCACAGGATGCTACAAAGTGCACTGGAGAGCTACAGTATCAACATGAGAGCTGGTGAAGCAACATAACCCTAACAAAACCAAAAAAAAAAAGGGGGAACTTGCTGGGGGAGGGGTGGGTGGGGGGAAATATCCTTTCAGGTACAATCACCCCATCTTAGACCCTCGTGAATGCACACACATCTCTGGGGTGTGTGGAATCCCAGCCATGTTTTGGTGACCCACATGTCCCATCTTGGCCATGGTTCTGAAGCCACACCACCAAAGTGGGAAGATTTAGATTGCTTCCACTGAGGCAAAGGAAATTAGAAGAATATTCACAGGTTAAGTGTCTGGCAAACCACTGAACACCAGCATGACAAACTCCAACTCAAAGGCTTTCAGCTGTTTATAGTATTGTGGTTGGTCAAGCTAGTGCATACACTTTTGGGTTAGGGTTTTTGTATTTTTTTTTTAAATGTGTTCTTTGGAAAGGAAATACATGTATAAAATATCACCAATTCCACTCTCTTAACAAAAATAATTTATTTTCCCCCATTCTCCAGCTCATTTATATTTACAAACCCCGTGACCCTTTCACAAAGGAGTCAGGAAAGGGGGCTCCAAAGCAATATGCCCATAAAGGAGTTATTCTTCTTGTAAAATAAGATCACACCAGAAATGTTTAAGTACTTTTGGAAAAGATTTTAACAGAACACATATCTTCCTCCACAAGTGAAACTGATTCTCACAAGTAAAATTATAGACCCTGTTAATTGAGATAAATCAGACAGCAGGAAGGCAATCTCCCTCCAAAGTAAGCTACAAACCCCATTATTTGATAAAAATGAAGTGGAATAGAACAAATAGAATCCAGAACCTGTATCTTTCTTTTATCTAACATCCAAACATTCAGCATTCCATAAATACTCAGCTTCTGGTGAGCACATGTACATACAGGGCCACTGCCAGTGCACTAAAGGCAGCTCAGATTTTCAACCAGCATCAGCCACTCTGCATTCTGAGCACCTGAAGGAATTGCACCAGAACAGAGACTTTACTAATACTGAACTGCAGTTGATTACAGATCTTTTTCCTTGGTGCATTTTGTGTAGCATGGACACTGCTATGAGTTTCCCTGTGAGCTACATGCTCACAAGGACTAGGGCAGGATAACTTTGATCCCTGCAGTGTCTTTGTAACTTCAGGGAACTCCACATGAATCCATGTTTAAACCTGGGACTGCTTTTACTTTTATGTAGGAAGGATTCACAGAAACTTCATGGAAAAGGGAAAATGCAGACATAGCAAGCAAAATTCCCCTTAAAGATTAAGTTTAAATGTAGCAAGCAAAGATTAGAATAGGGTTTGTTTATAAAAAAAGCTTCCCTGAACCAAATAAAGCAATCAAGGCAGATTTATTAAAAATGCTGATGCTACTGAAAAAGGTACTAAATAGAAAGCAAAAATCTGGTCTTAAAAGAGACTTCTTATAAAGAAAATCCTTATACACTCTCAACACTGAAGCTGCATTGTAATATCATATACAGCCACAATCTTAAAAGTATTATATTAAGAAAATATTTAGACAAGTACAAGAAACCCATTTAGTTACTGGACTTCATAGTGGTAGGTGAATTGTAGTAGACTCATCTTGCAATGGCATGAACATAAGTGGAGTAAAGCCCTTATGTGGAATATTCCAAACTCCATATGTGGTAGATAAAGAGCAAAATAAAGTTTACTACATGGACTGGATAAATCTGCAATGCAAAACTGGCTGTCAACCATGTTATCACCCAAAGCTTTTCAAATGCACTGTGCTGTTAAGCCACTGGCACATGAAGTTTAGCACCACTAAAGTTAGTAACAAGAAAAACTGTCAGTCAGTCTAAGTCCCTGAAGCTCCCACCTGGAAATTATTTAAGAAACAAACAAGTTTTAATTCACATTTCAACTGTAGGAAGAGAATTCTGCATTGCTGCCAGTACTGTCCCAACTGTACTTACCACTGCTCTTTTACATCCTGTGTTACATTGGCTCAAGCCAAAGGAGCAATTCAGAAACAGAACTTGGCCACAACAACAAGGATGTGGCCATGTGAGAGTTACCATGGTACAAGACACTACCCCAGATCCAAGTCTGGGAGATGCACATTGAAGAAGCAATTGCTATCACAGTCCATACAAAAAACTTGTGACTGAATCCATAAAATTACTTGTGCACTGAATGGAAAATGGTGCTTGAAAAGCATGGAATGTCTGGGTATACAGAAGGAATTCTGCCATTAGTCCTAGTCAGCCTCATTTCATTTGTCTGCCTCTCTCTTCCTCTGCAGAGTGGTGACATTTGTACTTACCCATGTCTGTAAAATACCTCAGTATGAAAGACCATAGAGGTAAGTCACAAAAGACTTTCATATTCTTGTGGAAAACAGGATAAGAGGTTCAGCTCAAGCCATTCCCCAGTTTTTTTCCCCATGTCTCCTTCATACCAGACACACATCAAGAAACAACCACTGGGGCTGCAGGTGTATTGCAGCATAAGAAAACCATGTTAGACAACAAGCTTTCACCCAGCACTTTTCTCTTTTTAAAGTAACTCTGCACTTGTGACACACGCCATTTGTTCTTCACAATCCACATCCAGAACAAGAGCATCTAGATCTACTGCCCATTTCACTCAGAAGAAGAATGAAAGGTGAAAGGACTGAAAGGGGAGTGCAGAGAGATTTCATAGTCTATACTATTTTTTTATAGTCAATACATGAAGATGGAAGGTAAATCACATGTGATTAAAGATAGCAGGCAAAGATTCACAGTACAGAAATCAGTTTACACAACAAAGCAGTGACCTAAGAGAGTTCAATGAAAGAAGAGGTACCAACAGTCAGACTTGTAGTGTGCCCACAGGAGACCATCTTACTCATGTGCATTCCTGTGTCATACAGGCAACACTCGTTCCTACTTGGGACACAGAACATGCACAGAGAGGTTGGCAATGAAATCCTGCCTCTGACTCCAGGCAAAGGAGAACCAGCAGAGAAGACCACATCCCCTTTAGAGAGGGGATGAGCAGTGTCAGACTCCCATCAGAAACCACCAGAAACCCAACTCCATGCTCATCTCTGGCATGCACTTGCCACAGGCCTGTGACCTGTGCCACTGGCCCCTGGGCCCTTACCTGCCCTGAAGCTCCCATCTGAGCAGCCTGGGCCTGAGCTGCTTGCACTGCTGCTGCTGCCTGCTGCTGCTGCTGCTGGACCAGCTGAGCTCTTACCTACAGGATGAGAACAGAACCCAAAGTGAGCACACTTACCTGAGTAGTATCAACTGCATTGACTGTGCTCATTAAAAGGCAGCTGGAGACAACACCAACCTCACAAACTAAAGTTTTTGAGGTTTTTGTGAAAACAAGTTCCCATGTTCAAGACATTTAGAATAGTTTTCCCACAGACTGCACACCCAATTCAACAACTCCTTGCCCCTATTATCAGATCTTATATATAAAAATAATAGATACTTTAATTTTTTGTAAGCCTACCAATGACCAGCACTGCCAATGTTTATATATTCATTACATCTGTCAGTGTGACAATCATGGGATTTAACTACTCCTAGTTAGCTGGTAGGAGCACAAAGTGGGGGTATCAACTCATCCATTTCCAAAATGTGGCTGACACTTCATTCCTCCCCAGTAAGTTCCAAAGAAAAACTTTGGCTCAACAGCAACCTATGGAGCCCAGGTAAAAATGATTGTAACACTTCAAAAAGTTGCACCATTTAGAATATGACCCAGCAAGAGATTTAACAGAGTAAAACTTGCCCACCTTCTCTTCAAGGCAGGAAAAATGAGCATATTGAATAAACTGTGACCAAAACCTCCCAACATGGCAGCAGAAGCAAAGCCAGTATATGGTAGAGAGCTAACACTGGCTGCAGTCTAAAACACATCAAGGTACTTGCTCATATTCTAGAAAAGCAAATGGCACAGAGGCAATTTTTCTTTAACCAGAGTATGTTTCTTTTTCTTTTTTTACTTCTCCATTCAAGAGTGAGACAATAAATTATTTTTAAATATTAGCTGCATTAATGGTTTTCACAGATTTCCAGAACTCCTTAGGTACAAAACTGTTCTCTACTGGCAGGCCCAGATATAAACCTTTAAACACCCTCTACTCATAACTTGGTAACTGCAGAGCTCTTAACAAGTTATGGTTTTCCTATTTCACCATTAGCAAAAGTCAGATATGTTTTTTTATTTCTCTAGGTGGCCTTAATGAATCAGCAATCAGCTGGTCACTGGCCCTTACCTGCATAGCTTTTAACTGCTGTGGTGTGAGAGTAACAGGCATAACCTGACCAGGAATTTGTCCTGAGATTGCCTGAGGCTGAGACACCATGGGCTGGGGCTGAGGCTGGGACTGTGGTGGAAGTTGAGACTGTTGTGCCTGAGCAACCTGTTGTTGTTGTTGCTGCTGCTGCTGTTGCTGCTGCTGTTGCTGCTGCATCTGTTGCATCTGCTGTTGCATGACTTGCTGAGGTGGCTGCTGCTGTATCTGCTGTTGTGGTATCTGCTGCTGCTGTTGCTGCTGCTGCTGTTGCTGCTGCTGTGCCTGCATGACCTGTGCTGCCTGCAGCTGCTGCATTTGAGCAATCCGCTGGAGCTGCTGCTGCTGCTGCTGCTGCTGCATCTGAGAAGCAGGAAAAGCCAGGATGTCAAAGCTTCCAGCAATGTGACAGCAGACTTACTTTCACAAACCAAAAGTAAACAGAATCCTAATAATCAGATTGATGTTTTAAGTCCAAAGGGGAAGCCCAACCTATTTATCCACTCATCCCTCACATATCACAACCCTAAATGGTGCTATAGCCTGCAATTCCACATTATAAACTTTCCTGTAACTTTTAAAAGCAAAGGTGAACTCCATCAGTTTCTCTTGTACAAATGGGCTCAGATACAGTTTTCCAAATGTAATTACCCCTTAGCAAAAACTGCACAGGAATATAACAGCTGAAGTTCCATCACCTGCTTTTCTACCTAAGGACAATATATATATCTATATATACATGTGTATATACACTCTTTTAGAGTGGCAGCACATTATTCACACAATGACAAAATAGTCACTATTGCTAGAGTAATTCAAGTGCTGCTCTTTCCCAATTTCTGTCAAAATGAAAGACAATCCTGGCATTTATAAAAAGAAAGAGACAAAGATTTTAATTCCCTATTGCTATGACAAAAGCAAGCAACAAAACATCTGTGAAGCCTTTCCTCTAGCATTTAATACACTGCTGTCAATTAACTTGACAGTCTAGCCTGAAGCCCTACCCTAAAGTGGAAACATGTTAGTAACAGGCAGAGCTGATACTTCCACACAAGCCAAGCCCCACCTGACAAGTCACCCATCACCACATTTGCCATCATAGCTGTTTGTCATCACCTGCTGTTGGTTTTGCTGCTGCTGCATCTGCAGTTTCAGCATGTGCTGCTGCTGCTGCTGGACAGCCTGCAACTGCTGCTGTTGCTGCTGCTGCTGCTGCACCACTGCAGCAGCTGCTGCCTGCTGCTGCTGCACCTGGAACTGCTGCTGCATGGCTGACTGCTGGGCCTGGAACTGCTGCTGCTGCTGCAGGGCCACCTGCTGCTGCTGGAATTGCTGCTGCTGCTGCTGTTGCTGCTGGGCTATCTGCTGAAGCTGAAGCTGGGCTAAAGAGAAGACAGACTGCACTTAAAACACAATACCCAAACAATCTGAGATTAATTAATGTCCTTCTTTAGCTGTATATATTTTTGCTTTTTCAAATGAATGGGGCACATTAACAGCAGAATTAATTACACTTTGTACTACCAACTTGCAATTCACTCTGCCTCTATTGAGTCAGCAACCTAAGTAAAGAGAGTAAAAATGTGCAGGAAGAAATATGCATTGAGGTCACCAGCAGGAAGCACAGTACCATGGAAAACACAGGTGAGCTCTACAAAAAGTGTTCTGAATCTGCCATTATGAAAGCAGAACTTGCTCCTATGACAGCTACACTTTGTTTGCTATACTAAGGAAGACACTTCTTCAATTATTCAATTAGGTAGCAGTATTTGAAATCAATTCTTTCCCCAGTTCACTTGGCTGATTTAGCCAGATGTATGACATCTCTTCAGCACCTTTTCCTTGGGGAAAGGACTTCTTACTGAAAAGTTGATCTAACAACTTCAGTGCTTGAAGCAAACTGAACACTTACTCTGCTGAGTAGCTGTAGAGACACCAGGCATCCCATGAGGGGCCATTCCTGAGGTTCCAGGAGGCTGCTGCTGCCCTGGGAGACTCATCTGCTGTGCCATAGGACCAAGGCCTGCCATGCCAGCCATTGGTGCTCCCTGAGCTCGGGAAGCCATGCCCATCCCAGGCGCCCCTGCCGTGGGACCCCCCGTCAGATTCTGCAGGGCGTTCATCGGATCTGCAAAGGAAACAGGCACTGAGATGCACCAGCCATGCACCACCCTCTGCTCTCCAGCATCCACCCTCTGATCTGGCAACTTCAGACCATCACTAGGCCAATACTGTGACAAACCCAGATTCACTGCCCTGCCTGTGAAACAAGGCTTCCAGCACATCTCTGCCTCTCTGCAAACAGAGATGATTGAAAGTGGTCCAGTGTGAAGTTCCTCACAGATTTTAAATACATCAGAGAAAAGGAACTCATTAGCCATCTCCAATGTCAAAACAAGATGCCAACAAAACTCCATGAAGATATAAAGCTCTTAACCCCCAAAACCACAAGAGTCCCACTGTGGATCTTCCTCAAGTCAGAGAAGCAATGCTCAGACTAGAGGATGTACTTTGCTATACAGCTCCCCCTCTAACATCACTGTTATTATGCACTGAATAAATTCAATGCCTTTCAAGACAGTTTTCATAATTTGAACCCTGGGCACACAGCAAAGTGAAGTTAAAGAGAAAAAGACAATCCTAGAGGTCAAAACACAACAGGGTGCAGAAGCAATATTAACCAGGTACAGAACACACACCACCTTTTTCTTAAGAATATTTATAAAATAATTCCCAGCAGTCTAGACAGCATGTTAATCAATCACAGACTGCATATCTGCCCTATAGAGGGATAAAACCACAGGGCCATTCTATGTCCCTTACACCCACTGAATTAGCACAGAGGCACAAGCCAGGATCAGATCCAAGCTCACCAAATGGCCCCATAAAACACCTGAGGAAGCCACAGCTCCAGGCAACAGGCAGGAACCTGGGCTGCTCAGCAGATTATTTTCAGTCACTCTTGTGCTTCCATGAATCTTAGTGCTGTAAGCTAACAAAAGTACAAACAGGGCAACAAACAAGTCTGCTGTGTTACATCCAAAGCACTGTCACCCTCATCACTGAACAACTCCAGGACTCTCCTGCCTCCCTTTCTTTACTCCAGCAGCATTTAATACCCCACCTAGGGAATACACAGATGCTTTATTCTTAGTACAGCACAGCCCTGATTTCTGTTCTATTTAGAAATGTAGAGTACAGGGGAAGGAAGAAAACAACAGAAAAGGAACTCTTACCACTGACTGAAGCTTGAGATTTCTTATTGTCTGCAAAAGTAAAAACAATTAATCATCTTTGCTAATATTGTCACATTGACCCTTTGGATATACTCTACAAGAAACATATTCATATCATAATTTAAAAAAATAAATAAAACCACTATCTGCTCTCTAATAAAATACATTAACATGTACTAGCTCTAATAAAATACAATAACCTAAGCCAATTTAATAATCAGAATGCTATATAAAAATGGAAAGAAGGCAAAGATACAGGAAAAATTAAGAAGGAAGAAAAGTAGCAAGTTTAAAATAATTTCTCAAAAACTTTTCAATTATAGATGATGTGTAAAAGAAACAGTATTTATAAATTAGGCATGCATACTACAGGAAGATTTCTAAAGTAACTTGTTAATCACACAAAGAAGCCCTAGATTTATGTTTTGATTTTTTGTTTTTTTTGGGGTTTTTTGGGGGGGGGTTGTGGTTTTTTTAATGAGGATTCAATGAGAAATCATGATTGAAAAGAAAAGAAAACCAAAACTAAAAAATTACTTACGAATATCTCGGAAATGGATAATAAGTCTGGCCACAAGAGAAAGATATTCCTCCTAGAGGTGAAAAATGAATATTTTAGCATAAGGAATGAAACCAGAATAATCTCTGCTTTCTGGTTCTTCAGTACTCTTCCCAACATACTGGATTTTACTTTACAATGTGTGTGGGCTTTTCAGGGCAGTTCACTTCCAAGAAACAGCCTGTTTATTAACCAGGAATATTTTTACTAATACGTCATTGTGGTTGATGGTACAAGAATGCCAAGAAACCACAAAACTCACAGGAAAGAACTTCCCTGACAGCTACACTAACAGGACCACAATTTACAAACATTATAAACCAACTACTGTATTTTCCACTTCTTATCCACTATAATTCCTTTTTCAGAAGGACAGAACCTGCTTACATGGCACAATGAATTATTTAAGTCCTTGAATTCTGTCATATTTGCACTATAGTAACTCTTTTTAAAGCAAAATTCATATTACAAATACAAGCAAATTAATAACTTGGAAAACTAACATGACAGAAGTGTCAGAAGTGAAAAGACAAATATTCTTTGAAATATTTTCTTAGTGTGCTTCATAATTTGTAGGAAGTTACAGATGCAGAACTTCTTGCTTCCCCTCAAGGTAAAAGAAGCAGCACAAATAAATTGAAATTTCAAACAACTCTGTATTCTTACACAGGCTTTGCTATTTCTCCAATTTGTTGCAAACTTCTTTTGACACTCAATAACTTCTGGAAACAAATAGAGATTTACCCTTGTTTTGGCCTTCATAAACACATGGCTCTCCATATCTTTGCTGGATTTATTATGAGCAACACCAGCTTTCCTCATAGCTTCATCACTAAAAAAAAAAAGAAAAAAACAAGGTTGGGTATTAATTGAGGGCATTGCAAAATACTTCCTGTAGCTAGAAAGGTTTGTGAAACAGCTTTTTACCCTTCTCTTATTTATAGATTAAAAACAAACAAAAACCCAAATATCCATCACCACAAAAACAAAAAAACAAACAAACAAACAAAAAAAAAAAACCAAAAAAAAAACAACAAGAAAAAAAAACCCCAAACCAAACCACCACCACACATTACTTAAAACTGACACCCTTTTAAGTTTCTTCAAATAATGGAGAAAAAAAGCCAACTAATTTCTAAAAGGCAACACAAATATTCTTTGCAGAAATTCAAGACCAACTGCTAAACGAGTCATTATTTTATTGCCTGATGTATTATTTTGACAAAATACCAGGACTTGTTTATTTGAGCAAAGCTGAATGACAGGATTAATGTAATCCACGTTTGGCAAACAGTGAGATGAGCTTCCCAGCATCAGGATTTTCCAAAAGAATCCTCTAAACATAAGGTGGAATAATAGAACCAAACAAAACAAGGTTGCCTAAAGGCACAGAGGCTTAAGCAGAGGGTGAGGACAATGAGTGGGAGCATTGCTGAGGGACAGAGGAGGGGAAAGGAATGGGCACCCTCAGCACATCAAAGAGCAGCAACCAATTCAACCATGGAACACGAAAAAATAGGCATCCTAAAACGAGGAGTTCAGCCAGGTGAAGCCCTCCTCCAATCCCCTAGGCACTGTCATTCTCAGAAACTTCCCTGCAAAACCTGCTCTTTTTTAAAGCAGCCTGGCAGTTACAGTCCAAATTCCATAAACAAGTCATCAGGAAATGCTTTCACTTTGTAATTAACATCTCAGAAAGTTATTTCTCAGTGACTGCCATTGCATGAGCAGCTACCCTCCATTAAATACACATCAGGGCAGTGACCCCTGGAAGTTTCAGCCACTCTGAAGAGGAACTACTGCTTTTTCCCCCTGGATTTCCACCACCTCCCATGCAACAGGAATGGTGCTTGCACCAAAGTAAACTGGTTCAGCTTTGGGAATTAACTCAGTGACAGTCTCAGAAGAGAAGAGCAGATGCTACAACCTTAAAATGCACAACTCACACCCTTACCTGGCAAACCAGCAGCTCTCAGCTAAACTGCTGCAGTCTTTAACACACATCACAGTGGAACCTCAAGGGAACCTGTTTGTGGGGTCTGGCAGCCACCAGAACAATGCTGCTTATACATGAAACTTATTTAATGTGAGGCAGAATCTGAACATAATGCACAGTAAGTATTCTTCCATGGGCAAACAAGCCTTGAAGTGAACTGCTCACAGAGGAGCTCTGCTGTGGAGGAAGAAGCTATATCCAATTCTCTATGAACAAGTCCCTTATTTCACATTCTCTTTTTTGGAAAGGCTGCTTCTAAATCCACACTACTCTGAATCCTCCTTAACTTTCCAGTCCCAGTACAATGACAATGCCCTTCATGTTGAGAGTACTGAAAACTGAGCAGACAAAAAGAGAAGACAAAGATTGCACAGAAAGGCAAATAAAGAAAGTAACATATAAGTGGCACTTAGTGGATGTGATAGAGACAGTGATCAATATGGTATCAGGAGCTTGAAAAAATCCAGAGCAAAGAAATTATCTGCTTTTATATGGATCATTTCCTCTTGACATTATAGAACATGAAAGATCTATTATTGTGACTACATCTGCATTACTGAAAAAGCCACTCCAAGCTCTCCATGTGCTATCTGCTAGCATTCCAATAAAGGTTAAAACTAGGAAGAAACAAAAACACACAACTTGTTCCTTGTTCACATATTTAACTGCAAACAACATAAAAACAGTTACATTAAAAGACTAGGGAATCCAGCTAGAAGAGTCATAGCTTTAGCACAGACACATTGCCTGCAGAACACTCAACTCTACAAAATTTTAGGAACTAGATGGTACCAATCAATTCAACCTTCATCAGCCCTGTAAGCACCTAGTAAATGTATCATTAATAAATGTGCACTAAAAATGTGCATTTCTATTTCATGCAGAACACTCAGAGTTGTGGTTTCACAAGATGAAGCGTTCAACACCAACACCAGCTTCAGGAATTCCCCCTCCAGTCTCAAGAAGCTTGTTTCCAGCCCAAATATGTGCAACCTCTCACTCAGGCTAACTGGTCTAACAGAAAAATCTTGCAGAACATGTTCTCCCTCAAAACTGCCCCAGCTCCCTAGCCAGTCCACACCATGACTCTGTGAACCAGCTGTCACAGTGAAACACCAGGACAAGGCAGCTCAACTTGAGTTACATCCCATTCCCACACTCAGCACAATTCCCTTCTAACACAGCCTCAAAGCAGCTCAGGGCAGGAGCAGGACACAACCACAGACTGAGTTTACAGCCCAGACCAGGTCTGTGCTTCAGGCAACACCAACATCTACAAACATATTAAGAAAAGGCCTTTAAGAAAAGGGAGAGTCCCAAGGCATCAGTGTGTACTGGCTCTCTGTAAGGGCCACAGTAAAATGGTGCCCTGCAAGCTAAAGTGTATTTCCACACTCCCACATCACTGCTGACTCCTGGAACACCCTGGGAGAAGCCAAAGCTGCTTCTCAGCCTCAGCCCTTGGAGCTCAGGCTTCCTCAATCTTGCAACAGTATGGAAGTTCTGCTTAGGCCTGCAGTCACACAGAACCCAGTACTGCAAGAGGCTTCTCAGGACATCAAAACCACCATTCCCAAAATTGTCCACAACCAAATCATGCACATGGAGCACTGACACATTCCTCAGGATACTCACTGCCCACACTGAAATGGTCAATCACATAACAAAGGTCCTGGAAAACAAAGTCAAAACCCAGAAAACTTAAATTCAGTGTTGTAATGAAAACCCAAGTATGGAACTGCCACATGAGACAGCTACATCCAGCAGCTACAAAGAGGCACTCAGAATGAGATATGGGAATGGCTTCATGCTTTCAATGTTCAACACCAAGTGCTAACATTCATGTTGACAAATCTCACTTCTTGGCTGCAGGGTGAACTGGAAGATATACATGCATCTAAGATTTTATTTCCCTAACTGCTCAGAACAATCTTCCCACAAATTACAAAAACTTTCAGATGATTCACCAGATATTTAATTACCTCCCTCTTCCACCTACTGGGTCAGCCTCTAATGACAAAACTGAGAGCTTCTGGAAAGAAATTGGAACTTGTTGCATACAGAGCTCAAGCTTTTTAGCAAGTACATTGCTTTTATTTCTCATCCAACAAACTCTGCTTCTGGCTAACTTCAACTTAATCCCAAGTGCCTTGAAACCAGGCCAGGCTGTTTTCAGGTATCTAACACATAATAACTGCTTTAAAAACTCTGCTGCAGTCACTGTAATGACTCATCCCAGTCACCCCAGTATCAGTTTTGCTTGCTTTCTAAACGAGGCCATGAATACAAATATCTGATCCACACTGTAAAACTGCATGGAGTGCAAGGAAGTGCCAAAAAAAGACTGTCTCTATACCTGTAATAAAATGCACATGAGTCATAGAGAGACATCTGTGCACTTGTGTAAAACAAAATATACAGAGGGCATTTATTGCAAGTTTAGGATTACTGTCATCTCTTCATTTAGCATTAATCTTAAAGATTTCTTGGTCAGTAGCAGTCATTTTTTAATCTCTTGCTGCACACTTCCATTGAAACATTTATGAGCATTGTTTGCTGCTCAGAGAACAACATTCCAGTTTGCAGGGCAAATACAAACTCCAAGGTTTATTGTGTTAGGTTTGCATGTGCTTACTCATGTTTATTTCCTTAAAGCTATGCTGCATTCAAGGGCACTTTTGTTTGCTTGTTTTGACAAAGCAGTAGAAGAACAGGAGAAGAAATAAGGGAATAATCTGACAAGATTAATGACTTTATTAATGACTTTACAGAATGTTTAGAAAGTGAAACATCTGTTGTGAGCAGCAAGAGAGCCTGCATGGCTCTGACAGACAAACACCATCATACTTCTTCAATGAATACTACAATAGTTTAATTCTGGAAATTCTGGAACAGCACCCTAATTGTAGTAAACCCACAAACACTCAAACTACTTATATGTCATTAAATATTTCAGATATTGACTGTTAAAATCAACAAGGGAATATCAAGCCTCCCAAATATACATGGATTAGCACTCCAACATTACTTTAGAAATGAACAGTGCATTCACCTCTGTGCTCACCACCTTGCACAGGGCAGGAGAGCCTTCTGAAAATAGAAAAAGCCTGCAGAGCAGCAAAGAGTTCAAGGAAAGAAATTGTTTCACAAAGGAAAACTGAAAAGGCAACAAGTTGAACCTCCCATTAAATCACCAGCACCTTTATTTCTTATGTGCCCCCAAAAGGCAGATGTAAGCCCAGAACAGTGATATTCATAGGGCTGAATATGCCAAACTTCACATCACGGACACTGACAGAATCAAAGCCCTAAAACAGACGGTGTCACGCAGCTTAGGAAGCCGGTATTGCTGGAGAAAGGAAAGCGAAAGAGAAGGACGATTGGGAAAATTAAGTCGAAGAACAGTCCTGGTTGCCCCCGCACAGGCTCTGAGCAAACCCCGGTAACGAGGCCCCCTCAGGAGAGCGACCAGCGGGATGGGTACGAGCCCGGCCGCCAGGGGAGCCCGGAGGAGCGGCACGGCCGGGACACGGCCCTGCGCGGCCTACCCGGCACTGAGCCCGCGGCCCTCACTCACATCTGGCTGACGAGCTTCTGGCGGAAGTTGGTGCTGCGCCAGTCGGTCTCGGGCCCGGTCACGTCCATGGCCGCCACCGGAGCGCGCCCCGCCGCCGCCTCCCGCCGCTGCCCCGGGCCTGCCTCCGCCGGAACCGCCGCTCCGCCGCTTCCGGCGCGCGAGGGATGGCGGGAAATGGAGTCCCGGCGTGCGCCCAGCCAACCCTCGCGGGGTCTGCCTGCTCGGGGTGAGGCTCACTGGGAAATGTAGTCCGGCTCAGGAGCACTAGTTGTCGGTGGCGGCCGGGGCACGCCCCGCACTGGCCCCACGGGTCCCGGCCGCGGCAGCCCCGGGTTCCCCGCGGCGGTGACCGCCCGGCACTCACCGGGCACAGCCGCGGCCCCTGCCCGGCCGCTGCTGGGGCCGCCCACGCCGCCCTTCCCGGTTCCGGCCGCCGCCGCCCCTCCCTCGCCTGGTGGGTTCCGGGTCGCACATGAAGGCGGAGGCGCCGCCGCCGCTCTCGGTAGGTGCTGCGGGGGCGAGGGAGCGCGGGCCCGGCCCGGGCCGCCCGGTGCTCCCCTGCCGGCACCAGCGCTGCGCTTCCCGGGGAGCCGCGGCTGGGAGCGCGTCCCGGCCCGACCCCGCGGGCCCAGGCCGTGTCCTCTGCCCTGCTCGCCGCGGGGGCACCGGGGATAACGGGGGGTACCGGGGGCAGGGCCGGGAGCGGTGGCGGGGCCCGGGGCAGCCCCAGCCCTGGCAGAAGCCGCTGAGGACGCCCGGCAGGTGGGGCCGGCCCCGCGTACCCGGGCCGGGACACACGGACTGGGATACCCGGGCCGGGACACCCGGACTGGGACACCCGTGCAGGGACACCCGTGCAGGGACACCCGGGCCGGGATACCTGAGCAGGAACACCTGCACGGGAGGGATGTGTCAGGACCTGCGAAGGCACTGTCAGCCCGGCAGCAGAAAGTAAAACCATAACTGTGCTTGGCCTGGCTTTGACCTCTTTGCCGCTGGGTTGGTCTGGAGCCAGGCTGCCTCAGTGAGTGCTGTGCAGTTCCAGGGCACCTTCCCCTGCACAGAAAACTGCTCGTTCTGTGTCGCTGATGAGAAATGTCTAAGTCATGGGTTAGAGCCTCACAGATGCCTGTAGAACAAAATTGATGAGGTGAATAATATGAAAAGAATTTCATGTTCCTGAGAAACTGGAGTTGGAAAGTGCTGGAAGAGGCCCTTGCTCTCTCCCAGGTCATTTAAGTGTTGTGTTTGGCATAGAAATAATTACTTTCTAATTTTTTTCCTCCTTGTTTTTAAGACTACTTAAAAAGTCATTATGTGATTTAAGCAATTCAATATATGAGGTTCAAGTCTTGGCAGCTACCTGAGTTTATCAAAAACTCTTTGAGCATACTGGCTAATTTATAAATTACACAAAAATTTCATGACAGAAAACACTACAGTTCTATGAATGTGGGTAAGCTGCAAATCTGTTACAGATAAGGTAAAACACTCAAATTAGAAAGTTCATATTCTTTAGGTTATACTACTATTCATGGGAGGAAAAAATATTTTTAAATATCTCTTTATTTAAATATAGATATATTTCATGGTGGCATTGTCATATTTGTTCTAAATGAGGTGTTTCATTCTGTGTATGTCTTAGAAGGGGTTTAGGGGGGGAAAAAAGCAAAACCCCCCAGGTATTTGCTGAAAGGAATGAAAGCCAACATTTTGAAAAGCTTAGTTTGCAAAAGCTGTTTCCCAAGCCACGCCTTTTAGTTTCCTCCCACACTTCAAGTATTCTGCTAATGCTAGAAACTGAAAATGGCTCAGAAAGTCAATTCAGAGCATGTTTCTGCATATTTTACATTAGTGATGTAAGGGAAGACTGTGTACAGACCAGGCAAAAGCACATCATCATTTGAGTGCTCAAAGATAATGCTGAGATATTCTGTAATACCAGATATCCTCCTTCCTTTCTTTTTGTGGAGACCTCAGTCAGAAGCAGTTTTTGGATTGCTTCTTGTATTTGTAGAAGGTTCCTAAAATGGAGTATTTTAGAATATTTATTTTTGCACAGCTGTGAATGCATAGAAGGATTCTGAAAGAAGAATTACTGATAAAAGCTTCTGCCTTCCCTTTACCTTTCTTCCCTTTTCCTTAAAAAGTGTGAAAGTGGCTTAAGTCTTGTCTACACCTGACATGAACTCAGTTGTCCTCTGTGTAGCAGTCTCACAAGTGCCCATTACAAATTGTCACAATTAGTGAATTATTCTGGTATTTGCACTTCAGTTAGAATGAACAATAGTTTTGCTTTTCATTTTACATTGTTTGTGGCATCACATTTTTTTCCCCAACTATTCTGGCTGCCTCCCCTTTCTGCACACTCCCTGACTTAGTTGATGTGTTTGTTTGTGTGTCCTCTGCCCAGTTAAAATTCTGGTCTGCCAGGTTCTGCCTGCTGGCATCTGCAGCCCCCAAGACTCAGCAGAACCAGCATTTTGCTCCAGCCCTGTAGCTTGTCTTGTCAGGCTTGCAGCTGAAGCCTGCTTTAAATCCTAATCCTTGTTACTCCCTGGGGAGAGATGAAGGTGTGGGAAGCTTTAGGGCACAGATTTTCAAATTCCTCCAATGCATTAAGACTTTTAAGAGCCTAATTGTGTTTGGATCCCAACCAGCACAGCACACTGTGGTGCCAGGGAAAAGCTCTGATGAATATAACCTGCAAGACAGAGGACAGCAAGCTCTTAGAGGGGACCAAGAGGAACTACATAATTTTTAATAGCAAAAGCAAAGTCGTGCTGGTTGTGAGTAACTCCAGATATCACAGCAGGTAGAAGACAAGCCTGGCTGCAAGGCAGCCTCAGAAGAAGAGACCCTGGGGCATATTCAAGGAGCAGCTAGTTGAATATGATTTCTCCAGTGGGATTCAGCTTCATACTGGGCTGTGTTAGCAAGAGCACAACCAGTAGGCCATGTGAAATTATTATTTCCCACTCTATTAAGCACTCATAATCCCAAAAAATTGGAATGCTGTGCCCAGTTTTGAGCTCTCTACTGAAAGAAAAACCTGAGAATTCAGTGGAGGAGCCATGCAGGGCAGGAGCACTTACATACAGAAGACTTACATAAGAAGCTACAAGCACAAGAACACTGGATTCGTTCAGTACAGGGCAAAAAAATAAGGGCAGAGCCAGTTTACATTTTTTTAAACTACCTAATGGGCACAGAACAATGTAGAACAATTGTGGTACACCATGCCAGGGATGAGAGGCAAGTGTCACAAACTGCAGGAAAAAAAATCAGCTAAAGAAGAAAACAAATCTGATGGTTAAACAATGTTTTCTGACAAAGATGGAGATTTTGCACTTGACTAGACAAGGCTCTCCCCATCCTGACCTGATTTTGAAGGTTTCCCTGCTTTGAGCCCAGATTGGACTAGAGGCCTCCCAAGTTCCTTTCCAGGCTTAATTATTCCACACTTCTAAGAAAACATGGGACCCCCACCAAGCTCGAGCCACCTGGCAGTCAGCTAAACAGATTTGGATACCTGACACCAGCAAGCACAGTTTATTTTGGGCACAGCTGATGCACAAGAAAATATCACTATGTGCGTAAAACTCCTCTTTGTGGTGATGTAACTGACAGCCACCAGCTCCTGAATGCAAAAATGTCTTGAGTTTCCATAGAAACTAACTTGGTTAATCCTTCCTGCATCCAGCCATTTCTCTGCAGTAGAGAATCGAGGCTGTCAGCATAACTTTACACAAAGACACCCCCAAACCCACACATGCACCTCACTTTGGGAGCATCTCTGACCTGGATGCTGACCACACAAGGGGTGAATACTTGTGTATCAAACCACACAACACCAACCAGAGACTTCAGCACTGTACATGACCTACAGCACGTTAAAGCAAGCATCCCTCACCCAGCAATAGAGGCTGGGTTAGCTGCAATGGCAGCACAGAGCACCATGGTGTGACATTGATCACTGGGACAGGCACTGCATTCTCCTCTACCATATCTGTGTTGCCATGCCTTTAACTTTTTCCTTCCCTTCTGCTTGTAATTGAGTTGCTCTATTCCTAGACCTTGTGTTCTTAGAAGAATAAGGATTTTCAGTGAGCACAAGAGCAAACCACCATACCAGTTTCTCACCATTTTGCCATTGATCTAACTACAGTGCACTCCCTAAATTCCTCCTGTCCCATTGGAAACTTCCTCAGTCATAAGCCACATACCTTTATTATGAAAGCAAGTATTCTGACCTCTGCTTTTCTTCATGCCAGTAATCTGCAAAAGCATGTTGTAGAATTTGAATACAAGACAATCACACAGAGTTGTCTGCAAGTCACTGAGACATTGTATCTTTCACTGTGTTTATTATATTATTGGCTTATTACCAGAGACTACTAGTGATACAGTGAATGTTGTTTATAGTACAGGAAAGAGAAGGAAGTACTCAAGTTCTTTTGTGCTCCCTCCATTGCAAGGCATAGCTGCCTTCTCTTGGTTCTCAGATGGAATCCAGACACAGAATGTAGAAGATTTCAGTCTGCTGAAAAAGAGCAGTTTTGTGTTTCTAGGTACCCCTGAGGGTTTTTCCATTTATGGGGGATTTTTTTGCCTGTTGTATTTTTTTAACTCCTTGATTCAAAGTGCCCAAACAGTCAACATCTTCCAACACTTGCCTATAGACATGCACATACAATTACTGATCCCATATGCTTTCTTCTTTATGTACTGGAAACTCAGTTGTAATATCTTAAAATTAATCACTACATTAACCCACATCCTTTAAAACACAAATACAAACTAATATAACTGCAGGCTCAAATACATTGTGCAGCCAGCAAAGCAAATGTCTATAGCCTGATTTTCTCTGCAATTTCAAAGTGGTTGGAACAAGGACTTCCCCTCTTTCTGCAGACAACATTCCACAGAACATGAGACAATGCTTTTTATCTTTGTTGCTGTTAAAGAAGCACAGTGAACTCAAAGAATTCCTCATCTTTTCTACCTGCAGGGTTAGGTCTGCAGTACTCAGCCACTGAAGCCCACTGCTAACATCTGACCAGTACTGAGAAACTTGCTTGAGAAGAGAAAGGAAAGAAAGCATATTATTCAAATTTCTGAGAACTTGTCTTAGTCACAGAGCTGTTTTCACAATAGCAGAAGTAAGAGAGCAGAGAGGCCTCAGGAGCATCAGATGAGCAAGAAGCTGACAGTAGAGAAGCTTAGGATAGAGAGAACAAACCTGTTCTGCCTCTCCATCCAGAACTGTCCTGCTTACACTACATTTGGGCAGCTTTGGTTGGTTGTTTTTATTCCTTAATAAAGATTAAGCAAAAAAGATTTTTAGAGGCACAAAGCACACTGGTCAGACCACATAGTTTGAGAAGGGTGCTGTGCTAACAGCAATATCCCTCCTCAGCAATTTTGTAATCAGCATTTAGAACAATACGCAAAGAAATACACAAAATGATCAATCAGCTCAGCAAACACTGCATTTAATCCAGAAAACTCAAATGCCAAATCCACCCAAGTTGTCTCTCAAAGAAGCCTACAACACAGCCCCTGTACCTTCCTGCCCACCCAACCCCAGCTGCTCATGGGGCAGCAGGTCAGAGCTGAGCACACCCAGCTGAGGGAAGGAATCCTGCTGGATCCTCCCCCACAGCCACCCCGTGCTCCTCTACCCTTCTGGGTCTTACAGGTCTCTTCTGCCAGCTCCTGAAATTACCTAGGCACGAGTTAAGAGGCTTTCCTTGTCTTTTGGCTCAAGGAAGACTTAACCACATATGTCAGACTTTATAGACAAATACTACAAATATTGGCCTTTAATTTCATAGGCTGGGAGTGCATTAGAATGATGTACAAGCACGAGTGAGCACCCTGAGGGACAGTCCAGCTCACCAGTGACAGCCAAGGTACAGCCCAGGGGCAGAAGTTGAAAACAAGGGGTCAGGACTGCCAGAATTCAGAAAGAGCATAGCAAAGCATCTGTGGGTTCAGCTGTTAGCCAGCCAAAAATCAGCTGTAGAGGATGGCTCAGCTGCACTCCCAGCATCTCTTTTTGACCACTCTGGGTGGTCACAGCACAGCTGGTTTGTTCAGCTCTTGGTAATAGTTGTGGCATAATTCAAGTCTGTATCCACTCAAACTAACTGAGATAAACTCCCTGCAGATCTTCAAGACAGCCCCCACTTGTCACTGGGAGCTATTCAGATTCCAATGCTCATACTGGCTACAAAATCACTGAATTATTTATCCTTTTAATTTATTTCTATTTTCTCTCTTTCACAATACCATTTAATATTCCTTGTTCTAGTGACCACATTTGTAAGACCAGATCTCTTCTGGGGCTCTACTTGCTGAAAGCTTCATCCCCTTTCTGTTACTTTTCAAGATTATTTGGATAGAGAATGTATTCTGAACAGTATCTACAGTCATATTAATTAAATAAATAAAGGCTTGCATGATTATATGTTTCCCATTCTACTCTGCATGGATCTCTCTCTCTCTGTAACCTGATTCTCCTACAATACATTTCTTTGCTAACACTTGTTACAGGGTTTCAGTGGCCTGTATAGTTTTATTATCTGTCACTTATCTTGCCTTGGCCTCTCTTCCACCCATGACTGCAGTATATGATCCACTATAAGATTGTATCAAAGGTCATGCTATTGTCTCTACTCCTGAAATGTCCTTTGCATCTGAAAATAGTTAATGTGTTGCTTCTCCTTCTTTTTTTTGATACAGTGATTTTACATCCTTAGGGACTTCTTTTGATACAGCTCTCTAAGAAAAGATGTAACCACATTAAACTATATTACCAGAGTTAGTCTTCATTATTTCCTCATTTGAGCCATACATCACCCTGCTTTGGTTTTGCTGCATTTATTTCCATGTTGTGAAATGGGAAATTTCTGATCAACATCATGTAGCACTCACTGTGTCACTTGCCTTTCTTGTCGTCTTATTTCCCTTGCCTCAATCCATCACTCTTAGTATTCCCCAGGAGCAAATGCAATGATACAATAATGTTTTGTCTGCTTTCACTTGGTTTCTAGGAAAAGCATCAACCTGTCGTGAAAAATAACCCATTACTCATCTCTTCACTGATCATGGATGGTTCTCCCTCTCTAATCAACCTGAGTGCTCCCCAGAAGGCTGTCTTGTCAGAGCTGCTCTTCTGAGCTGCTGGCAAAGAGCAGATAAACATTAATACCATTTCTCAGGGTTTTTTCCCTCCCATTCACCATGCAACACCACCTTCCTTTTCTTTTGGGCAGTGTAGGGTAACTTCCTCAGGCAAAACAATAAACATTTTGGTATTTCTTGATGTCACCTGGGTAGCTCATTCCTTGCTGCCCATACCCAGAACACCTGCAGTAAGTATTTTGGGAGGTCTCCAGTGCTGCACTCACTGTCTGTGCCTGGCACAATTAAACAGTGGTTCCATTTCTTCACTGCTTGTTTGGATTTGCTGGGTTTGTTCTCTTTTGCTTTCCTGACTGCTGCTAATCCCTTGTGGCACTGAGCTATTTCCTAGGCTGCTGAAGAGGGGATCTTATGTGTTAGCAGCCATGTCAGCTCACTTACTTCCTTTTGCTAATGGGGGGTGTTTTTTTAATGTGCTCTGACAACTGGATAGGGTCTATAAGCTCTGACTGCTGCACTTCTGACATTCTTCAAAGACAATGGACAGGGTAAATTACAGGATGGTAGAAGAGGACTCATGAGAGTTTGATTGCTTAACCATAGACATGAAACACAATCACTTCCAGATAGCTTTTTACAGATGTTTCCCAATGTGCCATAGGAGACCTTCCCAGTGTCAGTGGCAGCCCTAGGAAAAGGTACAGGACAGCCTTGGACAGTGCCCATTCTGGAGGAAATACCTCTCTCTGCAGGGAGTCACAGGGAAGTGAAAAGTAGTGTGCATGCTAGCTTGAAGTTGCCAAAATAAAAAAAAAAAACCTCACCTTGAAGCCTGCAGCTTCATACAGCATTTTGCACAATTACAGTTGGAAATGTGCTCAGCCACAGAAAATGGAAAGAGCAAACACAGGGAGAGAGGAGAACTTTCTGATTCTGTGGTAAAATATTAAGAGAAAGATGGAAGGTGCAGTTTATATTGCAGAAAAGTTACCTGAGAATATTAGGCAATTTGGAATTTGGCAAAAATGTGGTCCATTATTTGTTGCAGATGAGGCAGAAATTTAAAAAAAAAAAAAATCCTTGAGGTTTTGGTAATGGATTGGGAAGTGAAACTCTTGCTAAGAAAAAAAATCCCCATGTGACACATACTCTGATATTGGTCTGAAAACCCAGGGGTCAGAATACCTGTTTTTGGGAATCCTTATTCTGCCACTTTGGTGCGCTGATGCCCACGTGTCTGTTTTCAGTATGATTTGGAATAATTTGCTCAGGACAGAACTGCCTGTCCATTGACCGAGGAGTTATTTTCTGTGGCAGGCGAGGCTCAGAGGAGCGTTTGTAAAGCAGGAGGCGCAGCCCTGTGGCGCTTGTGCTGCCCCGCGGATCTCGTCGCGCCCGGGATGGCGGAGGAGCGGCTGCCCGCGGCGGGGCCCGGCCCGGCGCGGCAGCAGCGCGGCAGCAGCACGTACCGCAGCGCCGAGCACTCGCAGGCGCTGCTCAGCGGGCTGCTCTCCCTGCGCGACAGCAGCGTCCTCTTCGACGTGGTGCTGCTGGTGGAGGACAAACCCATCGAGGCTCATCGCATCCTGCTGGCTGCGTCCTGTGACTACTTCAGGTACACTTCAGTGCCAAGTACCAGTCTGACTGTTGGTCAGAAAATCCAAATCTTCTGTGTTGGCCATGCTCCTTCTGAATCTAAGCTCAGACCCATGAGATGGAGCTGAGGCTGTTTCAAAATACTAACAGTGGCTTTATTCATCTCTCTGTTATTTCTCTGCAGAAATAAAGCTCTTGTTCCTGCACACTGAGCTTACCTCCACTAAATTCACTGTGGTACTTGGAGGTTTATAAAGAGGAGAGACTTTCTGAACTGGTGTCTTCTGCTTAAGTGCACTCTAAGTGGCTTTTAACATATCCTTAGCATTGTAAGACTTTGCCCGTTGTGGTGATCATTTCATAATTCACAAAAACTCCCTGGAGGTGGGTCACTGTTGTGTGCCTGTAGGGTGACTCGCTGGCCATTAAACCAGGCAGTCCCCAGTCCATTTGATTAGCAGTTTCTTTGTTTTCATAGAGCAAACACCCAATCAATCCAGACAAACTTCTAACTGAAGGAAGAACTGCTCTTCCTTAGAAAAAAATTCCCACTGTCCCAAGTTCCTCTGTGTTTCCTCTTCCCCCACACCCAGAGTATTTGCTTTTGATCATTGACTATCCATTTATACTGGGTCTATATTTAAGCCCTTCACATCTCAGCTGTACCTTCTAGATACCCTCTAGGTTGCCCCTACTGTTTTCCTGCACAATGAAGAGATACTTTCTTACCTCCTAAAGGCCTGTACTCTTAATTTAGAGAAGAGGTAATCACATAAAAGTGTCTATCTAGGTTTTTGTATTTCTGAATATTTTTTATGTTCCCAGGACAACATAAGATGAGCAAACTGAAGATTTCCTCAATACAAATCTGCCTTAGCATGTGCCATTGTCTGTTTTGCAGAGGAATGTTTGCAGGAGGATTGAGAGAGATGGAACAAGAAGAAGTTCATATTCATGGCATCTCCTACAATGCAATGTGCAAAATCTTGAACTTCATTTACACTTCTGAGCTGGAACTCAGTGTGAACAGTGTACAAGAAACTTTAGCTGCAGCCTGTCAACTTCAGGTGAGGTACTGGGAGATGTGACAAAAAAGAAACAAGAGACAAAAGCAGTGATGAAAGAAACAGAAAACATGGATATTTGGTTAGAGGGAGGGTTAAGAGGTGAGCAGGAGCATGGGCATGATAAGAAGGATTTCTGGGATGCTGTATCCACTGGAACTAACTATGGAGGGGTAGGAACAGTGAATGGGTACTTGCACATCTCATTTGTGCCAATGGCTTCATTACTTAAAACATTCCCCATTTCATCTAGAGGAGTATTTTAGATAGCATTCATTTTCACTGCTCTGCTTATGAAAGCTTCCCTGAAACAGAATATCCTTGATAAAGAACAGGGTTTGCTGCTCAGAAACTGTTGTGCTGCTCAAGGTCTTCCCCAAGGGAGTCCACAGGCACATGACCTCTCCTGATCCTGTCAGTACAGAAAATCCTGCCACTATGGCTTGCACTAAGTGCAGGGTTCATGTGCTTTTAAGACAAGTTTTATCCTCTAATTTTTTTCTCTGATTTCCCCTGCAGCTAACTGCTGCACAAGGCTTTGGTACTAAATAACTTTGTGAGTGCTTGCTTTGCTTGGTTTTTACACACTTTGTTAACAGAGGGGCTCATGGACAGCAGTTAGTTCTGTTCACCAGTAGTTCCTCCTGCCAGATACAACTTCAAATTGTGTTCAGAAGACAATACTAAATATTCATTTTCCTTTCCAGTGGCTTTCTATGCTCTTGATGTATTTGTTACAGATACAATTTTAGATCTAGTATGTCTGTAGTGCTCTGAACAAACAAACACAGAGTGACTGTAATCACTGTGCCCTCTGTGTCTGTGTTCCTGGCTGCTCTCACTCAGGCTGCAGGGCAGGCTGTCCAGTGTCCCACGGGTCTTGGGAGACACATTGCTGCTGCACCTGAAGCCAAACTCAATCTTGCAGTACAGCATGGCTAGAAGAGCTGTATTATATTCATCTCCATAGCCACACTGAGTTCTCCTTCTCTGGAGAAAGGTGAACAGGGCACAGGTGACTGTGGTGGTCAGACTGTGAGGAGAGCAGCCATTTCATGGACAATTTCCTTACAGCCATCCCAGGCTTCAGTCCCCTGTCTCTCAAGGGGGGGCAGGTGGTGTCTGAAATGAAAAACCTCTCTCTCTTGCAGATTCCAGAAGTCATTAAGTTCTGTTGTGATTTCCTCATGTCCTGGGTAGATGAAGAGAACATCCTTGATGTGTACAGACTAGCTGACCACTATGACTTGAGGCATTTGAGTGAACAGCTGGACTCCTACATTCTGAAGAACTTTACAGCTTTCTCAAGGACACAAGTGTACCGACAGCTACCCCTGCAGAAGGTCTACTCCCTTCTCAGCAGCAACCGTTTGGAGGTTAACTATGAGTTTGAAGTTTATGATGGAGCACTTTTTTATCATTATTCTCCAGAGGAACTGGAGACAGATCAGGTCTCCCTGATGGAGCCCCTTAAGCTACTTGAGACTGTTCGTTTTCCTCTGATGGAACCCCAGATCCTGCAAAGGCTTCATGACAAATTAAGTCCATGTCCTTTAAAAGACACAGTTGCAGATGCATTAATGTACCACAAGAATGAATGTCTTCAGCCAATGCTTCAGAGCTCCCAAACACAGCTGAGATCAGAGTTCCAGTGTGTAGTGGGATTTGGAGGGATGCATTCTACTCCATCCATTATCCTCAGTGATCAAGCCAAGTATCTAAACCCCTTGTTGGGGGAGTGGAGGCACTTTACAGCTGCATTGGCCCCCAGAATGTCCAACCAAGGGATTGCTGTTCTCAATAATTTTGTGTATTTAATTGGTGGAGACAACAATGTAAGTGGTTTTCGAGCAGAGTCAAGGTGTTGGAGGTAAGATAAGGATAATCCTGCTATTAATTTTATTGCCACCCTGCTGCCTGAGTTAGTAAGCCAGTAGACAGTCAGTACACTTGCCAGCCAAAAGATTAGGAAGTGAGCAGGAGCCTTACTGAAAGAAAACACAAGAAATTAGCTTCATAGTAACAGGAAGTTCCCAGCAGTGCTTAGGAGACCCAGCCAAGCCTGGCAGTGTAGAAACAGCTATTCATCAGGAGTATTACTTGTGCTTCTTTCTGCCTTCATGGAGGAGGGAAGTATTAAAGGTGTGGGAAGCAGTAATGAGCCTGAACTCTAGGTTGTCTAGATGTTCTCTAAATAACATTTTCTGGAAGTCTTCTATGTGTTGTTTTTGTCCCAGTACAGAAGGGTTTTAAATAAAATGCTATTACCAACAGATTTTCAAAAATCTGTGTGCATGATAGCAGCATTCCAGAGTCCTTTTATATTACTGTGTGACAGGGAAAGGAGCAGGAGGAAGGATCAGGCTTAGATCTTCAAGTCCATTACATTGTAAAAACAGATACAAACCCCCTGCCTTTATATTGTGCTCATTTTTACAAGTTTTAGCTGAGTTGCTCTTATTTTATGGCATGCATAGTTTCAATTCTCAACCAGTTTTCTCTGTAACTAAAATTTCCAGATGGGAGAAATAGTTTGACTTGAAAGTGAATCATGAGATCCACTTTGAGCAGCAGATATTTGGGGACAGGAATCAAAAAACCCACCACATACTTGTGCCCTTCTTGTATTCTTGAAGATCCAGATTCAGTCTTTGTACTATTTTTAGACTGTGTTACCTTGTAGAATGGCTTTGTGCAAACAGAGATTGTGATATGTAACCCAACAGCAGTGTACAAGATAATGGAAATCCTAGGCTTTTATAGCATGATTATGTCAGCTAAAATACATCTTCTATAAATAGAATAAAGCAAGTTTGCTAATAATAAAATGCTGACAAGGCCAAATTTCACATCACTTACAGATGAGCTCAATTCCAGCCAAAGACAGTGCAGTAACCCACATCCATGGAGCTGTCTGGTATTCCAGCAGTGATTCTGTGGCTGTAGGAATAACTTTCTTTGATCCCACTCTTTTGCAAGGTATGACCCACGACACAACAGATGGTTCCAGATCCAGTCCCTGCAGCAAGAGCACGCTGACCTCAGTGTTTGTGTCGTGGACAACTATATTTATGCCGTCGCAGGCCGAGATTACCATGAAGACCTGAGAGAAGTGGAGAGGTATGACCCTAAAACCAACACTTGGGAATATGTGACACCTCTGAAGAAGGAGGTAAGGAGTGCATTAGCCACACACACTACCACAGTTCCCCAATTCCTGATTTAACCTTGCTAGATGTTTTTCTCATGTGTAACTTTTAATTTGCTGGTAAACTCTGTATATGGAATAAATAGATGACAAGAAATAATAGCATATGTAAATTACATTTTCCAGTTAAATGCTTATTTTTCCTCTTTCTTGTTGATTTTGTCTGCACCTTTACTGTGTTAATCCTTAAAACTATTAATAAAACAAATAATAAATGTGTGTCAGTTATGAAAATATAAAAAGCCTGAATTGAGTGGTACTAAGTAGAATAATTTGCATTTCTGATAACACTGCTTGTGTAAGAAAAATCACCAATAAAACGCTTCCAAGTAGATTAGGGAGTAAAGTTATGGTATGAATGATATTTTAATCAAGGAGCTATAAAGACAGAGAATGCTGCAGTTCTGGAAGTTTTAGAAATTCTAGTGCGTTTCATTCAGAAATTCACAATTGTAATATCTTAGAAAGAACTGTCCATAAGAAAATCCTTTCTGTTTTTAATCTCATGAAGAATATCACTCTCTTCATGTCTATTCCCTGCTTGAAAACTGGGAGAAACACATAAATGCAGCCCTCAACCTCTTGCTTTGCCACCGGTGTGGCGGTGCAGGTGTACGCGCACGCGGGAGCGGCGCTGGACGGGAAGATGTACATCACGTGTGGGAGGAGGGGAGAGGATTACCTGAAGGAGCTGCAGTGCTACGACCCCAGGACTGACCGCTGGGATGTCCTGGCGGACGGCCCGGTGAGGCGCGCGTGGCACGGCATGGCTGCTCTGCTGGGGAAGCTCTACGTCATCGGCGGCAGCAACAACGATTCTGGCTACAGGAGGGACGTCCACCAGGTGAGGCCACGTCACACCTCTGCCTCTTCTTGGTTCTTCTGGGTGCTGGCTCTTAGGTGTAATGTCTAAGCATGCAAATAGAAGTGTCTGCTCAGCAATGGCTGCTGGATGAGCTCTTCCCCCCTCACCTGCACAACTGGCAATGATTTATTTGCTGTTTTCTCACCCACAACGCATTCTTGCCAATTTTAAAACATCGCTGATGGATAACTTCATTGGCATGCATATGCCCAGTAAGTAGCACATCAGTTAAATTTATTTTATGCTGTCTTTACATTCATTTTTTCTAAGTGGAGAACTTCTGAATTACCCGTGTGTAATTGCAGGGCAGAGCTGTTAAGGTTATGTTGGATGGCGGTTGTACAATCCAAGTAAAATGTACAGTATCTGATGGTAAGGGACATCTGGAGAGAATTCTCTTGAACCTTATTCCAGCTTCTAGAACTGCTAGAGACTTAAAAAGAAGTCACAAAAAGTAACTATTTTTATAGAGCCAGTGAAGACTGCAGAATTAAATCTAGCTGAAGAGTGTATCTGAGTGATAAGAAGGTGCCTACAAAGGAAAACAGCTAGCCAAGTAGGTACCCAATGAAATCTAAAACTCTCCAACATATGGCACAGAGGCAGCTTAGCAGATTTGTCATATTTATATGTTCCAGCATTTTTTCTCTAATGCAAACAGGTGCATTGTGTCTGGGTTTGTATTAGCACATGTCCCCATCTCTTTCACTTTTGTGTACATTTTTGGAAGGACATACAGCTGTTACTCCAGCAGCAAGGTCAGAACTTGTGATTGCAAAGCTATGTGACAGCTATGCACAATTTTCTGCTGAGCACTGTACTTGTATTAGATAGTCATATGCTGTCTCCATCATCAACACACTGTCCAAAGACTGAATAGTTTACCTTATGGCCAGGCTCTGTCACTAGGATACAAGTCCATTTTTGGCTTCTCTCTTTTCTTTTTTTGTTTTATAGGTTGCCTGCTACAAGCCAAGCACTGATCAGTGGACAAACGTCTGTCCCCTTCCTGCAGGACATGGAGAGCCAGGCATCGCTGTCCTAGACAACAGGATTTATGTCTTGGGAGGCAGATCCCACAACAGGGGAATCCGCATGGACTATGTCCACATTTATGATGCAGAGAGAGACTGCTGGGAGGAGGGACCCCAGCTGGAGGATGACATTTCTGGGATGGCTGCCTGTGTCCTCACTTTGCCCAGGGCTATTTTAATGGAAACAGAGAAGTGGCTCTCAGAATGGCACGCAGACCGAATGAAGCATCATCTTGACTTTCCATCAGAAGTTATGAGTGTATCAGACTGGGAGGAATTTGACAACTCAAGTGAAGATTAGAAAACTTTATTTTTTTTTCCAGTGGATGAGGAAATTAAGGCTTGGGGAAAGAACTTGAGAGATTTTATATGTCTTTCTTATATACATAAAAGTATTTAAAGGTTTCAAAAATAAGTGTTCTGCACAAAATGCCATTGACAGTCAATATATACCCATCTGCAAGTGTTCTGCACAAATGCACTTACAGTACCTGCCCACTGCCAGAAAGCTGTGTCTTTAAAGTAACCACACAGCTGCCATTTCCCCCCAGTTGTATAGAGGTTCTTGTACTTTGAAGGAGGCTTTTCTCAGCCTTCAGCATGGACAGAAAAAAAGCACAGAAGGCTCAGCTTGACTAGCTTCTTTCCTTCCAGCTTTTTGCTCAAAATAGCTTCTTGAGATTTTTTTTTTCCTTTTCTTTTGGGTAATAAAACTTCCTAGCCAGCTTAATACAGGAAGGTAGCACCTAGTGCTGCCTCCTGTGCCAGGTATCAGACAGCTTGATTAGTTTTTCAGCAAGAGTGAACATACAGAAACAGGAACAGTAGCAAGAAAGTCTGAACCTTCATCTGGGCATGCAGCCATTCTTGTAACTGGCTGAGAGTCTGTGAACTGACACCCACTCCTGAACTTCTATACTGCAAGTTGTTTTGTCAACACAGTGGAAAGATTTCTAGAAAAATCTCTCTGTACAGAATATGGCAATTTCATCATTCCACTGTCAGACACATTTGTTCTCAACCACAAATTAATAAATTATTGTCAGAACTTTTTAAACTGCAATCTCTATACACAGTGATGTGGTGGCTGAAAGTTTCATTATATCCTACAGCAGTACTGGTTACTCCAGGCTGGGAGATGGGCAATTTTTTCATTCTTTTATTATATGCTTTAGAAGAGAATAAAGAGAACAGAGATTGGTTTGCCACAGCAAAAGAAAAAAATGATGAGATAACAAGAAGTATGAAAGATTACACTGGTCCAAGACCCTGCAGTAGCTGAACTAGTGCCAGGAACTACAGCTGAGAAAGATAAGGCACAGTAAATCCTTCCTTCATTGGGCCTTAAAATAATTGGTTCCTGACCCCCATCTTGCTTAACGTCAGGTTAGAAGCTGATTTAAAGTCTGAACCAGTGTGATACTGAACAGTATGAGGTCCTTCCTCTTGGAGGAGTGGAGTAATCAGTGCCACCAGAAGGTCCTGAAAACCTACCAAAACTTTTAAACCTTATAGCAGTAATGGGGCTGCAGAAAGGCAAAAGCAGTGACAATCAGAATGACATGGGACTAGTCAAGTGTCATCACATCATGACAAATGCTGCACATGGATGTGCTGCTTCAGAGAAATGCAGTGAGTTCCTGGATATTCCCCCTACTTGGGGGTATTCTGTTTATGGAAGCAGAGATGATTTCAAAGCAGACCTAGATTACTCTGCTTTAGTAGACTGGGCTTCTGGAAAAAGATTCAGGAGTAGTTGCACATTTGTTTAAAAAAGGTCATTAGCTTTTTCTTTGTAAGAGGGGCATTTGTTGGACTTTATTCTTCAGCACTGTCCATTTTCACCTCCATCTCTGAACCTTTGCCAATTGGCAAATAAAACAAAAGACCTGCTAACTGCAGCAAAGCCTGATTATGAGCTTTTTCAGAAAATATATTTTTCTGAATGATGAACTCTGGACTGCAGAGTCTGGAAATACAGACTTTATTACACTGCAATATTAGAGACTGATAAATATTCCTTTTTTTTGCCTACAGAGTTACTTGTAATGCGTAGGAGTTAAATGTAGCCTTGAGATGTAAGGACCTCTCTGACCTGGGGATCACTAGAACCATTCCTTCCAGACTGCAGGTGGCAATTTGTTTCCTCTGCAAACAAGTGATTAAAGACCCAGCTGTTTCTAACTAATAGACATTACCTCAGTGCAGTGCATTTTCCATTTTAACCAGCACCTCCAGACAGATCAGTGATGCCCTGTGTTATACAAAGATACAGGGTTATTTATGTTATTTAGATGAAATCTTACTTAGCCTCTTTAAGGATGAAAAAAGAAATAATCATACTTTGTCCAGCTCCTTTTCCTGTGTGTACCACTAGAGGGTATTAGTATTACTCACTGTTACAAATAACCAACCTGAGAGGCTAATTCTTAGATTACATAGAATAGAAGACAGTCATGAGTAATTAACGAGCCAAAGAAACATCTTGAGAAAACTTGGTGGGGGGAGGGTTCCAGCTTCTACCCTGTGTTTGAATACTGATTTCTAGAGAGCTCATCCCTTATTCCATTTGTCAGCATATACAATTTTGTGATTGCATTACTCACTAAATGCTGCAGTTGGATGCTGTGCAAAGGTAATGAATATAAGGCTTAGAATGCAATTGCAAGGAAATTACTTAAAGCAGATGATCATCTATCTTAGCACTACATTATTTTTCTTTTTTTTTTACTTATTGGTACAGTAACCCTAAGTTATATAACTAAACCTAAGGGCAGGCAATATTTGACTAAAATAAAACTTGTTGCTTTTAGCCCCAAAATTTCTTTACATCTAAGCATAATGTGGCTCTTGAAAGTTACAGTATGCACTGTCTTACCTGCATGTATTTCATTTAGGTAAAAAACCATGGAGTTTAGCTCAAACCATCCTAATCATTTTTTTAGCAGTAGTTCATTTTAGGCCAGCATGTCCTTTTTCTCAAATAAGCACACAGGCTTTGCTTTAAAAATGTCAATTTTCTCTTACTCAGCAGACACAAAGCATTTCTTGTTTACTACCATTACCTATACAAACAAATTGCAGGAAAGATTACAGGTTGATACACAGAGCTGTAATTATTATTGATTGGTTTTCTTATCAAGAATGATGCTTCAGGAACTGAATTTTCACAAGCCCACTTAAGCTTTCTGTTTCCTCAAGAGAAACGTGTGCTCATAGGGATTTCCAGCTGATTCTGTATTTTTTTATTTATAAATTCTCTGGTGTCCTAAATATGTCAATTTTGTATCTGACAGTAAAAGGCTTTTCTTTTTTTTTTTTTTTTTTTTTTTTCTCCAGTAAGCTCTCTGAGCCAGTATAACACAAGACATCATGGACAGATGGACAATGAACTAAGAAAGCTTTAAAGCTTTAAGTTATTTCTGGTCTGTGAGAGAACAATCAAGCAGCTCTTCCAGAACTGAGTGATCAAAATACCAACACTTAAACTGCTGATATATTAGGAAGTCCAGAAGAATAGTAATTAGGTTTCTTGATGATCTATTTTCCTATTTCCTGCCAGCACAGAGGTAAAGCTATACAGGCATATTTGCCAGATTTGTAATTAGTGGACTTATATCCTGAAGTATTTCAGGCTTCCCCATTTGCAGAAGTGATTGTGATTGCTTCAATTTTGTTTCATAACTGCTTTCACTACTGTATTTCTTCTCCAGCTGTCTACTTCCAAATCCAACAATCCTTTCCCATTTTCCTCATAGTTTAAATTAGGGGCATTAATTTTGCATTGGAAGCATACCCAGTACTTGATTTGAAACAAAATAAGGATTTTTATTGTGTACCCTTGACAGAAATTTACTTCTCCTTACTTAGGGATGAGCCACATGTACAATTTATTTGGCACTCAGCCCAACTGATGGGATCAAAAGCTTTTGGTGAAAGGAAGAGGGAACAGCTGGGCACAGGGAAAGGGGTACAGGGCCTTCTCAAGGGAATAGTCTGCCAAATGAATTTTTATTTCATGGGCAGCTGATGCCCTTTTGAGCTCCCCACCTCCTCCACTGCATTGCAGCTGGCCATGCTCTGAGGGTGTCAGCTGCCAACAGGTAAAGTCAAAGAGCATAAAGGTGTTTATATGTACTGAAAAGATAGTGGTACCAGACATTCATCCATTCTTCCTAAATGCATTTGTATGGATGCAATACACCTGAGATGATTGTCTGCAGTCTAGGAAGTTGAATCCCAGTCTTATCAGAAAACATTAATGATGAACAAGTCACCTTTTTCTCATATGGAAGTAGAATGTGAGATCTTTTACCTAAAATATCTGGTTTAGTTTAACCACAGTTACTAAAACTGAGGAGGGAATTACTTGAAGGATGCACATAGCCTACATAGATACAAGTTCAGAACATCTAATTTGAAAGTTCCTTCCAAACTGAAAACCTCTCCATGCCTTGGAATCCTCTCTGGATGGGAAGGTGGTTCTCCAGCAGCAGTCCAGCACAAAAACTGGTTTATAATTAATATTACTTATTTCTGACATGTTCCAACTCTTTTGAGATTCTAGTATTATCCCTATAAAATGGAGGCAAAATCACTTTGTATATTTGATTTTTAACAAAAATTGTAATTCAATCAAATGAAGCAGCAGGAATTTTTATTTCCTTTTTATATGTTATGTGTTACTAAATCCACTGCTAACTTACATCTTTTGTAATGATTTTTAAACGTTATTTAGCATATTATTGCAAGTCCAAGTACATCTTTTAATCTGTACTTTGGCCACAGTCAAACAGAAAACAAGCCAGATCTGTTTAAATGACACAAGAAAACATCATAACCTTCATATTCTATTCTAGCCTGTCTACAGGTGTTTAAAACTGACCATTACTGGGAGATAGAAGCACTTAAACCAGTAGGACTGGATCAGAGGTATAGCTACTAAGTAAGCTTTCCAAGTAATGGATGGAATTGTTTAGCATAGATGTGAGTTTTCAGATGTGATTATTCATCTCTAGGTCACTGTTTTGCTATACATGACTAACAGCTGTTGTTTTCCACCCAGGAGATGCCTGTATGTCAGCAGCTGGTAAAATGATACCTGCACATGGATTCAGGAGCTGCTTTAAGATCCTTTCATCTTAATGATGAGACTTTTCCTGGATGATTTTGTCTAAAACATGACACTGGAGAAGTCTTCCATTTTAGATTATTTGAACTCTGCTAAATGTCTGCAGAGACACAGCCCGTATGTTCCAATCCAGACACCTCAGTTGGCACTGGCTGCCAATGTAGGATGAGGAACAAAGAGGAAAAACATGACTAAGCTTTTGGAAAAGGCAGAGCATGAAAGAAAGACAGCAAAGCTGGAATAACACTACACAACAGTCCAGTTAAGCGCTTCAAGACAGACGGCTTAAATCTATTTCTCCATTTGAATTGGCTTTTTTTTATTTCTTTCAAGTGCTGCTTCATTTCACGCTGCCAGCCCTGAAGGAATATGAAAACCAAAAGCACAAATTAAACAAAGTCACAAGACTGAGCTAAACTCACACTACGCAGAAGTTTCTAGCACATCCAGGGAGGCAGTGCAGTTATTTGCGGGGCCGTGCCCGCTGCGGCCGCGGGCCGTGAGGCACAGCTCGGAGCGGGTCCGGGCTCCCGGCGCCAGCTCCCTCTCGAATTCAAACAGCTCATCCGCACCGTGTGCTGCCCCGAGCCCTGCCGAGCCTTTCCGGGCTTTCCTTCCTCTGCAGCGGCTGCGGCACCACCTTCCCTCCGCCTGGGCAGGCAGGGCTCTGACCCCGGCATCGGGGAGCCCGGCTATGAGGAGGCAGGAAACGGCCCCTCAGAGCACGTAGGAATTTATCTGGAGATCAGAGATGGTTATCACAGCGGGCCGTTTTGTTCCTTAAAAGAAAATTAATTAACTAGTAAAAAGCAGCAAAACCTCAGGGGAGGCGGTGTCTGTCTGCAAAGCGCCTGGAGTCAGGGTGCTGGCAGCCCTCAGATCCAGGAGCAGAGGGAGCGGCCCGAGGCAGTCCCGGGACACCGGGGGCAGAACCCGGGGCTGGGCGGCACCAGGGAGAGAAGACGTGCCCAGAGGGATGGGGAGAAGATGGAAGGTCCCCCTCAGACACCTTTAAGCCAAGGGCAGGGGAGTTCCTGGGGGTGACCCGCGTCAAAGCGCGCCTGCAGCAGCGAGGGAGCCCGGCCCTGTGAGGGGTGCGGCAGGAGCGGGGTCACCCCCGCCTCACTCACCGCACCGACCGGGGTGCGCCGGGGCCGGCCTGAGTGACTCTCGCTGGGGAAAGAAACGGGGAAGGGGCGGCTCTCCGCTCCCCCGGACGCCAGGACAGGGCACCGGGACCGCGGGGCACGAAGCGCCCGCCCAGCCCCGCCGCCTGCCCCTGAGGCGGGCGCGGCCCCGCGCTGCCGCCGCCGCCATGGCGCGTGCGCGGGGCGGTGTCTCGCGGCGTTCGCGGGCCCGGCGCAGCCGCCATTTTGGAGCTCGGCTAGCGAGGGGAGGAACCCGCGGGAGGACGCGGCGCCCGGCGCTTCTGCCTCCCCCGTCCCGCCCCGAGCCGGCTCCGCTCGCCGCTTTCACGGGCCGCCTGTCCGTGTCAGCCGCCGCTGCTCTTCGTCACCCGCCTGGCCGGGCCCCGCAGGCCTGAGAGAGGCGGGAAGGATGCCCTGCACACCCCGCCGCTGAGGGAGACTCGGGGGCCCTGCGCGCCGCGTCTGGCCAGCCCCACCCCAGCCGCTCCTCGGCCCTTCGCCTCCAGCGGCGCGCAGCTTCCTTCCCTTTATACCCCTTGCCCGGGGTTCCCTTTCTCCTGGACTAGGCACGAGCCGCTTTCCCCTCGCCCCCAGCCCGCTCCGCCTCCCAGGCCTCTCTGCCCAGGCCTCCCCTTCT